>NC_047671.1:51192152-51792152 GCF_011762505.2 Arvicanthis niloticus | reverse complement strand
GGAAATGTAGATTTATAGATTTCTATTCTATTTCCTTTCCTTTTCTCTATCCTTCTTTCTTCCTGAAGTAAGAGAAAGGGGGTAGAAAAGAGAGGATATAGAAATATTATAAGAAATTAGACAATCAGAGGTAGATTATTAAATCTACTCTTAAAATACATTTTATAGCTATAATATTACATTGGTAGAGAATTTTGTATATTGATACAAAAAGGTTAAATTTTGCTCCATTGGTACAGATTTTGTATATTGAGACAGGTTTAAGGTTTTCATTGGTATAAATCTTTGTATGTTGACACAAAATTTAAGATTAATTTTGTTACATATATATATATATATATATATGTATATATATATATATATATATATACATATATATATATATATAATGTTTCAACTCTTAGACAGGCATTATACCTATGCAACTCATTGAAAAGTACAAGGTTTAGTCCCAGTTCTCTTAATAGCTGCTACTACAAACTGTTTAGGATAATTAAGTAATGCAAGTTAATAATCAATCAAATGCATGGTCTTGTCAGATACTAGTCTGGATTATTACAAAAATATACATCCTAGGTTGAACAGATAATAGGTAGCTGGAGACAGGCAATGTTAGCTTGTTCAGATATGCTATAAATATGCTATAAATAGATGGTCTTCAAAAATCTCAAAGACTCACAGAAAAAGATGTTAAAGATGTTTTTACTAATGTAAGGCTTTTATGACGTTGAGACACGTCGTCAGCTCCTGACAGCACCCCGTTCAACTGGGAAGAAGATGATGAGCATCAGTGACCTCCATACGGAGTTGCTTCAATTGTGGCTAGCTAGCCACGGACAAAGAAAACAACCTAACTTCATCTGCAGACAGAGTGCTGTCCAGAAAGGACAAACAGATGCATGCAAGCCAACTGCCAAGCTCTGTCAAGACAGGGTAAGTTAAGTCAGTCCTTCATAATTCCTGCTTCACAAAAGGTCTGCCAGCGTTATACAGAATATTAAGGACTGTCCAGGTGGTCTGCTGTCTCTGCCATTTCTATAATTTTTGGATGCTGCGTCCTTGTGCTTTCTGAACTCAGGTAATATTTCCTTCCCAGGTCTCTGATGGGGATGAATACTAAACGGTTATAGTCTTTCTATAGCTTTCGTTGTTTAGGATTTAAAAAGAAGGTAATTTTAGGATGGTAATTCAAGTAATAATAGAAATTGATTTAGGTACAAAACTCTAAACAAACCAGGATAGGATAGATAATAGAATACTTTCTCCTGAGTTGCCAGACATGAACAGACTGGATTTTTAAATCTAACTCTTACTTAATAATTTTCATAATAATTTCATAATTGTTCCTGCTGCATATTATTTATTATTATAAGAGAAAGAGCCTTTTATTTTAGATAAAAAGGGAATTGTTGGGGTGTGGTCTGTTGCTATGTATTGTAATGTTAAATTCTGTACCAGAAGGTCTAGGTCTATGAGTGAATCCTCATATTTACAGGCTTTTGTTGTGCAACCTTGTTCCTTAATTTAAAACCTATTGGTTAAATAAGATTGGCTATAGCCAATTACTGGAGGGATTAGAGGTAGGTGGGACCTAGTGGGGGCTGGAGGTATGAGAGAGAGAAAGAGAGAGACAGGCAGACAGACAGAGACAGAGAGAGAGAGACAGAGAGGGAGGGAGAAAGGGAGGGAAAGGGAAAGGGAAAAGGAGAGAGACCATGAAGAATGGAAGGAGGAAGAATGAGAGAAGAAAGCCACCATGAGGAGAGATGGATGAAGAGCACATGGCCAGGAGAAACAGCAAGTACCTGGGGTACACTGCTGGGGAGGTACCCAGGACAGCAATTAGAAAAGTAGATTAGGGGTTATCTCCCACTAATGATCAAGGCCAAATAAAACAACCATAGTCTGAGTTTCATTTATTTGTAAGTTAGTTGGGGATAAGTTTGAACTATAGCTAGAGCAATATAATGAGACCCTGTCTCAAAAGAAAGAGAGAGGTGGAGGGAGTCAGGAGTCATGCAAGCATGACCTGAGCCAGGCTCTTGGAGGCATACACTTATAACCCAGCCTGGTAATGCAGATGCTGTGGGGTTTGATGACCAGCCAAAACCTACTTGAAGGACAGTGAGAGACCCTGTCTCAAAACAAAGGTGGATGGCATCTGAGCGCCTGAGTCTATCTTCTGGCCTCTAAATACATGTGGACATGTTCATAAGCACAACACACACAAACACACACACACACACACACACACACACACGAGTGTTTAAAAATCTAGGCTTGGTGGTGCACATCTGTATTCCCATCATTTGAAAGGCAGAAGCAGGAGGATTGCCCAGACAGGGATACATAAATAGTAAGATTCTGTCTCAAACAAAACAAAGCAAAAATGTGTGTCAAGGAAAAATAACTTGCTTATGACCTGAGAAGCCATCTGCAGAGAAGACTAAAATCAGTGTGCTCCTGGGCTCAGAGGGTAGATGATGTTGGCTGTTAAGTCTGATGACCTTGAGCTTGAGTCCTGGGACCCACAGAGTAGAAGAAAACTGATTCTCAAAGGCTATTCTCTATGCATGTGCCCACTACTAAGATAAATAAATATAATTTTAAAAATTTGAAACAAATTTGCTACCACCAACATTACAAGGGCAGATGGGCATGGGTTCAAGGTCAAACCTTTGAAGGCGTCTGTTGCTCCAGGAGCACAATTCTTGTCAGGGTGAAACTTCAGGGCGAGCTTCTTGTATGCTTTCTTAAGCTCTTCATCGCTGGCATTGTGAGAAACACCCAGAATGTCATAGTAATTTCTGCACTTCTTGATTCTTAAAAGAAAAAAATTTTAATATGTATTTTTTTAAATACAGAGGCTCTATTTGTACAATTAACAGCCAGACAATATATCCATCCAACCTGAAAGCACCAAAGCAAATCCAAGAGGAATTAGTGAACCAATTATGAAACATTCAAATCTCCTCCCCAGACCTTAGGGCTTTGTACAGCTCCTCCTGGTGAACTCTTCTCTCCCTCCTATTTTCATAGAAGGGGGCAAAAAAAAAATCATGTTAACCTTGATGTCAAAGTTCAGGCTAAGATCCCGAAACTTAATTGAAAAACAGCAAAGCTAGAAGAACCAGTTAGCTATCTTACTTATTTTGTTTTCTTGTGACAGCATCTCAAGCAGCCTAGGCTAGTCTTGAGCTCACTATGTAGCTAAGGCTAGCCTTTAAGTCTTAATCCTCCCTTTCCCACAGGTTGATATTATGGGTTGCATGCTCTCAAGTCTGCCCTTATGGGTATCTTTCAAAGTTGTGTGTACAGTTTCTCTTTGGGGAAATGGGATGTGGAATGGTCCTATTCCCCAGTTGGCTCTTGATCTACCAATAAAGTCATAAGCCAATTGTTGGGCAGAAGATACAGGTGGGACTTCCTGGTCCCTGGAGAAGAAGGGATACACAAGGAAGGAGAGGGAGAATTTTGTCATGCTTTTGATGGAGAAGAGTTGATGAGCCATGTGAGATCTCAAAATGGAGTGGCCACACAGGTTGCTCCTACAGGTAGGTGGTCAGAGCCATCTAGCAGGGGCTAGATGGGACTAGCCACTAAAGTTTAGGGCAGGTGGGAGATTCAAAGCTAAGAGTAATGATAAGGGAATGTCTTTCCAGGTGGGCAATAGTAGTGCCCAGCAATTGTGCTAAGAAGGCAAGTTGAAAACAACTGTGTGTATGTGTCTTTTATACAGGGATTTAAGGGAAGCTGGGTAGGGGCTTGTACTGCAGCCCATTCCTGGAGCATAAGTGGGGCAGCAAAAAGCTACATGCAACCACAGGAAGGAGCTTTGTTTTGAAACAGGGTCTCTTTATGTATTTCTGGCTGTTTTGAAACTTTCTATGTAGACCAGTCTGGCCTCCAACTCACGAAGATCAGCCTACTTCTGTCTCCTTCCCAAATTCTGGGATTACAGGCATGTGCCACTATGCTTGGTCTTTTTTTTTTTTTTTTTAGATAGAATCTCATGTAGTCCAAGTTGGGTTCCAACTTTCCAAGTAGCAGAGAATGACTTCCTCTCTCTGTGTGTGTGTGTGTGTGTATGTCTGCATGTTTGTATATATATGTTTGTATGTATATATACATGCATGTATGTATATTTGTATGCATGTGTTTGTATGTATATATGTATTTTGTATGCATGCATGTATGTGTTCGTATGTATGTGTTTATATGTATATATGTTTGCATGTATGTATGCATGTATGTTTATATGTGCATGCATGTATGTTTGTATGTGTGTATACATGTTTGTATGTATATATTCATACATGTATGTGTGTATGTTTGTATGCATGTGTGTTATGTATATATGGATGTATGTATCAAGACTAGAGACCAACATCAGATGTTTTCCTCCCAGTCTTTTTTTTTTTTTTAATTACATTTTCTTTCTTTCTCTCACTTTTTTTATCTCTTTTTGAGCCCTAGCTGTCTTGGAACTCACAGAGATCCACCCACCCCTGCCTCCTGAGGGTTAGATAAGCATCACTCCCCACACTGCCTTGAGTGGATTGTGTATGTCCATGAGGTCCAGGTTTGTATGTCCAGGTTCATCCTTCTTCTGTGAGCATCCTGTTGTCTAGTCGACATTTGCAGGGGACTGCTCTTTCCTCCATTAAAATGTTTAGGCACTTCATCAACAATTAATGGACTAGGCCCAGGCTTGGTGGATCGTCCCACCTAGCACTGCTAGTGTTTGATAGGCAAGAGATCCACTGAGAGTTTGGAACTTACAGAATTAAACCTTGTCTAAAAACAACAACAAAACCCAAGGGTCCATAAACATAAGCGCTATTCCTCAGCCTAGTCCACTGACCTACAAGTCCATCTTTAAATTTGTCTGATAGTCTTCATTATTACGGTTTTGAACTCTAAGTTTAAAGTTTAAGCCAGGTGGTGGTGAAACACACCTTTAATCCCAGCACCCAGGAGGCAGAGGGATCTTTCTGAGTCCATCCTGATCTACAGAGCTACCCAGGATACCCAGGTTTACACAGAGAAAACATGTCTCAAAAAAAAAAAAAATTAAAGCACTACTTCTCTTTTAAAAACTGTTTGTGCCATTCTGGGTCCCTCCCATCTCCAGGTGATTTTCCTGTCTTCCATTTATTTATTTGTTTGCTTTTGGAACAGACATTCCCCAGGCATGGTGGTGTATACCTTTAATCCCAGCATACAGAATGACCCTGTCTCACCCACATCAGGTGGGTCACAGGTATCTATAACTCCATCTCCAGGGGATCTGACATCCTCTTCAAGTCTCTGTGGGCACCTGCACTCATGTGTTCACACCCACAGATACATAAAAATAAAATTAATAATGACAACAACAATAATAGAGTTGTGCCCTCCTCTCTTTTCAGCCCTGATTTTGCATAGGTCTGTGTGTTGAAAAGCACATAGACCTCACTGTATAGCTCTGGCTAACCTGGAAGTTGCTGATTCTCCCTGCTCCCGAGTGCTGGGATTACAGATTTTCACAACAAATGCCTTCATCACTGGAGTATATTTTTATTCTCTTGGGCAGTACAGTTAAAAGCTTATCAATTGTGTTATTGTTTTAAGGATTCAACTTACGATTGTATTGCTTTTTCTCTATGGTTTTCCTATCTTCTATTGCATTTATATGTACTCATGTTATTTCCTTTATCCTTCTTATATAAGGGTTTTTGTTGTTTGTTTTTTATCAAGGGTTTCAAATCTCAGATGTTCCTGCTTCAACTTAAGTTGAATATGCCACCATACCCACCTTCTAGTTTCTTTTTCTGTTTTCTTTTCCTGTTTTGGTTTTAGTGTTGGTTTTTCTAGACAGGGTTTCCTCTGTGTGCCCTTCCAAAGGACCCGGTTTGATTCCTAGCACCCAGATGAAGACTCAAAACTGCCTGCCTGTAACTAGTTTCAGTGTCCAAAGCCACCTCTCCCAGCCTCTGAGAGCACTGCACACACATGGTACACAGACACATACACACACAGGGAAAACATCCACACATAAAATAATAAATCAACCTAAAGAAAAATGGTGAAGACCCAGGTCAGTAGTTAGACAGCCCATCCTGAGGCAGACCTTCTTCTGAACACTTTATGTAAAATCCCTTATTTATCCTACTACGGCTTACCTTTGTACCCCACGTAGCTGTTCCTCTGTGTAAGTGGCGTTCCCCTCTCCCTGCCGAGTCTGATTCCACTCGTTCTCAGACTTTTTTTCCTTTTGAGCCTTCATGCAGTTACAGCAACCACAAGGATCATGGCTGTCAGGTTGCTTGTCTTCTGGGTATTTGTTTCTTCTAATTGCATCAATGTAAGCTGCAAAGCAATCCTCAAATCAACCTCCAGTTCAAATTAACTTTAGACTTTTGTTTGCTTGAGACAAAGCTCCACTATGTACCTTTGGCTGGCCTCAAATTCACGAACCTTCTGCCGCTGCTCCTCCAGTGTTGGAATTACAAGCATATGCACTCTCCACAGTTTTGCTATTTGCCCGAACTCTCTGGGAGGCAGCTTGTAGGTAAGAGCAAGGCTGTCTTTTGATGACTAAAGACATCATGGGGAACCTCAAAATCTCCACTCAAAATGCCACAAACATCTTCCCTGGGACACTATTCAGATAATATGGGATGTACCCAAGAAAAAAATTTAAATGCCAGAAACATAAAGCCCAAATTTTATTTTATCATACTTACAATGCCCATTCAACAAAGTCTCTTCACTTAAAGAAATGGGCCTTGTGAGGCGTCTCTACCCTTGAGTGCAGGCAGAGAGGCCCATTTCTTTGTGCTCCTTGGTCAGCCTCCTACTTTTAAATGTTAAAGCATAGACAGACCCTGTCTCAAAAGCCAAAAAGAATGGAGTCGTTCAGTTCTTTTAAAACTAGCATTTGGAGGGGCTGGAGAGATGGCTCAGCAGTTAAGTTGACTGACGGCTGCTCTTGTAAGAAGCTGAATTTGGTTTCCAGCACCCACATGGCAGCTCAAACCTCTTGTAACTCCAGCTTCAGGTGGATTTGATGCCTCTGGCCTCTGAAGGCACCTGAACTCACATACACACACAATTAAAGATAAAATAATTGTTTAATTAAATAAACCAACACATGTAGAACTATTATGAACCAAGAAAATGGGCAAGACATATCAGGCGCTGTACGGGTGAGACCAACTCCTGCCCCACAAAAGGTTTAACACAAGAGGAGTCAATAAGTCCTAATACCCACAGAATGGATGGAGCAAGCCATCGAGGACAGGACACTCCTGTCTCCTCAGAAGACCTGAAAAGACTTTAAGAACATCTTTCTCCCCTATTCAAGATCCTTCTGTGATACTCCCTCGACATCCTTCCTTAAGGCAGTCTGACTAACTCCAAGGCGTCCTTCATGGCTTTATGTGTAACGTTTTCTCCACGAAGCTTCTCTTGACACTCAGCCTGTGTGTGGATACCTTGTCGGTGTGCAACCCAAACCCCCAACCTTGCTGTGGTAACCCAGAACTTACTGGCCGTGTTTTGTAAAAGGCTGTTAACCGGTCAAACTCTCTCAGTGGACTGACAGTTCTGTGAGCTCAGGGACCCGCGTCTGTCAAATTCCCCCTGCAGAATCAGCATAATGCAGGACACATGATAGGTATTGTGATCAAAACTTTTTGCCTGACCGTAGGATGGAAAAGGACAGACAGCCTAATGACCCCGATGAGGCCTGGAGGGACAGGATCAAACCGGGACTGAGGGTCAGGTAGCTAACCTGAAGGAATCATCCATAAGGGGCAGGTAAGCTACAGAACTCAGCATCCTAAACGCCCTGGAGTCATTCACAGGAGGTCAACACTGGCCGAGCAGCCCCGGCCTCTGGACAGAGCAAGACCGAGACAGGGTTGGGGGTCCGGAGGCAACTAGTCGTAGCCGGTGACTGAGCTCAGGGGCACAGTCTCCGCTGGAGCTAGCGTTTCCCGGCCTCTACCCTGGGCCGTCCTCCACCGCTACGCGAACCCTATCCAGGCTTAGCATCTTCCCATAAGCCTCCATCTAGCCCAGGATCTCTGCCTTAAGCTCCGAGGAGCCGCATCCCTGATCTTTCCAGAACGCTGCTTTATCCCACCCTCCAGTCCGGGACCTAGTACCTTGGGTCCAGCGCTCTCCGCTGCCCAGAGTGGCCGCCATATCGGTTTTCTGACAGCAGGTCGGCCGAGCCTCTCAACTCCGGGAGGCTGAAAGAGAAGGGGCGCAGAGCGCGGGGCACCCTGGTCATTGTAGTTTAGTACGTGTGGGCTGCGCTTCTACGCGACTACAAGTCCCGGCGGGATGCGCGCGACACACTGTGAGCCGCCAATATGTGGAGAGGGTGGACCCCCAAAACGAGGATTTAGTTGGCTGATTTCTGCGCACCTACTGGCTCTGATTGAGACGCATCTGTAGCTGAGGATCGTGACTTCTTGTCCTGCCTGATCCTGAGAATATACAAAAGTCCTATGGGGCAACGGCTTGCACACTGTAGGACAACCGGTGACCGTTTACATCCACAAGAATGTCCCTCTTAAAAGTCCACTAGTGCCTATTCTGTGAAAACTCTATGCTAGGCCTTGAAGATAGAAAAATGGTCTGGGAAAAGCTTAACTCAACTCTGGGAAGTTTAATGGGGGGGGGGGGAGAGAGAGAGAGAGTGAGAGAGAGAGAGAGAGAGAGAGAGAACGAGAGAGAGAGAAAGAGGGGTGAATTTAATGTAGTTAGACAGTAGCTTGGGTATCCCCCCCCCCCCTTGAAGCTCCTCAGGCATCGGAGGAACCATAATGGGGAGAGTGGGAGGGCAAGTTTGGGAGCTACCATCGGAGCTTTGCCGTTCCTTGTTCTTAATTTATCCACATCTACTCATGAGCCTCTGAGGCATTTCTTTTTCTCAGCCCAGTCCTTTCTCTGGTCCGTTTTCTTTTCTAAGAATTTTGGAAAGAGGAAATGAAGGATTATTCCTACTGATCCTCACTCACACTGTTTTCCGTGGAGTCTAGCAAAGAATCAAAGCGACTCTTTCCCAGGATTCAAAGGGGAGCCATTGGCCTCCTCACACCCTCCTCATCGACAGAGGACCACCAAAATCCAATCTAACCACCAAGCTAAAGATCGGGTCTATAAAAGGGCAAAATGATCATGATTTCAGAAAATTATTTAGAGAAACAAAGTACCTGGAATTCACTTAGGTTTTATTCAAGAAAACCAAATCAATTATGCTGCCAAACACCACCTACTTAGACTGTTGGGAAACCAGGGTGAACACTAAACCCAAATAGAAGGGTAAGAGCCCCAGATGACAAGCGTGGCTGTAGCACTTCCCTAATACTGACTTCATGACTTCGTGGAATGCTAGGGGAACAAGGACTCTCAGTGGAAAAAGCTCAGAGTCAGATACAGACTTTAGTTGGGGGGGGGGGGTTGCCCCAAGCTACTCCTTTCTCCTGCTTTGATCTCAGTCTTCTATAAGCTGAGAAGGTTAGAGCTGGTTGGTAATTACTAAGTTGAAGTATCCTTAAGGCTCTGGGACTTTCTGTGAGGAGCTGGAAGGGGGAAGGGAGACACAGCAGGGATTTTCTAATCAAAACAGTTCTGTTTTATATTTATATTTTGTAACTTAAAAAAGCATGTATTTGAGGGCTGGAGAGATGGCTCAGCATTTAAGGGTACTGGCTGCTTTTCCAGAGGTCCTGAGTTCAATTCCAGGACACCACCTGGTGACTCACAACCACTTGTAATGGGATATGGGATCTGATTCCTGTTTCTGTTTGATGCCCTCTTCTGCCACACAGGCATACATGCAAATAGAGCACTCATATACATAAATATATAAATAAACAAATCTTTAAAAAAAATTTAAAAGGCTGGGCGGTGGTGGTGCATGCCTTTAATCCCAGCACTTGGGAGGCAGAGGCAGGCGGATTTCTGAGTTCGAGGCCAGCCTGGTCTACAGAGTGAGTTCCAGGACAGCCAGGGCTACACAGAGAAACCCTGTCTCGAAAAACCAAAAAAAAAAAAAAAAAAGTAAAAAACAAAAAAAATTAAAAAGCTGAGCTGTAGTGGTACGTACCCTTAATCCCAGGACTCAGGAGGCAGAGGCAGTTGGATTTCTGTGAGGCCAGCCTTGAACAAGAGAAATATGAGAGCAAGTTCCAGGACAGTCTTGGCTATTCAGAGAAACCATATCTACAAAACAAAGCAAAGCAAAACAAAAACTACCAAATCAACTGACCCTGAAAGGCTTGTGTCATTTGTAATATCAATTGCAAACAGAGCACCTAACAATGACATTGTGCCCTAAACCCTAATCTATAACTATAAAGAAGATGGCAAGTGCGTAGATATTTGATCATTGTCATCTGATTTAAGAGGGGAACAACATAATGGGTAAGAGATTAGCCTAGCATTGCTGACTTATAAAGTATTTAACACTTTGTCTGATATTAAACAAATACTAGCCAGCACTACAGACTATCATGGCAGAACAAAAGCTATTCTTTTGTGATGTGACATTGTAAATTAGTAGTAAATAGTCTGTATTAGGTATGTCATAAAGTCTTCAATATGTCTAACCAGATCTGCATGCCTGTATATTTAGCAATCATTATTACTACAAATAGTCGAAAAAGAATAACAAAATAAAAGAGATAGGAAGCTGATTTCCCCTTTGTCCCACATCTCCAGCTATTAAAACTAATGATCTTTCCCACTCCTGACTTCAGAAAGTTCAAAGGATAAAGCCAGGCATAGTGATATACGCCCGAATCTTAGTACTAGAGAGGAAATGGAAGAATCAGGAGCTCAAGGCAAGTCTGGTAGACAAGAGACCTTGCCTCAAAAATGAAAATAATACCAGATGTGGAGGTACTTATCAGTAGTACCAGAGGGGCTGGAGGATCCTAGTTTGAGGGTAGCCTGAAATATAGAATGAGACCTTTGTCTCAAAAGTGTATGGCAAAGTGAATTGGTGTGGGAAGGACTGTGCATCATGACTAGGTGGGTTATGTTATACTCTTAAACTTGAAAGACAAGCATCCAAACCATGAGATAAGCTGAAGACCAGCTCTGACCCTGGGCCTATGACCAGCTCATATAGTTCAGGTGACAGTGTGCTAATAAAAGACAGGATGTGGTCAGGAGAGATGGCTCAGTGGTTAGGAAGACAGAAGCATGGGTCCTGAAGGATCCGCTAGCGCTCTGTGGCCTCATCAGGAGCGTGCATTACATGCTTGTACAGAATAAAAGGTTTTCTGCGTGGGGATTGTAGAAACTAGCAACCTGAGATAAAGTACAGCCTTTGGTTCCCAGGGCAGGGGGTTGAAGTCTGCAGGTAGTCACAGATGTCTGAGCACCATCAACTCAGAAGTATCCGGCTGAGAGTGGCAGTGCTAGACAGAGAAGTACCGTGCATTATTCAATTACTGTGATCAGAGTCCAGGTTTGAGTGTGTTGGGCAAAACTGAAAAACTGAGGTTTCCCAAGGAGCAATCTCTCCCCATTCTCTGCAACCTTCCAGAAAAAGAAAAAAGTGGGCGGTGGTGGCATTGTACCCTTCTCAGGTAATTGCATGAAAATGTGCCCATTGGCTTCTTTATGCCCTCACTGACATTTCTGGATTTCTCTGCATCGCTTAGGCAAACTTAGGGTTCCAAACCCCAACACAGAACACTTCTGTGCCAGTTGCTCTTTATATGCACCAACTAACAGAAATCATTACTGTCCATCAACATCTGTGTTTGTGTGAAGTGGATGAGCCAAGGGAAAGCAAGCAGCAGCAAGGACAGAGGTTGTCCGGGAGGTGGGGCTGCAGAAGTGTCTCTGTACCCAAAAGCATGGACTGTCACTCCTATAGGGTCAGTTCCCAGAGCCATGTCAGATGGCTCACAACTACAGGCATCCCCACATCCTCTTCTGGGCTTCACAGGCACCTGCATTCACACACGCAACTGCTTACACACACATGCACATATCCATATAACTAAAAAATAAAAATAGCTGAACTTCTTGGAGGGAATACAGGAGGAGAATTGGGATCTCCAAGCCAGTTGTCAGGAAGGCAATGTGTGCAAAAGTTGCAGGAAAAGGACAGATCCACAAATCCAGGAAAAATTTCACACACACAAAAGGAAAAATACCCACAAATCCAGGTGACTGGCAATCAAAAGCACAAGGTTTTGGGCAGGTTTACATAGAATTTAGTGGGACTAGTCTGGCTTTGAGAAATTATGTGTCAGAGTTAAGAGCAAGGAAGCCTGCGGCCAGTATTTTATCAGTTTTATCCACGACAAAAATATTTGTTGGTGGAAATATTGATGTGAGGTTTGCTCCATCCGTGCCTGAAAAAAGAAAGATACTGGGTACATTTTCCTTGTTTTAGTTGGGGCCTGTGTACCTGAGCTAGTGCTGTGTTTCTTGCTTTCCCATAGGCTGAGCAAAGAAATATGAGGATATTCTATAACCACACACACACACACACGCATACACACACACACAGCCAACTTCCTGCTTTAGGACTGTGTAGTATTGTATAAGAAAAGGGAGGAAGTTGTCTTGCAAATGGTCACCATCCTGTTGTCTAGACTTCAAGGAAGAGATGCAGGCTCAGGGAAGCTCCAGAGCAGCAGAGAGCTGCACTCGGATTTCCTGACAGAGATGGACTCTTGTATTTACATACAAAGTAGGAACCTACCAAAGACCCCCCTCAACATAGTTTGCAGAGCACAGAGTCTAGCATTAAATGAGATCATCCTAGACCCATCCCCAGAGTATTGTTACTTAGCAATACTGATGTAATACTGCAGTGTCAGCAGCAGGATGGGAGAGAGCCTTGCTGTCTCAAAGATATTAATACCAGTTTGTTCCTCCACCTCCCATATATAAATACCTTATGACTAACAGCTCACATTTGCAGTACATTGTCCAGAGTCAGGGGAAAATGTGTGGCTTTGTGCTGAAGAAGTCATATGAGTTAACAAGAGTGAAATCCACCCATGTCCTTGACCTGATTAGTTCAGTACACTAAGCATCTGAACCAAGTTCCATGGCAGAACGATAACAATTCTCACAGAATTCAAGACTTCTAAACATTGTTATGTCACATGGAAAGTTCCATGCCAATGACAGCTTTTTGTACTGTAATGGATATAATAAATCATGCTTTTGGAAGTATGGTTTAAATAAAATATATCTAAAGTAGGAAAAATGCTGTCATACGGGGCATAGATGACTCAGTGGCTAAAAAGTACTTGCCACATAAGATTGAGGATGAATTTGGGGATCCCTTGCACCCATATAAAATCTGAGGAGGCTTGCCTGTGATCCCAGTGGAAGGAGATTGGTGTCTTCCTGGGGTGACCTGCATAGCTAAACTAATCAGACCAAGAAACTGGGTTCAAGTGAGAGACCATGCCTGAATGCATGGGGGGAGAGTGGTAAAGAAGACGTGGTCTGTCAATTTCTGGCCTCCACATGCAAATGCACACATGTGTGTTCCCACTTACCAACACATGTGTGCCCACACCCATGTAAATGCACATACACATGTATGAGAAAGAACAGCACTGTACATCAGGACTAGGAGCAGGAGTCATTTGGCCATATGTTTAACACACATGGATGCC
Source organism: Arvicanthis niloticus (assembly GCF_011762505.2). Taxonomy (NCBI): domain Eukaryota; kingdom Metazoa; phylum Chordata; class Mammalia; order Rodentia; family Muridae; genus Arvicanthis; species Arvicanthis niloticus. Next base: position 51,778,497 of record NC_047671.1, on the reverse strand, counting down.
TTCGTTTGATCCCCAGCACCGAATAAAACTGGGTGTGGTAGTAAAAATCTACACTTGAGAGGTGAAGGCAAGAAGATAAGAAGTTCAAGGTTATCTTGTCTACATTGTGAGTTTCAGGCTAGCCTGGGATAAAGGAGATCCTGTCGCAAAATTCAGTAAGCCTTAGAGTATTGCTGTATGGGCTGAATACTCCAGGAAATGGACCTGAGACGGAGATTGCATGCCAAGGATTATTATAACAAGTAAGGGAACACAATTATGAAGAAGACAACCATATGTAGAAGTCACCGCCACCAGCCAACCATTAGGCACCATGTGTCCTCAGTAGCCCACAGCTTGGGAACAAATGCGGTGACTCTGAGGGGAGGTCTGGGTGGTAGTGCCTCAAGTTGTCTGCTACAATGGCCGACTGCTCTCACTGCTCAAGTTCCTTCCCCTTCCTCCTGCCCAGTAGAGTGTGAGGTGAACAAGACGAGGTACGGCTCCTTCTCCGAATACACAAAGAGCAGGAAGTCTACAGAACACTCACAGGCCTGCAACTGCCTGCAGCTGCCGTTGGCTCCCACTCTTCCTTTAAACATAGAATTATTTTTAGACAGGATCTCGCTGTTCAGCCTGGCTGGGCAGAACTTGCTAACTTTGAACTTACACAGGCCCTTCTGACTCTGACTCTGACTCTGGAGTACTAGGATTAAAGATATATGCTGTCTTTAATTTTTTAAGATTAATTTTGTGTGGTATGTGTGGGTATGTACACACGTGTGTGCTCTCAGAGGTCAGAAGACGGGCAGATCCCTGGAGCTGGAGTTAGAGATGTTGTGACCTTTGTGCTGGAAATGTAACTCGAATCCTCTGGAAGAGCAACAATTCTTCTTAACTGATGAACCATTTCTTCTGCCCCTCTTTTCTTTTAGATATATCTTACAGTGTAGCTCCGGGCTAACCTCCATCTCAAAATTTTCCTGTCCAAGCCTCCTAGAGTACTAAGATTATGTGTGTAAACACCACACTTGATCTTCAGCCTCATCATCATCACCATCACCATCATCATCATCATCCATAAGGTCTCTAAGATATAGCCCCGGCTAGCCTTAAACTAGCTATGTAGAGCAAACTGGCCTTAAACTCAGAGATCTGCCTACCTCTGCTCCCAAAATCTGGGATGAAAAGCACCCAATCTCATCAAACTTTCGTTTTAATATAGTTTTGAGGAGGTGGGGGTGGAGAGCTGGCTCAGTGGCTAAAAGGACTGCTGCTCTTCCAGAGGATCCAGGTTTGAGTCCCAGCACACAACTGAAACTCTAGTTCCAGGGGATCTGACTCCCTCTTCTGGTCTCTGTGGACACTGCATATGGTGCAGACACACATGCAGACAGCACATCCATACAACTAAAAGAATATACTTTTAAAGCAAGGGTTTATTTCTTTTTTTTCTTTTCTCTTCCTTCCTTTCTTCCTTCCTTTCTTCCTTTCTTTCCTTTCTTTCAAGATTTTTTTGTTTTTTGTGTTTTTTTTTGTTTTTTTTTGAGACAGGGTTTCTCTGTGTAGCCCTGGCTGTCCTGGAACTCACTCTGTAGACCAGGCTGGCCTCGAACTCAGAAATCCGCCTGCCTCTGCCTCCCAAGTGCTGAGATTAAAGGCGTGTGCCACCACTGCCCGGCTTCTTTCAAGATTTATTTATTTTATGTATACAAGTGCTCTATCTGCATGTACACTTTCATGCCAGAAGAGGGCATCAGACAGAACTCATTACAGATGGTTATGAGCCACCATGTGGTTTCTGGGAATTGAACTCAGGACCTCTGGAAGAGCAGGTGGTGCTCTTAACTGCTGACTCATCTCTCCGGCCCCCTATAAATACATTTTTTTTAAAAGAGAAAAAATAATTTTCATTTGCTCTTCATGAGAAGGGAGGTGGGAATGAGATTTTTCCTTCTTCCTCTCTTTTCTCATCTTGTGAAGTTTAAACCAGAAGAAAATGGCATACTGTTTCTGCAGAGTTAGTAAGCAATATTCTCTCTGTGTTCTAAAAGCACTGCAGAAGCACACAACAGCTGTTTCCTCTACTGTTCCCAAACTAACATCTAGAAGCAAACACCTATTACTAAGAAAACAGTTCCTTTTTCTTTTTTTCTTTTCTTCTTTTTTTTTTTTTTTTTTTCAAGGTTTCTTTGTGCAGCCCTGTCTGTCCTGGAACTTGAGGCTGGCCTTGAACTCAGAGATCCACCGACTACTGTCTTCCAAGTGCTGGGATTAAAGGTGTGCACCATCATGCCCAGCTGAAGATTTCTTATTTTAGAGCTGAGGAAGTACAATACCAACAAATGTGCTAATGTGAAAGAGAGAGGGAGCCTCAGGAACCCCACCCCTACACAGAGAACTGCAAGCAGCTGAGGGATGCCACAAGTGGGAGAAACAACCTTCCCCAGGGATGAGCCTTCTAATTAGTGATCTGATACCCACTGGATATATCTTGCCCAGCCCTGCCTGGAATCATATACATACTAGCAACACTACATGGACTCAACAGGTTGTATTTACACAATAAGAATTTTTAGATATCGGCAATAACAATTAGAGAATAAAAAGCTGAGATTTTGTGCACGTGTACACTCATGTGCATGTGTGTATGTGTGTAGTTTATGGGGGAGACTGGAGGAAGGAAACAGAAGGGGAAATAATTATGTAATCACATTTAAATATTTATTTATTTATTTATTTATTTATTTATTTATTTATTTATTTTGGTTTTTAAGACAGGGCCTCAGACAGGTAGCTTTTGGTTTTTAAGACAGGGCCTCAGACAGGCTGACCTAGAACTAGCTTTGTAGGGCAGGCTGGCCTCAAACTCACAGAGATTCACCTGCCTCTATTTCTCAAGTGCTGAGATAAAGGCATGTGCCATCACACACAGCCTAAATTTTAATTTTTCTGTAATTTACTTTTATTTTGTGTACCTTAGTGTTTTGCCTGCATGTGTGTCTATGAGTCTATGCAAGGGTGTCAGATTCCCTGGAACTGGAGTTGCAGACAGTTGTGAGCTGCCATGTGGGTGCTAGGAATTGAACTCAGGACCTCTGGAAGAGCAGCCAGTGCTCTCAGCCACTGAGCCATCTCTCCAGCCCCTTAAATTCTAATTGTTTTTGAAAATAAACTCTTGCTTGTTTGTTTGGTGTGCCTATGTTTGTATGTGTGGGTACTTGTGGAAGGCAGAGAAAAGCCTGCAGGGGTTGGGTCTCTGCCTTGTGGAAATGCTGAGGTCATCAATCTTGATGCCAGGCTTCCCCACCCATGGAGCCATCTTGATAGCCTGATTGCATTTGTTATTGATGACAACTGGTCACCAATTACAGCCTGTTGCTTCTGTTGAGGTGGTTACTCACCCAATAAAGTGGTTACCTTACCTAATAAGACAAGCAAACCTGGGGCGCGGTTGCACAGGTTTGTAACCCTAGATACTTAAGAGGTTAAGGCAGGGGGATTGTTAAATTCAATGCCTACTAAACTGCAGAATAAGTTCAAGGCTAGTCTGGACAACTTAGTGAGAAGGTCTCAAAATAGAATGCTTACCTGAGATTTTTAAAAAATGTATATGAGTACACTGTTGCTGTCTTCAGACACACCAGAAGACACACCAGAAGAGGGCAACAGATCTCATTACTGATGGTTGTGAGCCACCATGTGGTTGCTGAGAATTGAACTCAGGACGTCTGAAAGAGCAGTCAGTGCTCTTAAGCTCTGAACCATCCATCTCTCCAGCCCACTAATCTGAGTTTTAATCCCCACTACCACTCACACAAGAAAATTATTAAATTATTAAACAAAAGACAGGCAACAGGCAAATCTAGCAAAAATTCCTCACCCACACAAGACTTCCTAGGTACCCACAGAGGTAGAAAGATGAAGGCATGTCTGTCTGGCCTAGAAAAGAAAACACCAAAGTTGCTAGAGTGCTACTAAGAGATGTATATAGGGGGTGAAGGAGAGGGAGAGAGAGAGAGAGAGAGAGAGAGAGAGAGAGAGAGAGAGAGAGAGTGTTCAGCAGTTAAGAGCTCTCAGAGAAGATCCAGGTTCAATTCCCACTACCTACAGAGCAGCTCACAACAATCCAATCTGTAACTCCAGTTGCAGGGGATCCATGCCCTCTGTGAGTTTCTGCATACACACAGACACAGTACACACACACACACACACACACACACACACACATTAAAGAAAGAAAGAAAGAAAGAAAGAAAGAAAGAAAGAAAGAAAGAAAGGAAGAGAGAAAGAAAGAAAGAAAGAGAGAGGTAGGTCAATAGATAGATGGGAACATAGACCTTAAAAGAAACTGGATTCCAGGCCAGAAAATAATTTTAATTTTAGAATGGACAGTCTACCTCATTATTTCCTTAAGTCTTGCTCTAGTGACTCCTCATTCCTGAGTTTCTGAGGAGGAGGAAGAGCAAGCCGAATGTCTAGCATGGTTTCCAAGTGAGAAGGAGTCTCTCAGGTGGTAGGTTGCTTCTGGATCTAGAGGAATTTCATATCCTTAAGAGCTGGGAGCAGGCATGAAATAAAATAACTTATGCGTGGTCTGCCGCCTTCACCAATCTTGTCTCCTCTCTTCTTCCTCATGGCCACTGGACAGCCACATCACACGTGGACCCATGGCGACTCAAGGTCACTTTTAAAGAATCTGAAATGCATATATGCAATGAGGAAGGGTGAACTTGGGAGGGGTCATGTTGGAAAGCAGGGGAGGAAGAGCCTGGGTCAGCAGCCATGACCTTAGCCTTTCTGGCTAAGGAACCAGACGGAGCCTGAAAATAAAACTGAGGGGTGGCAGGCGAGGTGAGGGGTGGAATGGGTAAATTTGGGGAAGGAAAGGAAATTTAAAGTGTACCTTTTCTGCTGAAGGGCAGCCTTTGCTGTTGTTCATGTTGATATTCTTCATGGAGATGAGCGTGATGCTTTCTTTCTCTCCGTTGGCCGTGGAGCAGCTGGGATGGGAAGAAGCCAGGGTTAGAGCGAGGTGTGGGTGGGGCACCGGGAAGTAAAGAGGCTGCAGGACACTGTGCCTTCAGTCTCCATGCCAGAAAACTCTACTTAGGGATGGATCATAAGAAAATGAGAATGTGCTTTGAAACCCATGAGATTTGTGTTTAAACCTAGTCTTTTTCTGTTCTTTTTCAAGCTGAGTTGGTTGTTAGTGTACATGTGTAACAGCACTTGGTAGGTAAGAGTTAGGAAAATGTCATGTTCCAGGTTCCAAAGCATGCTTCATGCTTCCAGAAAAAGAAAAAAAATACTGTAAGTATCTGAAATAATATCACAACTTGTATGTCATTGTGTATGGTACATAATAGGTTTCTGTTTTAATTTCCCAAGGCAGGGTTTCTCTGTGTAGTCCTGGCTGTCCTGGAACTGACTCTGTAGACCAGGCTGACCTTGAACTCAGAGATCCGACTGCCTCTGCCTCCTGAGTGCGGGGATTAAAAGCATGCATCACCACCATACCTGACTTCAGAGTAGGTTTTCAACAAGTTTCTTCAGCTTAGAGAGAATATATCTTATATCAGAATCTGCATTTTCATGAAGAGGCAACAGAAGCTGAGCCCTGGTGCTGAAGAACCTCACTTACCTCTGATGAGCCTGCCAGCCTGCCACAGCTTCAGTGAAGACTGCAGAATTGTGGGACACATGTCTTCAAGTGGTGGGAATATGTGTGGGGTGGGGAAGTGTGCATTTCTGTATTCTCTCTCTCTCTCTCTCTCTCTCTCTCTCTCTCTCTCTGTGTGTGTGTGTGTGTGTGTGTGTGTGTGTGTGTGTGTGTGTGTGTGTGTGTGTGTATGTGTGTGCGTGCACGTGCGTACAGAAGGCAGAGAGAGTTGTTTTCCTCTTGGAGTAAAGGGATTTGGAATCAGAAGATTCCTCTCATAAGCTTCTAAAATCTTACCTTTCAGATAGCCCTGAACTCCCTGGTTTCTGTGGATCTGTAAAATCCCAAGGGCACAGATTAGGGTCCTACACTGTAACTCAGATGTCCACTTCCCCTCAGAGCCCACCCAAACCCACCTCCCCAATTCATCAAATGCTGCTTCTGTACTATTCCTTCCCATGGCCCAGCTGCCATCAGCCTGAGCCCCCTGCTTAGGCTCCTGCAACACAAGGGTCAAGGGAGCCCAGGTCAAGACAATTACCTTCAGACTCCTTGTTCTTCCGACACTTAAACCTTAGACTGACCACACTAACCAGGATGATCACTACAACCACCAGGATGACAATGAAGCTGATGACACCTGAGCAGGGAAGAGATGGGAGCAGGAGAAAGAGGTGGGACAATAAGGATGAGTCTGGAGTTCCCTGCCCAGGTAGGGGTGTGTGTGTGTGTGTGTGTGTGTGTGTGTGTGTGTGTGTGTGTGTTTCTTTTGGAAAAATGAGTAATCTATTAGCTGGTACCCTTAACTATGGTGTACTATACTTGGCCCAGCTACATCATCTATAAGAACATGGAACCCAAGAGAGCCAAGACTTCTTTCCATCAGGGCCTTGCTTCTCAGCAAGTCCACCCCAGAATGAATGGGTGAGATTTGAACTTGTGTCTTAACCAGAGTCTATATCAGTCCTGAGGTGGAGTCCCCTCTCATGCCCCATCTTCTCTACCATCTCACCAAAGGCAGCCACAGTTAGCACTGACTCTGATGTGGGGGTAGGCAGGATGGTCACCTCTTCTGTCCGAAGGCTGGTGGTTACTGGACTGGGAGTAGCATCCAGAGACGCTTCTGAAACAGAGTGGGTGTTGGTGCATCAGTGAAGGGGACTGCCAAGACCTGGCAAAGAGAATCAGCTTCTCTCCTGGTGCCCTGAGGTAAGAGCCTGCAGAGAGCTAACAGCCCACAGAAAAGGACTCAGTCCAGCTACAGCCAGACCCCTGAAGACCAACAATGCAGACCTCACACCTCTACATGAGTAGCTGGCCAGTTGCTCACATTACTGTTTTTAGAAGATTCCAGAAAGATTAAGATGCTTCCCATCACCACATGGTGCCCAGAAGAAAGGATTTATGCTGCAGAAACAGGGAAGCCATACTGGGCAACGTGGAGCCATCTATGTTCTGCCAACAGTTGAAGATGGGAGGAAAGAAGACATTGGCCTAAAGGGCCAGGGTGAAAGGCAAGGGGCATAGGTTTCTGGCCCTCTTAAAATGATATTGGGCTAGCTAAATGGCTCAACAGGTCAAGGTGCTTGCCACCAAGGCTGGTGGCCTGAGTTCAATCCCTATGACCTACGTGTTTGAAGAATAGGACCAGTGTCACGTTTTTCTTCCCTTGCACAAGTCAAGTACCCTCAGACCTATTTTCTACCCTTATTTGTGCTGACTTCCTGAATAAGCCTGAGAGTGTACAATGTCTAAGGACCAAAAGATGATTTGAAAGAAAGGGTTATAGACATGTCTCACTGTTCTCTGCTGGGAACACACACTGGATATACCTCCTCTGCTGCCACCGCCGCCGCCGCTGCCGCTGCCGCTGCCGCTGCTGCTGCTGCTGCTGCTGCTGCTTTCTGGGGCCCCTGTGCCTGCACCGGAAGGAAATGGCCAAGATGGAGGGTCCCATCCCTCCCAACATACCCTGAGAAGCCCTTTCCCAACCTTTCCCATTTCCCTTCCTCATCCATTCTTTTCTCAATCCCAAATTCAGGCATGTTTAACCCTTACTGTGACCAGACCTGACTCCCTGTTTCTACTTCTTCCCAGTGCTTTCTTGTAATGTCCCAAACCAGGGCACCACTGGTGTAGTTTCTAGACTTAAGAGACTACACTCCCTCACTGAGAGCACCTGACTAAAGGAAGAAGGAACCCATCCAGACATACCCAGGGTCCATCACCTCCTGCCCGCCTGCCCTGGGTACTCACTAGGTCCCAGTGTGTGCTTCTGTAGCTGGAATGACTTCAAGTCAGGCAAGGAAAGGGAGTGTTTATCCATGGTGCTTGACTTTGGCGTCACAGGTTGACTGGATACCAAGGAGGCCTGAGATGACTTCTGTAGAATTTCTGTGGATGGGGGAGTACATATGGCCAGCTATAATATGCACAGAGAGGGTTCCTTAGTCCAAAATATCCTTTCCTTCTGATCCTTTTCTTGTGTGTGGTGCTGGTGATTGAACGCAAGATGTCTTTTATAATAGGCAAGCACTGTGCCCGGGAGCTACAGCCCCAGCCCTCCTTTGTCACCACCTTCAATTCCAGAAGGAGCTATTCTCTGGCTCATCTCTCTGAGCCTTGCTCTTTGCAGTCTGCTCTGCTTAGAAAGCATCTCCCCACCCCCCACCCCCGAACCAACCCCACAGTTTCCACTTTTTCATCTCATTCCTTTGCTGGCTCAGTTCTCCAGGCCACTGCCCATGGGAAGGACCCCAGAGCTGGAGTCTGCAGAGGCTGACATCTGGGTGGGTCCGGTGACACCCACTTCTGCTCCCTTGCTTTGGAAACACCAGTGTGAGGCCCTGTTTGCTTGTCCCTTCTGCCACAGGCTCTGCATCCTCCTGCAGAGCCCAAACTGTATCCTGCTCCACTGGGGCCTTCGCTGGCCACCATTTTCAGTCTCAATAGTCGAGTACCTGGGGTAATGGTGCTAAGCCGAAGCCCCAAGCTGCCAGGCTCTGAGGAAGATCGGTCCCCTGCAAGGACAGAAGCAGATGGAGAGAGCATATGGGGCAGAACTGCTGGCTCCATACCCCCTGCCCATCTGAACCCCTAGGCTCAAGTCGGTCTGAATGGCTGGGTGGGCATGGGAGGGAAGAGGTGAGCTTCTCCACAGCCACACGCATTCACTCACCTGAACTGACAGAAACTGGCTGGGGGCTCAGACTCCTGAAAATCCCTGAAACACAGCATTTGAGGGGTCTGCTACCTCTATCTTCCAACAGTTCTGTGCCCTTCTCTTTGTCTCTGAAGCTAGATTTGTTGTTGTTTGTATGTTTGTTTTCCTCTTTCCCTCCCCTCCTCTACCTCTGACTGTTCATCTCTTCCCTCTCCAGGCATGTTAGATTAGGCCAGTTGAATGAGCCCCCCGAGACCTTTGGCCCAAGCTCCCATCACCTGCTTTCAGTGAAAAAGAGAGACCTGAGCCCCGCTCCTGTAATACCTTCCTAAACTCTTAGGCACAAATGCTGGAGTAGGCCACAGATCTTACCCTGAGAGGTCTGAGCTGGTGTAGGCTGAGAGCTGTAGCCTGTGAGAGAAAGCAAAGATGCACAGACCGTGACTGGGCATGGTGGCGCATGCCTTCAATCCCAGAACTCAGGAGGCAGAGGTAGGCATGTCTCTTTGAGTTCAAGGCCAGCTTGGTCTACACATTGAGTTCCAGGACAGCCAGGGCTACATAGAGAGACCCTGTCTCAAAAAACCAAACCAAAACAAAATATAGACTGCTTCGGTAACTCTGCCAAGCAGAGCCCATGACAGAAACTAGGGCTTTCGGCTAGTTCTAACACCCATGCTAGAAGTCAGGCATGCTTGGCAGAGGATTAAAGGATAAGGGCTTGTCACCATCAGCTCTTGGTTCAGAGTCCTAGAGCCTTCTACTGTGTCTTCAGTCCTCAATAGTTATATCACCGCCCTGACACAAGTCTAGAGGACAGTTATTTAAACTAGCGACACATCTGGTCACACACACAGAACTCTGGATCTCTGCACTCCTGGCCTTCCTTGTTTCCTCCTGTGAAACCTGTCACTGTGGCTCCAGTCTAAAGGAAGGGGAGGGGAAGGTAAATGAAATTGGGTAACGTTTAGGGTTTATGCCTGCTCTCTCTCTCTCTCTCTCTCTCTCTCTCTCTCTCTCTCTCTCTCTCTCCTCCCTCCCTCCTCTCCCCTCCCCTCCCCTCCCCTCCCCTCCCCTTTCCTCCTCTCCCCAACCGGAGGTAATGGCCTGCCCAGGAAACAAGTTCTGAGGTATATCCCACAGGAGAGGAAGCGCTGGACGGAGGGACTGGTTCCCTCTCACAGGCAGAGGTGAGTTAAAACATGGTTGTTCTAGTCCAAACCCAGGGAGGAGGTTACCCGCAGTAGTAGTTGGAGCTCTTGTTAGCTATTCTGTTTGTACACACGTGTGTTTATAGTCCTCTGCGTTGATATGTGTATGCTTTTATGTGTGCGTGGAGGGGGGACCCAGAAGGCCAGGTTATGTTTGCTCACTTTCCACAATGAAATCATTCTTGAAACCTATGAACAATGTGCAAGAAAAACACAGGAACAGAACCGCCCATCTGGAGCCACGCCCTCCATGCAGGCTGGGATCGAGGTGGCCACTCTGCTCCTAGTGTTTCCTCGACTTTTCTTCATTAGGGAAGCATCAGACCCAGACCCCGGCAGAACTGAGGCAGCTGAATTCCAAGGACCCAACCCAGGCGGTAGCAGCCTGCTGGTCTGTTTATTTTCCTTAAGGCTTTACCAGTTCTTCCAAGGAGCCATCCACACTATCCACATGGAGCAACCCACGCTTAGATACTGTGGAATTGTTTGCAAACCAACGCTTATTTAGCCCTGAGATGTGTTTCTCCAGGTCAAGGTCTCTCACATCCCTGCTCCTTTGTGGGTAGAGGTTCCAGAAAGAAGTAAATATTACAAGAATCCCAGGCTAGGAAGAATCCTTTCCAGCGCGGGATGAGCCTGGGCTGACCCTTTCCATTCAAAACCTCTGAAGACAATTGCTTCCTGTTCAAGCGCTACATACATTTTATATTAGTTCTGGGAGGACTTGAAGTCCGAGTGCACCTGCCTTTCTAAATATATCTAGAAGATGATCTATAAGGTTTTAAGGAGTTCCCAGGGCACAAACATCAAGCCATAAAGGCCTGTACTCTGTCTCTTACCTGACTCCTCCCAACTTGTTATCTGTAAAAATTCTTGGGTGAGCAGAGGATGGACTTCAGAAATGTGTGCTTCTGTAGGCCTGGTGCCTCTGACCAGGGGACACACAGACACCCAAAGAGCTGTGGCCACAAGAATTCCTAACTTTCCTGACCTGCTTCCTGATCCCTACCTGCTTCATTTCCTTCCAGTCTAACCCTGCCCACACCCCTGTTTTCCTCAGCAGCATAGTTTAGTGCTGAAAAGCATTTGGGGGATGTACCTCAGTGGTGGAGCATTTACCTAGCATGTATGAGCTTGTGTGAGACCCTAGGATCAATCCCCAGCACCACAAGAGAGAAAAAAAGCAGGATATTTGAGTTCTGGCTTCACTCACTGCCTGCAAGCCTCTCTACCTAAGCCTTACTTGGATTCTCAGCATCACACCATAGGGATGGGGTTGGGGAGAGTCTCCTAAGCTGTTGAGGGGAAAAGAAAATACATATAAAGCACACAGCCCCTGATAACACTTGCTCAATCAGTGCTAGACATTTATATTTGTGCTCCATTCTCTTGATTTCTCCAAATCTAAAGACCAGCTGACTCTCTCTACAGTCCAGCCCCTGTGTTGGCTTGAATTTGCTCCAGAAAATTCCTCAGCCATCAAAATGATGCTGACAACTGCTGTGAGCTCCTGGATGAAGAGGTTGGACAAGCTGGGTACCAGTGGGTTAGACCAAGTCTAGGCTGACATTAGGAGATGCTGTGCATTTGGAAGGCCTGCAGAATCCCTCATAAGTCCCTCACATTACTTCTGACTCTCCCCTGTGGGAATTAATGGGCAAGAAAGGGTGTAAGTGTTGACCCCAGCCTGTCTTGCAGCATTTTCTGGAACACAGACCCTTTCTCCTAAGCACTCTGGCCCATTTTCCCATTGCTTGGTACACAGCCTCAGATGTCCTCCACAAAGAACCAGGGGTGGTGGCTGGGGCGGGGTGACAAAGGGAAGTTGCTGCCCTGTGAATCAGAGTGTCCTGGACTTCTTTCTCATGGTTCCCAGCAAAGGCTTCCTAACTAGAGGATCCTGCCTCAAGACCCCACTCATGACTGCCAACGACGTCTGAGAGGTGTTTCAGTCATCTCAACCAGCCCCTGTGCTGTGTGTGTATCTTCCTTGGCAAAGAGTTCTTTGTGTCTAACCAAAAACCCTCTTGATGTGACTTGAGATTAAAGTCAGCATTTGAAATTCAGAGCTTGTAGTTCTTCACAGGTAAGAACAAAAGAGAAGGCCACCGTGGAGCCCAAGGTGCAGACCATTTTGTCCTAGAACTTTCCATAGAGTGACCATGGTGCCTGTATCAGTAGAGTATTGACAGGGCAGCCACAAACTTCTGCTTGTATACTCCTTGGAAAGAACTTTCAGGTTCTGTCATTCATCAAGCCACCCACTCCCCACCTTTTGGGGGCCCAGACTCTATGAGGGAGCCCTAGAAAATATCATAACAGTCGAACAGAGTCTGTTTGACCAGAGTGGTAATTCCTATCCTCCAGGCCAGCCGATCCCCTTAATGGAAATGTTCTGGAATTTCCCTTCTACAAGCAGAGCTCTGGATGGGAACATGTGGGGAGGAGGAGTGAGGAGGAGGACGGGGAGGGGGAGGGGAGGCTTGGAGAAAAGTGGCAATCGCATCTTACCTTGGAGCAGGAGTAAACCTAGGATTGCCGAACCCAGCCTCATGGCTCCGTTGGTCCCCAGATCAGCTGGGTGTGTAGCAGGCTCCTCAGTGTATTCTCTGTCCATAGTAGAGAAGAGAGAGGGAGTGCTGGGGTATGATGGGGCGGGGGTGAGGGCGGGGGCGGGGGCTGGCTCTCCAGGAGCTTCCTGTCAAAGAATAGAAGGAAACAGATTGGGACTGGCTCCAGGGGCCCCAGTTCAACACACAGCCCAGATGAGGATGTGAGCCGGAGCAGAGGTTGTGAGGACTGCCTCTCTGGGTTCTGTGCATACTGACCAGTGGTGACAGTCCCCCAACACTACCTTCCTCTCAGAGGGATCCTTCCGGTCCTTCCCTGCAGCACCTGTGTTTCCCCCCAAGCCTACTGTTGCAGACACATTATCTCCAAGGACCCAGCTCTAAGGTCGACCTACCAGCTGCGCGTGCTCAGTAGACTATGAATTCTCCACATTCCTCTCCCCACTCAGGACTGTCAGTCCAGATGGGACTTCCAGCATGGTTCAGGGAGGCCTTACAAGCAAGCTTGTTCTTCCTAGTAGAAAAACAAGAGGTGGGCTGGTCAAAGAGCTCAGTGGGTAAAGAACTAGCCTCACAAGCGTGAGAACCTGAATTCTACCCAAACAGCCTCATAAAAAGTCAAGCAAAGTGTCTGACCTGTAATCCCATTACAGGGGGAGTCAGAGACAGGGGAATCCTGGGGCTCACTGGCCCTCTAGCCTAATTGGTGAGCTCCAGGTTCCTGTGAAAGACCCTGTCTCAAACAACAAACAGACAAGTAGACCACTCCTGAGGAACAATACTTGAGGATGACTTCTGGGCTTTTTACAGACACTTGCACTGGCACACGTGTACACACACACACACACATCACATGACAGGCATACCTCCTTGCCTCCCTAGTCCTCTCAGATTAGGTGTTTGTTCCCTGTCTTTACCCTCCATAGCACGCCCCAGGTTCTCACTTTCTTACTGCAGGTCAGTAGTGTTCTTACATAAAACTCACCATACAGAAAGGCCCCAGCACATACTAACTGAAGTAAATCTAAAACATTTAAGAGTATGAGAAAAAAATGAAGAACATAGCTATCTGAATATACTACTTCTGTTTGTTTGTTCATTTGTTTATGGTTTTCTAGCCCGGGTTTTTCTCTGTGTAGCCCTGACTGTCCTGGAACTCACTCTGTAGACCAAGATGAAATCTGCCTCCATTCAGATCCGCTGGCCTCTGCCTCCCTAGGATTAAAGGTTTTCAACATCATGCCCTCCTGACCTAGTGACTAATGGTTAGGCAGGGCCTGGTAGAATGCAGGCTTCTCTGTCACTCACTATGAACAAAACGAAGCCCATTAGTTCCTAACCCTCCTGTCTCCATTTCCCAAGCTGAGATTACATGTGTCGGTCACATTAATTTATGTATGTATTTATTTCATGATGTTGGATGTTTGGAGCCATGATCAACAGAGGCAAACACAGTTCCACTGAACTACATCCTAGATTTTGTTTGAGAGAATTTTCTTTTCTCTCTTTTCCTTTCTTTTCTTTTCCTTTTTTTCTTCCTTTTCTCTCTTTCTCTCTCTTTCTTTCTTTCTTTCTTTCTTTCTTTCTTTCTTTCTTTCTTTCTTTCTTTCTTTCAAGACAGGGTTTCCCTGTGTAGCCCTGGCTGTCCTGGAACTCACTCCATAGACCAGGCTGACCTTGAACTCAGTAATTAATACCACTGCCTCTGCCCTTCTGAGTTGCCCGGCTCTTAAGATTTTCTTTCTTTCTTTCTTTCTTTCTTTCTTTCTTTCTTTCTTTTTTTTGTTTTTTTTGTTTTTTTGTTTTTTTTTTTTTTTGTTTTTTTTTTTGTTTTTCGAGACAGGGTTTCTCTGTGTAGCCCTGACTGTCCTGGAACTAACTCTGTAGACCAGGCTGGCCTCGAACTCAGAAATCCGCCTGCCTCTGCCTCCCAAGTGCTGGGATTAAAGGCATGTGCCACCACCGCCCGGCCGAGATTTTCTATTTAGAGTTGTTTGTTTGTTTGTTTGTTTTGTTTTTGTTTTTGAGACAGGATTTCTGTATTATGCAACTTTAGCTGCCCTGGAACTTAGTATGTAGATCAAGCTGGCCTCAGACTTACAGGTACCCACTGGCTCTGCCTTCCGAGTGCTCTTTAGAGCCTGGAAAGATGACTCAATGGCTAAGAGCACTGATTTTTTTTTTTTTTTTCAGAAGGCCCAGATTCAATTCTCAGCATCCATGTGGCAGCTCACAACTATCTCTAACTCCAGTTCTGGGCATCCAATGCCCTCTTCTAGCCTTCTGGATACTAGTTATGCATACGATACAGAGATATACTAGCAGGCAAACACCCATCACATAAAATTAAATTTAAGGAGGTAAGTGGGATTGTGGTACATGATGCAAAATTCACAAAGAATCATTAAACAGTTTTTAAAAATTGAAATCAAATTTTAAAAAATAAAGATTTTTTTTTGTTTTTTTTTTTGTTGTTGTTGTTTTTTTGTTTGTTTGTTTGAGACAGGGTTTTTCTGTGTAGCCCTGGTTGTCCTAGAACTCTCTCTATAGACCAGGCTGGCCTCGAACTCAGAAATCCGCCTGCCTCTGCCTCCCAAGTGCTGGGATTAAAGGCGTGCACCACCACTGCCCGGCTAAGGTTTTATTTTTATTGATGTGTGTCTATGTAAGTGTATGCCACATGTATATGAGTGTCCATGGGGGCCAGTAAAAGGTGTCATCCTCCCTGGAGTTGGAGTCATAGGTAATTGAGAGCCACCTGATGTGAACCAAACTCGGATCCTCTGGAACGGCAGCAAGCGCTCTTGATGAATGAGCCTTCTCTCAAATCTCTGGGTTTTGTTCTGTTCGTTATTTAAATTTTACTTTTTTCCTCTTAAAAATGGATATGTACTTTTAATGTTAAAGGTGTTTTGCCTGAATGTATAGTCTGTGTACCACATGCATGCAGTGCACTCACAGGCCAGAAGAGGGTGTCAGAGGCTAGCTGGCATGTAGCTTCTGGGCATCGAACATGGATCCTTTGAAAGAGCAACAAGTGCTTTTAACTGCTGAGCCATCTTCCGAAAACTTGGGTTTTGGTTTGTTTGTTTGTTTGTTTGTTTGTTTGTTTTTGAGAATTTTATACATAAGTTTGTTTCCAACATTCCCATTCCTTCCTCTCCCTCTTAGCTTCTTCTGTGTTCCCCCCACTCCTCAAATTCATGACCTCTTTTCTAATTATTATTGTTAGTTTATATGCAGTTGTGGGTTTGTTGATTTTATTTTTATGGTTGTTTTGAGACAGACTCTTACCCTGTAGCCCAGGATGGCTTCAAACTCCCTGTCTGTTTACAATGTTAGGAACAGGTAGACTGGGAGATAGCTCAGGGGGGGACCTGGGTTTAAAACCCCAGAACCCATATAAAGCTGGGTGTGATTCTATAATCCTCATGCTCCTAGGTGAGATGGGAGGCAGAGACAGGAGCGTCCCTTGGAACTTTCAACCAACTAGCCTGGCATACGCAGCAGCTAACAACGGAGATGACCTCGAATAAAGTGGGAAGTGAAATGGACATCTGAGGTTGTCCTCTGTGGCCACACACATGCCATGTCACAGCATGCCCACACTCAAATGCATGAACATGTATATACACACATCATATGCATACAGATACACAAAGAAAAACAAATGTTAGTAACAGGTACTAATGCACTTTACAGAGCTTAAGGGAACATGGGGGCTATTCCAGTCTCAGGAGCTGAAGAGTACATTCCAGTAAGGGGTGACACTGAAACTAGTGAGTAACTAAGGGTCAGACAACAAAGAAGGGGGGCAGCTGTAATGCTGAGTGTGGACATGGGAAAGTGACAGAGAGGCCTGGGGCCACACTTTGGTTCCAGAAAGTTCTCGAAACTCTTGACTTGGAGAAGAGTCTGGATCTGCACTGGCTAAGATCTAAGATGACCAGAGTGGGAGGTGGTAGATAGCTAGAACCTTCCATTGCATGGTGAAATGATCAATAGGGGACTCCATGACCCACCAGCAAGAGGCCTCGGGTGATTCGAGGGTCAGGTCAATAGCCTTGGACTTCGTGGAAGTGACAAGGTACGAGCAGCTTGGCTAAACAAGAAGCTAAAAAGCTACTGATACTCATTTTTTCAATTCACTAGGAGAGGGGTCTTCTGGGAGTCCACCAGTCTCCACGTGAGTAAAGAGAGCTCAGTGTACATCCAGGGAAGGATGAGGAATGGCTGGTTATAGGCAACTAATTGAGACCAAAAGTTATCTTGGGAAAAATAGACCAGGAAGAGTAGTACAAACCTATAATTGCAGGACTCATGAGACTGAGGCAGGAGAATATTGAGTTTGAGGTTAACCTCAAGCTACATAAACACAGATAACTGGTCATGTGGTATATACCTACCATTCTACACTCAGAGGTTGGGAGCAGGCAGATTGGGAGGATAAGGTCATTCTTAGCCACATAGTGAGTTTAGGACCAACCTAATTTACATGAGACCCTATCTCAAAAACAAATCAGTTAAAGAACCCAAAGGGGAGTCAGATGTAGTGGCACACACCTGTAATCCCAGCACTTGGGAGGCAGAGGCAGTGTGACTTCTGAGTTCAAGGCCAGCCTTGGTCTACAGAGCAAGTTTCAGGACAGCCAGAGCCACGGCTACACAGAGAAACCCTGTCTCAAAACAAAAAAATCCCAAAACTAAACAACCAAGAAAGAAAATGATGCCTTGCATAGGGGTATAAATCAGAGTTCTATAGGTGAGGTAAGGAAGTGAGGATTTCATATGCATGTGTGTATATATATTACATATTTTAAAACTTATTTATTATGGGTGTATACTGGGAAGGGGTGTATTCTGCTGTGTGTAGATCCTGGAGACCAAACTCTGGTTATCAGCAAATGCCTTTACCAGATGAGCCACCTTGTCAGCCCAGGATTCCTACTTTCCTGGTAACATTTAGGTCCTTGTTCTCAGCACAGGGAAAGGATGAATCTTCACAGTGAAGTGTAGAAATTTTTTAGGATTTGTCTAGCAGGTTTTGTAGCTTATACCAGAAAAGCCCCCACCTAACCCAACTACCTCCACCCCCACTCTTACAAACAAACAAACAAAAGGCCTGAAGTGATAGTTATACTAACTACCCTCAGCTGATGTTTATACATCTGTACAGTGCATTAAAACATGACACTAGCTGGCCACAGTGGCTTCTACCTATAATCTCAGCTCTGTGGCAGCAGAGGCAGGAGGATCATGAGTTCCAGGCCAGCCAGATCTATGCAGCAAGACCCTATCTCAAAGGAGAAGGAGGGGGCAGCTACATTATGTCCCATATGTATATACAATGACTATGTGTCAGTTAAAAATAGGTGTTGGAGCCAGGGGGTGGGGGCACATGCCTTTAATGCCAGCACTTGGAAGGCAGAGGCAGGTGGATATCTGTGAGTTCAACGTCATCCTGGTCTATGAAGCAAGTTCCAGGACAGCCAGAGCTACACAGAGAAGCCCTGTCTGAAAAGCAAAAACAAACAATCAAACAAAGGATAGTGACTGGAGAGATGAATCAGTGGTTTAGAGCTGAGGACGTGAGTTCCATTCCCAGCACCCATGTGGTGGCTCACAACCACAACTCCAGTTCTGGGGACCTGGTGCTCCATGATCTCCTAAGGCACCAGACATGCATGTAGTTCACAGACATACATGCAGGTGAAAAACTTACATGCATAAAAATAAATACATCTAAATTAAATGAAACTCTATGCGATGCATTATGTGAAAATAAATAAATTAAATAAAAATAGATAGCTTTGTGGGTGATGGTGGCTCACGCCTTTAATCCCAGCACTAGGGAGGCTGAGGCAGATGGATGTCTGTGAGTTTGAGGCTAACTTGGTCTACAGAGCAAGTTCCAGGACAGCCAGAGCTACATAAATAAATCCTGTCAATAATAATAATAACAACATCAATAACAACAATATCAACAATAATAATGATACATAGATGTCTTAGCAAGTAAAGGTACTTACTGTCCTATGCAAGCCCGGGGACCTGAGTTTGATTCTCAGAATAAACATATAGTGGAAAGAAAGAACCAACTCCACAAGGTTGTCCACTGCCTTGACACAATGTCTTGACACAGTGCCTGCATACACATCTTCATATATACATACACACTTACACGATGAAAAATCAAATGTTTACATTTAAAATAAGAATAAATTTAGAAAACTAGTTTAGTTCTTAATATTTCAGAGATAAATGTGGTAAGGCAAAAATGGATGGACAGAGCTGTTGAGCTGTAGAGATTTAGAGAGATTGTATTCAATATATTCTGTAGAGTATGATCTATACTCTTGTGGTGCTTGAGCTATTACCTACAACAAGGAAAGAGTAAAGGACGTTAGCTTCAGGAAATGGGAGGGAGGAGGAGAGTGGGCACGTCCTAGGGAGGGGTAGGTGTCTAGAATCTGCAGGGAGAGGAAGTGGGCAGGGCAACCTGGGCTTCTAAGTAGCAGAGGTATCAAAGGAAGTGCCTGGAGGATCAAGGTGCTGTCAGAGTGGAAGGTTGGCCCAGGGTAGCCTAGATGTTCCCGGAACTACAGGTGCGGGAAAGTACAGCGAGGGTGTGTGCAGAGGGTGTGTGCCCAGGAACCCCACAGACGTGGCAGCTCTGGGTAGGGACTGAACTAGGGCAGTGAGCTCTCTTCCTTTGCTGGTATCCAGTCCCAAGAGAACTCTGCGCCAGCCCTGGACAATGCACCAGGTAGACTTTTTGCTCACCCCTTCCTGACTCACTATGGGGGCTCCATACCTTTCCCAAACTAAGCTTCCTTCTCTCTTTGTATACCCAGAGTTGCCCTCTGGCCCCATGGAAATCCCATGACAACCCCCACCCACCCACACAGCAGCTCAGCCCTGCATGGGAAGCAGTATTGAAATGGGATCTGGGCACACTATGTCTAATGGACTAGAGGGAAAGGTTTAGCCTTATCAGCCCCTCTTTGGCTCCCACTGCCTTCCACAGTGTGGGCCAAGCTGAGTGGTCAGAGTTAGAGAGGCCCCCAACTCCCAAGGTCCTCCAGAATAATGGCTGGAGGGAGGGAGGCCACCTCACTGTGAGCTTACCTTCCTTCACTGAGATCCCCTCATCCCTACTCAACATCTAGCAGGGCAGGGACATACTAATATCATGAGTTATGTCCTCAGCTTTCAGTAGAAAAATGCAGAAATCCTGGCAAGGGTAGACTGGTGCACAATCTCCTCAACCCATCCTGGGCATAGCCAGGAAGCTACACCAGACACCAGCCCTCCCTATCTAGAACTTGGCCCCAAGATCTGGGGGGAATGGGGAAAACTTACAGGATGAAGTATGGGCATACATACCAGCTCATACCAAGGTTCATGTCCCTCTTCCTAACCTTCCAAGTGTATCACCTTTCTGCTTTCCAGTGACTTAGAGTAGGGGAACCTCTGAGACCAGACAATGACCCCTTTTCCCAGAACACCTCAGAGCAGCTACTGCTTGCTGCCCACTGCCTAGCATGTGGGGCAGCAGCCCAGAGACTACTCCGATTTCCAATAGAACACAGGATTTATTTGTGACTCTTGCTGGAGACCTGGAAAGGGGGAGCGATGAGAAAAGACACTGGGGACAAATTGCTTTATTCCAGGCTACAATAAAGCTCCTCCCTTTGCCCTTCCTGAGTGATTTTTAACTCCTTATCTTCCAGGGGTTGGTTTGTATTTCTGTTAGTGTCTCCATCTTCATTTCTGTTTTTATTGCTCTTCCCTCCACCCCCACAGCTCCCCTGTCTTTGTCTTTCAGTTATATTTCACAAGTGTGTTTAACCTTCCTCTCTCTCTCTCCCCACTCTATTACTGTCTCTGGGGTTTTCTGTCTCTCAGATCTCTCCCTCTCCTTTGGGTTTTCTTTGTATGTTCCTGCCTACGTCAACTTTGTCTCTCATCTCACCTTTCCCCACAGGATGGCTACTACCTTCAGCCTTCTCCACTTGTGAATGGTTCGTTGGATCAGGAGCCTCAAAGGCAGCTCCCAGCTATGCCCCCTCGAGGTGGCGACGGGCTGCCACTGCTTGCTGCCATTATCTCAGCCTTTGTCCTGCTGGCGATCTGCATTGTGCTTGTAGTTCACTTTGGGCCTACGCTGCACCAGGGCCACGCTACCCTCCTCACAGAGCCTCCAGCCCTAAAGCCAGAGAACGGCATTTACCTCATTCGCTGGCGGCTGCTAAGCTTACAGGATAGTCACAGAGAAGGCCACCAGGGACTTCATATTCCTCATTCTGGCCCTGCCCTAGACAGGCACAGGCCCAGCATCGATGAAGTCACGTATCTGTAGGAGGGCGATGTGGACTTAGGCTGGCTGGTCTCAGAACAAGAAAGTGGACTAGAGGGTGAACTGGGAGCCAGGGTGTCAGAGCTATAGACTACCGCTGGACTCATCGGGAGCTGTCCTCGTATTTAACAAGAAAGCTTGTTGGTAACAAAGCCATTTGAGGATCTTGCCTAGTGACATGGTACCAAGGCCACCCTTACAAGATTTCCCCTCAGGGACCTCAGAACCCTCTCAGAGTGCCATTCCCTTCTTGCCCCTCTGATCTCCATCCCTCTTGAAGTAAAGTGAAGATTCCATCCCTGAGCAAGAATGTCAGAGGTCTACAGAGAAGGCCCTGCCTTCACACACTGCTGATCCGGGAGAGCTAAGGCAAGGAACCTGGGGCTCCTTCTCTGAGACACAGGGTGCTTGGGAAAGGAGGCAACTCTGCTGCCTTTCTGCCTTTGGAGGGCACCTTTGGCAGCTAGGCCTTGTTGATAACCTCCAGAGGCCCTGGAATCCCTAATCCCCACTTAGAGTTCCACAGTGGGCTGTGAATGTCCCCTAACCTTGTCTTGCCATCCTAGGATGTGAGGGGGGAATCTGGAGACTCTAATTACCTCATTTTCTGAGTGAGGGTGGGCCCGCTGGAAGAAGCCTAAAACTTAATACAAACCACTTCCACATCCAGAACTTTCCAGCTATTGGGTAAACAGGAAAAGAAAAAGATTGTTATGGAACTTGTTTGGGGAAGGAGGGAGCATGGAGGGGTCCATCCCTGTGGGGAAGCAGCATAGTTCAGCCTGTGGTCAGGAAAATACAGGCCAGGGCCAGGAGAGCAAAGCTGGGCCTCCTGGTGGCTCTCTGGAGAGGCACACCTTTCTCCGGTACCTCAGAAGTTCATCCATATGTAGTCAAGAAACCTACAGACATAAATTACTTATAAACTGGTACTATAAACAGCACAGTGGTATTGTCTTTTTTTTTTTTTTTTTTTGAGACAGGGTTTCTCTGTGTAGCCCGGGCTGTCCTAGAACTCACTCTGTAGACCAGGCTGGCCTCGAACTCAGAAATTTGCCTGCCTCTGCCTCCCAAGTGCTGGGATTAAAAGTGTGGGCCACCACAGCCCGGCATGGTACTGTGTTTTAATCTTAGCCCTTGAGAAATAAAGGCAGGAAAATCAGAAGTTCAGGGTTATCCTTGATGACACTGAAAGTTTGAGGGCCAGCCTAGACTACAAGACACCTGTTTATTAAGAAAAGGGGGAGGAGCCAGGCGGTGGTGGCAAACGCTTTTAATCCCAGCACTTGGGAGGCAGAGGCAGGCAGTTTTTTGAGTTCGAGGACAGCCTGGTCTACAAAGTGAATTCCAGGACAGCCAGGACTACACAGAGAAACCCTGTCTCGAAAAACAAAAACAAAAACAAAGAATGTCAATAAAAAAAAGAAAAAAAGAAAAAAAAAGAGAAAAAAAAAGAAAAAAGAAAGAAAGAAAGAAAGAAAAGAAAAGAAAAAGGGGAGGCCTCCCATGCCACTAGCTACCTGTGGCAGTCAAGAAAGCTGGGTAGAGGTCGTGAAATAACTCAGAAAAGCAAGCCCTGCACCTCACAGTAAGTAGAGTTGGTCTTGATTGAGAGTGAGCAGGTTAGCTGGCCCCATGGGCGTGATCTTAGGAGAGCTAGCCCCACCACTCATCTGCTGTGAGGTGGAGAGGGCCGCTGATGATGCCCTTACCCCTCCTCCCTCCCCACCTGCAGCTGCCCCTCCCATCCTCCCATCCTCCCATCCTCCCATCCTCCCATCCTCCCATCCTCCCATCCTCCCATCCTCCCATCCTCCCATCCTCCCATCCTCCCATCCTCCCATCCTCCCATCCTCCCATCCTCCCATCCTCCCATCCTCCCATCCTCCCATCCTCCCATCCTCCGATCCCTGTGATGAAAGAGAAGAAGTATCCCAGCCTCTCACTGGCTATAGCACTCTGGAAAGTAGGCCCTGCACCTGCTTCGGCAACACAGGGAAGCTGGCCCTGAGAATGAAGAGTCTGGTGCGCCAGCCCCGAGGGTGAGTGGATCCTGCGTCTTGATTGAACAGTAGAGCAAAGCTGGCACTGAAGGCGTGGGTGCGGGTGAGCCTGCACGAGGGAGGGCATGAGAGCGGAAGAGCTGACCCTGCTTCCTGCCGAGGGCAGCATTGGGTGGCTTAACCAGACCAGTGCTAGAGAGCGCACCTTAGTGGTATGAATAAGGAAGAGCTGGCAGGCTGACCCGCTCAGCTTCTACCCAGATCCAGGGCTTTGAGTTGGCCCACCCCAACACCTACATCATCTGTGAACTGTTGGGACACATGAAAGGGCCAGACCTGCTGTTCCAAAGCTACAGCATCTCCATGACACAGGGCAACAACAGGATAACCGGGAGGAGTCTCGGTGAGGATCCAGTATTGATGTTGTCACAGAAGCCAGAGATCTCAAACCAGACCAATGACTCATTGCCATAAACATTCGCAAGTGAAGATGTGTGGACAGAGGGGCACACTGTGGGACACACTACAGCTTCCACAACGGGATGTTTTCTATGCTTTGTTTGTTTGTTTGTTTGAGTGTTTATTATTTGGGGTAGGAAGTTGCAAGGGCAGAGGGCAAATACAAGGTGACAGAAAATACAAGGTGGTCTGGGGTACAAGATGTGGTACTCACAAAGAATCAATAAAAAGCTACAAAAGAAAAGAAGAAAGAGGGAGGGTTGGATATGCTGGTGCACACCTTTAACCCCAGCACTCAGGCAGAGGCAGAGGCAGAGGCAGAGGCAGAGGCAGAGGCAGAGGCAGAGGCAGAGGCAGAGGCAGAGGCAGAGGGGCAGAGGCAGAGGGGCAGAGGCAGAGGGGCAGAGGCAGAGGGGCAGAGGCAGAGGGGCAGAGGCAGAGGGGCAGAGGCAGAGGGGCAGAGGCAGAGGGGCAGAGGCAGAGGGGCAGAGGCAGAGGGGCAGAGGCAGAGGGGCAGAGGCAGAGAGGCAGAGGCAGAGAGGCAGAGAGGCAGAGGCAGAGGCAGAGGCAGAGGCATCTTTGAGTTCAAGGCCAATTGGTTTTTTTTTTTTTTTTTTTTTTTTTTTTTTTTTTTGTAGTGAGTTCTAGGCTAGCCTGGGCTACATAGTAAGGCTCTTTCTTTTCTCTCTCTCTCTCTCTCTCTCTCTCTCTCTCTCTCTCTCTCTCTCTTTTGTTTTTTTTTTTTTGTTTTTTTTTTTTTTTTTTTTTTCGAGACAGGGTTTCTCTGTATGGCCTTGGCTGTCCTGGAACTCACTCTGTAGACCAGGCTGGCCTCGAACACAGAAATCCTCCTGCCTCTGCCTCCCAAGTGCTGGGATTAAAGGCGTGCGCCACCACCGCCCGGCGGCTCTTTCTTTAAAAAAAAAAAAAAAAAAAAAATTTTATATTTGACTCTTGGGGAACTCCTAAGGATGAGTCATCCTTAAAGTCCTGGACTCCTGCAGAATGGGGTAAAAATGTGTGCAGAGAATGAACCCATCTCCTGTGACTGCTTAAGAGGCACCTGTGAGCCAGGCGATGGTGGTGCATGTTTTTAATCCCAGCATTTGAGAGGCAGGGGCAGGCAGATCTCTGTGAGTTCAAGACCAGCCTGGTCTACAGAGTGAGTTCCAGGACAGCTAGGGCTACACAGAGAAACCCTGTCTCGAAAACCAAAGCCAAAAAAACAAACAAAAACAAAAAAGGCATCAGCTGGAATTGCTCGATGCTGCTTCTTCTCAGCAGGCAGCTGTTCGCCTGTATGCGGGGACACTGGGCCTGTCAGCCTCATCCGCTCTTCACATGGCAGAGATGCCATGCAATCCCCACTTCACACTTTGAGCCTGAATTTCAGTAGCTGCCCAGCCTGGGAACCGTCCTGGGGACTGGTGGGTTGAACATAATCAACCTGGAGAGGCCCCTTATTCTAGGCTGGTTGCTGAAGGAGTGTTGGGCGTGAGAGAGGCTCCTCCGTGTTGTGGCAAGATGGCTGTGACAGTCAGAGAGAAAAGAGACTTTCCCACACTTGATTCCCACGGCTCTGCTATCCTTAGAATGACTGGCTTTCTCTGATCCAAGTGTGTGTGTGTGTGTGTGTGTGTGTGTTCTCCAAAGTGACATGTTGCGAGTAGTTTTGCTTGGCCGCGCTGCCAGCCCCCATCCAGCTTCCCTTTTGCTCTACCTGCCCTTGCTCCAGGAAGTGGGCAAACGCTACCAGCTCCCATCTGGCTTTTCTTGAATCCTCAGACAAAAGACACACAGAGAGTTTGTTCCTTTACAGTTTGCCTTCTTGACACAATTGCTGGGTGCTGATATCTCCTGCCTGGAAAAGCGTGTCCTTACCAATTTCTTATCTCTGCCTCTCCCACTTGCCCTAAACTTCAGTTGCTAAACTCCCCTGACCACATTCTACAGAAGCAGCCTGTGTGGTCACTCCATTTTGAGATCTCACATGGCTCTTAGTTCTTTTCTCTCCAAAACAAGGTGAGCCTGTTGTCCTCCAGGGACCCGGAAGTCTGTACATTCCACCCAGCAATTGGCCATGGCTTTCTTTACAGACAGATCAAGAACCAATTGGAGAACAGGACTTTAGCATCAGAACCTCCCCCTACAGTGACACCGTATTCAGAAACACATAATGAGAACTGGGGCCACAGCTCAGTGGTAGAATGTTTGCCTACGTGAACAAGACCATGAAATGGATCATCAGTACTGGAGAAGACACACACACATAAAACAAGGGGAAGTTCAAAGTGAAACACTGAGCCCTTGTAATGAGACACAGAGGTAGAGGGAGGACACATGTCAAGTCTGGGTAAAGCTGATAGGAACGACTGTCTGCCCTCCTAGCTGGGGGTGACAGTGCCACCACAATATTGTTACAAGGGCATAAGGTAGGCGTGGTGGCTGACTGTTCCCAAGGAATGTCCTGTCTCCTCACATATGCCTCCTTCCTGGTCCTTTCACAGATTGAGAGCATTTGTTCAGTGGCTCCTGCTTCTTTGAATGGTCCCTTCCCTGGACACAGCTATGTACCACTTATGGCATCTGTGTGCTACCTCCACTCATCCCCGGCTCCTGATCCTTCAGCCTGCCACTGGAGGCAGGGACACTGAAAGTAAGGTGGGGTGTGCCCTCAGCGTGAATGGTGGGCTCTGTCTGGATTGAATGGCACCCATTGCCCACGCCTTGTAGCAGAATGAGGAGTACAGGGAGTGCTGTATATGCCCTCAGACATGGGTGTCAGGGGTGATGTGTTCCAGTTCCTCATAGCTATCTCATCCTAGCAGAAAAAGATGTGTGCTCTTACTGGGTAATTTGAGGAGTGTCTTTAGAAGGACCATGTACAAGGACATGATAGGAAGAGACCAGGCAGTAAGTACACCAGTGTCACACAAATACCAGTGCTAGGGGCAAGAAGAAGAGGCCATTCTAGAAACCTGGGAATAAATATGTTTACTGAGAAGACAGCCTGGCAGGGCAGCCCACTGTAACTGCATACAGCTACAGAACAGATGTTCCTTTTCCCTCTCTCCATCTACTGAAGTTCCATTAAACATACATGACCAGAAGCTGGAGGGTTGGAGTCTGCTGGTACCATCCACACAGGTCAATGGAGAGCAAAGAATATCTGGAGCATCCATGGGAGATACTTGGCCTTTCTCTCAAGTTTACCAGGCATTGACACCAAACATCTACATGTATAATCTTCACAAACCCTATGAGTGGACAGGGAATGCAGTATGACCTCCTTCAATAGTGGGCTTCAATAGTATGACCTCCTTCAATAGTCGGCTGAGGCTCAAAGAGGTGAAATGGCTTGCCCGGGGATGTGGAACTCATCTGGAGATGTGACGTCTCCATGATGCACCCAGCCATTGAAGGAAGGCTCAGTCAGGAGGCTGAAGGATCAGCAGAGCCCAGGCAAGGCTGTCCCATGCCTCAGATGAGGTCAGTGCGGAGAGGGAGCGGCTGATCCATACCACTGATGAGGAGTCTCGGCTCTTGAGACAGTACGGAGGAACGAGGTGCCACTGAGGTCGGGGGAGCACTCATGGTAACCTCCTCCTTTTCTTCCTGACGAATGTGCCGGAGCACCTCCTGAGACAGCGAGAAACTGTTTCCCTCTGTGGGTTCTGGAACAAGGATGTAGGGTGGTGGGGTCAACAGGATGCATGCACCCTTAGGAGCTGCTGGGATGATCCTTGAACCTCCTTCCCCTCTTCCCACCTACACACAGCCTCTGAGAGGATCCCAGATACAGAAATAGTTATCAAGGTCACGGAAGTCCACCCTCCTGCTTTTGAGATGATGTTCAGAAAAGGGCAAAGACCTGCCTAAGGTCACACAGCCAAGGAGAGGCAGAATCAAGACTGGCCACATACTGGTGACAGGAAGGCATCTTTCAGTGGAGGAGAGGGCAGGGCATAAGCCCTCTGACCACTTAGGAAAGCCCAGAAAAGGCTGCTTCCTTGCTCTCTGGCTCCTCAGTGAGATGCTGGGATTCCTGATTCCTGCCCTCCAGCTGTATCAGTCTCTTACCTTGGTAGACAATGAGACGGCAGTTGTTTGGAGACTCAGGGACATCTGCCAGGATTTCCTCAAGTGTCCGGCAGAAGAGTTTGGCCTGCTCAAGCCGATCCTCCCGACTGAAGCCAGCTTTGCTATCCTGTGACATGGCAAATAGGGTCTGCAAAGGGGTGGCATACTCCAGGATACAGGTGCCTGCCTGGTGGGGGGAGAACAGGGTTAGACTGAGCCACAACCCTGACAGGTGAGTTGTGGACTCTGATGTCATGGGTGGAGGCCCTACTCCCTCGGTCTGCAGAAAGAGAGGCCTGGGATATGACTGCCCTGCTAGGGCCTCTGATGCCTGCTTCCTAACTGTAGCCCTGGGCTGGGCTAAATCCTTCAGAGATCCTTCTCCTGTGATCCAGGAGCATGGCATTCTGACTGGAAATGGAGTCTTGGGAGGGTTCTAGAATTTTGCATTGCTTGGGGCTTTTCAACACCCACACCAAATTCCTCAAGTGCTCTCAAAGCCTTCATTATCGTGTCCCTGAGTCTCACTTTTCTCCATTGTAGAATAGGGACCATGCCTGTCTCACAGATTGGTGGTAAGGTTTAATGAAGTGGCCTTATGGTATACATAGAATAGCTTCTGCTCCATAAATGTTACTCCTCAGTGTCGTTTGGAACTGAATCTTGCCTTGTCCTGGGACCAGCTGTGCAAACAGGCTCAGAGACAACATTAATTCTTGTCAGCCTGTGGCTAGAGATCCAGGGTTCTTGGGAGATGGGCCCTTTTCCCCAAGCCAAGCTCTGTACACTCACCGGCTGCCCATTCTCCAGAAGCTCATAGACACTGTTGGAATAAACACGATTCTTGATGCCAGCACGGTCTATGTTTGTCTGGGGCAACATATCTCGGAATCGAATGTTGGGGTCAGCCACACTCAGATCATCAGGCACCCCACAGTCCAACGGAAAAAGGATATACAGTCTTCGGCTCCCTGCACCCGAGAGCATGTTATTATGTAGCTGATTGAACTTTCGGATCCGGGCCTGGAGCCCTGCAATAGGGAAGCCCAAGGAATCATCTTATTACTTTCTCTCCTACTAAATCTAGAACTAACACCTAGCTCATTAGCCTCCTCAGGATGTGGCCACAAGAGACTTGGGTGGTCTGATGTCTCTCATTGTACAAGAAAGTGATTTGGGGGAAGGAGGAAATATTCAGGGATCTCCTCTTTCCACCCCTTATTCTGTTTTCGTGTGTGTGTGTGTGTGTGTGTGTGTGTGTGTGTGTGTGTGTGTGTATGTAGCCCTAGTTGTCCTAGAATTCCCTCTATTAGGCAAAGCAGAGCATGAACACACTGAGATCTGCCTTCCACTGCCACCCAAGTGATGGAATAAGCCACCATTCCATGCCACTGAGTTTCTGTGTTGGTCCCTACCACCACTACCACAGTAGTCGGCCCTGAGAAATTGTCAGAGCCCTGGTTAGTGACATTCTCATTCTCTGAGAGAGTTTCAGACAGACATCTAGCTCTAAAGCCTTCCCGGCATCCAAGAGATTCAGGAGAGCCACAGCCTGGGATTGAAAATCTGGGCAGCCCGGATTCCAAACCTATCTCCTCACTTACTCATGACTAGGTAGGTTGCTTCTCTCTCAGAGCCACAGTTTTCTTATCTAACATGACTGACAGGGGCTAGACAGACAGCACAGTGGGCAAGAGCACCTGCTGCTCTGCCAGAGGAACTGAGTTCAGTTCCCAGAAGCAACATCGGATGGCTCACAACCACCAGCTCCAGAGGAGCTGACACCCTCTTCTGGCTTCCATGTTCACCTGTACTCAGGCGTGCATATCTACAGACAGACAGACAGACAGACAAACAGACAGACATGCATACACATAAAGAAAAAATAAATCTTTGGTGGCGCATGCTTTCAGTCCCAGCACTCGGGAGGCAGAAATAAATGATTCTCTTGAGTTTGAGGTCAGCCTGATCTACATAGAGAGTTCTAGGTTAGTTAGGGTTACAGAACGAAACCCTGTCTCAAAAAGGGGTATGGGCTGGAGAGATGGCTCAGTGGTTAAGAGCACTGGCTGCTCTTCCAGAGGAGCTGGGTTCAATTTCCAACATCCATATGGTAGCCACCCATCTACAACTCTAGTTCCAAGGATTTGATGCCCTCTTCTGGCTTCCATGGTTACTAGGCACATGCAAGCTCAGATAAGCATGCAGTCAAAACACCCATATACATAAAAATAAAATTCAATAAAAGTAAAAATTATATTAAATACAAAAATCTTTTTAAAAATGAGATTAAAATAAACTATGAATGATAATGACTTCACATAGTCATATAAGTTTAAAAAGAAAGGGCACATTAGCAAGATCTAGCATATAATAAATATTTTTCAAGCCAGGTGGTAGTGGTGCATGCCTTTAGTCCCACTCAGGAGGCAGAGGCAAGCAGTTCTCTGTAAGTCTGAGACCAGCATGATCTACAGAGTGACAGGACAGCCAAGGCTACACAGAAAAAAACTTGTCTAAAACAAAAGACAAAAATAAATAAATACGTTTCAAAAGCACTTGTTGGGGCTGGAGAGATGGCTCAGCAGTTGAGAGCACCTGCTGCTTTTCTAGAGGACTTGGGTTCATGGTGGCTAATCTTCTGTTACTCCAGTTCCCAGGGGATCCAAAGCCTTTTCCTGGTCTCTGCAAGCACTAGGCACTCACAGGGTACACAGACATACATGCATGCATGCAAAACACCTATATAAGCAAATTAAAAAAAAAAAGAGAGAGATTCATGAAAAGCCAGGTGTGGTGGCACATTCTACAATTCCAGTCAGAAGAACCACAAATTCAAGGCCAGCCTGGCTAACATATGAATTCCATGTCAGCCAGGGCTGCCTAGTGAGTTCCTTTTTCAAAAGACAAAAGAGAATGGACAGGACTCATATGAGGAATGCAGAGACATACACCTGTAACCTAGCTTTTAGAAGACCAAGGCAAGTGGAGAATTAGGAGTCTGAGGACAAACACACAGCACACACAATTCACACAGGGGGACACTCACAGACTTCAGTTACAACAACCAGATAAATCTTTTTTAAAAAGAGGATAACCAGGATAACAGAGGATAACAGCTGACACTGTGAACTTGATTCTCAGAACCCATATAAAAGGCCTGAAAGCAGGGGGGTGCATCGTAATCCCAGCATTCCAATTCAGAGGTCCGAGGTGATAACAGGGAATTGGCTCTGCAGCAGCAGAAATAAGACCCTGCCTCAAAAAAGTGGAAGGAGAGAACTGACTCTGTGCACAGACCCACGCGCATACACACACACACACACAATAAAACCTGAAGGGAGAGGAGACAAAGGCAAGCATTCATAGATGAATCTTGGGCCAAGAACACCAGCCATCGTCCCATCTACCCACACCATCCGCCTCTTCTGTGTCATACCTGAAGGTCCAGGAGCATAGGGACTTTGAGAGGACCAGGAGGTCAAGTACCCAGCTGAGGTGCAGTTCAGTAGGATTTGAGAGGAACCGATAGACAGTAGGAACAGGGCCATACAGCTCTTACCACGGTTTTATTGTAAACCGAGTGTAATAGTCCTGTCCTTGAGCTGGTAAGGCAGCTCAGGTAGCTGGCTGCTTACTAGATGTGTGTAAGGCCCCAGAGTCAGTCCTCAAGACAACAAATGAGTTAATTACAAAACAACAACAATAACAAGACAAGTGTGGTGGTTCACACCTGAAATCTCAGGGCGTGTGAGGTAGATGAAAGAGGGTCAGAAATTCAAGGTCACCCTCAAATAAATAGGGTGATTTAATGCACCCTGGGTTTATGAGCTCCTGTCTCAAACATCACACTCAAACTCTCTAACACCCTTTACACTGACAGGGATGCTTTAGGAATTTAATTATATGGCCGTCATGGAAATACTTTGAAAAGCACAGCAAAAAAAAAAAAAAAAAAAAAAAAAGTATAGCAAAAGCTGTGTGTTTTGTTGTCCAGCAATGAACCTGCAGAGGTGGCCTACCTGGCAAGATCAGCCGCAGGTACCCAATGTAGTATGACCAGGCCAGCCCGTGGGCGACATTCAAGTTCTTTTTTTCACAGACCGCAGAGACTTCCGCTGGGGCCAAGCTCTGTAGACAGCAGAAGGGCCTGAGGGACTTTCCAGGGAGACCTCCAAAGCCCGTCTCTTGCAGAAAACTTTCCCAACCAGCTGTACACTTGCTCTCATCATTGCTATTAAGCCCACCATCCCAAGCCTTCATAGCTCCACACCCAGATCTCCCACCTTTTAAATTAGTCTCAGTCTCAGCACTGAACTCAGCACGTCAACATTAGCCATCGTCCCATCTACCCACTACCTATACCATCCACCTCTTCTGTGTCATACCTGAAGGTCCAGGAGCATGCATAGGGACTTTGAGAGGACCAGGAGGCCAAGTACCCAGCTGAGGTGCAGTTCAGTAGGATTTAAGGGGAAGCAGTAGAAATAAGACGACAGTAGGAACAAGGCCATACTGCGGTTGGGGCAGCCCAGGCAGGCGCGCATAGCCTTCCAGTAGCTGCCGTGGTACCTGCAGGGGACAATCTAGCCTCAGATCCCAGCTCAACTCAGCTGATGATGTTCAGGGAAGGCCAATGTTAGGAGTCAGGGGTATGATACTTGCTGGATATCTAGTCTCCATGGAGACCGAAGAAGGTTACCTGGACTGAACATGGCGCAGCTCTTCAGCCAGACAGCAGAGTTTTTTCAGCAGCAGTCCAAGTTGCTCCGAGGCTAGGTAATGTACTAGATGCTGCACAGTGTGAATTGGATCCCCTGCCACCCAAAGGAACATCAGGCTGGCCACCAGCAAGACCAAGGCTGCTTGTTTGGAGCGGTGACCTCTGGGCCGTGGGATGGCTGGATGCAGGTTGGAATACGGCATCTGTGGGCATCAAGAAATCCATAGCTATGCTCCTGGGTCTCTCCTGACTACTCATTTCCTTGGGTCTCCCATCCCAGCTCGTCCCAGGGGCTGCTCTTGGATACACCTCTCTAGGAGATGTCCTGGGCACAGAGCATCCTACAGCACCTGTCTAGGAGAGGTTCCTAGTAAACAGCGCATACATGTGAGCCCCCACTGAGCTCACTGGTGTGATAAAGAAGGAAGAAACTGAGTCCAAGACCTAGACCTTAGAGTGTTCTATGCTGACCTGCCAGCCCAGGGTTTCTCCCACCATGGAGTACCAGGACAATACTGCCCCGTTTCTAAGCCTACCTTCTGCTTCCTAGACGGAGGTGTTCCTGGAACAGGAGAGACAGCGAAGCAGTTCCGTAGCTACTAGCAAGTGGCCTCTCAATGGGTAGACTGAAAACGAAATGTTAAAAACTGCAGCTTCCTCAGGAAAACCACAGCACTGGCCCCTTGCCAGATCACAGTTTTCAGTGCTCTGGGAAGACGCTTGTTTTCTGCCAAAGCGCCCCCACCCCACCCTGCCAGGCTAAACGAGGTCTGAGTATAGCAGGGGGAAGTGAGGCTTGAGATAACCCCACCTCCCTAGCCCTTTCCTTACCACAAGCTGAAGGTGTTCAGAAAGTCACTCACCAGCAGCCACAGCCCCGCCACACTTTAGATTCCTCTAAAGGTCCCGGGATGTAACACACTCTAGTGGACACCCGGCAGGACTCCACACAAGGACCAAAAGAAGGGTCCCACAGAATTTCCGGATGCCTCAAAATCTTCTATTATCGATCCCCGGGACATCAGACGGGAGGCGGGGGATGGACAGGAGAGATTGAGAGGTTAAACAGCACACTTTACTTCCGTAAAGAATTTAGTAGAAAAAACTTAGGAGAGGAGGGGCGCCCTTTTCGGGGAAATGACGCCTCTCATTTAGCTAGCTCAGAATGGCTGAGTGGGAGGGTACTAGAACTAAGTAAAAGGTGCCAGGTGCAGATAGCCAAAGGCTTCTAACACTGAATCCTGTTTTGCTCAGTTCCGTTCTCCCAGCGCCCCTGTTTTTCTGGTTTTTTTTTTTTTTTTTTTTACAATTACAGTTGTTTGATTTTGGTTGGAGGAGGATGCGGGACAACTTATGAGTCATTCTCTCCTTTCACCCTGTGGGTACCAGGGATCCAAAACAGATCCTTAGGCTTAGCCACAAGCCATCTGGCCAGCTCTTTATCCTTCTTTTACACGAAGATGATCTGAGCCCAGAGAGGTACAGTAACTTTACCCAAGTCAGTGAGGTCGCGAAGCCTGAGGAGTCGCTCAGAAGTCAGTTGGCTCCATGCCTTGTTCTAGAAGCAGATGGAAGATGCCTGGCACAAGGAGAAGCTGGCTGCTGCGGCCCAGGACAGGAGCACTTCATCCCTTTTAGGCAAGAACCTGAACCCTCCCCATATCACAAGCAGAGACAGGAAAATCCCGACATTCAGAGACTCCCCTTAACTCCCGGGAGTATTCTGGCTTCCGGGAAAATCTCTGGATTTTTAAAAACAATTTAAAACAGCAGGGAACTCCCTATACTTTCTCTTCCTCATAGTTGCTTCACATAAAAGAGTTAACTGGGTAGATGGCAACATGAGAAAGGATGACTCCTTGCAGTAGGAATCTGGGCGATTTTTATTCCGTTTTCCCTTCCTTCACTACATGGAACAAAAATCATTTGTATGATGTATATGGTATACGGTAGAACAGAAGGATGGATAGGAGGACACATACCTGTAATTCGAGCACTGGGGAGGCTGAGGCAGGAGGAATGGGCTGAGTTTCAGGAAAACCTGATCTATATAGTGAGCAATAACAAAGTATTCAGAAAGGAGGGGATGGGAAAATGGATCAGAGGTTAAGAGCCTTGGCTGCCCTTCCAGGATCTAAGTTAGTTTCCCAGCACCTATATGGTTGTTCACAATCTAACTCCATCTTCAGGGCTCTGATGCTTCTTCTGGTCTCTTCCAGTACCAGGCATGCAAGTGGTACAGGCAAGACATTATATACACTAAATAAGTAAATAAGTTAATTAATTAATTAATTAATATGTTATTTATGAGAACATCCAGGAGAGACATCAATACTCTCCAAGGCTGCTATAATTAAGTGTCATAAAACAACATAAATGTATTCTCTCAGTCAGGTGGTGGTGGCTCATTCCTTTGATCCCAGCACTCAAGAGGCAGAAGCAGGTGGATCTCTAAGTTTGAGGCCAGCCTGGTCTAAAATGGGAGTTCCAGGACAGCCAGGGCTACACTGATAAACCCTCTCAAAAAAAAAAAAAAAAAAAAAAAGCAAAACAAATGAACAACACAATTTTATTCTCTCTAAAGCTTGGTAGCCAGGGACCAAGGTATCTGAAGGCTCGAAAAGAGTCTCCTTGCTTCCTTCACCGCTAGCAGGCCTTGGTTGGCAGGAGCTGAATGTCTGTCTCCGTTCTCACCTGTGGCGCTGCTGGGCATCTGTCTTTATCTGGCATTTCTTTTTCTATGGACTCAGTTAGATGGCAGTAGTGCTCCACCCAGTGAGCTTGCTTTGCCTCTGTTACATTCAAAGACGTCCAAAAAATGTCCCATGATCTGAATGTCACATCCATGGTCTGAATATGGTTTCCCTTTCCAGGGATGGGTACTTAGTCCCACCATGGTTCTCAAAGATGACGGGGGACTGGGGTTAAAGAAGGTCATTAGGGTGGAGCATCTGTTATCCAATACTGGCGGATTTGTAAGAAGAACAGAGCAGTGGAGATACACACTAATGCCTCAACCGTGAACAGTGGTTTGCTCCTGTACTTCCAGCACTTGGAAAGTGGAAGCAGAAGGTTCAAGGTCATTCGTGGATAAATAGTGAGTTCTAGAACAGCCCAGACTGAATAAGAACTTGTCTCAGAAATCATAAATAAATAAATAAATAAATAAATAAATAAATAAATGCATGTGTCTTGTCTTCGGCCACATGATGCCCTCCCTTGGTGTTTTGCCAGCAAGACAGTTAGAATGAGGTCCTTTGGCACCAGAATTACAAACTGAAATAAAGCTGCTTTCTTTGTAGCCCATCCAGGTTGTACTGTCCTTTTAGCAACAGAAGACAGACACAGACACAATACTAGAGGACAGGGCTTCAGCATATTGGGGATACGATCAAATCTC
Organism: Arvicanthis niloticus; assembly: GCF_011762505.2. Lineage (NCBI taxonomy): Eukaryota > Metazoa > Chordata > Mammalia > Rodentia > Muridae > Arvicanthis > Arvicanthis niloticus. The sequence continues at coordinate 51,742,888 of NC_047671.1, read as the reverse complement.
TGGTCAGTGACACAAGAGGTTTGAGGAGCTGACTAGAACCCTGAGGCCAGGCCTGGGAAAACCTGTGTAACAGAGCTTGCCTGAGACTGTCCTCCACCTATAGACAGACCAGCTTTACAGACAGGCAAGGAGTGTATTTGTCTGTGATCAACTCTCATCAGCCGAAGAGAAGACCAAAGGCCACAGAGGCAAGCTAGCTTCAAGTTGCTGTCTGGCATACAGACTGTTACTCTCACGTCCTTCTTGTAGTTGCTTCTTCTGTCCAGAAACTCACAAGTGCTAGTCTGAACAGGTTCTTATTTCTATTTCTAGGCCAGTTCTATCTTCTCCAGCACTCATCACTGATGCTTTTGGAAGATATCTCTTATTTACCCACTCAAAGGAAGCTTCATCCTGACAAAGCGTGAATGGGTCTGGTAGCCTCTGGCCCACACAATCTCATCATGACTAAATCCTAGTAGGAAATCAACATTGGGGAAGTTTTACTCTCAGTGACCTCAGTGGACCTGTGACTCAGTCTAACTTCTGTCTTTCTAGCAGTGTGACTTTTGCCAGGTGTAATTATGTATTCCATGACTGTAACATTTAGAAGGCCGAATACAGCAATACAGTGAGACTACTTTACAAAGCATAATCAAGTAGCAGAGATTATTCTTGATCTTAGCCACAAGACCAGGAAGTGAGCCACAGAATTGATGTGTGTGACTGAGCTGCCACCACTCTTCATAGCTGTTCCACCTCCCCAAACAGAAACCCTGCACCCTTTGAGCAACCGTCTCTGTCCCTTTCTCCTTACAGCTATGCTCTAACCTCTACCTTCCACCTTTTTCTAGAGTTTCTTTTTGAGACAATATAGAGTTTTGATTTTTTGAGTTACCATTCAAGATGTCTGGTTTTGTAACAGACCCCTAAACCTTAGCACAACTGACTTCATGACAGAAGGACCATTTAGACCATAAAACTCAAGGCGTAGATGGTACCACCAGCAAAATAAAAACAAAGACCAAACCCATCCATAGTCCATAGTTCTGGGAAAGTCTCTAAATATACTAGTCTTGTTTTCAGACTTCTGTAGTACCAATCCTGGCTAACTATTCTTGATGACTGAAGAACATCAGCTAAGGATAGAGTTGTGCTTGAAAGCTCTGTTGGGGGTTGGTCTGTTGCTATGAGTATAAATGCTGACCTTTGTGTACAGATCCTCAATTCCAAGATCTTGTTACCATCCAGATGAGTGCATTCTCATGTATACCAGCCTTTGTTGTATAAACCTTACTCCCCAATTTAAAGCTATTGGATACTAAAAGGTTAGAGCCTGTGAGTAGGCAGGAGAGAGAGGAAGGCGGGACCTGAGTGAGGGATCTCCGGAGAGACAGCAGAGAAGAAGGCAGAGGAAGAGAAAGCAGGAGGCTGTCATCAGAGGAGTTAGGTCATGATCATGTGGCCAAGAGAAGTGCATCTGGAGGCCAGGCTGGTGAAGCAGAAGCAGCCTGGGTGAGCCTCAAACAGCAACTAACAAGGGGCGTATGGTTTGGATACGGGTGAGAATAGCTTAGAACCTACCCAGTCTAAGCTTAGAGCTTGTAAATAAAATACCAGTTTCTGTGTCTGTTATACTGGCTCGCTAGATTAAGTAATTCATTGACAAAGCTCACCTGGGAAAGGTTTGAGGTGACACTGGGATCCCAAACATCCAGTGTAGTTGCCAGCTGGCTAATAGCGACTTTCTATTGGCTTAAACGTGTGTCTGCGTGGTCTCCTCCGGTACATGCCTCACATCAGGTTTCACGATGCAAACAAAGTGTGTTTAGCAGATTCTCTGCCTCCCTACCTCCCCCTCCCTCCCTCCTCCTGCCCTTTCCCGTAACTGCCCTGCACACTGGGCTACTTTCACTTCACACTTCACAAGACTCTTTTTGCCCTCCTCCTACCTCCTCAGCTCCTCTGCCCTCTCTTTGTCTCTTTGGTTTTTGTTTTTTTTTGTTTGTTTGTTTGGTTGGTTTTTTTTTTTTTTGTTTTGTTTTATAATGGTTTTACTCACATTTACATGAATTTATATAATGCATGTATACATTACAAGCCAGGATTAGAAGTTTAAGGTCATCCTTGCACTTCTTGGCTACTTGGCAAGTTTCAGAAAAGCCATGGACGAGAACGGGAGGCTCAGTGCTGGAGAAGGCAGAAAGAAGGCTTGGTACAGGACTAAGCCTGACAACCTGAGTCCTGAATTTGCTCCCAGATCCTACATGTTGGAAGGCAAGCACTGACCCACAAAAGCTATCCTTTGACCTCCACACCTGTGTGCATACACATACACTAATAAATAAATAAGTGTAATTGCTAAATTTAATTTTAAAAATCTCCAAGCAGGGAGGTGTTAGCACACACCTTTAATCCCAGCACTAGGGAAGCAGAGGCAGGCAGATCTCTGAGTTCAAGGGCAGCCTGGTCTACAGAGCAAGTTTCAGGATGGCCAGGGTCATACAGAAGAAACCTTCTATAAACAAACAAACAAACAATCTCCAAGAGGTAGAAAACAGCTAAGCATATATTCCAGGCACAGACCCATAATTCCAGCTACTTGGAAGGCTAAAGCAGGAGAATCTCAAGATCCAGGTCAGTCAGAACTACAGCTTGAGCAACATAGGGAGACTCTCTGAAAATCAGAAGTAAAAAAAAAAAAAAAAAAAAAAAAAAAGGCTGGGTACCTAGCTCAGTGGTAGTATTATTGGGTAATCGCCTCAGGTTATGAGGAACTGAGTCAGGGTATACTGGGCAATAGTCCCTAGCCATAAATCATGGCTTAACCCCAGCCTGACTGTTCGCTCCACCTGCACAAACATATGCCCGGTAGCAAAAACAACCCACCCTGCTTCTGGTGAAGCCACAAAAAAATAGCTGTAACTTCCTGGTAGCTACTCATGTATGCGTGTATGTATTTACACTGACCCTTAGCACCTCTACATGAGCTCGTTTTCATCTCTCAGGAATGTTGAGGCCCCTCACTGTTCCAATAAAGCAGACTGTTGAGATGGAGTGTGTCTGCCTCATTTTCTCAACAACAATAACAACAAACTTTCCATGATCTATTCACCGAGAGACCTCACTAAGAAGCTACCTCAGGCCTACATCTTAAGTGCTGGGATAACGGGCTTGTATCACCACACCCCACTCTCTCTCTCTCTCTCTCTCTCTCTCTCTCTCTCTCTCTCTCTCTGTGTGTGTGTGTGTGTGTGTGTGTGTGTGTGTTATATGTACATGTGAATAAGCCTGTGTATAAAGTCCAAACAAGGGCATCTGGTGTCCTCTATAATTCTCTGACTTATTCCTCCAAAGAAAGGTCTCTTCCTGAACTCACAGCTTGCGGTTTCAGTTAATCTGGCAGACAGAAAGCTCCCCCAGATTCTCCTGTCTTCATGCCCCAAGCATTGGTATTACAGGCATGTAAGAGACCATGCCTAACTAGTTATATGAGTGCTAATATTTAACCCAGGTTCTTGTGGTTGTACAACAATACTCTTAACAACTGGACATCTCTTCAACTCCCTTTTGGGGTTCTGTTCTGTTTCGATGTGGCTTTTGGTTTTGTTTTGAGATTTTACTGTTAAGTTCTGGCTGCCATTGAACTCACAAAGATCTCCCCATGTCTGCTGTTGTAATGCTAGGATTATGGGGCACTCTAGCCTATTTTGTTATTTTTAGACACTTTCCATGTAACCCAGGCTGGACTCAAATTCAGTATATAACCCAGTCAATTCCTTATTCTGCTGCCTCAGCCTCCTGTATTCTTGTATTACAGGTATGACCCATCAGACCAGGCTTGCTTGCTTGCTTGCTTTCTTTCTTTCTTTCTTTCTTTCTTTCTTTCTTTCTTTCTTTCTCTCTCTCTCTCTCTCTCTCTCTCTTTCTTTCTTTCTTTCTTTCTTTTTTGTTTGTGGTTTGTTTGTTTTGTTTTGTTCGGATCCAAGTTTATTGTGGCTTTTTTTTTTTAATACAAAGCAGTTCTATTTTTTGGGATATTATTAAAATATTGGATATTTTATTTACATTTCAGATGCCATCCCCTTTCCTCCTTTTTGCTTTTATACAAATTTTTTAAATGTTGATCAAAGGCTTTTTAAGTTTGGTAATGCTCAATAACAAGATGCCCATACAATCAGAAGTGTAACCCAATACCCAACCTAGATATATCAACTTTCTTTGACTGATGGAGACACGTGAACATCCTCTCTCTCTCTCTCTCTCTCTCTCTCTCTCTCTCTCTCTCTCTCTCTCTCTCTCTTACTCTCTCCTCTCCTGGCTCCTCCTTCTCTCCTTACTCCTCCTTTTCCTCTCCTTACTCCTCCCACCTTAGCTCCTCCTACATATCACCCTTCCTGTTAAAATAAAACTTTTCTCTCAAAATACAATTAGAGAATAACTATACCAATTTGTGTCAGTAAGGTACAAGATAGACCTAATACCCAGTCCATCATTTTGTTGACTAACCAGAACCTCTGTCATCTCTCCTAACTAAAACACTTAGTTCTGAACCTGGCTTTTTTCTTGGCTTTCGAATGAATGTCAACTGAAAACCATCCTCTCAAATCTTTTCTCTCAAAGTAAATAGCCAGGATTGGCTATGAGACTATAAGTCTTCAACCCCGTCAGAAATCCAGGATAACTGAGTTAACTGAAATTATGGGAAGCACAAAGCATAGCTTCTAAAATTTAGCCAATTTATAGAGATCATTGAACACCTGGACAGTCCCTATACTACAAAACATTGGAGCATGTGATCTTCAGCCTTCTGGCCCAGGATCATCTGACAGACTTAATGATGCAGAACTATTAAGGGCTGATTACTCTGTCTTGGCAGATACAGTCAGTTGACCATTCCACAAGTGTGTTCTTTTCTGGATAATAATTTGTCTGCAGATGAAAAGAGGCAATTCTTGCCTAGTGGCTGTCTCACCACAACTGGAGTAACTCCAAAGATGCTCAATTTCTTCTTAGAATCCAAGACAGGAAGCTGTCAGGAGCAGACAGGTCTCTAATCAAAATGAACATTACTACAGAAATGTTTGTATCGTCAATTCTGTGGACTTCTGAAGTTTTGAAAACCAACTATTCATGTAAGGCAATCTGGACTGTTGTCTGTTAACTCCTCTCAGCTATTTCTAAATAAAATATAGAAAACACCCTAACAATAAACTCAGAGCCATGAATTTGCTATAGTTCCTTAGCTCACAAGCTAACCATCTCAAATCAGTTAAAAAAGTTAAAGAAGAACTGGGTCTAAACCTTGTATTCTTAAATGTGTTATATAGGCACAATGCCTATGAGAGTAGCAATATTAATCTCACTTTTATATCAATAAGAAACATGTACCAATGAAACCTTAAAATTGAAATCAAAGTAAATTTTGTACTATTTGAGAAATTATAACTTCATCTTAATAATAATTATACAATTTTCTACCAATAGGTTATGGCTATGCAATAAATCTTAGCTATTCCTCCCTGTTTCAACAAAACCACTACTTTTCTCTAGAAAGACAGCCCAATATTAACCACCTCAGTCCCCAAGCCCAGGGAATAGGAGTACCGACTCTTCATTAACTTCTTCAAGCTGATTATGGGCATTGAGATATTAGAAGAGGGTCAGGGGGGAGAGTAAATTGATAAGCTTCTGATGCTGTGTCTTTACTGCATCCAGCTGGAATTCCAGGACATCAGAGGTTCGAGCAGGTCTGCTCAGCTTGCTCAATGAGTAGTTACACCAAGGCTGTGTATTCTGCAATATACAATTCTCAAAACAAATTTTGGTATCAAGATAAATTTTTGTTTGAATTCTGGAATCTAGTCTTCTGGCGGCCTGCCTCTGTCATGTCTAATCCATATAATTCTGGGAGTTTCTATGAGGGTGTGCTCCCACCATCCTCCCATTCCCGCCTCTCTGCTCTTGAATTTCCCAACACTAGGGAATCCAAACTTTCAGGCACCAAGGCCGCCCACTTCCACTGATGCCTGGCAAGACCACCCTCAACTACCTATACAGGTGGAGCCATTAGTCCCTCCCTTTGTGTTCTCTGGCTGGAGATTTTAGAATGGCTACTCCAGCTCGTTTCTTAGGACCATTTGCTTGAAAAATTGTTTTCCAGCCTTTTACTATAAGGTAGAGTCTGTCTTTGTCACTGAGGTGGGTTTCCTGTATGCAGCAAAATGCTGGGTCCTGCTATGTATCCAGTCCGTTAGCCTATGTCTTTTAATTGAGGAATTGAGTCCACTGATGTTAAGAGATATTAAGGAACAGTGATTGTTGCTTCCTGTTATTTTTGTTATTAGAGGTGGAATTATCTTTGTGTGGCTATCTTCTTTTGGATTTATTGGAAGAGGATTACTTTCTTGTTCTTTCTAGGGTATAATTTCCCTCCTTGTATTGAAGCTTTCCCGCTATTATCTTTTGTAATTTTGGGTTTGTGGAGAGATATTGTATAAATTTGGTTTTGTCGTGGAATATCTTGGTTTCTCCATCTATGGTAATTGAGAGTTTTGCTGGGTATAGTAGCCTAGGCTGGCATTTGTGTTCTCTTAGGGTCTGTATGACATCTGTCCAGTATCTTCTAGCTTTTATAATATCTGGTGAGAAGTCTGGTGTAATTCTGATAGGTCTGCCTTTATATGCTACTTGGCCTTTCTCCCTTACTGCATTTAATATTCTTTCTTTGTTTTGTGCACTTGGTGTTTTGATTATTATGTGACGGGAAGTATTTCTTTTCTGGTCTAGTCTATTTGGCGTTCTATAGGCTTCTTGTATGTTTATGGGCATCTCGTTCTTTAGGTTAGGGAAGTTTTCTTCTATAATTTTGTTGAAGATATTTATTAGCCCTTTAAGTTGGGAATCGTCACTCTCATCTATACCTATTATCCTTAGGTTTGGTCTCCTCATTGTGTGCTGGATTTCCTTGATATTTTGTGTTAAGAACTTTTTGCATTTTGTGTTTTCTTTGACAGTTGTGTCAATATTTTCTATGGTATTTCCCACACCTGAGATTCTCTCTTCTAGCTCTTGTATTCTGTTGGTGATGCTTGTGTCTATGACTCCTGATTTCTTTCCTAAGTTTTCTATCTCCAGGGTAGTCTGCCTTTGTGATTTCTTTATTGTTTCTACTTCCATTTTTATGTCCTGGATGGTTTTGTTCAATTCCTTCACCTGTTTGATTGTGGGGTTTTTTTTTTTTTTTAATTCTTTAAGGGATTTTTGTGTTTCCTCTTTAAGGGATTCTACCTGTTTACCTGCGTTCTCCTCAAATTCTTTGAGAGTATTATTTATGTCCTTCTTAAAGTCTTCTAACATCATCATTAGAAGTGATTTTAAATCTGAATCTTGCTTTCCTAGTGATATGGGGAATTTAGGACTTTCTTGTGTGGGAGAACTAGGTTCTAATGATGCCAAGAACCCTGGGTTGATGATGCTTATGTTCTTGCGCTTGCCTTTTGCCATCTGGATCTCCTTAGTGCTACCTGCCCTGTCTCTGACTGGAGCCTAGCTTTCCTATTATCTTGGTTGTATCAGAACCGTGTGGGGTGGGTGTTACTACTGGGGTTAGAGCTGGGGCCCAAGATCTGCTCAATGCTCAGGCACAGACCAGAAGTAAACAGTGCTCCTGGCCAAGAGTGAATTCCTGGGTTCTAGTGGGTCCCAGTTACTTCCTGTTTGGGGTGGGTGTTGCTGTCTCCTTACCTAAGATACTGTCTGGGTTAGAGCTCCTAGGAAGCCCACTTCCTCTAGGTTCTGTGAGATTGGGGGCAGAGCTGCTTGCCCAGAATCTGCTCAGTGCTCAGACTGAAAGGCTTGTTTGTATTTTTGAGACAAGGTTTCTATATATAGACTTGGCTGTCCTGGAACTTGCTCTGTAGACCAGGCTGGGTTGGAACTCAGAATTTCTTACCTCTCCCTCATGAGTGCTGGAATTAAAGATGTGCACCATCAAGGCCAGAACAGCAGACTTTTTTTTTTCAAGATTTATTTTTATTTTAAATTATGTGTAGATGTTTGTGGATATGTGCACATGAATGCAGGTGTCTGAGGAGGCCACAACACTGAATCATTTCTCCAGCCCCTGTTTGTTTGGTTTTAGGCAGGGTCTCACTAAGTAGCCCAGGATGGCATCAAATCTATTCTTCCAGCTTCAACCTCTTAAATGCTGAGATTACAAGTATAGCTCACCATGCCCACTGGCCATTGGCTTTTTGGATAGACTATAAGCCATAGGAGGACAGAACTTAACCTCGTTCAACCTCTTATGTGGCCCCAAGGCCAACACAAGTAAATCCAAAGGACCCAGCAATCTCTCCGGAGGTTGAAAGAGTAGCCAGGCTTCTCCTTTGACTATAGACAGCATATGTAAGAGAAGCTAAAGTGAGTGTCAACTTTGGTAATTAGGAAGTGCTTTCTACCTATGCTGCCTTCGGTGAGAGGGAAATGGGTTTGCAAAAAGCCTGGTGAGCTCTGGGAGGCACAAGCTACAGAAAGATTTCAAACTGACCCGAGGATCTGCATCCCCAAGTCCCAGGCTAGCTGGGCTGTTAAGGATGTCACAAAGATATCTTTGTAGTGTAGGGGTGGTTATTTTTCCACTGAAGGAACTTGCTTCGGATTCAGACTGGTGGAACAGAGCTGACGAGATTCAAATCACATTTCCTCTTAGCCTACCTCTTCTCGGCCTTGGGAGATGCCATGTGACTGGCTCTAGTGACACCTGGTGGCCAGTTAAACTAAAAGTCTATTAGGTTCAGGTTTGTTCCTCCGGGCCTAGTACAATGTCTGGCTTGGGAAAAACCTTCTCTTTTGAGAGGTAAAAGGATGACTGAGCACAGACTGTAGAGATGAAAAGGGGGATGCTATGTCTGCGGACAATTCACCTGCTCAGGCATGTGCACATAGGGGAGCTTCTGGTGGTTCTCCAGTCCCTCTCCTGTGCCTGTACTGTGTGCCAGGGACACCTGTGAGGCAGGCAAAGAGCTATTTGAAGAAAGGACAAGTTAATTAAAGCTGCACATGCACCTGGGCTCCATCGTGCTCAGGAGTTATGAATAGAGACCAGTGGGTTGCTGGTAGTGCCGGAGCAACACTCCTTTCAGAAAGAGGATTCTGGTATGGAGTTTGTAGTAGGGTATGCACTCAGACTGCATGGGCCCTCACCAAAGGAAGGGAGGGTATGAGGGAGAGAGAAGGGAGGAAGAGAGAAGGAACTTAACTTTCCACAGCCAGACTGCCTCAGACCTAGCACTCTCAATCCTAGCTCCTTGGGTCATAGCAGTTGACTCCCTAAGACAGAAACACAGACAAAAGGAGCCCAGAGGAAGAAGCAAGGCCCTTAGCCTGTCAGGTAGCTGTTACATCTACTCTGGACTCTGAAGCCTACCAATGCCCTCTAACCAAAACCCTATTGTCTGTTCTAAACTGAGTATGCATCCCCCAACTCAAGCCACGGACATCCCTTCCCCACCCATTCTGTTTTGTGCACACTCTCCAAGGGTGTGGACGGCCTTGCCCTCTGGGAATAAGAATTTTTGGAAATGTGAAAGAAACTAAATGCCAAGTGCATTTAGATCTAATATGATCTGCAAGCACCCAGAACTTGAAAAGCTGAGGTAAGAGAATTGTCATAAGCTCAAGGACAGCCTGGGCTATACAGTGAGCTCCAGGATGGCCTGGGCTGGGCTAGAGTGAGACCCTGTCTCAAAATATTCAAATGGGGGTGAGGAAGGCTGGGGAGTTATTGCAGCTGGTAGAGTTCTCTCCTAGCATGCATGAAGCCCTGGGTTCCATCATCAGGGTGTAGCAGTACAACACTGTAATACCAGAGCTTGAGAAGTAGAGATAGGAGGATCAGAAGTTCAAGATCACCCTTGGCTATATAGTAAAGTCAAGGCCAGCCTGGGCTACAGGAGACCTTTCATATAAAACATGAAAACCACCACCACTGGCATCGGCTATCTATGGCCCAATTCTAATCTTGCCCACAATCCTCCAGTGGCAAGATCTTTAAAGGCAGAGATGGAGGAAGGCTTAGGACATAGCCGTAGTCTGTGTTATCTTCACACTGCATCTACCAGCTTGTTTCTTTTGGCATCAGACCCATGGGCTGGACAGAGTCTGGCGCTTACCTACACCTGGCTTTTGGCTTTCATTCCTCCAGACTATAGAGTGAATATTTATCTGAACTAGGCTTGGTTTTAGTCTGATAGATCAACCAGAGACAAGGCACTGCTGGAGTACAAAGACACTATCTCCAGTTGCCCTGGCTGAAACGATGGGACTTAAAACCCCTAGCACAGGAGGATAAAGCCTTGATGCCATAGAGCAGAAGAAAGCTGAATTGTGGACCTGGGCTGTCCTATGCATCCTTGGAAGGAAGTGTGTCCCCAAACTAGACCTCTGTGAGGGATTCCACTACTCCAAATCTCTGGGATTGTGTTCCCCTCGCCCTTGATGCCAGGTCCTCATATGTATTGCCCTGAGCTTAAAATATGCCCAGACAGTCAATCATTCCATCCTCAACAAGTATTTACTGAATCCAATCTCTGCGGCAGGCACCTCACTATGTGAACAAGACCATCCTAGTACTGCCATTAGGAGCGTACATTTCAGTTAGGCGGAAAAGAAGCATGGATTCACAGCTGAGGGAAAGATAGGATGTAGGTTCCAAGGGCCTGGTGGTGAAAGGGTGGCAGGTCTAATGCAGAAGTTTAATCGATCACAGGAAAAGTCCCAGAGCGTTGTTCCTAAGAAGAAAAGAATTTTTAGGAGGATCTCTCCTCCAATTGCTGGACAAGAAATCGTGAAGAGGACCCGATGCTGGCTGGTGTAGCTGTTGGAATGAATTAGGAGAGGCAGGCAGAACAGAATAGTAACTAGGCATGGAGGAACAGGACACCTCCACCTCCAGTGTGATGGCCTTGAAATGTAAGGGCTGAGATGCAACACAAGAATAGCGTGGTGAGTGGGAGCTGTGTGCGGAGGGGAGAAGGGATCTGTTGTGGAATCTGAGGAGTCTGACCGAGATCCATCACAATGACCTGGGCAGTTGCCAGAGGACAGCGGACGATGAGGACACGGCAACGCTCTTGGTAATATCCTGTCTAGCGTCCAAGACCCCGATTCAGGATGCCCTATACTTGATGTGGTCCGAGTTCCCCAAAAAGCCAGATAAATGGAGTCCCCAAAGGTATTTATCCCTCCCTTTGCGCTTTGGTAAATCGTGATCATGGCTCGCCTTCCCGGCATGCCTCCTGGCAGTGACATCATCGGCTCGGTGCTAAGTCCTAGGCTTCGCTAGATGGCGCTGTTCTCAGCTGAGAGCCACGGCGGCAGTAGCTAATGAGCACCTGCCAGGCAGGTCCTGCCTGCCAGGGTCATCACACCACACCGCCTGGGCTGAGATCCCTGCTGATTGCTTCTGGCTCACGTCTCTACTTTTCCAGGTTTCCCTCAGGCCTCCAAGTCAGGAGCCTGCGCTTCCTTCATGCCGCATTCTTGGGAGCACTTATTCTCAAATGGACAAGCAGGCCGACAAAAATGTGGATTCTGTTGTCCCGTTTCACAATAGTCTTAGAAAAGACTGTCTTCCAATGCCTTAGTTTACCTTAAAATGAGATGGAAATAAAACTATCTTATAATATTCTTAACAGTGGTAGGTCGTGGGGCTGCCCCACACAACGGCCTGAGTTGTTCTCTCTCTGTCTCTCTCTTCTTCTGTGTGTGTGTGTGTGTGTGTGTATGTGAGAAAGGGGGAGGGGAGGGGAGAGGGAGGGGAGGGGGAGAGGGAGAGGGAGAGGGAGAGGGAGAGGGAGATGCTTGTGGGTGCACTGCTTACCTGTGTGTGCACATATAGAAGCCAGAGGTCAACTTCGGGTGTCTTCTAATAATCTTCATCTTACTTAGTATGTGCACATGGACATTCAGTGGTCTCCCTAAAGTTACAGTTACAATTCTGAGCCACCAACTTGGGTGCTGGGAAACAAACTCTGGCTCTTCGAAATAGCAACTTGTGTTCTTAACCACTGAACAATCCTCCAGCTTCTCACCTTAATAGAGATGAAGATGTCTCATTTCATCCAAAATTTGGCATTGCAGATGGCCTAGGGGGACATCCAGCCTTACTGGCATCTGCTTTTCTCTGCCCTGCTGCCCCAATGTTACTGGGTACTGAGGATCCAAACCCAGGTCCTCATGGTGGCTCAGCAAGCACTTTACCCCTGCCTGTCAATTCAGAGACCTCCACTCTAGGATGTTTGTTTCTTTTTGTTTGTTTGTTTGTTTTGTTTTGTGTTTTAAGAAAAAGAGTCTCACAGTATAACTCTGGGTCTCACTGGTTAACTCTGGCTGTTCTGAAACTCAGAGACATGCCTGATTCTGCCTCCCAAGTGTTAGGATTAAAGATGTGCTGCCCTTCCCCCCCCACTCCACCCGTGTGTGTGTGTGTGTGTGTGTGTGTGTGTGTGTGTGTGTGTGTACACCACCTGTGGCCAGGATCCTAAGTATCTCAAAAGGTATTGAACACTGTGGAGGCGGGCTCAGGCTTCAGTGAGCTGCATCATCTAAGTGCTGAGAACAAAACTTCAGTCCTCTGGGAAAGAAATAAATTCCACTGAGACACCATCTCAAGCCCCAGAAGCCAGAATTCCTTTTTGTTTTCTTTAAGGCTTATTTATTTTTATTTTGTATGTTTATGGGTGTTTTGCTTGTGCTTTTGTCTGTGTACCAGTTGAAATGCCTGGTACTCTTGGAGGCCAGAAGACAGCATTGGATCCCCTGGAACTGGAATTACAAATAGTTGTGAGTCCACCAAGTAGCTGCTGGAGACTCATGCATGCTGGGTGTGGTGGTTTGAATATGCTTGGCCCAGGGTGTGGCACTATTAGGAGGTGTGGCCTTGTTGGAGTAGGTGTGGCCTTGTTGGAGGAAGTGTGTCACTTTGGAAGTGGGCTTTGCAACCCTCCTCCTAGCTGCCTGGAAGTCAGTTTTCTCCTGTTTGCCTTTGGGACAAGATGTAGAACTCTGAGCTCCTCCAGAGCTATGCCTGCCTGGACACTGCCATGCTTCCTGCCATGATGATGATGGACTGAACCTCAGGACCTGTAAGCCAGCCCTAGTCACATGTTGTCCTTTATAAGAGTTGCCTTGGTCATGGTGTGTGTTCACAACAATGGAAACCCTAACTAAGATAGTAGTTAACCACTCTACCAACTGAGCTACAGCCCCACCTCCCAAGCTAGAATTCTTAACACCACTGCCAAAAAGAATTTCAGAATGAGCTACTATGAATTAGTAGTGCAATTTATTAAGAGAATTTTAATATACATGTAGGCGTGGCTTTAGTAGAAAGAGGAATGGCTGGGGAAAGAATAAAGTACCACCTGGATATGGCTTCTTGGGGGATAATTCTGTACATGTGGCTCACAGTGGCCTCTGCTCTGCCTCCTGAGTGCAGATTAAAAATGACCCAGTCTGAGGTCATTTTTGAGGATATTTGTAGTTGTTTCTTTTCTCCCTGGATACAGAAACCTCTGGTGTTATCTGCTAGCCAGTCAGATTCGGAGAAAGGGACAGGATTACATTTTCACCTGGCCCTTCACACCTAACCTTGCTTCCCTCCCCACTTCAGGAGCCAGGGGCTGGCTTTGTCTGGAAAGGGACCTTGCCTTGAGTGCCCTAGGGGGCCTATTTGGGGCTTAACAATCATCACAAAGGCCTCCTGGAGGTTTGTTCAAGGCTTCCTCCTCTCGGACCTTCTTTGATCCCTCCACTCGCACTGAGGCTGGGTTTAACAAAGGTTCATTCCGATTACATTTTAAGCACTTCCAGCTAACAATGGCTAACCCTAGCAGCTTGAGCAGGAAGATACAGTTAAAAGGAAAGCAGCCTGCAGGTCCTTAACTGCTTCAAGTAACCAAGCAGCACCGCAGCTCCTGTGAACTCTCCTTCCTACCTACACCTCCCCTGCTCCACGCACCCCAGTTCCCTCAGCCAGGGTTCTTCCTTTATCTCATCTACTGCTCAATACCTTTCGTGATCAACCGTTGTCCCTCTCATTATTCAGGACACCCCACCTGTTTTCTTATTCCCTCTCAGTGTGGCCAGCTCTCCGTCTTCTCGGGTACTTCTGTTAGCCAACTCCTGGAAGGTCAAAGGTCACTATTGCAGCGAACGGGCTCTAGCAACTCTTTCTTAGCCCTGGCCAGAGAATTGGCCTATTCTGAAGATTCAAGTCCGCTCTTGTTAAGTTCTCCCTTCCAGAATCCTCTGGTCTGGATCTGACGCAAACACCCCAGGCAAGTAGAGTTGGGGTGGGCACAAACGACAACTTCACAAGTACGGCTTGGGACCAAAAAGAGGTTGGTCCCACCTTTTGCAAGCTGTTTGACTAAGACAAAATCACTTGCCTGTCTTCTGTCTGTCTCCTCATCCATAGCTGGAAATAAAGAAAGTGCCTGTATCCTGTATCGATGCAGTCATGGGGAGAACAGAAGTTGGTAGTGGCGTCCATGCCTAAAGTCAGAGCCGGGAGGAAGAATGGAGACAGTGTGAACACCTCACTCCTTGGGGGAACATTTCTCTGTCCCACTGATGAATCCCCTGGGAGGCCTTCGGTGCCAGTGCCAGTCAGCGTTCAGGGAAACCTGGTTGCATGGCTGACTGACCCCATATTTATTTTCTAGTTCCCTATCCCCAGGCACCCTAGGAAGAAAGCTCAGGATGGCCAGTTCCTGCTCACCCACCTCTGCCTCCCGGGGGTTTTTTGTTTTGGTTTGGTTTTTTGGTTGGTTGGTTGCTTGCTTGCTTTTTCAAGACAGGGTTTCTCTTTGTCTTGGCTGTCCTGGAACTTGCTCTGTAGACCAGGTTGGTCTCTTAACTCACAGAGATCCCCCTGCCTCTGGCTCCCAAGTACTGGGATTAAAGGCATGCACCACCACTGCCCCTCTCCAACTGGTTTTATCTCCTCCCTAACACAAACTTTCTTTCTTTCTTTCTCTTTCTTTCTTTCTTTCTTTTTTTAAATGAGTACACCATTGCTCTCTTTGGACACACCAGAAGAGGGAATGAGACCCCATTACGGATAGTTGTGAGCCACCATGTGGCTGCTGGGAATTGAACTCAGGACCTCTGGAAGAACAGTCAGTGCTCTTAACTGCTGAGCCATCTCTCCAGCCCAACACAAACTTTCAAGAGGGCCATCTGTGTTTTCTTCTCCCAGCATTAAATTCCAGGGCAAATTCCAATATCCTGGGGACTATTGTTTCAATAATCTGATAGTCAAAGAAACACAAGTGTCTCTTTAGAATATCTTTAGTCCTCCCTGATGGGGACAATGTCACATCTTGTTCTCATGGTTTACTTATCCCCTCTGCTAGACTGTGAGGAAGAAAACCATGATATGTTCTATCTGGCCATCTGGGGGCATTGCTCTGCCCACGTCTGGCTGTGGCTCACATGTTGCTGAGTACTGAGGAGGGGCTGAGATATTGAGAAGGACTTGTACCTTCTGTGACCCTGGCCTCTCCTGATTTAGCCTGTCATTAGGGCCCTCCTAGGACAAAGGGAAGGTATCATGGTATCTGTGTGTGTTTGTGTAACTGTCAGACCATGTAACTCAGACCGCCCAATTAGAATGGATGTTACCAAGGAAGGGGGGGGGGGGCTACAGTGTAGAGGGTAAATACAAAGGTTACATGAGGCAATACACCCATGCACCCTATGATAGGGGATTAGCCTTTGGATGTGAATTTGCTAAGCTAATGTAGACATGAATAAACACTGCATCCTGGCAGAAAGCCTTGGTGTACCATTATTTCTCTGTAATGAGAATTTGAAAACAAGCCTAGGGGAGTGGAGACTTTGATGATCTGTAAGGACACTGGGTATGGATGGCATAGTAGATTACTTATAGGTAATTACTTATGGGGTCTTTGTTTGGTCCTTGTGGGATCCATCACATGCTCCATGAGCCTGCACTGCTTATATCTGCCTGGCCTGACATTAGTCTTCCTCTGGCTTCCAGGGCTCCAGATACTAGAAGACAGAGGACTCACTAGCACCCATTTCCACAACTGGACGTGCTTGTCAAGTGAGTTTGCAGCAGTTGCCTTACAGAGCCTCTAGATTAGTTTTCCCAGGATACAGACTCAGTCCCACCCGAACACCTTAGGGAAGTATGTGCTCCTTTTCTCCTTCATTCTTTCCCAATACCCAGATAACTCACCTCTCCAACCACCTTCCACTGACCCACCCTACCCAGAAGTAGGACTAACTTTAATCCCTAAAAGCTGCACCAGCTCCATGACACAGCACATACTTAGGATGTAATAGGTCCTGGGTTTACTCCCAATTACACATACGAACACAGAATGTAAAAATAGCAATGAACCATACTTGACCCTAAGTATATTTGGCCTTTTCCCTTCCCAACTATAAACCTTCAGGCTTTCTTTGTTTGTTTGGCATGGGGGATGGAGGTGGAGTGGGGGGTTGAGACAGATCTCTCCTGGAACCAGGTTGGTCTTGAACTTATAGAGATCCATTTGCCTCTGTCTCCTGAGTGTTGGGATTGAAGGTGTGTGCTACTACAGTTTTCTAAGACTCCCACAAGAAATCCCATTTATAGGAAATGACAGTTCTTAACCACTTGTGCAGCCCCTGTGACCCTTGGTTTTATCTTATCAGACTATAGCTCTGTCCAAGGCGTCAGCAAAGCCACCTATAATCTCACTTATTGAAAAAGCAGAAGATATTTATTGAAAAAGAAAGATTTTTAACAGTCCTTAAATTGTACATTTAAGTACAATTTAAGGTACTTAATATTAATATTTAAGTATGTGTGTTCAAGGCCAACCTGGTCTACATACTGAGTTCCAGGCCAGCCTTCATAAAGAGACCTTGCTTCAAACAAACAACAAACAACCAACCAAAAAACAAACAGTATAACAAAAGAAGACTCCCCTTCCCTACAGAAATGTATGAACTGATGCCCCACTGAGAGGAACGGAAATTGATTTGCAAGCAAGATGAGATTTACTTCCTCAACTGACAATGATCCAGGTGTGACTTGTACCAAGTCTCTGACTGGTCTTTTGTTGAAGTTCTATAAGAATAACATGAAGTATTATTCAACCAAAAAGAAGAAACAAATCATGTTTTTGGAAGAATAGTTGATGAAACTGGAGGTCACTGTGTTAAAGGAAATAAGCCAGACTCTGGAAGAGAAAAGAAGTTTCACCTTCTCTCAAATGTGGAGTCTCAGAAATCAGAAAACCTTGTTAAAGTAGAGAGGAGGCTGTCAGAGTCAGGGAAGGGCTCAGGCTGAGAAGTTAGTGGGGAGGTGACTATGGTCATGTGACACAGTACGCTGTATGTTTGCGCGGAAATTCAACAGAGCTGTGCATTGTTTTGTACAATATATGCTAATGAAACATGGGAAGAGGAAGAACAATAGCAACACAACTGTCCCCACCACTGTCACCACTGTCACCACAGCCACCACTGCCACCACTGTCACCACAGCCACCACTGCCCCCACTGTCACCACAGCCACCACTGTCACCACAGCCACCACTGTCACCACAGCCACCACTGTCACCACAGCCACCACTGCCACCACTGTCACCATAGCCACCACAGCCACCACTGCCACTACTGCCAGTGCTATCACCACTGTCACCACAGCCACCACTGTCACCACAGCCACCACTGCCACCACTGTCACCACAGCCACCACTGTCACCACAGGCACCACAATTACCACTGTCACCACAGCCACCACAGCCACCACTGTCACCACTGCCACCACTGTCACCACTGCCACTGCTATCATCACTGTCACCACATCCTCCACCAGCATCTCCACCAATGCCCTGTGTGGTAGAGCTCACCCATACTCACATCATTCTGGAAACTGGCACGAGAAGACCATGAATTGGAAGACCCACCTGGGCTACAGAAGGAATCTGAAACAGAGACTTCTGTTACACAGCAAGTTTTACCCTGACTACTCAAGGGGAAGGGGCTGACAGATAAGGTGGCAATCTCCCATAATTTTGGGAGGAGTGTCTGGAGTTTGAGGCAAGTCTGGACCACACGGTGGTGTTACAATTGAATTGGAGGCCCAAAAGGAGAGCTCTTTCCTCCTGTCAAAAAATGGAATTCTTGGCTTGCCTGGAGACCCAACATTCCAGTTAGGCTAAATAATCACTTGCCTAAGGGACTGCCCTTAGGAAGGTAGGTTTTCTCTAAGCCAGGCTAAAGAGATAGGAAGAATAATTATACCTTCAGGGAGGTAATGTACTTTTCCTTCCCAGAAAACACAGCCCTAATGAGGTCATTTGCAGAGCCACAGACGCGCAGGTGTCTCCTCTCTGAGCAGTCTTTCCCTATCAGTGGCTTTGCTGTTCTCCACAGCACCCCTCGCTCTGTGGCTGACTTCAGAGCTGCCTTAACCCATTGCCACAGACCTCCCTTTCTCTTTAGTCTTCCCTGGTATCTGCTGAAGTTTAATACCCTGCCTGCCCTGGGGATTTTGTTTCAAACTCTAATAAGATTGTTCTCAAACTTTCTTCTGAGTCCCTTATTAAATTAAATTAAATGAGACCGGAGAGATGGCTCAGTAGCCTAGAGCACTTGATGCTCTCACAGAGGACTGGGTTCAAGTCTCAGAGCAACTCACAACCGCCCATAACTGCATTTCCAGGGGATCTGATGTCCTCACACAGATAAAATAATTTTAAAAAGAAGAAATAATAATAAATAATTTTAAAATAAATAATTTTAAAAAGAAGAAAACCAGGGCTGCGGCCATCGTTCAGTGGGTAAGTGTACTTGCTGTAGAGTATGATGAGATTTGAGTTCAGAGCCTCACACGTGTGTAAAGGTTGGGCTTACGGCTGGAGAGATGGCTCAGTGATTAAGAGCACTTGTTGTTTTGGCAGAGAACTTTACAACTCTGTTCCCAGCACCCACATGGTGGCTCAAAACATTTGTAACTCCAGGTCTTGACACCCTCTTCTGGCCTCCAGGCATCAGGCACAGAAGTGGTGCACAAACATACATGCAAGGCAAAATACCAATACACCTAAAATAAAAAATAATAATAAAACTTTTAAAACGAGGCTTATAAAAGTTCGATATGAGCACTTTGGCCTGTAACTCCAGTACTGGTAGAGTGGGCAAGCCAGTCCCTTGGGCTTTGTCTAGCCAGTCAAAATATGGGGAGCAGCAGGTTCATTGAGAGGCCTTGTCACAACAAAGTAAGGTACATAGGGATTCCTGATGTTCTTCTCTGGCCTTTGTATACACACACACACCACACCACATATATATACACACACACACCACATATACACCTCACACACACCACATACTACCATACACATACACATCCCATATACAAACACACCACACACCACACACACACACACACACACACACACACACACACACACACAATTAAAGATAAAAATAAGCCAGGCATGGTAGCACAAGCTTTTATTCCCAGTACTTGGGTGGCAGAGGCAGTCAGATCTTGAGTTCGAGGCCACCCTAGTCTACAGAGCAATTCCAGGACAGCCAGGGTTATACAGAGAAACCCTGTCTTGAATAAATAAATAAATCTTTTTAAAAAAAAAGAAAAGAAAAGAAAAACAAAAAATAAGCAAAAACAAAACTTAAAAAAAAGAAAAGAAGAGTAGTTGGGTGTGGTGGCATATACTTTTAATTCCAGCATTCTGAGTTCAAGGCCAGCCTAGTCTTCATAGTCAGTTCCAGGTCATCCAGGGCTACAGAGTGAGATGATGTTTTGAGAATAAAAATCAATATGTAAGTAAAATAAGGTAGAGAAATGACTTCCTAGTTTAAAAAACTGGCTGTTCTTCCAGATGATTCAATCCAATTCCCAGAATCCACATGGCAACTGACAACCATCTGGAACTCCAATTCCAGGGGATTAGACACCCTATTCTGGCCTCCGTGGACATTAGGCATACTCATAGTACACAGATATACATTCAGGCAAAACATCCGTATCCATAAAATAAGATAAAATAATTTTTAAAAATTAACTGAGTGAAAAAATTAACTGGTTGTGGTGGCTTATGCTTTAATCCCAGCACTTGGAAACAGAAACAGGTGAATCTCTGGGAGTTTGAGGCCAGCCTGGTCTACATAGTGAGTACCAGGACAGCCAAGGCTATGTAGAGAGAGCCTGTCTCAAGTAACAACAATAAAAAATTAACTCAAATTAATTAATTATTTAAATTAGATAAGATACATGTACAACAGATATGTAATATGTTAAAAATTAAGTATAAAAAATCAAAATGGCTGGAAAAACCTAAAAAACAAAAACAAAAACAAAAAACCCTAAATCAAAATAGGCCAGAGGTAGAGTGGCAAGATGGCTGAGCAGAAAGAACACTTGCTGCAGGACAAGCCTGCTGCCCTGAGTTAAACTATGGGACCCTCGTGAAGGTGGAAGGAGATGATAATTTCTCTTCTGATAGCCACAGGTGCAGCACACACAAGCCACAGACATGAAACACAATAACATAGTGGGGGTGGGCAGGGCTCAGAGACATCTCAGCCCTGGGTTAATGCCCAGCTCTGTGAGAAACTGTGTTGGTGGGAGCTGGGCATGTCTGTCTTCCCCTCTTGGGAGTTAGAGGCAGGAGGAGCAAAAGTTCAAGGTCTTCCTGTACAGAGAGTTTGGCCTTCATTAAACCTTGTCTCAAAAGAAAGAAAGAAACAAAAAAAAAAAAAAAAAGAGTTCAAGGTCACCATCTCCAGGATCCAAACTGAATCCAAGGTCAGCCTGAGCCACAGAAGACCCTGTTTCAAAATAACCAAATCAAAAAATACATACATTTCTTTAACCTTTCCCTTTGGATAACATCAAGTAGTGATGACTAAATTGTCAGTAGCGACTAATATGATGAGAAACACACGCACAGCCTTTGCTGTCTGGCAGCTCCCAACTCCTCTTCAGCATACAGAGAAAGGGTGGAGCATTGTCCGTTTCCAACAAGAATCCTGAAGATTGTTGCTGCACGGAGTGCAGACTGAACCTGCAGGAAGAGATTCATCCACTTCTGATGTACTCTCATTGACACAACATTCATAAGGAAGAAAAGAACTGTCCACCCAGAGGAGAGGGCAAGGCCCTGAGGACCTGGAGACCCTCAGTTTCCCAGCACCTGGGCTTAAAGAGCTCCCTTGTCTGCAAGGCATTGCTTGGGATTACCCATTTACAATCCCACTCCTTTCCTTCCCATCTTCCCCTCTCCCTTGACTGAGACTTTCTCTCTGTGCTGAGAACCAAACTCAGACCCTGGGGTTGCAAGACAGCACTGTAGGGTCCCTGCTGTATCTCCAGTTTTTGGTGTTGGGGATGGGACTGAGGGTCTTGGGCATGCTAGACAGGCATTGTACCAATGGATGGGGCAACATTCTGGGGTCTAGTTTGTTTTAGAGACAAGCTATGGGTTTAAGCTTGTCAGGAATTATATAGCCCAGGCTTGCTCCTAACATCTAGTAATTCCTGCCTCAGCCTCTCATGTTGCAGTTACAGGTGTGAGCCACCACACACACACCTGTCCTAGACCAGGCTGGCTTTGAATTTACAAAGCATGAGCACTAACTCTTTCCTCAGACCAGAATTGTTATTTAACTTCACAATCCTATGAACATGCTGACATTATCAGTGTTTTAGTGATAAGTAAAACAACAACAATGACAATAATAAATAGGGGCTGGAAAGGTGGCTCAGTGGGTAAGAACACCTGAGTTTAGTTCCCAGCACCACCTGGTAGTTCACACATATGTGTTTCTTGTTTGTTTGTTTTGTTTTGTTTTGAGACAGGGTTTCTCTGTGTAGCCCTGGCTGTCTTGGAACTCACCCGGTAGACCAGGCTGGGCTTAGACTCAGAGATCTGCCTGCCTCTGCCTCCCAAGTGCTGGGATTAAAGGCCTGCACTGGCATGCCCAGGTTCACACAATATATATGTATGGTGTTTTGCCTGAATGTATGTCTACATACCACATGCATGCCTATTGCCCATGGAGGTCAGAAGAATGTGGAACTGGAGTTACAGATGGTTGGGAGCTGATGTGTGGGTGCTGGGACTTGAATCCAAATCCTCTGCAGGAATAAGTGCTTTTAAACCACAGAAGCATTTCTGCTGCCCCTCCTGGTCCCCTGGCTTCCTGCTCCACTAGTGTGTAAGGATTATAGGTGTGCACTATGCCTGGTCCCCTTTTCTCTTTGCATTCACTACCAACACCTGGCACTTAAAAAAAAAGAAAGAAAGAAAGAAAGAAAGAAAGAAAGAAAGAAAGAAAGAAAGAAAAAGAAAAGAAAGCCACATATAACCATCCTGACAGAAATGAAATGGTCCAAAGAGATATGTACTGAAACAATGCAAAGCACCTTTAATACCAGCGTTTGAGAGGCAGAGTCAGCCAGATCTCTGAGTGTTTAAGGCCAGCCTTAAAAGGTCCAGGCTAGCCAGAGATATATAGTGATATCCTGTCTCAAAGGAAGAAAGAAAGAAAGAAAGAAAGAAAGAAAGAAAGAAAGAAAGAAAGAAAGAAAGGAAGGAAGAAAGAGAGAGAGAAAAAAGAAACAATATGTTTTAAGTAATTGTAACTACTCCAGAAAATCTCCTGCTAGAAGGAAAAGGGACTTACTTATTTGTTCTACCCAGAAGCGAAATCCAATTCCTGGGAAGAGATTTCTCAGGTCTGACATACCTGTCAGACTGCTGTATAAGAGAGACTGGCATTGAGACAGCGATGGGTCAGTCGGTACTGGGTGGGAGGCATCTCTTGACTAGAACTGCTTAGTCATGCACACCTCTTGCCTTCTGTTTAAACCTAAATCTCAAGTCAAAACTCTGAAGATGATCTTAGGGGGAACAGTTACTGGACCACTTATTTGTTCCTTGAATAAATTTGATACCATGAATTACATCTCTTTCTGCTTTTCATTATTGTCTGTTTTGGCCTGTTGAGGACAGTCACTGAATCTAGTTTATTAGAATTCCCAGAGTCGCCGGGCGGTGGTGGCGCACGCCTTTAATCCCAGCACTCGGGAGGCAGAGGCAGGAGGATTTCTGAGTTCGAGGCCAGCCTGGTCTACAGAGTGAGTTCCAGGACAGCCAGGGCTACACAGAAAAACCAGGCTCAGACTCTTAAAAACCCTGGCAGTAGGAAGTCTCACCACATAGGTGTAATAGTCAGGGCATTTCTAATGCAACAGAATTAATAAGAATTATGTACATATATATCATATATTTTATTATTTATTAGAATGACTTAGCAGATTCTAGGATGTTGTCTGAGTAATCTAACAATAGCTGTCTTAGGACAGAAAGGCCAAGAATCTAAGAACCTGTCGTTCAGTTTTCAAGACTGGATGTCCCAGCATTCCTAGTGTGCTGCTGGAGTCTTGGGGGATTCCTAGAGAGCTTTAGTCTGCATTGGAATCTTGAAGAAGTAGGTTCTGATTACCAGCAAAGCAATGCCTCAGCAGCAGGATAGATAAACAGGCCAGTGAGAGTAAGGAGAAGCAGGCAAAAAGCAAAAGCTTCCTTTGTCCATGCCCTTTTATGTGGGCTGCCAGCAGTTAGTGTGGCCCAGGTTTAGGGTGAGTCTTCCTACTTCAAATGATCCAATCAAGAAAATCTCTTAAAGGCATGCCCAACTGCTTGAGTTTCAGTTGATTCCAGATGTAGTCTAATTGACAACCAAGATTACCATCACAACAACTCTCTGAGATCCTCTTGCTTCAGCATCCTGCCAAAGATTATAGGTGTATATCACACCTGACTTTCTTGGTGTCTCAGTTTAAGACAGCCTAGAACTGGCTGGGCTGGCCTAGAACTATAGATATTCCTGCATGTGCCTGTGGAGTGCTGGGATTATAACATACATGCACCACCATGCTTAGGTTTGCATACCTTTCTGATACAGCAACATCATGTCTAGTTTATGCTAAGGAAGCACTATTAGAGCTGTATGAGGATTAACTACCGACGACCTATTATGCCATTATTACGCCACTATCAATGCTTTTCCCCCCAGACATCCCATATATATATCTGGCTGGCTTTGAACTTACTATGTAGCCCAGGATGACCTGGAGCTTCTGAGTCTTCTGCCTCTACCTCCTGAGGACCAGAAGTAAAAATGTATGCGACCTTTCTTTCTTTCTTTCTTTCTTTCTTTCTTTCTTTCTTTCTTTCTTCCTTCCTTCCTTCCTTCCTTCCTTAAAAATATTTATTTATTTATTTATTTATTTATTTATTTATTTAATGTACACTGTAGCTGTCTTCAGACACACCAGAAGAGGGCATTGGATCCCATTACAGATGGTTGTGAGCCACCATGTGGTTGCTGGGAATTGAACTCAGGATCTCTAGAAAAGCAGTCAGTGCTCTTAACCGTTGAGCCATCTCTCCAGCCCAATATACCATCTTTCTTGTAGGTAGTGCTACCGATCATACCCAGGGTTTCATGCACGGTAGGAAGTATTCTACTAACTGAGTACATTCCCTATAGCAGCCATTACCATTTATTTATTTTAGGTTAACAGAAGCTTTCTTGGGAAAACAAAGAAAACATTCTATCTTTTACTTCCATATTAGCTACTTTTAAGGTTTTATTAGTTCTTTGAAAATTGTATACAATGTTTTTGTTTTGTTTTGAAAGAGGGTCTCCTTTTGTAGTTCTGGCTGTCCTGGAACTCTCTAGTAGATCAGGCCATCCTTAAACTCACAGAGATTTATCTACCAGCCTCTGCCTCTGGAGCGCTGGGTTTAAAGGGGCACACCACCATAACTACCACACCAGGCCAAGCAATGTGTTTAGAATATATTCCCACCTGCTCCCCAAAACTCTTCCCAGATGTACTCTCCTTTCACCTTTTATCCAATTTTCTGTCTTTTCTTTCCCCATCAAATCCAATTTGTACTGCCCAAATATCCTTGGGTGTATGACGTCAT
Source organism: Arvicanthis niloticus (assembly GCF_011762505.2). Lineage (NCBI taxonomy): Eukaryota > Metazoa > Chordata > Mammalia > Rodentia > Muridae > Arvicanthis > Arvicanthis niloticus. The sequence continues at coordinate 51,717,854 of NC_047671.1, read as the reverse complement.
GTTCCACTGGAGAGCGGCTGCCTTACCAGTGGCTACTATCTCCTATCAGCTAACAATTGTCAATAGCTCCACACTAAGGGTGGAATTTAGTGGCCAATTCCTCTTTATGCTAAGATTTGATCTGTTTGGGCTTGCCCAGGTATTGCAAATGCTGTCGTAGACACTCTGAGATCATATGTGCAGCTCCTGTTGTATCCAGAAGACACTGTTTTCTTTGTAGTCATTTACTGCCTCTGCCTCTTACACTTTTCCTGCCTCCTCTTCTGTAATGAGCCCTGAGCCTGAGCCTTGGGAGGAGGGGATGGGGTATATATGTTTCATTTTGAGGTGAGCACTCCCAAGTCTCTTACTATCTGTACCTTGGCCAGTTGTGGGTCTCTGCATTAATTACCTTCTTCTGCAAATAGAAGCTTCTCTGACAGGAGTTGAGAGAGGCATTAATTTATGAGAATAACCTAACCCATTGGGAGTTAGATTAATACTGTGTCCTTAAGACAAAATGGGTATTTTGCTCCATAGTAGCAAAATAATAATAGTAGCTTCTCCCCTAGGGCCTAGACTAGGGTGTGAGACAAAGGGGATAGATCGCACATACCTGGAATCCCGCACACAGTTGGTAGAGCCAAGATAATAAAGAATTCAAGGGCACTCCCAGGTACATAGTTTGAAGCTAGATTGAGACCCTGATTAAATGTCAATAGCAATTTCCTAAGTTCATTAAGATCCAGAGAATTTTTTTAAGACACAGGGAATTCTAAAGGAAAGTGTTTTAAAGCCCAGAAAGCAGCCAGGTGTGGTGGTGCACACCTGTAATTCAGCACTCAGGAGGCAGACACAGGTAGATCTTTGTGAGTTTGAGGTCAGCCTAGTCCTAGAACTAGCAAGTTCTAGAACAGCCAGGGCTACACAGTGAGGCCCTGCCTTCAAACCAACCAACCAACCAACCAACCAAAAAACAACTTGGAGAGCAAACACCCCAGGAAGTTCCGGAAACTGACCAGATACACATGGCTGCCCCCACCCTAAGGTTACATAAGGACTTAGAAGACACAGACTAGCTGGAAGGGGAACACCAGCCAAGATACCAAAGAAGCAAACTAGTGAGCTTCCTAGGAGAAATTCTTACTTGTGAAGCTGCCTGCAAGTCATACAGTGAGCTTCAGGGCTCCAGAGCTTCTGCTTTCCAGAGCTGTCACCTGTGTTGGGATGGGCTTTCAGAAATGCAGCTGCCTCTGAGTCACCTCTGCTCCTGTAAGTGACCCAGTGACCCCCTTACCCATACCCTTGTAAGTAACCCCGAGGAAACGCATTGGTTCACCAAGTTGAACTTTGTCAAGTGTCCTTTCTTTGGTCTGTAGTCAGTTCCTTACCTAAAGTGAATCAAATGTCCATTAAATATCTCCTACCCACACACCCTTATTTTTAATAAGCTAGAAACAGCATACCCCTCCCCCCTTTTGTAACCAGCTTTTGAAAACAACTATTTTTGGGGGGTTTTTGTTTTTTTTTTCCGAGACAGGGTTTCTCTGTGTAGTCCTGGCTATCCTGGAACTCACTCTGTAGACCAGGCTGGCCTCGAACTCAGAAATCCGCCTGCCTCTGCCTCCCAAGTGCTGGGATTAAAGGCGTGTGCCACCACTGCCCAGCAACTATTTTATTTTTGTGTATGCATCTCTCTGGGTAAAGGGTGTGTGCGCATGCGTACAGGAGCCAAAGATATTGGATCCCCTAGAGCTGGAGTCACAGGTAATTGTGATTCTGAGGTGGGTGTTGGGAACCAAACTCTTGTCCTCTGCAAGAGCAATGTATACCATTAACCATTGGACAATCTCTCCAGCACCTAGAAACAGCTTTTTAAATGTTTCCCAAAATGAGATCAGTAAAATACTTTATTTTCTTTTTGGAAGTTCCATTTGTGTGGGTAAGTATGTGCCTGTGTGTATACCTGTGCTTGGGTGAGATAGTCACAGGATAACTTGGAATAGGTTCTCCCCTTTCCTCAAGTCCATCTCAGGGATTCAATTCGGGTCATCAGGCTTGGCAACAAGCCATCACCCACAGCTCCTACATTGCTTTTTAAGTATAAGAATGTTATCATTAAGACAAAATTAAAAATCTGACCTGAAGGCATTTTTGTGCCTTTTTCATCACATTTCAGAACCCGGACCTACAGACTGTTCCTCCTCATACAAGACCTCTAACGTACAGATTCTGTGTGACTGGCAAAGATTTTTGTCTTTGTCCTCTTTCTACAAGGAGTGATGATCAACTTTGTTATTTGCTGTGAAACCTTGCTAAAAATCCTTTCCGTATTTTCTCATTCTACACGGCAGATGTCCTAATGCTAACAAGCCAGTGGCTGCAGATAGAACACTCGAGTCTGAGGTCTTTGTTGGGTCGGGCAGTCTCCGGGCTCCCTGTGCATGCTCGCTCTAGGACCCTCTCTTTTGGGTGGTGGTGAGGCTGAAGAGTTGCGTGACCTTGGAAAAGTCCATTTCTTTTTCAGGAAAGTGACAGTCGGATTCGTTACTTCCGAGTCTGATGGTGATTAAAGAAAACCTGGGCCTTTAAGCGTTTATTGATCTTCGAAGGCGCAGGCACACAGGGTACCAGAGCCCGATTTCAGGCCTTGGCGGAGGAGCATCTAGAACCCGCGCCTAAACTCTCGCGAGACCTCCTCTCACTGCCTCGCGACGTCATCCCCTCTGCGGCTGTGCCTGCGCCGGCGCACGCCGGCGCGTAGGGTACTCGCAGGGGCGGCCCGTATCCCTCCGCCGCCGGCGCGGCCCGGCCCTCCCTCCCAGGCCCGCCAATCCCGGAGCCTCCCGACCTGCCCCTCGGCCTGGGCCCACCCCGCGCTCTGGCGGCCCCACCCCGGCGGCGCCGCCCGCCCGCGCGTCCCTTAGTCCACCTGCACCAGGCAGGAAAGCAGGCTTCCCCGGCTCCGCCACCGTAAGGCGCTCGGCGAGCCCGGAGCTTGGGGCTCTTCCTCCCAGGCGGAGGGATCCACGGTGGCCGAGGAGGCGGCGCTGAGCCTACGAGGAAGAGGCAGCTACGGCGGCGGCGGCTGTGGCAGCAGCGCATAAAGGGGCCGCCGCCGGGTGATGCGGTGACCGCTGCGGCAGGCCCATAAGCTGAGTGGGCCTCGGCCCTCAGCTCGTCGGATCCGCGCTCCGGAGCTCCCCGTCTTCTCCGGTCGACTCGCGACCGCCAGGGCGGTCTCAAGCCCCCTCGCCCCTTCCCCGTCCCTCCCCCGTCCCCGTCCCCGCCCCGGGGGCCGTCGCCACCGTTTCCCACCATGGCTCTGAAGAGAATCCACAAGGTAGGCGGCCAGGCGTTTGCTGTGGGAATGGGCCTGGGCGGGCCCGCTGAGTAGGCTGCGGCCTGCACTTCCCGCGGTCGCCTCCACTGGGCTCGCGGCGTCTGGTTCCTTCTGCCGGCGCCGGCCCCAGGGGGCGGCCTTCACACCCCACTCCCAGAGATGGCGCCCAGGAAGGCCCGGGCGCGGGGCCCTAGCTTAGGCCGAAGTTGCTCTTGTTTTCGCAGCCCTCATCCCCGACGCCTTTCCAGGCCTCCCTCCAGCCTGAGACTTGATGCTCTCTAGGGCTATTGTCCGGCCGAGAAAGGGACTTGGGGTGGCGTGGGGGGTGGGGTGGGGGTAGGGGTGGAGCGGCTGGTAGTTGGGCGGCCCTGTGATCTGAGGTCGATAGGGCTGCTCGCCCAGTCTGTCCCCCTACTCTGGCGCCCTTCACCGAGCTGCCTGAGATCGAGGACATAGGCCGACCAGAGGGCCCATTTGCTCGATCCACGACTGTTTTCCTGAGTTCACTTAACTCTGAGGCAGCTAGCTGCTCACCAAAGTCCACCTTGCTGGTATAGAAAGTGGAGTAGGAAGTCAGAGGTAAGAAAATGCCACTCCGGAGGGAGGAGGGAATTAAGTGGAGAAACGTTTCATTCCTTGGGGTTGGTGTATGTCATCAGAAACTAAACCTTAAGCTTTGCAGGATTGGATCTAGTGGAACAACTGGTAGAGAGTAGAAGCCATTCAGTTCAGAAAACCGAACGTTGAAAACCGTCGGAGAAATTCCTTTCAGAGACTTATTCCAAAATGATTTTAACGCTGAAATTAGATGTTATGTTCGTGAAAACTCCCAATTTAGAAGATATTTTACTCTTATTTTTTTGTTAGAAATAATTTAATTCTTTTAAATGAAAGGTTACCCGTTTATTTAATAAGATTTAACACTATGGAGAGCATTGGTTTCGATTAAAACTTAGCCCCCCACCGCCCAATATTGTTAACACTGATGAGTTTTGTTAGGTGTTTTATTTGGCTCCTCAGATGGTTTATATTAAATATTTATCGTATTAGTAAGTGGCTGTACCTGGGATTACCCATAAGGACTGATGGGATAGGAATACAGAAGAGTGGAAAATGAAGTCAGATGCAGAATGAAGGTTGGAGCACAGTTCAGCAATTGGCCCTCATTTATTCTTTATTCAAGACTTTGTGGAATTCTATTCCTTAACTGTGAATTAGCATCTTACCAGCTTTTGTTTTCTTCATTTCTTAGAACTCAAAGGATAGACTTTAGGTAGTAAATTTTGTACTAAAATGAAGCAGGGTCTTTGTTCAAAGAAGTTTAAACTTTAACAAAAGAAAAACAATGTAAGGGATAAGAACAAAGTAAGAGATAAACATCCAAGCAACATGTATATATATTTCTAAGACTGTAGGAGTCTTTATGGAGTCTAATGGAAAGTTATCAGTTTGAAATGATGTTTAGTTAGACCTGTAAAGATTTTCCCCAAAGCTGGGAAAGGGGAGTTTGGTTTGTGATAATTTGTAGAGATACTTCTTATTATTTTTTAAAGGTAGTCTCTTTAGTGTTTGTATTAATATCTGTGCTCTACAGACTTCTTCAGAGAGAGAGATGACACTGACTCAAAGCATACATTGAAATCTTAAGTATCATTTGCCCTCCCAGTATAGTTCCTGTGGCTGTGGGTTTTGTTTGTTTTGTTTTCTCTATGTAACAGCTTTGGCTGTGTGCTGGTCTTGAACTCTCAGATCTGCCTTTCCCGGTGCCAGGAGTAAATGTGTGTGCCACCACAGCCTGCTCCTTTTGCTGTTTTTCAGTTTGGCTGTCACTGCTGGTATTGATTCTGAGTGCTAGGGTTCAGGCATGTACCACCACACCTGTCTTCACTAAATCTTTTTATATATACTAGGGATTGGATCCAAGATCTTTGCATGAGAAGGCAAACACTCTACTACTGTACTACATTCTTTAGTTCTTATTAAATCTTTTTAAAAATCATGTTTAGAAATGATCATTTGACCTTAAAAGTCTGTGTGTGTTTCAACCACAGCCCTCATGGGTCCACTTGGGTTATCAGGTTTGCCTTTACCAACTGAGCCATCTATCTATCTGATCTAAGCTTTTAATAAAATCTTAGATTTATGCATTTCACTTGATGAATGTTTTGCCTTTATACGTGTATGTGCTCATTGTACATGCCTGCAGCTAGTGTTAGAGATGGTTGTGAGCCACCATATGGGAAGCTGGGAATCTAACCTGGGTCATCAGCAAGAGCAACAAATGTTCTTAACAGTCAGCTGCCTCTCTAGCTCCCAAACTGTTTTCCTGATACAGGGTTGTATGTATGCCAGACTGCCCTGAAGTATGGGCACATGACCTTGATCAGTGTTCCTTCAGCCCCTACCTCCTGAATACTAACTAGGGTTATAAGCATGTGCCACCCTGTCAGATATTAAGTGGCTCTGAGAATCAAACCAGGAGTTTCTTACTTATTAGGCAAGAACTCTGCCACCTGATCTGCATTCTTTTGTTTTTCAGGACCTGGTTTCTCTTTGTTCTGGATGTCCTGGAATTTACTCTGTAGACCAGGCTGGCCTCTAAACTCACAGTGCCTCATGGTGCCACCACCTGGCTAAACTGTGTTCTTAGCTCAGTAGCTTGAAATAGACTGTGTGTGTGTTTGTATTCCTACATCCCCATTTATTTATTTTTTTTAAAGATAAGATTTCTTTATGTAGCCCTGGCAATCCTAGAACTCGATCTGTAGACAAAACTGACCTCAAACTCAAAGAGATCCACCTACCTCTGCCTCCATGTGTTGGGATGGAAAGCATGTGCTACTGCTGCCTGGTCCTAGAACCTTTCTTGAGGTCAAATATGGCTTGATTTGTCTTAGACTGCCAGAGACTAGAAAAAACTCACTTTATTTTTGTCAAAATTATTGTGAAAATAAAAAGAGAAGTCAGTTTTTTTTTCAAACTTTGTATGGCATATAGTTTGCATTAAATAATAAGCTTAATGGATATAGATAAGACTATTCCTGTCTTATCCTCAATTCAGTGTATCTGCACTGGAATCCCTAGAGTTGCTTGGTCTATATAATCAGCCAGTCTTAGTCTTGAGCCTTTCCTATTGTCAATTCTCTGAAAAGAACAAAATTACTGGAATAACCCTTTAATTTCAGCTGTCATGAGAATTCATAAAATTTTACCGTATTTGACAGAAAGTATAATCTTCTTTGCTTTTATATATAGATTTGTGTTTTAGAAAACACATCCGGACTGCATGCCTGCCTTGCTGCTGGGCTGCTGGAGCACAGATGCTCAAGAGAGAAAGGACATTCCCGGACTGAAAGGTTCCCAGGGGCTCTGGCCTGGCCACTTGCCCCACATTTATTTACTACTTTATTTTTTTGAGACAGGATCTCTGTGTAGCCTTGACTGTCCTAGAACTAGCTCTGTTGATTGGGTTAGTCTCAAACTCACAGAAATTTGTCCGCCTCTGCCTCCTAAGTGCTGAGATTAAAGGTGTGCACCACCAAGTACCCATCGAAAAATACATTTTTTTTTTTTTTTTTAAGTTTTTTCAAGACGGGGGTTTCTCTGTGTAGCCCTGGCTGTCCTGGAACTCACTCTGTAGACCAGGCTGGCCTTGAACTCAGAAATCCGCCTGCCTCTGCCTCCCAAGTGCTGGGATTAAAGGCATGCGCCATCACTGCCTGGCAAAAAATACATTTTTTATTATTTGAATTTCATACATGCATAGTCTATCTTGGCCATGTTTATAGCATTTTAAAATTTTTATTCTTGAACATTGAACCAAAGACCTTGTATATTCTCAACAGAAACCCTACTACTGAGCTATAAGACCCCAAACCATGGAAAAATCTTTTAATGGGCATTATATGTATATCTTAAGAGATTCCTGAGCTGCACTTCAGGCAAAAGTTGTCAGAGACACATAAACAGTATAGTTCTGGCAGGGACTTTAATTCTGTGTGTGCGTGTCTGTCTGATTGTCTACACCAAACGACCTTGGTCTGCTATGTTTGAGGTTTTCTGCTGACTTTATAGGTCTTTTGCTTTGGTTTTGATGCTTTGAGTGTTTGCCTCTTCTAGCACCACCCCCAGCCCTTTTCCAGTTGGCTGCATCTCATCTGTTGTGGGCTAAGAAACCAGATCACGGAGCTTATTAAAATTGTGTCTAAAATAAGATCCAGTAGGCTCTGAGTGAAGAGGGCTTCGTGTGTTCTGTTAACTGTATGAGGCTTTTTGACTGATCAAAGACCTTTTTTACTTCCTGTTTTTCCTTTTACCTTTAGTTGTAAGGATGCAGGTGCCCTAGTTGAAATATAGGCTTAATCTCTCTGTTTTTGAGATAAGTAACAAGTTAAATGTCTTGATTCCTTGAGGAGTTCAAGATTGGCAAAAGATGATAGAGCTGGGTGTGAAGCTCAGTAGATAGAGTGCTTGACAGTGTGCAAAGTCCTGATTTGATCCCTAGCCTCTTGTAGGGTTCTTCTGTAATCCCAGGACTGAGAAGATGGAGACAGGATGAAGAAGTTCAAGGTCAACTACATATTAAATTTGAGACTAGCCTGGGATACATAAGATTCTTATTAAATAAATGAGCAAGCTGGGATACTTTTTAAAACCCCAATAATGCCTTGCATATCTTAGTTATGTCTTGCTGGTTATAGTTTAAGGTTTGTGTTCATAGCTTTGAAGCAAAATAATGTCACCATATATCTATATCTAAGGCAAGGTTCTAAGGAGCCAAAACAAAGTTTTCAGTTAAATAACAGTTTTGAACTAAAGGTCAGACAGGTAACTAAAGTGAGCAAGGAGAAGGCCACTTGCTACCTTTTTCCCTTTAAATGTTGCCTTTGTCAAGATCTGTGGATCTACCTGTTTGCAGATAATCGTGTGTGTTTGTGTATGTGGAGGGGTCTTGGAATATATCCTTTCTTGGTAGGGTCTTACTGTATATCTTTGGCTGGCTTGGAACTTAACAGAAATTTGCTTGCCTCTGCTGGGATTAAAGGTGTGGGTAGCACTAATATTACTAAATTTTAAAATAGTACTTAAAAATAATATTGTCTATAGAAGAATAATAGGAATAACTCAAGGTAAAATATTTGCCACTCTGCTTAATCATTTGCATCAGAAAATAAAAACAGTATTCTAGAAATGTGTGCTATGTGTTACATTAATGTTATTAGAGGTAAAGATTCAGTAATTTTTGTTAAAATGATGAAACAGATTAGCAATTTTTCCTGTGGAATACTGGATGCTAGCGTAAGTGGTTGGTTTCCTGCTTTAGAAAGCAGACATAGCTTATTCTGAAAGATAAACTTCATGATACAGTTTTCTACAGAGTCTCCTCCCCTCATAAAAATCAAGGATTTTTAGATGGGTGTAGGCACAGCTAAATTAAGAGATTGAGGCAGGAGGATTATTTGAGTTCAGGAGTCGAGGACCAGTGTGGGAAATATTACAAACATTAAAAGCCCATTCTTTAACTATATTAATAAGAAATAAGGAGTATTGGAAGAATACTTCTTTTACTAAAATGAATTCTGTGTGTGTTTGTCTGTCTGTCTGTGTGTCTCTGTGTCTGTGTGTCTTTGAGTGATAAGGGATAGTTTTGATAGCTTGCAATTCTGGATATTATAATCAAGAGATGGCTGATGAAATATGCTAGGTAGTTCCCAATACAGGAATTCCTAACAGATGCCTGCTGCTGACAGAACTATTATAGCTTTCATTTTGGAAATGAAAGTGTATACTTGTTTTTCTATAAAAAATAGTTTTGATGTTTATAATGTAAGGAAATAAAGCACCATTTCTTCTGTCTACAGAGTTAAGTGAGATACTGTATAATAGATTTTTTGTTTGTTTGTTTGTTTGTTTATAGACAGGGTTTCTCTGTGTAGCCCTGGCTGTCCTGGAACTCACTCTGTAGACCAGGCTGGCCTCGAACTCAGAATCCACCTGCCTTTGCCTCCCAAGTGCTGGGATTAAAGGCGTGCGCCACCACTGCCCAACCATCTTTCAAGGTTCTACTTGACAAGGCCATGTGACTTGATTAGTAAGCTGAGGGGCTGGAGAAATGACTGAGTTGAAAGCACTGACTTCCAGAAAACCAGGGTTCGATTCCCAGTAGCTTATATTATCTATTACTCCAGTCTCAGGCACATACATGGTTTCCTTTTTGATTTTTTTATTACTTTATATTAGTGTTTTGCCTGCACTTATGACTGTATAGTATACCACATACATATAGTACTTGTGGAAGCCAGAATGGTGTCTGATACCCTGTAACTAGTTACTTAGTGGGAATTAGGAATATAATCATAGAACAACAGCCAGTGAGTCCATTTGAATGCTGAGCCACCTCTCCAGCTCCCTGAAGATACTTTAAAATTTTCCTTTGAAACAGCAGTAGTGGTACATGACTTTAATCCCAGGATTTGGGAGGTAGAGGTAGGCTATCCTGGTCTACAGAGCAAGTTCCAGGACAGCCAGGGCTACACAGAAACTCCATCTTGGATAGATAAATAAATTAATTAATTTCTTTCGAATTGAATCAAATCTTTATTTTCCTTTTGGAAGGGTAATATCAGGAATTGAATCCAGGGTTTCAGGCATAGGAGGCATTCCCTTTGCCACTGACCTACAGCCCTGGCCCTGATAGTGAATTCTATATTTGCTTTTTTGTAGCTCAGTCTGGCCTTTAACTCTCAAGCTTCCTAAGTGCTAGGATATAGGCATGAGACATTATGCCTAGCTTACTTGAATTTTTTTTTTTTTTTTTTTTTTTTTTTTTTTTTTTTTTTTAGAGTTTAATTTTTGGGCTGGTTCTGGTGGTGTATGCCTTAATCCCAGTATTTGGGAGGGAGCAAGAGACAGGTGGATCTCTGAGTTTGAGGTCAGCTTGGTCTACATACTAAGTTCCAGGACAGCTGGGAGGACAACATAGAGCGACTCTGTCTCAGAAGAAATCCATCCTTCTTTCCCTTCTGTAACCATAGGTCTTTTTTTTTTTTTTAACATTTATTTTATTTACATGAGTCCACTATAGCTGTCTTCAGACACACCAGAAGAGGGAATTGGATTCCATTACAGATGGTTGTGAGCCACCATGTTGTTGCTGGGAATTAAACTCAGGACTCCTGGAAAAGTAGCCAGTGGTCTTAACTGCTGAGCCATCTCTCCAGCTCCCTTCCCCAGCTCTTAATAACAACACAGACATTCATTCATGCTTTTGGCTTTAAGCTAGGCTTGCTCTCAACTAGCTTGTAACTCAGTTAACTTGTTTATATTTTATGTCTTTCATGTGGCTGTTTAACTCTCAGTTTCATACATCTGACTTCCTCCAAGTCTCAGTGGCAAATCCCTGAGCCTGTTTCCCAGAGTCTTCTCTCTACTAGATGTCCCACCTTTCTAGTCTACCTTTTGCTATACATCTTTTATTTTAATCATTGAAAAAGTATCTTAGGCATGCAAGGAAGGGCACAGTCACATCATAGTTCATATAAACATTATACCCACTCACCCGCACACTTTTCTTTTTGTCTCTCTATGTAATAGTTCTGGCCTCAGACTCACAGAGATGATGTACTGTCCTCTGCTTCCTGAGTGCTGGGATTAAAGCCGTATGTCCCACTATGCCAACCTATCTATTTTAATATAGGGTTTCATGTAGCCCATATTGACTTCATATTCAACTATGTAGCCCAGAGTTCCTGGTTCTCCTGCTTCCAACTATGCTGGGCTTATTGGTCTGTACCACCACACTGACAACTTTACTAGTTTTTTTTTTTTTTTTTTAATATTATTTTTTCTTATCTTCTTGAGGATAAATGCCACACACACACAGTCCTTAAAGATTTTTTTTTTTAATTAAAAAGGTGGTTGTCTTAAAAAAAATTTTTTTTTAAAGATTTATTTATTTTATGTGTGCCTCTCTTTTCAGATACACCACAAGAGAGCATCAGATCCCATTATAGATGGTTGTGAGCCACCATGTTGTTGCTGGGAATTAAACTCAGGATCTCTGGAAGAGCAGTCAGTGCTCTTGACTGCTGATCCATCTCTCCAGCCCCATGTTTTGTTTGATGCAGGATCTCAGTATGCTGTTCAGGCTGGTCTAAGACTCCCTATGTAGACCAAGGGCCTGTGACAGCCATCTGCCCACCTCTGCCTCTTGAGTGCCAGAGCTAAAGGTGTGCATCTTGTGCATGTCTGGTGCCCCCAGAGGCTAGAAGAGGGCATCAGATCCCCTAAAATCTGGACTTAGAGTTGTGAGCCTCCATTTTGGTGCTGGAATCTAAATCCAGGTTCTCTGGAAAATCAGCTAGTGCTCTTAACTGCTGAGCCATCTCTCCAGCTCCTGTTTTTGTTACTATGTTTTGCTTTTTAGACAGTCTCACCATGTGGCCTTGGCCGACCTGGAACTTAGAGGTCTTTCTACTTTGGCCTCTTGAGTGCTGGTATTAAAGGTGTGGGCCATCATGCTGGCTTTATTTATTTTTTATTATTCTTAATTATGTGTTTGTGTCCATCTAGGTTTATGCATGTGAGTGCACGTGCCCAAGGAGGTCAGAGGTGTTGGAATCCCTGGAGCTGGAGTTACAGTCAGTTTTCTCACACCTAACATGGGTGCTGGGAACCAAATAGGGCCCAGTCTCTCCAGGCCCTCAGTAATACACCATTTAATATCCACAGTTTAATAAAGTAACTGCCTGGTCAGCCCTTGGACTTTTTCATTTGTTAAATTTTTATGAAAATTTAAAACAAACTCAGACCTACAAAAAATTGCAAATCTAGTACAAATAGTTTTTGTTTTGGGGGAGTTTGTTTATTTGTTCTGTTTCTAAGAAGTCTGCTTGGTTGATGCCCTGCCAATACCTAGTTTTTTTATTTTCTGAAGTAGGGTTTTATTACCTGCGCTGGAGTCTGGGCTTGGCTCTGTTGCAGAGGATGACCTCAAATTTGTGTCTATACCTTCTGAGTGCTGGAGTTAGAGGAGTGTGCATGTCTCCTTTAGTTTAGGCTTTTTAATGTTTTCATGTGTGAGGTTTAAATTGTTTGTCTTTGAAGTGTGTATCCCTGCACCTTATTAGGTGGTAGATGATTTGTAAAGTTGACTGCTTTTCAGTAAGAGTGCTTTCTCTTAAATGTAGGAGGTCCTGAGTTTAGTCACCATCTTCAGAAAAAAGTTATGCTAAAGCATTGATTTTTGTATGGACTTACTCATTTCTCTTGTTTACATACAAAGCAATGGACTCTTAATTGGACAGTTGTTTATAGTCCTGCCAGCTATTATGAGGGTTTTGGTGTCTACATTGTCACCATTGCTCATTATCAAAATGCAAATCACAATGACCATAGGATACACTTGATTTGTTAGTTGCATTTTATTTAGTAGATGCTACTTTTGTTAAACGTAGAGTGCTGGAAGAAGTAATTAGTAACTGTCTTTGAAGAATATATAATGTAGGAGCAGGGAAAATGGCTCAGTGGTTAAGAACAAGTACTGCTGCTACTCCAGTGGCCCTGGGTTTGTTTCATAGCACCAACATGGCAGCTCACAAATGTCTGTAACTCCAGTTCTAGAGGATCTGACATCCTCTTCCAACTACTACATGTAAAACACTCACAGATACAAATATATACATGTATATATACACACATAATGTAAATTGCTATCTTAATGTCTTATTTTTTGGTTACTTATGTGTCATAATTTATATGATGACACATAAGTATATTTTTTTATTTTTGTTATATATTTTTAAAAATTTTTGTTTTTTATCTTTTTATTTCTCTGTAGTACTGCCTGTCCTGAAACTCTGTTGACTGGCCTCAAACTCACAGAGATCCACTTGCCTCTGTTTCCTGAGTGCTAGGATTAAAGGCGTGCACCACTACTGCCCCGCTATTTAAAAAAAATTGGGGGCCAGTGTTTCGAAACTGAGGGGGGGGGGGACGGGGTTGTAGCCTTGGCTGTCCTGGAACTCTGTAGCCCAGGCTGGCCTTGAACTCACAGAGATCTGCTTGCCTCTGCCTACAATTGTTTAGAATTAGAGGCATGCACCACCAGCACCCAACTGTTTCACACTTCTGTTATACTACAGAACACCTCTGTTTGCGACCTTTTCTGCATTAATCCTAAACATACTTTCAGAATCCACAAATAGTGCTGTATGGTTTTTAAACATTCCTTGAAGGAAGTGTGTCACTGGTGGTGGACTTGGAGGTTTCAGAAGCCTATGCCAGTCTCAGCCTTGCTATTTTCTTTCTGCCTGTAGATAAGGATGTAGCCTTTAGCTGCATCTCCAGCACTATGCCTGACATGCCCCCTGCCATGATAATAATGGTCTGTGAAACCGTGAGCAAGCCATAAATTAAATGTTTTCTCTTGTAAGAGTTGCTGTGCTTATGGTGCTTCTCTATAGCAATTGAATAGTGTCTAAGACACTTGGTCAGACCTACTATAGTAACATTGCTGTACAGAATACATGAAGACATGCATGTGTTTATCCCTATTTGACTATGATCGCGTAAATTTGTAAAGATTTTTTAAAAATCTGTTTCATTTACTATTTCTCAGTTTAAATCTATGATGGGTACAATACCACATGGATGCAGTGTCCAATGGCCTTTGCAGGAATGTTGATTTGGAATTTGGAGTGAACCATGTCACTGTTTGCATAGGCCTGAGCAATCTAGTTTTGTTCAGTTTACCTCCAAGGGTCACTCATTGTTTTTTCCTTTATACACATGAGCACATTTCTTGCCTAGGTAGAATTCAGTTTCATCTTGGGCATAAATATCATAAAGATCTTCAATTTTAAGAAGAGCCAAATGTTCTCTTTGGTTCCAGAGATCTCACTTAGCCAGCAAAAATGGCCTTGAACCACAACCTTTTAGACATACTTGCTTTTCCTAGCAGATGTCCCCAGGTACCAAGATTGTGGAAGTTGATTTCTTTTAATAAGGTGTGTAAGTTTTACCTGCATGTATGTATGTGCATCTTGGTTTGTTGCCAGAGAAAGTACATTGGATTTCCTAGGACTGGGGTTTGGGAACTGCTATGTCTATGCTGGGAATTCAACCTAGGTTCTCTGCAAGAGCAGCTCTTAACCTGCTGAGCCAACTCTACATCCCTTGGAACTGGAGTTATAGATGGTTGTAAGCTGCCATGTGGGTACTTGGAATTAAACCAGGGTCTTCCACAAGAGCAGTAAGTACTCTTTTTTTTTTTTTAATTTATTTATTTATTATATGTATATGAGTACACTGTCACTATCTTCAGACACACCAGAAGAGGGCATCAGATCCCATTACAGATGGTTGTGAGCCACCATGTGGTTGCTGGGAATTGAACTCAGGACCTCTACAAGAGCCATCAGTGCTCTTAACCACTGAGCCATCTCTCCAGCCCGCAGTAAGTACTCTTAACTGCTGAGCCTCTCAACTATGTGTTGAACAGATATTTCCTGAGTGGTCCCCATCACTTTCAATGTGCAAAAAGCTAGAGGTCAGATTCCTTTCTAATTTTTACTGGTTTAAGAGAAATACTATATAACCACAGAGAAATTTGAACTATATTTAGAAAAGCAACTTGAGATTTTTCATAGTATTTAACCACAGATAAATGGAGAGTCAGGAGTTAGCTAAGGCAGCAGTTAAGTGAAACCTAAAGTTACATGGAGGAAGGATAAAAGGAGAGTGGGAATGGCAAGGCCATTCTAGGCAGCATTCCCAGAGGTCTAGATTGGTTGAGATTTAAAGCCAGGGGGTTTAAAAGTTCTGGAGCTGTTCATGATGCCACATACCTAAAATCTCAACACTTTAGAACCTGAGGCAGGAAGATCACAAATTTGTTGTCATCCTTGATACATAGAAAAAATTCTGTATGCTTTAGGTTACTACTGCTCAACCTTAAAAAGAAAATCCTATTATTTGAAATAATATATTTGTTTTCATATATTCTAGAAAAATATTCATATATTCTGGGAAACTTACTGTCTAGTTGCAGACAGACCATAATATGAACTCACTTGTATGTGGAACCTAAAATTTAAACTCATTTAAGTAGAGTAGAATGATAATTTCAAAGGGCTTGAGTGGGGAAAGAAGTTGGTCAAAGTTGTTTGTTGTTGATAAGCTCTTACAAAATTTATGTGTGAGTGTATGTCTGTGTACCATGTATGTGCAAGCATCCATGGAGGCCAGAAAAGAGATCTTTAGGAGCTAGCGTTACAAATGGTTGTAAGCTGCTGTGTGGGTGCTGGGAATCAAAACCCAAGTCCTAGAAAAGCAGCTAGTGATGTTAACCCGAGCCATCTGTCTAACCGCTGGCCAAAGTTTGTGTTAGATTGGAGGAATAAATACAATAAATCTGTTGAGAATGGTGGGTAAAAGGTGATTGTCATGCAAGTCTGGTGAGATGCAAGTTTGATCTCTGGAACCCATGAGAGAGTGGAAGGAGAGAATGGATTCCATGGAGTTCTCCACCTGTGTGTGGTTGCAGGTGCACCTGCCAGCCCACCTCATACTCCTACACATACATAGTAATAATAAATACTGTTTTTAAAAAGCACATACAACATGTTAACTATAGTTAATAATGTATTCTCATATTTTGTGGTATTTGGGAAATAAGTATGTAATATGTTATTGAAAATTGCTAGAGTAGATTTTAAGCGTTCGTGTTACAAAATACTAAATGTTACGTGATAAATTAACCAGTGAGCCACTTCACAATCTATATTTAAAGTCATCATGCTGTATCATTTACATCTATACATAACTTACATAAACACATGTGTTTGCGTGCACCATATACATCTATACATAACTTATATAACACATTTGCTTGTGTACTTTGCTATATCTCCAAGGTACAGTTCCAGTGCTGACAAAGTTATAAGGCTTTGCTTTTCTCTCACCTTTCTTTCTCCCCCCCCCGTTTACTTTCTCTCTTCTTCCTTCCCCCTCTTGCTCACTTACCTACATAGGGAGCTTCTTGTTCCCTATGAAGTAGGTGATCTTATATCTTGATCACAGTCTTTTGCTACTGTGTCTGGCTTATAAAATGCTAGGGATAGACTATGGCACAGCTTTGTCCATGATAGGTTAGCACCTTACCAACTGACACACATCCCAGCTCTTATGTTTCTTTGAAACAAGGTGTTTTGGTTTTGTGTATTTTGGGCTTTTTGTTTGGCTGGCTGGCTGGTTGGTTGGTTGGTTGGTTGGTTGGTTGGTTGGTTGGTTTTGAGACAGGATTTCTATGTAGTTCTGCGTATTCTGGAACTTGTTATGAACTCACAGAGATACCCCTGTGTCAGCTTCCTGGATGTTGATTTTACAGTTGTGAGTTACTGCACCCACCTATGAAGGATTTTTTGTTCCTAAATGAGGAACAAAGGAAAGCCTAGATTTTTATAGTTCTAGATATTTAGGAGGCTAATGTTAAAAAAGTATCAGTTGAAAACAGGAGCTATGGATGAGTCTAGCTGAGTGCGTAGTGGGATCTTAAAATAACAGACACAAAGTAATGAATATTTTCTTTACTTATGGCAGGACACCCATGAATGTTTCCTGCTGAAGTGCTTCTACAAATTCCTTGTCCTTAGTCAATCGTGGTGCCTGGGCTGCAGTATGAGATCCTGTCTAAAAAGCAAGCAAGAAATTCCTTATTCTCTAGTATTATATTGGCTTAGCCCAAAATACATTAGTTTCAGATATAGTAATTAAATCCTTTTTTATGTATTTTAGACAGAATCTTTACCCAGGAAGGTTCAAACTCCCGTGTATAGCTCAGGCTGGCCTTAAATTGGGGTTCTTCTGTCTTAGCTGCCTGAGTGCTGGGATTGCAAGTATGTGCCACTACTACTCTGGGCTATGTATATTTTGCTTACCACTGAAAATTGTCAACAATGTTACATACGTTTTTAAAGGATTTCCTAGATCCTAAGAAAATACTTGGGGGGGGGGGGGGGAAGAAGGCCCTGCCTTTGAAAAGTAATTTATTAATTGCATCTGAAAAGCTACTAAAGCAGGAGCTTTGTCTTGCTGTATAGTAGACATTCAGAGCTGGGCATGGTGCTACATAGTTGTGATCCCTGCACTAGGAATGCCAAAGCAGGAGCATTACCTCTGGCTCAAGGATAGCCTGTACTGGACAGAGAGATCCTGTCTAGAAAGGAAAAGGGGGGAAGAACAGAAATAAGTAAATGAATTAAATTAAAATAATTCCAAGTAGTTCATAATGTAGAACTGATAGTTGAGAAATGACTGCATGCTGAGTGGTGGTGGTTCACGCCTTTAATTGAAGCACTCTGGAGGCAGAGGCAGGTGGATCTCTGCATTCAAGGACAGCTAGGGCTACACAAAGGAAGCCAGGTTAGCACCTTACCAACTGACACACATCCCAGCTCTTATGTTTCTTTGAAACAAGGGGGGGGGGGCGGGTATTTTTTACGATTAAAAATGTTTTCTTGGTTCTTACAGCCTCACAGGCAGTAGATATATCTGTTATGTGTATGAGTGTTTTGCCTGTGTGTATGTATGTGTACCATGTGCATGCCTAGGGAAGTAAGATCTGCTGGAACTGGAGTTATTGATGCTGGGAATCAAATCTAGCCAGTTCCTTTGCAAAATTAAATGCTCTTAACAATTAAGCTCTTCTCTCCAGCCAAAACTTTTATTTTATGCAGGACTTCTTTAGAAAATTGATTATTCTAATATATATGAATGTAGAGTGGGCCAGCCAAATGGCTCAAGGAATTTAACCCCCCAAGCCTGATAAGCCAAGTTTTAGTTTTTTTTAATTTATTTATATTATATGTAAATATACTGTAGCTGTCTTCAGACACCCCATAAGAGGACATCATACCTCATTACGGATGGTTGTGAGTCACCATGTGGTTGCTGGGATTTGAACTCATGACCTCCTGAAGAGTAGTCAGTGCTCTTAGCCACTGAGCCATCTCTTCAGCCCGTAATTTTTATTTTTTTCAAGACAGGGTTTCTCTGTATAGGCCAATTTGTCTTGGAACTTGCTTTGTAGACAAGGCAGGCCTCTAACTCAGAGGTTTACCTTGCCTCTGCATCCTGAGTGCTGGTATTAAAGGCATGTACCACCACAACTAGCTGATCAGCTAATTTTTTTTTTTTTTTGAGACAGGATCTCTCTATGTATCCTTGGCTATCCTGGAACTCACAGAGGTCCTCCTACCCCTGGCTCTTGAGTGCTGGGATTAAAGGCGTGTACCACCATGCCTGACACATGACCCAAGTGATACTTGGGACCCACATGAAAAGAATGAAGCAACTCCAGTAAGTTGTCTTGACTCCATGTGTACTGGGCAGGTGTACACATGCACATACACAGAATACAATATGAAAACTGATCTCAAGAGGTCAAATAACTGATTGGTATAAAGTTTCTTAAGAGCATAATGGGGAGAACATCAATGAGTATGTGTTCAGAAAGCCTTCATTTTGCCTGTTGGCCTTCATACAATAGATTTTTAAAATTACACATTAAAGGCAAAGCATTTCTAATTAATTTTAAGGGTTACTTTGAGGGATATTGGAAAATGTTTATTATAATCTTGGGGCTTCAGTGGCCACCAGTCATTGGAGCACTTTGAGGGAGAACTTACCTAAGCCCATGGCCTTTTGAAGACTTTGGCCTAAATTTTAAGTATTTATTATTTATAAGTGTATATATATACATATTTATATGTGTGTATATGTATGAGCTTCTATATATACATATAGAGCAGTATATCATTTATTTTTTATATATAAGTAGTTAACACATACATGGTTTTTACTAAACCATCACAATAACAGTAAATAATCCCTGTCCATCAGGTAGAGGGCTCTGTAGTGGTTTATGTACAGAGTAGGAAAGTAGGCAGTAATAGGGAAAATAAAACATTGAAAATTACTTAAGCATTTTGAAGAGAAAAGTCAAAATAGAAGGATATAAGGTGGCAAATGCCTGTATCATTTGGAAGAAAGATCAAGATTTCAGTGTCAGCCTTGCTTACATAAGTTTGAGGCCAGACTAGGCTACTCGTGAGACCCTGCTCCAGTCTAAGTATGTTTTATTTTGTAAACATGTTAGATTTTGGGGCTGGAGAGATGGCTCAGCAGATAAGAGCATGGACTACTCTTCCAAAGCAAGCTTCTAATCCATAATCTGTATGGTGGTTTGTAATTATCTATAATGTCAGTTCCAGGGGTTCCTGACACTCTGTAATCTCAGCAGGCATTTATACATACATGGTACACATACATATATGCAGACAAAACTCACATAAAATAAAACCTTTTTAATGTTAGAATTTATTATTTCTACTGATGTACTTTTGAAGTGTGTCCTAAAACTAGCCCTTCCTAACAGTCTCTTGATCTCTAAAACTAAGCCAAAGGCTGTAGTTACAGTTGTACCACAGTTGCCTATCATGAGCCAGGCTGTGAGTTATTCTGCATCACTGTAAAAGAAAACAGAAAAATCAAGCTGAGGAGAAAGAAAATAGAGTGGTTTCCTTTGTCCAGTTTTTCAAGTATCATTATTCATTTCCAGGCTCCAGGTTTGTGTTAAAATAACTGAAGAGCTGATATTTGGTTGTGGAGCAGTACTGTAGGTAAATCAGCCTCTGAGTGCTTCAGTCAGCCTTTATAATATATCCTCTTTTGGGGAATTCTGGGGACTGAACCAGGACTAACATGATATTCAGTTACTCTATAATAGACTTATATCTCTAGCTCTTTGTTTGTTTGTTTCCTTAACTTTGACTAAATTACTCAGACCAGCCTTGAACTTTCTTGTGGTTCGGGCAGCCTGGATATTGCCCTTTTGTTCTGATATCCAGTAGCTGAGATTATATATTTGTACCATCTGACTGGAATGCACCATATTCTTTTAAAGGTTTTTTGTTTAGTACACTGGTGGTAAGACACAGCTGAAAACATAGCAACTTTTTATCAGATGGTCTAGTATAGTTTCAGAACCTTTTTATGATTTTAAGGGCTTGTTCTAATAACAACAATTTTATGATTTAAAATTGGCATTGGGATGGGCATGGTGGCATACAACTTTAATCTCAGCAGAGAGAGGAGGCGGAGTTAAGTGCCTCTCTGTGATTTCAAGGCCAGCCTGGTCTATAGAGTAAATTCTAGGCCATATTAAGACTACACAGACTGAAACAAAACAAAATTTGCATTGAGTCCTCCCCTTCACTCCTCTCAAATAATTGAGAGCCAGGCATGGTGGTATAAGTGGTTTGAACCAACCCAAGCTATTTCAGTGGGAGTGGGGAGCTGCGCCTAATGGTGCACACATGTAATTCCAACACTCTTTATTCTCAGTCAGGTAGATCACAAATTTGAAGCCAGGCCTGGGCTACAGAGTGAGAATTTTTCAAAAAGCTAAAGGGAGGAAGAAAGAAAGGATAAAAGAAAAATAATGGCTCCCCCCCCCCTTTTAAAATAGGTTAAGGGGTAGCATTCAGAGGCTGAAGCAAAAGGTTTGCCATAAAGTTCGTGGTGAAATTAAAAAAGAAAAACTTTGCAGCCATTTGTGTAAGAGTTTGTGTAAGACTTAAGACCAGGAGTCAGACTGAACAAGAGTCTATTAGACATGACTACTTGAGGAGGATAAAGCAGGAGTGGATGGGCAGCACAGTTAGCTTGTATTTAAAATTAGCTCCATGAGCTAAAGAAATGGCTGAGCCATTAAGAGCACTTGTTGCTCTTCCAGAGGACTAGAATTATGCTCTAACATCCATGTGGTGGCTCACAGCCATCCAAATGATCCAGTCTAGGGGAATCTAATAACTGATATCTTCTGATATACATACATACAGGCAAAAACACTTGTAAGAGACAATAAATACTTTTTAAAGAAAGAAAGGAAGAAAGAAAGGAAGAAAGAAAAACATAAAACTAGCTTTGCAGAATGTGATATAGTACATACTTTAATCCCAGCACTGGTGAGGCAGAGGCAGGTGTATCTCTCAAGGCCAGCCAGGTCTATATAGTGGGACCTTGTCATTGTCCCAAGTTCCCCTACCTCACCCCCAAAATATTCAATACCTCCAAGATTCACTATGTGCTCCTCTGAGTGGAGAATAATCCTAAAAGCTTCCCTAGTAAGGCAGAGAGAATGCTGTTAAGGTAAGTTTAGTAACTCTGTAAAGTTAATTTCTTTTTTGCTTTTTCTTAAGGAATTGAATGACCTGGCTCGAGATCCTCCAGCACAGTGTTCAGCAGGTCCTGTTGGAGATGATAGTAAGTATCTAAGTGGAGTTAAGAGTAAAGCAGCATAGCAGTGCTTTTGCTAGAGAGCTTGTATTTCTTGAGGTTATTTATTTTTTTTTTTTTTTAAGTGTGTGTATATTCTATTGGTCAAGTTTGGCAAAGTTATGATCTGCTAAGAGGTATTTGCTATAGGGAAAGGGGAGACAATGCTTAATTTCCTATGACAGAACCTGTTTTAAGTTCACCCAATCATCTTAGACTTTGAGATTCTTCTGTCAGCATTACTTTTGTGGTTGCTCTGGTCTCTTTCTACCTATCCTTTCTTTTGGCTGTTTTCCTGACGTAAAAGAACAGTTACTATACCTGGCTATTTTGCTCTTAAAGGATGACATGGTATAGGTGTGCTTGTATTTGACTATATTCTACTGGCTCATATGTAGGAAAGCAGGTATAATTATTTGTATTCACGGTACTGAGGGTTGAACCCAGTGCCTTGTGTATGCTAAGCAATCACTCTTACTACTGAGAAGCATCCCTAGCTAGACCAACTTAAAATTTATATTTGTTTGTATGTTTATTTTGTCTTAGGATTCCTCCTTCTAACATTTGAGTCCCAGGGATTTAACTTAGGCTGTCAGGCTTCAACAGGTGCCTTTATCTACTCACTGGCCCTACCAACATTTTAATACTAGTTTAATACTGCAATACTAAATTTAATATTAACAAAAAAGTCTCCTATAGTTCATGTAGTCCTTCTGTCCCAACTTCCCCAATGCTAGGATTGAAGTGGGAGCCATTAAGCCCAGGTGATTGGGAATTTTTGGTTTTTTTTTTCTTCCAATTTTGGGACACACTCCCCTGCTGCCACTTTCTTCTCCCATTGTGTCTTTCTGGCTACTCTGAACTCTGTGTGTAGACCAGCCTGCCTTGAGTTAGCAGAGATCTGTCTTAGCATCTGAGTGCTAAGATGAAAGGTGTGTGCAACCAGACCTGGTGAGAGGTTCGGTGTTTGTGTGTGTGTGTGTGTGTGTGTGTGTGTGTGTGTGTGTGTGTGTGTGTGTGTGTGTGTTGTTTTTTTCTTTTTTTTTTTTTCCTTAACAGGGTTTTTTCTTATGTAATAGCCTTTGCTGTTCTGGACTTGATTTGTACACCAGGTTGGCTTCAAATTCAGAGATCCTCCTGCCTCTGCCTTCTGAGTGCTGGGATTTAAGGCCACCATGCCTGGCCTTGGTGGGAAGTTTTAAGTGTGCCAGAACATTAATTTTTGCTTTACTGCTTGCTATTGCAGTGTGCATTGTTAAATTTTTTTCTTAGAGCAGAAATTGCTGTCCTGCAAAGTTAAGAACAAACTATCTTATTTATTGTTTTAGTTTTTCAAGGCAGGGTTTCTCAGTGTAGTCCTGGCTATCCTGAAAACTCACTCTGTAGACCAGGCTATCCTCGAACTGATTACCTGTCTCTTGCCTCCCAAGCACTGGGATTAAAGGTATTTGAGACCACTACCAAATATTTTTTAAATGTAGGTTACTTGGACTTCATTTAAAAAAAAAAAAAAAAAAAAACCAACTTAATTTACTACAAATGATAATACTGAGAAAAAAAAATATATCAAATATAGTGACAAATGTCTTTGACTCCAGAATCTTAGTAGGTTTAGACAGGAGAGTTATGAGTCCAAGATGAGTCTGTTCTATATAGTGGGACTCTCAAGAAACAAAACTATCATAAGATGCCACTAGAGGTTTTTTGGGTTTGTTTGTTTGTTTGTTTGTTTGTTTTTGTTTTAATGTTGAGAAAGGCTGGGGGATGGCTCTGCAGTTAAGGATGCTTGCTTCTTTATGAGAAGATATGCGTTCAGATCCAAGCACCCAGGAATAGCTCAAAACAACCTATAACTCCAGTTCCAGAGGTTTCAGCACCCTCTCCTGGCCTCCCTAAGCATCTGCACATACACATAAACTAAAAATCTTTTTTTTTTTTTTAAAGAAAAAAGCCAGCTGTCACAGTGCCCTCCTATAATCCCAGTAATTGAAAGGCAGAGGCTACGGGGACAGGTGGTTTTTTCATTTTTGAGACAAAGTTTCTCTGTGTAACAGCCCTGCTTGTCCTGTAGAGCAGACTAAGCTCTAAGAACTCGGAGGTCTGCCTATCTTTTTCTATCAAGTGCTGGGATTAAAGTTGAGATTTGAGAGAGAAGAAAATGGTAGAAGCTGGGTGTGGCAGCACAGATTTATAATCCTAGCACTTGAGAAGTTGAAATAAGAGGATCTCAGACAGCCTAGGCTAATTAATAATCAGAGCAACAAAATGAATAAGGTTGGGGCTGGAGACATGGCTCACTAGCAACATTTACTATGCAAACCTAAGGACCTGAGTTTGTTTGCATGCCAGCACCCATGTAATAAGTCAGATGTGGTCCCATCATTATGGAATGCTAAGACAAGATAGCTGGCGTTACTGGCTTCCCATTCTAGCTGAAAAACATAAGATACAGACTTAAGGAGAGAGGCTGCTTCAAAATAGAAAGCTATACAAAGGGAATTATCTGATACTGTCCTCTGGCCTGTGCAGTGGAACATACATACACAGAGAGAGGGTCAGGAGGAAGAAGAGAGAGATATGATGTAATCAGGAGTGTGGAGGTGGTCTCAGTATATAGCTCTGGATGGTCCCATCACTCACTGTCTAGACCTTTGTATAGAGTCCTTGAACTTGCAGAGATCACTTGTCTTTCTGTCTTCCCAGTGTTACAACCAAAGATAATGTGTCACTACATACAGTGCTTTTACTTTATTCAAATTTTAATGTTGTTCTATTTTTTCCCCTTTTCTGCAATGAGCTGATAAGGAGGAAAGAGGAGTACTTCCCCCTTGAAGTAAGCTGAAGATATTTAATCTACTTGATTTTGGTTTGAACTTGGTGAAATGATCCTTTTGGGATCTGTATGTTCAGACATACATCGATGGAGATTTAATTTCAATCTAACAAATATTCTTACTATCCCTTTTAACTTTAAGGCATCATCTGTAATTTGGTTTGACAACATCAAATCAAGTTGTAATAGTTATTTTTATTGTTCAAATTGCTTTCAGGGCTGAGTGTGGAGCTCAGTGATAGAGTGCTTATCTAGCATGCCGGAAGCCATGGCTCAGTACTTAGCCAGCACCACACAGCAGGGTGAAACCCATTTCAAACAACTTCTCAAAAGCTCCTTAACTATTTTTTGTAAAATGTGATATTTTATGCTTATGGAATGGGTTCATATTTTGATCAATAACTATTTCTAGAGTTCCTTTTACTTGAAGCCTCTAGGAATTTCTCAAACTGTTAAAAAGCCTTTGTCATTTGAATCAGGGTTAGATATTTACATCTCTGTTGTTTCTCTGTGTACCTAAAGAGAACAAGGAGTATAATAAGGCTCCAGAGGAAAACCTGTTAATGATTCCAGTAGGTATTCTTACTGCTGTTGGTAGGACCAGTAAGATGCTTACTGGGTAAAAGAAAGCACTTAACTAGCTTGATCTCTAAACCTGTGGTTTGTAGGTGTGAACTAACTCTGAAAGTTATACTCTGACCACCATTTTTCCATACACTTGGGCACATACACACTATACCCACATTTCAATTTTTTTTTTAATTTATTTTATTATATGAGTCTACTATACACCAGAAGAGGGCATTCGATCCCATTACAGATGGTTGCGAGCCACCATGTGAGTTACTGGGAATTGAACTCAGGACCTCTGAAAGAGCAGTCAGTGCTCTTGACTGCTGAGCCATCTCTCCAGCCCCACATTTTATAATTTTAAGTTCTCAAAAGTATAATCCTTCTCAGGTACAATACATTGTCTTTTTAGACAATGTCCCTTACTCTGTAGCCCAGGTTGGGCCTGAACTCTTGAGTAATCTTTCTGCTTCAGCTTCTCCCTCCTGCTGAAATCATTCTGATGGTGTGAACTGTTTTCTCTCCCCTTCTTCCTTCCTTCCCTTCCTTTTCTCCCTTCCTTTCTGTGTGTGCAATAGTAGAAATTGAGCCTATAACTTCACATCAGTCAAACCAGTGCTCTACCATTAAGCCACAGCATCATCCTCTTAATTTCTTCTTAAAATCTTCTTAATATTTTTAGCAAGAATAAGGAAGGATTGCTGTCAGAAGACTAGGAACAAAGAATTAGTACTTAGCTACTAGAAAATTTTATACTTAAAACATCAATATTTTGAAATTATTTAAGTGCCTTTTTATCTGAGTTTTAGAAAATTACATGAAGTACAATATACAGATTTAAATTACATAAAAGAATTAGGTTGAAGGGCAAGACTTAAAAGAGATCTAGTTGCCCATTTGATCATTACTACCCAGTAGAGGCTCTAGCCTTATTGGTATTGGAGTTTTGTTTGTTCCAATTTATTTGTTTGTTTGTTTATGTGTTTGTTTATCTAGGTTTTTGGTTTGAGGCAGGGTCTCAACTGTATGTGTAGATCAGGTTGGACTCCAGCTCACAGAACTCTCTCAACCTCTTCCTCTGTAGTGCTGAGAACAAAGGCATATACTACAATGGGCAGCTGACTCTTACTTTAACCAGGACTTTAAGAGTCTTTTATGGGACATGGGTGAGGATAGTAGGACCAGGACAAGTATATAGCTCAAAACGATTTTCTTAATCAGTTGAATAATTGATTGTTCAAAAATATGAAGAACTTAATTACAAGGAAGATACATTCAAAGGATAAATACTTCAACAAAACATGCCAGGAATTTGAAAACATTTGAGAAACTGGTAGGTTTTATTTTCATTTATTGAAACAAAATTAGCCGGGCGGTGGTGGTGCACGCCTTTAATCCCAGCACTTGGGAGGCAGAGGCAGGTGGATTTCTGAGTTCGAGGACAGCCAGGGCTACACAGAGAAACCCTGTCTCGAAAAACAAAAACAAACAGAAAAAGAAACAAAATTAAAAACAGTTTAATTCCTGGGCCAGCAAAATGGCTCTACAGGTGAGGTGCTGCCAACCCTGACTACTTGAGCTCAGTCCCTGGGACCCAGCCAACTTAACCACAGTTTCTTCTGACCTGAAATCACACACAAAATAATATAAATACTTAATTCATGTGTTGTATAAGAGTGGAGAAGGCTAACAACATACCCCTTGACAAGGATAGAAGAGACTACTAAACTTTACCTCATACCTAGAGGCATTTCTACTTACCTTGTGGTATCTAACCACTGTTTTTGTTTAATGCCTTTTAAAATGTGTTTGGTGACTCTGAACTCTAAATAGGTTTTTCTGATAAATGAGCTGCTAGTGGTGAGTTTGAGGCCTTATATAAGAAACAAACCATAGACAATTACATATTGAGGAAGTCTGAAGGACCTTTAGGATTTAGACATCCCAATGAATTTTGATGAGCTGCTTAGTCTTCAAGTTGTATCTTGTGTGAGAGGAGTTAGCTGGGTTGGGTGGTCTAGATAAAATCACATTGGCAATGTCTCTCTCAGATTCTAGTGTAGATATTAATGGTTAAGTATTCCTTACAAACTTTTTTGTTCTTTGTATTGAGTAAGTCCACTTTAGAAATGAGACAAGTATTATTTTCTGCTTTTATGGGAAGTTACCCTATTGACTACTTTGAAATTATCTCTATAGTTTATAATCAAACTTGTGCTTTGTGTCCTTGTATTTTAAAATAGGGTTGAGGATCCAGCCCAGAGTTATTGATGCTAGGCAGATGCTTCATGTCCTCCCAGCTCTGTATTGAAGAATATGCTGGAATCCCTTAAAAACCTACACGAGATTATATTTATTTTTATTACTTATTGGAGGCAGAGTTTCACTTTGCAGCCTCACTGTGTAGATCAGGCAGGCCTCAAAGTCAAGGAGATTCTCCCACTTAAGTACTAAGATTAGATGTAAATCCCACAGTGTCTTGCCTACCTGTTTGTTTGTTTTCCCTTTATTGTTAAAACCAATCTTTGGGGCTGGAAATGTAGCTCAGTTAGTAAAGTTCTTATTTTATGCACAAGCCCTTAAGTTTGAACTTCAATCAGTACTATATAAACTGGCTGTGGTGTCACATTGCCATCAGCTGAAATGAAAAGGTCATCTGTCCTTTGCTATACAACCATTTTTGAGCCAGTCTGCCATAAATGAGACCCTATCTAAAAACTTTAAATATCTTGGGGCTGGAGAAATGGTTTAGCAGTTAAGAGCACTGACTGCTCTTTCTGAAATTCATTCCCTTTTGTTGGCTCACAACTGTGTGGAACTCCAATTTCAGGGTATCTTGTCTTGCCTCCTGTCCTCTTATGCACTGCACACATGGATTGCACACAAATACATTGAAACAAAACACCATTGCCACATCTTTGCAGGGCTCCAGGGATTGAACTTGCCTGGGGTGCTGAATGAAGAAAATACAGACATGGACACAGAAAGGAAAGTCAAGATTGGGTGACTTGGGCTTTCTGGTAGTGAAACCATATCACCCAAGAAGCTCAGTGTGTTCATTGTATAGAGTTAAATAGAAAAATGGGGTTATTGCATATAGCCGAAGAAGGCGGCCAAATTATTAACATATAGACAAACAGGAAGGCAAGTTTAGCTAATTTCTGTAGGATCAGTTGTTGTAGGGGTGTAGTCTTTGAGCTGTAAACATCTAGGGGAGAAAGTTATGGTGGGTATTTTTCTGTTCACACTATAAGCTCTTGCACACTGAGCAGAAGTCTCTGCCCTTCCTCTGATCTTCATGCTTGAGGAGAGAAGGCTTTGCCACTTTACCATGTGGTTGAGGCTGTGGACTCAATGACATGGTTTTGCCTATGTCAACAAGACACATTGACTCAGAAAGTTGACTCATTCAGGACTTTCTCTGTTCTGCACTATAAAACAAAAGGAAAACCAAAAAGATATCAACTTTTCTGAGCTGAGAAGATGGCCCAGTAGGTAAAGTGTTTGCTATGGAAAATGTAAACAAACCTGGGTTAATATGCCAACATCAATAGAAAAAGGTAGGTGTGTGGCAGTGTACATGAAACCAGTTCTGGAAATACGGAAACAAGTGGATTGGGACTCAGTGGCCAGCCATTCATTGTAGCTAAAAAGGCCAGCTTCAAGTTCAGTGAGAAACCCTGTCTGTAGTGAAAGCAAAGTAGAGAATAATAAAGAAAATATTTAATTGGTATTAGTTTCAAAGGTTTAGTCCATTATCATCATAGGGGGAAGCATGGCAGCCTGCAGGGAGACATGGGAGCAAGAGCTGAGAATTCTACAACTTGATCCAAAGGCAGCAGAAGGAGACTGTATCTCGATGAGCATAGTTTGAACACAGTATAACCTCAAAGCCTGCCTCCACAGTGACATAATTTCACCAGCAAGGCTATACCTCCTAATGGTACCACACTCCCTTTGGGCCAAGCTTTCAAACACATGAGATGGGGGGGGGGGGGGCGCATTGCTGTTCAAACCACCATGATAGCCAGGGTCAACTTACTGTCTCTCTGTCTCTGTATTTCTCTGTCTCTGTATCTATCTCTCTCTCTCTCTCTCTCTCTCTCTCTCTCTCTCTCTCTCTCTGTGTGTGTGTGTGTGTGTGTGTGTGTGTGTGTGTGTATTCATACATACATGCATATGAACACATAAACACTCAAAAATAAATTATTCTTCAAGTATGTGGACCCTTTCTGCCATATGTCAGCATTATTATTAAGGAGTATATTTTATGCAATTGTATTAAGGAATGATTAAATCATGGAGGTATGCTGGCAGTGGTGCTAGACATCTTTTATCCCAGCACTCCAGAGGCAGATCTCTCAGAGTTTTGTGGGGGTGGGGGAGGAGGTTGTTTGTTGTTTTTTGTTTGTTTGTTTGTTTTTGTTTTTTGTTTTTAAGATTTATTTAATATATATGAGGGCTCCATCTGCATGAATGCCAACAAATCAGAAGAAGGAATCAAATTCCATCATATATGGTTGTGAAATGTCATGTAGTTACTGAGAATGGGACTTGGGACCTCAGAAAGAACAGCCAGTGCTTGTAACTATAAAACACCTGTCTAGTCTGGATCTCTGTGAGTTTAAGGCCAGCCTGGTCTACATTCTTGGAGGCAAAGAAATAATTTCTAGTAGTATTTAGGGCCTTCCTATGGGCTTTGTCAACAAATCCATCTCCCAGGCATGACTTTGAGACAAGTTTTTGTTGGTTAGTTAGTAGGCTGGTTTTGTGACAGAATCACTATGTAGCCATGGATCAGCTGAAACTCACTATGTAGACCAAGTTGACCTCACACCCTTTACTTAGCCAGAGAAAATTTAAATTTAGCATTGTGCCTCAGCTTTGTCAACATTGTTGTAGGCTTTCTATACCACCATGCTGAGTTCCAAATACTTTATATTTACTTTGTGTGTGTGTGTGCGTGCTCGCGAGCGCACGCATGGGTACATGCTATGAAACATGGTTGGAGGCCAGAGAACAGCTTGGGAGGTCAGCTTGGGAGGTGGTTTTCTTCTGTGTGAATCCTGGGAATCAAACATGTCAGGCTTGATAGCAA
This sequence comes from Arvicanthis niloticus, assembly GCF_011762505.2. Classification (NCBI taxonomy): domain Eukaryota; kingdom Metazoa; phylum Chordata; class Mammalia; order Rodentia; family Muridae; genus Arvicanthis; species Arvicanthis niloticus. The sequence continues at coordinate 51,687,695 of NC_047671.1, read as the reverse complement.
AGCTTTTCTTATCGAGACACCTTGTTGGCCTCAAGAAAAATGTCTTGGGTCTTTAGTTTTGTTGGTGGTTTTGGTGGTAGTGATGTGTATAACATGTGTAAGCACATGAGTTGGAATGTTTGGAGACCAGGAGAGGGCATCAGAGTCTCTGGAGCTAGAATTACAGGTGGTTACGAGCTACCTGCTTCAGGTGCTAGGAAATGAACTCTGGTCTGCAAGAAGAGTGTGCATGCTTAACTGCCAAGCTGTTGTTCTAGCCCCTCCAAATATATTAAGACCAACTGCCCTTTTTTTGTTTGTTTTGTATTTTTGGGTCTTTTTTGTTGTTGTTGTTGGGTTTTTTGTTTGTTTGTTTGTTTTGGTGTTGGTGGTTGTTTGGGGGCTTGAGGCTGGTTTTCTCTGTAACTAGAACTCTGGCTGCAGTTGAGAGATCTGCCTGCCTCTGCCTCCCTCCCGAGTGCTGGGATTAAAGGTAGGCACTGCCACACCCTGCTCACTTGTCTGTCTGTCTTTCTCTCTCTGTTTCCCTCCCTCCCTCCCTCCCTCCCTTCCTTAGTGGTTTGGACTCAATTGGCTTAGTCTTCATCTGGCCCATAGAAACTAGTCATTATCATATTATTTATAAATAAAAATTGATTAGGTACAGGGAATGATAGGTTTCTGCTTTGTAGGTGTAATGTGAATATTGCTAATTAACACGGTGACTTTTTTCTTTTCTTTTTTTTTTTCAGTGTTTCATTGGCAGGCTACAATAATGGGGCCAGTAAGTATTCACTATTATTCCTTAATAATTGTTTTATGTAATTTATTCATTTTTAATCTTGCTTTCTTATCATTAACAGAATGACAGCCCCTATCAGGGTGGAGTATTTTTCTTGACAATTCATTTCCCAACAGATTACCCCTTCAAACCGCCCAAGGTAATTGGTATATGATCATTGCTCTTAAGATGCTCTGTACAGTACTGGTAAACCAATCACAAAGATTTCTTTTTCTTTAGGTTGCATTTACAACAAGAATTTATCATCCAAATATTAACAGTAATGGCAGCATTTGTCTTGATATTCTACGGTCACAGTGGTCTCCAGCACTAACTATTTCAAAAGGTAATAGAATAGTTGTTTGATATCAAGGTGAAATAACTAATTTTTGTGTGGGGTGTGGAGGTGCGCACCTTTAATACCAGCACTGGGGAGGCAGAGGCCTATATAATGAGACCCTGTCTCAAAGGGAGAAAAGTAACTGCTTAATGTTACTGTTCTCTGTTGGTTTCTCTTTTTAAGATTATCTGTTTTTCAAATTAATTATTTTGTGTGTGAGTGTTTTGCCTGCATGTATGTCTTTGCACCATGTGTGTATCTGGTGCCCCCAGAGGCCAGAAGATAGAGTGAGCTTGCATGTAAGTACTGGAACTGAACGGGGGTCTTCTGAGCAGCCAATATAACTGCTTAACTTTCCAGTCCTGGCTGCTTTTTTTTTTTTTTTTTAATATATATATATATATATATATATATATATATATATATATATATATCTCCTGTTTTAAAAAATGACCAGTCTCCCTTAGTTTGTAATAGTATTTGCATTTGTTTTATTCAATGGAAAAGAGTTGAATTTTGAACAATTGATCCATAGTAGTAAGATGCCAGGTTTTTGATTGATAACTCAAGAGCAGGTAGAAAGCTGCTGTAGTGTATACACTGTAATCCTAATACTTGGAAAGTGGGAGGAGAATGACTAGTAGTTCAAAGTTATACTTCATTGTATAGGAGGTTTGAAGCTAGCATGATACAAGAGTTAGGTCCTGCCTTAAAGTGTAAGTAAACTAGCTTCCACCAAGAAAGTGAATGATGATGTGATTGTTTGATTTTATTTGTTTATTATTGTGCCTGTATGTTATCTCCTGCCTTACATGGGTTCCAGGAATCAAATTCAGCTTGGCTGACTGTTCAGCAAGTGTTTAACTTGCTGAGCCATTTCACTGGAGTCCTGTTTATTTTTGTTGATGGTCGGGGTTTTTTTGTTTGTTTGTTTGTTTGTATTTGTTTTAAGACAGGGTCTTATTCTGTAGTTAAGGCTGGCCTTAGCTTCTACAATGCTGGGATTACAGCTGTGAGCTACTGTACCTGATTAAATTTTATTTCATTTTTGAGACAGTCTCCTAGATTTCAGATTATCCTTGAAGTTTCTGTGTGATTTATTGTGTCAGACAACTACTCTTGCCTGTTGTTGGAAATTTGACAGTTGATGTTCTCTGAATGTAAGCTTCTAAAAATTGAGGTTCACTAGTACTGACAAGTATTCTCAATCTAGGATTTAGAAGAGCTGTTTTTGTTCTGCTAATAACTGAACTCAGAGCAGAACCTAATGGACATTATGCAAACTTTCCACCACTAAGCTGCGTGCATTCACAATTCTATGTTCTCAACATTGTTGGCATCTCAGGTTGGGTTTTTTATGGTGGTTTGTTTTTCCCTTGGAAACAGGTCTTACTGTGCTACTGTGGTTGGCCTTGAATTCAGAGATCCACCTTTCACCTACCTCTGCCTCCTGAGTGCTTCGATTAAAGACCATGTCCAGCCTCTGATGTTTAAGCCTTTTGCTTTGGTCTTCTACTAACCTACACTTTTTTTTTTTTTTTTTTTTTTTTTAAATATCCCAGTACTTTTGTCCATCTGTTCTCTGTTGTGTGATCCCAATCCAGATGATCCTTTAGTGCCTGAGATTGCTCGGATCTACAAAACAGATAGAGAAAAGTAAGTATCACCTCCAGATGGAAAACTGTCAGGCATGGGGTAGAGCTGCCTTACAACTTCTTACTTATAGAGTTGAATATACACCAAATGTTTAAGATAAACCTCTAAGAAGGGGTACATGAAACAGGTTTCTATACCAAATATTATAACCAGATGATATTAATCTTCTATATAATTGATGTAACTTCTACTAGAAACCTTTCTTACAGTACTTTGTGTCTTGTTTGGTTTAAGAATTATGAATCATTATGCATTTAGCTCCCATTTATTTATTTTACATATAGTTTGGTAAATTAATGGGAACTTTACTACCATTTGGCATAAAGGTGCCAAGTCTTTGGGTGGGGGTGGCGGGTGTTTTGGTTTGGTTTGTTTGGTTTGGTTTGCTTTTGGTTTTTTTGAGACAGGGTTTCTCTGTAGCCCTTGCTGTCCTAGAACTCACTCTGTATACCTCGAACTCAGAAATCCACCTGCCTTTGCCTCCCAGGTGCTGGGATTAAAGGCGTGCGCCACCACTGCCTGGTGCCAAATCTTTTAAAAACAAATTTTGATGCAGAATTAAGTATTTTAGGACTGTATGACTTATTCAAGAATGATCAGGGTATCCAAAGTGACTTAAAGAGTTCTACCCATTTTTGCTTCTGTGTCTTACTCAGTGAGATTAAGATAGGATGGGGGGGTGCCTTTTTTTTTTTTTTTTAAGATTTATTTACTTTATATGAGTACATTGTAGCTATTTTCAGAGATACCAGAAGAGGGCATTGGATCCTATTACAGATGGTTGTGAGCTACCATGTGGTTATTGGGAATTGAACTCAGGACCTCTGGAAGAGCAGTCAGAGCTCTTAACCAATGAGCCATCTCCAGCCCTGCTGTTTTGAGACAGCATTTCTTGTGTAGCCCAGGCTGGCCTGAAACTCAAAAGATCCTCCTGCCTCTGCCTCTCAGTGCTAGGATTAAAGGCACATGCTGGTGGTGGCACAGGCCTTTAATCTCAGCATTCAGGAGGAAGAAAGCAGATTCCTGAGTTCAAGGCTAGCCAGGGCTATGTGGAGGAACCCTGTCTTGAACACCTCCCACCCCCAAAAATGGGCACATGCCACTATACCTTTCCCACTACACGTAGCTAGCTTTTGAGTTAAAAACATAAAAGACTACCTTTGATCCCAGCTCTTGTGAAGCAGAGACAGATTAAGACCCTATCTCTCAATTAATTTAAAAAAAAAATGCTACACAAAATTACTTAAAATCTGTTGTATTATAGTCATAGATACAAGCTGGGCTGTTGTGGTGTACATCTTTATCTTTAATTCCAGTGTCTGGGAGGCAGAGGCAGGCAGATCTCGATGAGTTCAAGGCCAACCTGGTGTACAAAGTGAGGTCCGGGAAAGACAAGACTATATAGAAAAACCCTGTCTCAATGGGAAAGAAAAAGAAGAAAAAGTCATATATATGATGTGTGTGTGTGTGTGCATATGTGTGCATATGCATGCATGCAGAGTATTAAAGCAGGAGGAATGTGAATTTGAGATCACCTTGAACAACACAACAGAATGATACCTGTCTCAAAAGACCCAAAATCAGAAACAATAGAAAAGTTAAGTTCTGTTGTTGATGTTAGTGTTTAAAGAAGCTACACCAGTAATAGAGAATACTGGCACTAATTCTTAGCCTAGTTTTGTTTTGTTTATGTCTGAGTACCATTAATAATCATGTGTTTCTGGCTGAATTAAAATGTCTCTAATATTATGTGTTTTGTGTTTGCCTGCGTGTTTGTGCAGAGGGCACAGATTGCCTAGAGTTAGCTTTAGATGGACATGAAGTACCATGTTACTGCTGGGATTTGAACCAGAGTCCTCTAGAAGAGCAGCTGGTTCTCTTAACTGCTAACCATCTGTCTCTTATTTCTTCAGACCCTGAAGCTTTACTTAATTATTTACTTAAATTTATTGAGGCAGGGTTTTACTAAAAAGCCTTGCCTGGCCTAGAACTCACATAAATCTACCTGCCTCTGCCTCCCAAATATTAGGGTTAAAAGTATATGTTCCCAAACCTTAGCTGCATTTTTTTTGCTTAGTTATACATGACTGACTATTTTGATTAGAAACCATTTTGTCTAATATCTAGAACTGTGGCTATGAATGCTTCTCAGAAAGGTATCCTAAGTCATCATAGTACTAATGTTCAGCTGAATACTTATTTAAAAAAAAATAAAATAAAATTTATTGCCTGGAGGTACAGGCAGGCGGATCTCTTGATTTTGAGGCCAGTCTGGTCTACAAAGGGAGTTCCAGAACAGCCAGGGCTACACAGAGAAACCCTGTCTGATGGTGCATTCCTGCTTTTATTTTATTTTTATTTATTTTTATATCATGTACATTAATTCTTTGCCTGCATGTATGTCTGTATGGGAGTGTCAGATTCCCTGGAATAGGAGTTACAGATACTTGTGAGCTGCTATGTGGGTGCTGGGAATTGAACTAGGGTCCTCTGGGAAAGCAGCCAGTCCAAGTCATCTCCAGCCCACACTCCTGGTCATTGTTCTTTTTTTTTTTCTTTTTGGTTTGTTTTGAGATGGTCTTATGGTCTTATGTAGCTGAGGCTGGCCTCCTAATTCACTGTGTAACTTTGGGTGATCTTGAACCTCCTGTCTTACCCCTTAAATGCTGTGATTACAAGTGTGTTCTCCTAGACTTAGGACAGGTTTTCTCTGTTATTTGGTTACTGGAATGTTTTATAAATTAAACCCTACCAGAATGAGTTATTTTATTAATATAAAGGAGATATTGTGTCATTTTATTTCTTTGTAGGGTTTTGTTTGTTTTTTGTTCTGTTTGAAGACAGTATCTCACCATGTAGGCTTGCTGCAGCTGGATGTGTATACCAAACTCGCCTTCAATTCACAGATACCTACTTGCCTGTGCCTTCTAAGTGCTAGGACTAAAGAAGTGCACCACCATGTTCAACTAACTCCTTGTAGTTTTTTTATATTTATGTGTATGACTAGGTGAGAGTTCTGTTTATGTATATGTACCACATGGGTGCCTGGTACCCACAACAAAGTCCATGAGAGGGAGTTGGATCTCCAGAACTGGAGTTGTAGGTGTTTGTGACCTGCCTGTCATGTAGGTACTAGGAACTGAATGAGGTCCTCCTTGACAGCAGCAGCTCCTTGACAGCAGCAGCTCCTGCTGAGCTGTCAGTAGCTCCCCTGTTGTATTTTTGTGAGACAAGACTTTTTTGTGTAATACAGGCTGGTCTCATTCTTTTTTGTGTTTGAGACAATTTCTGGAATCTCATGCTTCAGTCTCCTCACTTAGCTCATTATGCTGTTTAAATAGCTGTTTTGTTTTTAATATTTTATGTATATGAGTACACTGTCACTGTCTTCAGATACATATGCCTAGCATATATTATATGAGGCCTTTGATTCTCAGCATTGAAAATTAGCAGGGATGCAGAGATGGCTCAATGGTTGAAAACACTTGCTGTTCTTGCGATAACCTGTGTTCAGTTCCCATCAGCCACATGGCTGCTTACAATGGCCTGTAACTCCAGTTCAGAGCATCCAGTGCTATTGATGCCCAAGAGCATGAGATGCACACACATGGTACACATGCATGCAGGCAGGCAAAACACTCATACACATGACATAAAAACCAATCAACCTGTTTTGTTTTGTTTTGTTAAGATTTATTTTATGTATATGAGTGCACTGTAGCTTCTTCAGACACACCAGTAGAGGGCATTGGATCCCATTACAGATGGTTGTGAGCCACTATGTGGTTGCTGGGAATTGAACTCAGGACCTCTGGAAGAGCAGTCAGTGCTCTTAACTGCTGAGCCATCTCTCTAGCTCTAAATCACTATTGTATGATTTTAAGAACTATATAATATTAAAAATTACATAGTCACAAAATTCTTACATAATCAGGTGTGTTGGCACATGCCTATAACCCTCCAAAGCTGGGAAGACTCTGTGGGTTTAAGGTTAACTTTGGCTACATATTGAAACTATCTAAAATAAATTTTAAAAAATGAAAGTCAGCCAAAACATAAGATGGCCAGGGGTGGTAGTGGCACACCCCTTTAATCCCAGAATTCAGGAGACAGAGGCAGGCAGATCTCTGTGAGTTCTAGGCCAGCCTAGTCTACAAATTGAGGCCATCCTAGTTTTAGATAGTTTATGGTCAGCTGTGGCTTTGAAGTGAGGGCAGGGATGGGGGGGGGGGTGTAGGGAGCAAATGGGGGAGGGAGGGAGTATGTGAAAGAAATTAGAGGATGAAAAGTGATTTTGTTTGAACATTATCAGTTATTGCCTTAAAATTACTAGTTGGGATAATGAATGAAATATGTTGCTTATTGACTCCTTACCTATGTTAAGCCAAGTTCTCTTTGTGTGTACAGGTACAACAGAATAGCTCGGGAATGGACTCAGAAGTATGCGATGTAATTAAAGAAATTATTGGATAACCTCTACAAATAAAGCTAGGGGAACTCTGAGAGAGAAAGTCCTTTTGATTTCCATTTGACTGCTTTCTATGAGCCCACGCCTCATCTCCCCTGTGCACATGTTTACCTGACACAGCAGTGCTGCGTGTTGTACATACTTGGAACAACAAACTAGAAATACTGTACTTCTGTACCAACATTGCCTCCTAGCAGAGAAGTGTGTGTGTGAGAAGCCAGTTCTCCGGGCGTAACCTAGGTGTGAGACTAAAAGCTTTCCTTTTTGACTTAACTTTGGATAATGGCAAGATGTGAGGGGTAGTGGGTACACAGTGTGTGCTTGAATGGGAGGAAAAAGCTCCAGTGACCCATAAGAGATTGTCCTTAAGTGGAATCCATCTAATCTCAGTCATAAAAAGCAAGGTGAAGAACGTGAAGCTGTTTCTGTATTCATTTCATCCTGAAGGACCTACAAGTTAGGTGAAAGTTATGACCAAACAGATTAAACTACATGCTGTATTTTAAGGTCTAAGTTTAACTGATCAACATTTGAATGGACTGGAGCTGTTAGTACATAAAGTGTGATGGGCTTTATTCCCAACACTTTCACATCTCCCGGCCCTTTCAGCCTTCCTCCTTTTAGTCCCTTTCCATAATATTTGGTTTGTATGTGGTTTCTCAGTTAATACATAGCTAATAGCTCTTATTTTTCTTATGTTTTTAACTGCTTTAGGCCTATTTCGATGTAAGGGTGAAAATTTATTTGATGGAAATACTTGTGTATATTTAAAGACCCAGTTGCTCCTCTGGAGCTTGTACGTTCAAGAATGATTAATCTGTGTAATAAACTGATTACTACAGTCATTACATACAATTTTGTGTGAATAGGCTTTTTGATTTAAAACTTGGTCTAGCTAAGATTAGTGGTGGATTTTTCCTCACCCCTGAAATGTTCATTTGTATTTGTTGCATTTCAAAATCATGAAACAATTCCAGTTTACATACTAAAAACAATATGAGAGTAATTTTATTAAACAAGATACAGGCATAAGCTTAAAGGCATTTTCATGAAACTTTATGTGCACCATTCCAGGAACATGACTGTTAAACTAAATAAATTTGCTTTGTTAATGAAACTGAGCAGCATTTCACCAAAACCTTGTGACAGTCTCTTGGTACATAGGACATAGAACACAAAGGTGTTGCTGTTTGATAAGTTAATTGATTGTAATTATAAGCGCAACTGACCAAACCTGGGAAACATGAGCACAATCTTGTATTGGAGAGTCTACGTTATTACTTTGCACTAACATTTGCAGGATGTCCATTGGTTTTAAATTGTACTGTATGTGGCTTTTTGAAGTCTTCCCTTGACTCTAGTAAAATGTAGTTTGAAATTTGTAAACAACTGTTAATCCAGAAACATTTATGTGAACTAGGCAAGTTCCCTCCCCTTGTCCCTTTTCCTAACCTAAATGTAAGCCAGGCCAGCTTGAAGCCACGGCTGATGCTCTCTAGTCATCAGGTTCTTTGAAACGCATCTTTACACTCTTGCACAGAAATTGAGGAATAAATGACCACTGCTTTTGGTTTTAAACTTGTTCACCTGTCTCATCTCTCAGTGTCAGTGTTCTTCCATCTCAACCTATCAGCTAAAAGCCTCTTAATTAGCAGCTGACTGCTTACATGAATTTCAGGAATGCTAATATAGCAATCTCCTTGGCCTTGCAGGTAATAGCTTTAACCAGTTGTGAAAGAAAAATTCAGAATTGAACTCTAAACAGAAATTACCATGTATCATTAGTGTTAGACATAGACAGATGGAAGTTCACTTTTGAGTTCTCTGTCTGTCTGTCTGTCTGTCTGTCTGTCTGTTTCAGTGGGCCCCAGTCCTTGTAGATGATAATCAAGTACTCTGCTATTGACTGTATCACTGCTGAACTCTGTGTTCTTACTATTAACTCTTGTACTTACTTTGGGTTCTATTGCATAGCTCTCATTTGCCCGTTCTGACTTGCCTTTCATCTCAGAACTGCTAGCCTATTACCATTTTTTAAGTTATAGTGTGGGCGTTTTGTTTTATTTTGCTTTGTTTTTTTTTTTTTTTTTTTTTTTTTAACAAGAGTGATCTTAGTATTTTTGTGCTGAATAAAAGCTTTTTGTTTTGTTTTGTTTTGTTTTTCCGAGTCAGGGTTTCTCTGTATATCCCTAGATGTCCTGGAACTCACTCTGTAGACCATGCTGTCCTCGAACTCAGAAATCCGCCTGCCTCTGCCTCCCAAGGGCTGGGATTAAAGGCATGTGCCACCACTGCCCAGCAAATAAAAGCTTAATATGCAAGTTTGGATGATCACAGACAATTTGAGGCTGGGAAGTGCAGTTTTGAGGATGAAGCACTTTGGGTCCACTTGTTTTCCCTCATCACAGTAAGAAAACAGATGTCACTCAGCCTGAGTCTCACAGACTCACACAAAGTTTCTCTGATGTCTAATGGCTAGTTTGAACCAACCTTGTTTTATTCTGGTGATAAGGCTATTACAAAAGAATGAAAGTTACGGGGTTGGGTTTGTTGCTGCTGTTGTTGTTTGCTTAAGTTACTACTTTAGACAATTTTGTCAAATTACATTCAGAGCAATCTTTTGGTAAAATCAAAGCATTTCAGATATTAGCATCACTGGCTAATAATCAAAGGCATCATTGTCCTAACTTTGTCTAGAACAAAGATATAGTAGAACCATAATGGTGGTTGAAGAGATAAGAAGGTTTATGGAAAAAAAGGAAAATGTGACTGGTGACTGATGCTTTTTGTGCACCGACCTAATGGTAGAAACATTTCTACTTCCAATCCTACTTTTTATATTGAGCCTTAGATTGTTAGGAGAAATTACTTATTTCTAAATTATAGTCAGAATGCCCATATATTGTCCCTTGTCTCCAGTTAAGGACAAACTCTGGCTTTGTCTTAGAATATAGGACCCTTAACACTTGTGTTGAGGTTTCAGTAGAATTGTCTTTTGTTTCTGGTCTTTTGGATTGTGGATATACTTCCTCTCACCCCATGCCTTTCACCATTGGAGCTGTGGAATACATTCCTGGTGCGGGTCCCTGTTTCCCTGTGTTGTGTGTGTGCACTTAGGTAAATACTGGCTTTCTCCAAGTTCTCTTTTCTTAAAGCCTTTTCCTAAGTATAGTGGCTCACAGGTTATCCACTTCTTTGGAAGTATGGGCTTAAAGATAGAGAGTCTGGAGTAGACGAGATCCTGTCTAAGTAAAAGAAGAAAAAAACCTTTTTCTTGGCACTGTAGCCTTACTTAAAGCAATTATATTCTAGATCATTCCTGAATCAATTCTTTGCTGTATTTTACCTTAGTCAGTGTGAATTTTAAACTTAGTTTGAAAGCCTTTACGGCCTTTGGCCTCAAGACTGTGTAATAGAGTTAGCATCCAGCTTTGTTATCTCAGGGACTTCATTTTTGCTAGTTGAGGCAAAGTTAGACATTTTGACTAGTGACTAGGGATCACTTCTCATCTTTGAATTATTCATAGTGTTACCTTTTATCAGATGCAAATCTGTTAATGGGACTGGGAATGTAACTCTGGGTGCTTTTGTGTAGAATGCACAAGGATTTGGATTGATCCTGTTACTTCACACCTAAAAGAATACCTTGGTACAAGTACAACAGCTTAACAGTTTTTGGGTTTTTTTCATTGTTTGATTTTAACCTATGTAAATTGTTGTTTGTAGAATGTCCTATATTAAAAGCAAATGGTTGATCACTTGTAGGAAGGAAAGCAAGAAGCCACTAAATACCCAAGCTAGCCTCTTAAGATACGGTACAGAGAGAAATAAATAGCAGGAGCCCTGATAATGAATTGAGTTCCCCTTAAACCTTGTGAGGGTATAGCTTCCTCAGGTACATAACCACCTTCCATATCTACCTAATCTTAAAATTCTCTGATTCGAATTCCTTTTTTTTTGTTTGTTTGGTTTTTTTTGTTTGGTTGGTTGGTTGGTTTTCAAAAACTTAAAAAAAAAAAAAAAAAAAAAAAAAAAAATACAGGGTATCTCTGTGTAGCCCTGGCTGTCCTTGAACTCAGAAATGCGCCTGTCTCTGCCTCCCAAAGGCCAGAATTAAAGGCATGTGCCACCACGCCCACCCACTAATAAGGTATTACTCATTGCTTTTACTCATCAGGAAGGACACTTCAGTCCTCCAAGCTAAAGTTACAGCCATTTTTGAAGATGTAGCTAAGGGAAAAACAAAAACAAAAAAAGGAATTCGAATCAGAGAATTTTAAGAATAGGTAGATATGGAAGATGGTTATGTAATCCTTTAATCCTGGCCCTTGGGAGGCAGAGGCAGGCGTGTTTCTGAGTTTGAGGACAGCCAGGGATATACAGAGAAACCCTGTCTCGAAAAACAAAACAAACAAAAGGTAGAAAGAGGATCTGGTGGATTGTTGAGTTCTGCAAATGTGAGTGTGTGCAACTTCTGAGCTGCTGTGAAGTTCAGTGTTTGTTTATATTTGGGATGGGAGTCAGACAGAATTGCCCTAACATCGTTTTTCTTCCTTAATTTTTATGTATTCTGGCCACTGTTAACTCTTGGTTCAACAGACAGCAAGCTAACTGGGGTTCTATTTTCAGTGTCTACTGGTAAAGGAGGTTCTGTGTGGGTGCTAGTTTCTCTGTAGCCAGCAGAGGGCAATGATGACCTGTAGCTTTTAAAACTACAAGGTGTGTGAGGTCAGAGAATGTGCATGGACAGAACCTAAGAGGAGCTTTTGTTTTGAGTAAGGAGGCTTCTTTTGAGGTTGGCTTTTCGTTGGTGTATTTTGAAGCAGATGGACCAGTGCTTTGTTCAGTCAGGTACTCAAAAAGGTTTACTGTAAGAGAACAGGTTATAGTGACTTATGTTCTGTTCCTAGGTCTACCAAAAATACCAAAGTACTGGGTCATCTTTACCTGATGCTCTTGTAGTTAGTCATCTCTGTATTACATAAACAACTTCAACATCAGCTGTGCACACTTGGTTGTGTTCGTTGTTTAAGTGAACAAGAGGATCCGAGTTTCTGGTGCCCACTGTTGCTTTTTCAAAAGTAGGTGGTCATTCCCTGTGCCCTCAACAACAAGTCCAGTCTGACTTGTTTGCTTATATCAGCTGGGCAGCCATGACATAATTCTTTTATTCCCAAAGATGGAGGTTCAGAAAAAAATGGTAGAGCACTAGTGGTAAGGCCTGGGAAATACTCTTTTTCCATCTATCTTGTGATTCTAGGCCCAAGGCTTTCTAGTGTTCCAGTGCAACAGCTGTGGGCCTCCAGGGCCACCATCGGGAAGCCAGCTGCCTCTTCATTGGGAATTCTTTGAAATTGTAGGCTTGGCCATCTGGGTATGCAAATAACTTTAGATTTGCTGAAGTCACCAAGTAGCTGCAACCCAGGCAGAGCTATGAGAACTAATACTACCCTCAGATTAGGAAAGTATCTAGGGGCTGTTAGTGCCTGGAGGTCAGGCTTTTGGTTGTATACCTTTACAGAGGGAGGTCTAAAGGACTCCCTAAGTTCTGCTGTAGCTTAAACTTTGGACTTAGGAAAGACCCTTTAATACAGACAGATGTCTTGATTCTATCAGGATATGACTTTGCTGAAGGAAAGGTTGACTTGCTGTTAACACAGGCAATAGAACTGAATCTTAGGCAGCCCTGACAAGGGCTAGCAGATTGGTCCTCCAGATCTCCCTCCTGCTGCCCCCAGGGTGTGTTTGTGGGGGTTGGGGGTGATTATCAGGCAGTAGCAGGAGGAATTTGTGCTCTGGTGGGGAAGGGTAGGCGGTTCAGGATCAGGGTGTCTGTAGACTTCCTGTCTTCCCTGTCCCTGTTGAAAAGAATGGAGCCATGGAGAATGTGGCTGACAGACTCCAGACAAGGGAGAGCATAGACCAGCTTCTGTATGTGCAGGAGGGCTGTCTATGTTGTTAGGAACTTTTGAGAAGATTGTGAGCGTGGACATTCCTTAGTGTTTATGCATATGGGTGTGAACCTAAATCAGAGCCTTTACAGAAGAGAAATTAGATCTAGGTTTGAAATCATATGCTTTTTGGTCATATAATTCAGGGCTAATAATGTTATGTGTCCTTTGAACTTTCTCATAGAAGATGAACACTTGGTCTTTTAACAAGTCTCTAGGTGAGACTTGGTGGAAAATGATCTTACCAATTAAAGAATTGTAAGCCAGGCTCGAGGAAGTAGCTATGGACATATACGTACGTCCATACCCTGCTTTTTTGGTTTTGGTTTTAATGGCAAACCTTTAAGGCCAGCTTTTGGGACTTGCATACTTCTTCAGCAAGGCCCATGAGTGTGGTAGGCACATGGATTAGGTACACGAGTCTTGCCAACCACCTGTGACTGGTGGATATAAAGCCTGGAGGGAAAGGCATAATGTTAGAATTTGCCTTCGCCTGGGGGTTGGCTGAGGCATGATCACAGCAGGTAAGATCTCTTGCTCCACGTGTTGTACTAGAAAGGGAAGGGAAAGGAACTGGTGAATGGGTGATTGTAACACCCACTATGATCAGATCCTTGCTGTCCTCATCCTAGATCACAACAGTCTACCTTCCCTAGTCAAGGAAGGCCTCTATGTTATGAGAAATCTTGGGTCAGTGTGTGAGACTCGAGAGTCACAAAGTTTGAGAACCAAAGTGTCACACAGGTAAAACTGGGAGCGTTATGAGTCACTGCAGGCATAACCTTTAGGGGGAGCTCTTTTGCTAATAGATTCCTGGAAGTCCCTGGGTGGGCCTGCACATGAAGTTAGGGCTGCACCCCAGCTGACCTGCATTAGCTCACAGCATAGGGTGTTCTGTAGGACTGAAGATCTTGGTCCTGCTCCCATGAACATGCTTCCTCGGAATGGGAGTGGTGATACTGCTAAGATCTATGGCCAGCTTTGTTTTGCTGCATTACACTTGGAATGGTGAGAATCTTTCTGGGGATTTTTTGTTGATTTTGGAGGCAGGGTTTCTCTGTAGCTCTGGCTGTCTATCCAGGTGCTCACTCTAAATCATGCTGGCCTCTGATTTACCTGCCTCTGCCTCCAGAAAGGTGTGTGCAACCACACGTGGCTTTCTAGGACGTTTAACTAGTACTTCTATTTCTCTTGGATAAAATAAAGGGATAGAGAGTGAGTTTAAGTAGGGATAGTCCTTAGGAAATTTGGGAGACTCTGGATAGGTAGCTTTGAGAGAAAAATGTTTTGTCTTCTAAAGCTCGTGGAGGTAACCAGAAATAAGATCAGCAGCTGTATTTGAGTCTTATCTGGAATGAAGTTGGGGGTGGGTGTCCCACTAAGGTCCTATAGCCAGAGTGATATGATAGCTACTTGGGCTCACCTTGCTGCTAGAATGTGTCCAGCTAGGTGGGGTTAAGAATGTGGCTTCTTTGTGGGTGAAAACCATGTGAGTTGAGTTTGTGACATTTGAGTAGTGTTTTCCAGATGTAATGACAGTAGTTTTGATGCTGAGGTGTGTCGGGTTCCCAGAGAGAGAACTCAAAAGTTTAGAGTGATGCTAAGTAATCAGCTGCTGTATAGCTCTGACTTATTAGCACAGTGGCTCTCAACCCTCCTAATGCCATGACCTTTTAATACAGTTCTTTATGTGACCTCCAAAATAAAATTACTTTTGTTGCTATTTCATAACTAATTTTGCTGTTATGAATCATAATGTGAATATCTGTCTTTTCCACTGGTTTTAGGTGACCCTGTAAAGGGGTAGGTAGGTCGACCCCTAAAGGAGTTTCGACCCACAGACTGAAAACTGCGGTCTAGCACATAGCCATTAATAGTGACTCCTGTGTTAAGTTTATCTCCTGCCTGGGCTTCACCTGCTCCTGAGCTTTCACTTGGTAGTACTGTCAGAACTTCTAGAGAAAGCTAGTTTGCCTGTCTCTGGTGTTTTGGGGGGGGGGGGGGGACGGGGATGCCACATGATGAAGAGTTGTTGCATTCATGGTGGGAGCTATGAAGAAATGGGTGGCTCACTTGTATTCCACTTGGGCTCTTGGGTCCATTGTGGCACTTAATAGACCCACTTAACAATATTCTTTGAGGTTGTGTGACATACAATATGGCTATCTGACTTTTTTGCCTTGTGCATCCAGACTTACTAACTCTCCCATTTTTTTTTTTTTTTTCTAGTTGAGAGCAGTCAGTGTAATTTTATACCCTGCCAAGTGTGGTGGGTGAATGTAGGGTTAGAGCATCCGTTGTGATGCTCTGGGCTGTGTGTGTGGTGGATCTGGTTGTGTGGTAGTGTGATACACTATATCATGGTGCAGTTTACATGTGGCTGATTCCATCGTGAGTCCATGCAGACCAAACATTTAACCGTGTTGTGACTTGTGTCAGAGACTAACTAGTGTGGTGAGTCTGCTTTCTTTGTAATGCCTTTCTGTATAGTTGTGTATCCATGCGACCCAACTATGCCCTTTTGCAGTCTGTTTTTTGACCTCAGCCATGGGTGCCCCTACCCCTTGCTGGCCGCGCTGCCCCTCCCCCCCAACGTCCCCCCCCCCCCCGCGTGCGCGCTGGCCGCCTGCGCCGCGCAGCGATCGATCGCCATTGATTGTCCCTGACGAGCTGCTCCACTTTCCAGCCAATGTCAGGAGGGGGGGGGGATCTCCGCCGCCCTGGCGGTGTCATTTCCACACACTCCCTGGGCTGCCGCCAGCACGGGCATCTCCAAGAACCGGCCTGGATTACCCAGAGTGCGGAGTGAACCTCCTACTTCGCAAAGGAAGCCCCCACCCCTAACAACACAAGCACTGTCCTCTGCTTGCTGGCTGGGACACCCCTCTCCCAAGTTCGGTGGACAAATAGAAGTCGTCCTCACCCGACTTAGATCCAGGTGGGCTTGTGAACCCACTGGGCTGCGTTGTAGCCTCCGGCTCGTGTAGGCAGAGGCGCCTGCGGGACAACTTTGCTGGCCCAAATAGATGCTAATGATTTTCCGGGAGGCGCTGGTTATCTCTGGCCCCAGCCGGCCAGTTGTAGAGCTGGGCCATCCGTACACCTCCATATTCTGTTTTCCCACCTCTGGGATCCCCACCAGATGACCATACGGCCCCAAGTAGGTCATGAGGGTCGCAGACTGTCCGGGTGTCCCTGGAACTAAGTCTGTGCTGCGTGGGAATATATGCTGTATCCCTTCTGGATGCTACTAATATCCTTGCCAAAGGGCCCCCACTACATACCCACCTAAGCTGGGTTAAACTGGGTCTTGTAAAAGACCGAGGTCATATACCCCCATTCCTGCTCAGCTGAGTGGGGTTACCCCTCTGAAAAGCCATGGGGGTGGGGGGGTGGAAGACCGCAATCCTCCTCCTCCTTCCTTCTCAGGGGCCAGAGCCAGTTTCCAGACTCCCTGGTGGAAGTGCTGACGTGGCTCTGGGCAGCTGTCTGGGGCCGGGAAGCGGGGCAGATGTCACGCAGCCCAGGGGAGGAGGCGGCTCCCTGGGAGGGCGGGCAGGGCTTCTGGCCAGGCACGACTACCTCCTCCCCCTTCGACCTGGCTCCGTCGGTCTGGAGCTGGGCGCAACCACTGAGCCCAGCTGACTCGCGTCAGAGACTGCTCCAGTTCCTGTGTGTGTGACTGACAGCCGCAGGCTCTCTGATTCCTTCTCTCCTCTTGCTCGAGAATAAAGCACACCTGCATTGCACGGGCAGTTCCTCAGGTGAAAGCAAGGGGTGTGAAGCCCCATCCCAGTGCCAGGCACATTGTTACTGTTCAATAAATGTTAGTTGCTGTTGTTGTCTTACAAGTGGGAACTTGGTGTGTCCAGAGGCAAAACTGAGTCCTAAGGGTGCCAGCTGGCTTCAGAGATCATTGCAGCCAGCCTGCTGCCGCACTGCCCCTGTCTACATTTCTCATGCTTGTCCCTTCTCTCTGCAGTGTCAGCCCCTCTTGGCTCTTCCTGCTGCCAAGCTGCCCCCCCCCCCTCTGCCTCTTCGTGTAGTTCCCTCCTATCTGGCGGCCACATTGGGTCCCTCGAGCAACACAGCCCCTTGGGAACAGCAATCGATGGGGCGGAACAGCCTCCCTGACAGATGGACCCACGGAGGCTGGGCTGTTTCTCCACAGCTCCCTAGGAAACCGGAGACAAGAGCTAAGCCACCATGGCCGCCTCCTAAATAGAAGGGGCGGGGGTTGGGGGGCAGAGCTTCCTGCCAGCCACAGACGGGTAACTTAAAAAGAGAGAGATGGGCTTGGAAGGGCAGAGCAGTTATATGTCCACCTTCCAGCTCACCCAGCCTTTTCTTTAGGCCCAGAATCTTCTTTGGGTCAAGCAGCATAGGGTTTGCCTGGCATTGGGATGAGTGAATCTCTTCCTGGGCACTGGAGGTTGGTGTGTGGGTAGGTGAGCAGGCAGCCAATTAACATCCCTGCGGGCTGGGGGTGGGGGGTTGGGGGGGGACTCTGAAGCTGGTGTGTCAGCTTTCCCTGCCTATGTTGGTGAAATGATGAACTGTAGCCCCTATGCATGTGGTGGTAGGGGCTGGAAAATACCCCTGCCTCCTGCCAGGCTGTCTCACAGCCTCAACACGATGACATTTGAGGACTTAGTCCTAATTCTTTATCCATATCAATAATCTCTACTTATTAGATGCCAGTAACAACAGTGTAGACAAGCCGGGCGTGGTGGCGCACGCCTTTAATCCCAGCACTTGGGAGGCAGAGGCAGGCAGATTTCTGAGTTCGAGGCCAGCCTGGTCTACAGAGTGAGCTCCAGGACAGCCAGGGCTACACAGAGAAACCCTGTCTCGAAAAACCAAAAAAAAAAAAAAAAAAAAACAGTGTAGACAAAAGTATAGTCAGGGGCTACATATGGGAGCATTCATTCACCTGTAGTTTCAGCACCTGGAAGGCAGAAGACTCGATCACACCATGAGTTTGAGAGCCAGCCTGGTCTATATATTCAGTTTTAGGTCAGCCGGGGCTAGAATGAGGCTAGACCCTGCCTCAATAACAACAAAGTCTCCAAGGGCAAGAGATACAACTTGGTGTTAGAGCACTTGCCAAGCACTGGGGATCGGTGGGAGTGGGTCCCCAGGAATTGCCAAATAGCCATAATCTAACCTCAACACCAAACACCTGGAGGTGATAAAATACTGTAGGGTTGCTAGAGGTCTGCAGTAATGAAAGTGATCTCCCAAACAGCCCTGTCCCCAGGCTTACCGGAAATGTCCCCTCTGCCCATACCTCCCACTACTAGCTTGCAATAAACTGCTTGAGATGGCAGAGTTTCTGGCATTCTTGCTTATCCTTCTCAGGCTTGGTGCCAATACCTCACTGCACTGCCGAAGCTCCCAGTCTTGGAGGCCGGGGAATAGATGAGGTCATGGGGCCAGTACTGATGATCAGCTCCCTTCCCATGGTGTGGTGTCCTGGATGCTTCCCCCAAGGTCACTGTTGGCTAAGGATGGTGCTGGCAGAACTCTGCTCTCTATTGCTGGGGATATAAGAGGGATTGCGAACACAGTCGGATCCAGTGGGCCCAGACAGCTGACAGCTGGGCCACCTGAACACTGAGCTGTTCCAGAAGGCAGAAGGGAAGAAGGCAGTGCAGATTAAAAGGCACCAATCCACAGCCTTTAAAGCAGAGAACTGAAATGGGGATGCCGTCTGGAGTCACCTCTTGTACAGGCAGTCAGAGCGGGGACAGCTTAGTGCCGTCTTACTCTTGAGAAGTACCTGACCACCTAGACCATTTCCTAAATCACTCCTATCCTGGCCTGCATTCTGGCCCCAGAATTGCGGTTCTCTGGCTGAGTTGTGACCTTATCCCTAGGGAAGAGGGCTCTTCTGAGGGGCAAATATCAGGACACAGGTCAACAGGTGCCTCTGTAGCTGGAGGGATAAGACTGTGTGAGTGGACAAGGCTGTCATTGAGATTGGCATTGACAAGAGATTAAGGCAAATTGGGGTGAAGCGATGGCTCAGTGGTTAAGAACACTTGGCTGAGGGCCTGGGTTTGATTCTCCCATGGTGGCTCATAGCCATCTGTAACTCCAGTGTATCTGCTGCCTTCTTGACTTCTGCAGGCACTGCAGTTCCTAACCTCCAGGTCAGATGGCTCATAACCGAACCACCTGGAACTCCAAATGGGAGGAATCCAAGAGCAAACACACATTACACATAATGAAAAATAAAAATCGTGCCTTGTGCTGGGCAGTGGTGGCGCACGCCTTTAATACCAGTACTTGGGAGGCAGAGGCCAGCCTGGTTTACAGAGTGAGTTCCAGGACAGCCAGTGCTACACAGAGATACCCTGTCTCGAAAAAACAAAACAAAACAAAAATTGTGCCTTGTGCTTATGGATGGAGATGTGAGCTCTCAGCTCCTGCTCCAGAACCATGCCTGCTGCCATGATCCCTGCCATAATGGTCATGGACTCTAACCCTCTTAAATGGTTCTCAGGGAAAGTTTCCTGACTTTGTTTTAGCTAATAGAAGGGAACAGAAACCATACTACCCTTGGTCAGGAACCATGAAAAAGCAAGGTAGCTAGAGGGGACACATGGCAGAAAGAGCCAGTGGGCCTCCGGAACACAAGTTAAGGGTGCTGGGAAGAAGACAGAGACAAATGTAGGTGATCCTCCCAACAGTGTCTGCGGTAAAAGCAACTAGAAGAACATCCCTTAAGTGGCACCATTGCTAAAGAGGAGGCCATCAAGGCAGTCAAAGACAGTCACTACTGGATGGGCTAACGGGTAGTTACAAGCAGAACAGGATGTCTCTGGGCAAGTCATACGGGAGTCATTTTCTCTGGAAAATTCATAAACAACAGTAAAACAACATTTAAAAATAAAATTAAGCCGGGCAGTGGTGGCTCACATCTTTAAGCCCAGCACTTGGGAGGCAGGGGCAGGCAGATTTCTGAGTTTGAGGCCAGCCTGGTCTACAGAGTGAGTTCCAGGACAGCCAGGGCTACACAGACATACTCTGTCTTGAAAAAACAAAACAAAAAATTAAATAAATAAAATTAACATCTTTCTTGTCCAGATGGTGCACATCTTTAATCCTGGCACTCGGGAAACAGAGGCAGGAGGATGTTTGTAAGTTCGAGGCCAACCTGGTCTACAGAGTGAGTTCCAGAACAGCCAGGACTACACAGAGAAACCTTGTCTGAGGGAAAAAAAAAAGAGTAAACAAAATTTAAATCTTTGTTAAAAACAAGACACACAATTTACAACCACCTGAAACTCCAGCTCCAGAGTATCTGGTGCCCTCTACAGATGCCTGCATATAGAGACAGGCATAAATAAATAATAAAATAAGCCTTTAATAAAAAGTCCAGGGCCTGCACTAGAAAGATGCCCCAGGGGTTAGGAGCACTAGCTAACCACTAGTTAGGCTGGATTCCCAACACCCACATAACAGCTCACAACAATCTACAACTCAAGTTCTAAGAGATCTGATGTGTCTTCTAGCTTCCTCAGGTACCAGGTATACACATAAAATTTAAAAACTTAAAAAAAAAAAATCCAGAGATCCCGAAATACAGGGTCCCAGGGTAAGGAAGAGGATGAAGAGAATACGTGGGAGGTGGGCGGTAGCTTTGTAATCAGATGGGCATAGTAAGCCTACAAGATAAGGCAGCAGGCAGCTTGAGGCTGAGTTCTAAAACTGCCTCTGCGTGGCCTGGGTGGAGTCCAGGTCACCCACAAGGTATGGTAACCAACACCATCTAATCTACCTATGATTTCTTGCCTTTACTGATGATTAGGCAGTGAAGGGGCAGTGGGCCTTAGCCATTGCAATCCCCTGACCAGTTACTGGCCCACTGGCCTCTCTTGTCATCCCCTGCGCGACATGAGATTTCAGCCATAACAGGTGCCATTCCTCCTCTAAGAAACATTTGTATCAACTGGAGGCCAGACCTGGAGGGAGATGGAGATATGTGAAGCCTCATGTTAGTCCTGTGGAGAAAGTAAAGTCCAGAAACATGCTCACAGACCACAGAAAAGACCCCAGTAACCAGAGACAGAGAGAGAGACAGAGAGAGAGCAGGAAGGGGACTGCAGTGGGAGAAGAGGGGTCTTAAAAGCTGTTTGTCTCAGAGCTTGCCCCAGAAGGTTCCCATCCTGTTTGACCTGGAGAAGAACAAAGACAGTGACCTCTCCCTCAGTCTCACTATGCAGACCTAGACCTCAGGTGCAGCTTCAGGACTGTATTTTGGAGCCAGGTGTGGTAGTGTGCATGTTTAATCCCAGCACTGGGGAGGTAGAGGCCTGCAGAACTTTGTCTACATAGAAAATTCCAAGTCACTATAGCTACATAAGGAGACCTTGCCTTTTAAAACCAGTAGAGTGTGAGTGGGGCTGGAGAGATGGTTCATTTTCTGCTCTTGCAGAGGACCCAGGTTCAATTGCCAGCACTCAGCTGAATCACCTCCTCTGGCCTCTGCAGGTATCTGTATGCACACAACAGATGTGTACACATGACACATGCATAGAAATATACTAGGCCCACATACATAGATAAACAAGCTTTTTACTTTTATTTCATATGCATTGATGTTTTGCCTGCATGTATGTCTGTGTGAGGGTGTCAGATCCCCTGAAACGAGTTACAGACAGGTGTGAGCTGCCATGTGGGTGTAGGGAATTAGACCTGGGTCCTCTGGAAGAGAAGAAGCCAGTGCTCTTAACAGCTAAGCCATCTCATCCAGCCCCTAAATTAGCCTTTACAAAAATAACTTAGTTCTCGTCCCACTTCCTTGGGGTGACCTGAGGAAAAGGGGCATGAAAAGTGGACCCCCTCTTTAGGTTGTTTTTGTTTATTTTTGAGGCAGGGTCCCACAATGTAGTCCTTGCTGGCCTGGAACTCATTATATAGGCCAGGCTGGCCACAAACTCAAGAGATTCTCCTGTCTCTGCTTCCTGAGTGCAGGGATTAAAGGCTCTGTGTGTGTCTGTCCATGGAGCCCAGAAGAGAATGTCAGATGCCATGGAATTGGAGTTACAGAAAGTTGTGAGTCACCGTGTGAGTGCTGGGAATCATTTTTTTTCTTTTTAAAGTGTTTTTGTTTTATGTATATGAGTACACTACAGCTGCCTTCAGACACATCAGAAGAGGGCATCAGACCCCATTACAGATGGTTGTGAGCCACCATGTGGTTGCTGGGAATTGAACTCAGGACCTATGGAAGAGCAGCCAGTGCTCTTAACCACTGAGGCATCTTACCTGCCCTTTGTTTTGTTTTGTTTTTTTAAGATAGGGTCTCACTATATGACCTTGGCTGTCAAGGAACACAGAAATCTGCCTGCCTCGGTCTCCTGAATGCTGGGGTTAAAGGTGTGCCACCACACTTGGGCCTTCTTCAATGTTTGACAAGCAAAGCAGTTACCCTGCAGCTTCCTATTACACTACTGGAGAGAAAACAGTTTCCAACAATAGAATGGTCTATTTCCTGTTTTGCTTTCTCTTGCTAGAATTTCTGGGTCCCTGGGCAATGGCCTTTGGTGCCAATCAGGTAGGGGTTCTTTCTCTCCCTAGCTCTGGATTGGAGCCAAGGCAGCCCAGAAACAGATGCTTTCTCTAGTTGAAGTAGTGGCCAGCCTTTCTGACAGAGTCATGTAGATCATTGTGTGTATTTTAATGGCTTCTCAACAGCCCCTGATTGAAGTGTGCCCAATTTAGCCATGCCGTAAGTAACTTTTTATATTTCCTTAGGGAATCATTTCAGTTATGAATCTTTTCTGAATCTGCAATCTCGATTAAAAGTTGATGTTGGTTTTTTTTTTTTCTTTCTTTCTTTCTGTCTCCTTAGCTTCTAAGACACCTCCCTATCAAAAAAGGGTGGCAACACCATTAATCCTCCCATGTTGGCTTGTCTGGAAAAGGCTGCTTGGGGATGAAGGTAGCACTTGAGGCCATGCTAGGGAGGAGGATGTTGATGGAATTTTGCCTAGATAGGTCCCCTATATATTCCCACATCACAAACTTCCAACGGAACTATTACTGAGATAAAGGGCTATTGTATCTTCTCACCTAGAGCTTCAGAAATGAAATGACGTAGACCCCCTGTAGGGTCGAAATCCAAGTTCTGTGATGCTGGAGAGATAGATTAAGAGTGCATGCTTCCTGTTCCTTCAGAGGCCCTGCAGTTTCTACACCCACATCAAGAGGCTGCTGACCATTGGCCACCTGTCATCCAGCTCCAGAGGATATGATGCCCTCTTCTGGCCTCTGCAGGCACTGGCATATTTAGACACCCACATAAATAAATAATAATTGCTGGAGAGATGGCTCAGAGCTTAAGCACACCTGCCCTTGCAGAGGACCTGGGTTCACAACCAACCATAACTCCAGTCTCAGGGGATCTGACGTCCTCTTCTGACCTCTGGAGGATCCAGGCACACACATGGTACACAGACAAGCATGCAGGCATAGCATTCATATATATAAACAAATCTAAAAATAATAATAATAAATTATGCTGGGTCTAGAGGCACATGCTAAAAGATTACCTACCATCTTTAATCCCAGCACACTGGCTGCAAAGGCAGGTGGCGCTCTCTGTGTTCTGGGGCAGTCCACATAGTGAGTTCCACACCAGCCAGACTCTGTCTCCAATCAATCAATCAAACCTACTAAACAGGTTAAGTTTCCTTAAATGCCTCAAAAAAGGCAGCCATTATTGTTCTCCGTGGGACTGGAATGATGCTTAAGTGGCTTATCTCAATCCAGAGCTTTCAGAGCAGAGCATTATCTGCAGGTTTTCCCCATCCTATTCATTATCTAGCCTTGGACACTCCTTTGAGTAGGTGGGACTGGAATAATTATCTTGGGCTGGTGGGGCCAGGACTTGCCCCGGGGTTGTCTTGAGGCCCACCCAGAGTTCCTCAGAGACAAAGGTCAGGGCCACAACAGGAAGACTAGAGGGCAAAACAGAGTGATAGCTTTCAGAATTTAAAGGAAAGGGCTATCCCTAAAGAAACACCCCCTCCCACTGAGAGTTAGGGGAGGGACTTGCCTAGGTGCTGTGACCTCTAGCCCTGACCTCTGACTTCTGGCCTGTGGGTGAGCACTCAGGGCCAGAGTCATGACTGGGAGTGGGGCCCAAGGGACCCAGCGGTGGCTCTGGGAGTTAACGATTTACAAGTGGCCCCTTCCTGAGGCCTCTCTCCTTGGCCCAGCAGGCAACCCGTGACTGCCCAGGTGGCTAGACACAAAACCAGTCCCACCAGTTCAAAGAGCAGTTCATCCAGACCCCACCCCAGGAGCGAACCAAGCACCCCATTCTCTGGAGTCTGAAGAGGAAGACAGTGCAGGGGGTGGTAGATGGGGTCTTTGAGCCCCTTTGAGAGGCTGGGTAGTTTTCAGAAACCTCAACATGGAACGAAGCCAACATTCTGCTTTATCCTCTGGGGCCCTGTCTGAGAGAAGTCCCACCCTATCACCTGCAGCAGGTTTCCCCTTTTCTACTCCACCCTAGCCTGTAGGCCTTAGGCAGAACTCTTACAAGCCAGACGGCTTCTCACTGCCCAAGGCATCCTCCCCCTGGCATCGGACTCTGCCCTCCTCCACCTCCCCTAGGCCTCTCCTTCAGTTACTCCTTCCTGGCCCCGGAGCCCAGGAAACAGTTTGGCCTCTGTGAGGACTCTGTCCTATTCCTACTGGACAGATAGTTGACCCATGACTGTACAGGGATACAGGCTATCAGGAGCATGATAGTCATCAGACCTTCCGGTCTCCCTTCCCCCCCCCCCTACATACTACATATATATACACTCAACTCCCAGTTCCTGGTAGGGGTGTAGAATTGTGTCTGCTTATTTACACATGTGTGAAACTGTGTGTATGGCTGTGGGGTACTGGCTAGACTGTCCCCAGAGCTGTTCTGTTCTGGGGCTGGAGTCTCCCCGCCCCAAATTCTCTTCTTCTGTTTTTGTAGACCAGGACCAGAGTGAGCCACCAGACTAATTTTAAAGTAGTAAGCCCAGGCCACGTGGGAGACAGGCCTGTCTTGTTTGACATTTTCCTTTGGTTTTATAGCACTCTTATTGTCAGTTGTCATAGGGTGGGGGTGACAGAGGTGACACAGACCAGAGGTCAGTGTGATGGTTGGGACCACAAAAGCCTGAGTCCACGAATGGCTTTTAAAGTCTTCCCTTCCGCAGCACACTGGGATCTCGATCTTGGCTGCCATCAGAATCCAGAGTGACTTCCATTAAAATGTATTCTACTTGAGTAGGCAAGTTCGCAAACACCCTTACCCCCATCCTTTGTGATACTGGTAAAGGACGTAGGCCCTAGAGGAGTTGACATTAGGCAAAGTTTGAGTGGAGCATCTTTATTGGAGACGCCCTCCTACACTCTTCTGTCCAGACATTTCCAGCTATTTGGTTAATGATAGGCATGTTCAGTTGTGGGAATTGCCTCAGAAAAGGTTGGGCTGAGAACTTGGTTGGCTGCTTTGTCAACTTGGTAAGTGTCCTTCAGAACCTGTGGATTAATTATGCACAGAAAACAGTTAGCTTGTGCCTAATTTATAGTAAGTACTCACTTAGGAAGATGGAGACTTTAGGAGTAGGGGCGGTGGGAGCCACTTTCTTACCTTCAAAGACTTTCCATGGCTGGTAGATGAATAAATAAATCTATTTCTGGGACTGGGGATGCAACTCAGTGGTTGAATACTTGCCTAATAGGAGCAAATTTCACCCCCAGCCCAGCCGAAAGAGAAAAAACCCACTTGTATGTGATGTGATCTCAGTTGCCTTATGAGAAAAGAGATGACCTGCACAAAGCCAGGCCATACTATGGGTGTACAGTACATACATACCTCAAAAAGGGTACCTAGTGGGGCTGGAGAGATGGCTCAGCAGTTAAGAGCACTGCTTGCTCTTCCAGAAGACTTGGGTTCCATTCTCAGCACTTAATTGGTGGCTCACAACCATCCAGCTGTAACTCCAGTTTCACAGACTCTGACACCCTCTTCTGGCCTCTTGTGCACATGGTATATAAACACACATGAAGATAAAACAGCCATAGGTATAAAAGAATTTTCTTTTTCAAAACAAGGTTTCTCTATGTAGCCCTGGCTGTCCTGGAACGTGATGTCAGCCTCTGTCTCCTAAGTGCGAGGATTAGGTATGTACCACCACTGCACTGCAAAAACAAAAATGACAAAGTAAATAAAGGTTAAATATTTGAGACGAAGGAGAAGGAGGGAGGGAGAGAGGGAGGCTAAGAGAGAGAGAGCACACGCAAGCATGAGCACCTAGTACAGTCTGCACAGACTCCCAAAGGGGCACCTTTTCCAAATATCACCAACACTGCTGGCCTTGTAGGTATGGCCCAAACTCAGGCTAGGAGTGACCCCTACACAGGGTTCTCAGTGGAGTTATACTGGGTATTAAACAGGGCCTTTTATGACAAGCTTGAATCAATCCTTCTACACAGAAGAAAGCATAGGCAAAGTCCTGGACGGCAGCTGACCCTATGGTTGTAGGGAACCCCTGCAGGGCAGAAGCATATGAGCCCCACAAGGAGGCTGTGAGGATGAAGTCTCAAAACAGTGAGGCCGGGGTTAGACAACTTGGGCGCCAACCATTCAGTTTCTTCAGCTGAGAAATGGGGACGATATTGAGAAAAAAAAAAAAAAGATAGGCAAGGGCTTTGGAGTGGGAATCAAGAGGGCGTGGTCAGGAGGTCTGAGAGGAGGAGGAGGAAGAGAGAGGGAGGGAAAGGAGTCACAGATACACACAGGGTGGGGCGAGAGTGGACACAGTAATTGAGGGTCCTAGACTGCTACATTCCCCTCTGGAAGGGAATGGTGGATATTGGGGTGGGAGGCTGTCCATCACACAGGTGCTGGAGACTTGAAGGCTGATTGGTTGGTTGAAAACTCAGAAGAATCTTCAATAAACAAGGTAAACAAAAATAACTTTTGGAGGGTAGAACCAAGGTGACTTCCCTCCATCTTCAGAGTGGGTGGTCTTTCTGCCCCGCCCTGCCTCTATTTCTCTTTTTTGTTGTTGTTTTTGTTTTTTGTTTTTCGAGACAGGGTTTCTCTGTGTAGCCTTGGCTATCCTGGAACTCACTCTGTAGACCAGGCTGGCCTCAAACTCAGAAATCCGCCTGCCTCTGCCTCCCAAGTGCTGGGATTAAAGGTGTGTGCCACCACTGCCGGGCTCCATTTCCCTTCTTAAGTTCACACTCACAGGATAGTATTGCAACTAGCTAGCTTGATTGCGACAATTACTGTTCATATTGTATTTTCCATGAGAACAATATTCTCTCTGGTTCCACAGTTGGTAGGACAGGTGAGGATCTGGATCTTCCAGTTGCCTAGGTATAAAATGGGAAGACTCTGAGATCAAAGGAGGCCAGGCACAGTATCATTTCCTCCCTGAGGAAGTCAAGCCCATTGGGATTCCTGGCTCCCTTCATTACAGAACCTTTGGCCTTGGGCTTCTTGAGTTTGCTGGGAGGTAGGGAGTCTCAAAGAAAAATGCTTAATAGCAATTTCTTGAGCCAAATAGTGCCAGGCAAGTCGAAGACTAGATAGACCCTGGTTTAGAGTTTTCTTTTAAATGCATATGGATGTATGCATGGAGGTCAGAGGTTTGGGTGCACAGCAGCCTGTGAACTAGAGGACAACCTGAGGGGTCACAAAATGCTCTCCAGCTTCTCGCTGAAGCTCACTGACTAGAATAGCTGGCTTGTAAGCCCTAGGATTCTTCTGTCTCTGCCTCTTCAATGTTGGGTTTAAACTCACGTCTTCCTACTGGTAAGTAAAGCATTTTTATTTACTGAGTGACCCTGACCCTCTACCCCAAGACATCCCAGCACAGAGCTTTTTCCCAGTGTTCAGGGCTTGATTCTGTACTGGCTGTAGGCCTCAGGATGGACAGGTCCTTTTACTTCCTGGGTCAGGATCTCATGCTTGTTGTTCAGCCCCAGGGAGCAGGTCCCTCCTCACAGTCAGTGTCCTGGCTTCCCCAGATACAGTGAGGAGGGGTAAGTGTTGGAACATCCTAGAACATACATACCAGGATTCTGCCTCCCTTTTCCTTGTAAGGTCTGTGCCAAAACAGCACCTGGCAAGGTGAGGACCAGAATCTCTAAGCAGTTTGGGGTTTAGAATAGCACAGTGTGTCTACTGTCTTAGGACTGTTTTCATATAGGGTGTGTGACATACACCTTTAGTCCCAGCACTTAGGAGGCAGAGGCAGGTGGATCTCTCTGGATTCATGGCCAGCCTGGTCTGTGTAGTGAGTTTCAGACCAGCCAGGACTACAAAATGAGGCTCTGTCACAAGAGGAGAAAGACAAACAGAACTGTCTACATTGCAAGCACTTTTTTTCTTGGCTGACAGGCTTATTTGGAGTGACCATGAAGAAACCAGCTAGGGGTTAAGGGGAGACACTCTTTGACAGTAGGTAGGAACTGGTTAGGAGTCACCTTGTGGTTTGGGATGTCAGGAGTGGGAGGCAGGTAACCCAACCCAGGTGAGCTCTGCCCTTCCACCACCCTACTCCAACTTACTCGGGTAGTAAGTCCATACACAGATGGCTTGAAGGGCGGCTCTAGGGAGACCCACAACCAGAGAGGAAGCAGCTGTGGGAGGTGATTTCACTTCTCCCAGAGAGGCCAGAGTCTGTGGCTGGCGGCACCCAGGTCACTGCAGTTAACTCTGTGTTATCTGGACTCCAACTGATATTAGATGGTAATACTTAGCACCAAGCTGATGCCCCCAGCATCACTGCCCCTTCCCCATGGGCTGTTTTCTCTGGTCTGAAGTTCTGACTGCTGCAACCCCGACCTCCCGCTCTAATCCCTCTAGACTGCATACCTATTACTCCAAGAAGATAGGGGCTCAGAGCTCATTCTATGGCTCTTTGAGAAGACATCAGATGTAGGTAGGATTAGCCCAAGCTGGGCAGATAAGGGAGGGGACGTTGTCAATGGGCAGAGGCACAGATGGAATAGGTGCAAAGAAATGCTGTCTCAAATCTGCTGGGTTCCCATCGGGAACAAACTCTTGCTCACGGCCGAGATTTAGTTCTTTCTTAGTTATCTACTGAATGTTGCTTGATTCCAGGTACTATTACAGGCTCCCGGTTCTTAGGCCACAGCTCTAGGGCACCAGTGCACATGCTTTAGCCCCGGGATTGTAGTTGGGTAGGAGCCTGCCTCCTAAAAAAACCCAAAATGTCCTCTTTCTGATTAGTTTCTTCATCTGTGAAATGGGAACAGGACTCTGCCTCTTTTTCTTCCGGCGGAATTAGTGTCTACTGAATGCAGGAAAATGTTTTTTGGGAAGGGTGCGGTCTTTGAACTGAGAGTCTGGCAGACCGATCAGCACCTGAGCTGGGGGGCGGTGGGTGAGCAACCAAACCTTCCTTCTCAATCCCTGTAGCTTGCTGCCCCACTGAACAGTTGAGCAGAGAGCAGAAGGTCTATTTTCCACGGAAGGTGCGTCTCGAAGCCCAGGCATCTCTTACAAAGGGGTTGTGTGGTATTTATTTATTTACTTATGTATTTGTAAAGTTGTATGGGAAAAAAGGTAAAGCTTGACGTGCGGGGGAGCTCAACCTGGGAGGACCTCGCCAGGACGCGGGGATTTTGAGGCGCAGCGGCTGCGACTCCAGCTTCAGAGCCTGTGGCGTCCAAGTGGCCAAAGCTGATCTGGGAGGGAGGCCGCGGAGGAGGGAGGGAATCCGAGGTGGAGAGGGGGGGGTGAGGGAGCCGCTAGTCCGGTCCGGGTTTTGCCGGCAGCCCCCGGGCAGCGTTCGGAGCTCCTGCCCGGGCGGGCGCGCGGCGCGGCGGCAGAGGCGGCGGAGCCTGAGCTGGGATGTAGAGGCGGCGGCGAGAGCAGGCGTCCGAGCAGAGCCAGAAGAGGAGAGCCTCACCCCCGACAGCCCGGCCCCGTGTCCCAGCCTGCGCCTAGCCATGCGCGCCGCCTGCTGAGTCCGGGCGCCGCACGCCGAGTCCTTCGCCCGCCGCGCCGCGAGGCGCTGCGCTCCGGGGTGATTAGTTGCTTTTTGTTGTTTTTTAATTTGGGCCGCGGGGAGGGGGAGGAGGGGCAGGTGCTGCAGGCTCCCCCCCCTCCCCGCCTCGGGCCAGCCGCGGCGGCGCGACTCCGGCTCTGGCCCCGGGCGCGGCGGGCGACTGGAGCGGAGCGCACCGCGGCGGTGCCCAGAGCGGAGCGCAGCTCCCCGCCCCGCCCCTCCCCCTCGGCCTCGCGGCGACCGTGGCGGCTCGGACGACTCGCGGAGCCGGTAGGTGTCGGGCCCTCCCCCGCCCCCCCGGGAGGCCAGCCCCCCTCCCCTTCCCCGCCTCCCTCCCTCTCCTCCCCCGGGGCTCCGTGCGCGGCCGGGGCCGGAGTTCGCCGCAAGTCCGCGGAAAGTTTGGCGGCGCGGGTTCCCCCGAAGTTCAGGTGCGGAGAGCCAGGGATGGGGAAGGAGGGGTCGGTGTTTGGGAGGGGCGGGGGACGCCCGCAGCCGGAGCCGCGGGGCCTGGGAGACCTAGCTCCGGTGATCGCTCGGTGGCCGCTGCTATATCCAAGCCTTCCCAAGCCGCAGTATGCTTGGTCGCAGATCACTGAGTTCAGACAAAAAGAGGGGTTTTAGGGTCGAGGACGGCGGGCTGGGAGCGGAGAAGCGGCGCCCGGGCTCTCCCTGCGGGGAACGCTACCTTCCCCAGTCACTGTAGCTTGCGGGCGCCGGGGGTCCTCACCTCGCAGTGCTGGGCGGGTGCTGCGCCTGCGGGGGCGGCTGCTTGCAGGTCTGCGACGCACACTCCCCGCATCAGACCCCACTCGCTTCCCTGTATCTGATCAGGGACAATCGTAACTGCCCCGAGCGCTCGGATCACGCGTGGCCTTGCCTCCCCTTAGACTTGGAAGAGGCGGCGGCTACTTCTGTTTTTCCCCTCGGGCTCCTCGCCCCCGCTGCCTGCAGGGTGCCTGGCGGGCTGATCAAGTTTGACCTTTTTTTTTTTTTTTTTTTCCGTCAAAGTATATCACCTCCACCTCCGCCGGCTAGGCGGCCTCTCTCCTGTCCTTTACGGCCTTGGGGAGTCTCGGACTGCCTCTCCGCGTGTGCCCAGCTGCGTGCAAAGCCGGGGACGCAGAAGGGGGGGGGGGTGTTCCTCAGCTGCAGGTCTGCAGGGGGCGGGCATCCCAGGCTCCTGCCACGCTGCTCTGGCCCTGAATTTACCCTCGAAGTCCCGCCCGAGCCCCCTCCCTTTTGCATCCTTGGAGCCGGGGCTGAACCGCCGCGAGAGGAATGTGTTAATTTTCTTACTGGGGGAAGTTGTCCTCGCCCGGAATGGGCTGTTTTCCGGCGGGGAACGCGGGGTGCGCTTGGCTTTGTTTATGAATAGGTCGTACCGAAAGTGAGGGACCCCGTTTTTTTAAAATAGGGGACCTGTCACAAGTGCTAGGGTGCACCGGAAAGAGCAAGCAAAATTTCTTTTTTTTTTTCCCTCCCTGGGGAATCGTAAGGGGTGCGCAGAGTTGGGTTGATGCCATGGGTTGCAAGGAGGTACCATTAGATTTGGGGGGTTCTGTAGTGACTCATCTGGAAAGACTTGCTCCCCTAGTCTCCTGAAAAGTGGGGGGGGGGGAGGTTTGGCAGCCGCACCCTACTATGCTTTCCGGGACCCTGGGTGGTCTGAGAGTTGGGTCTTCCAGATGGGAATACCCCAAACGAGATGCGGATTAGGCCCTTGATCCTCGACTTTCCTTGTGTCCCCTTGCAGTTTGGAGCTTTTGGTTTTGTAGTGCGTCCCTCTCCTACTCCCCACCCCACCCCCCCCACCCCGCCGCGCGGGTTTGCCCAGGAAGCACTAGGGAAGGGGGCGTGTGATCGCTGGCCCCCGCCCCCGCCGGAGCCGCCCCAGGGCCGCCGGCAAACAGAGTCCCTTTCAAGTTTTCCGCTGGGGCCGCCTGGCGGGGGCTGCGAGCGCGGTCGCTGCGGACTTGTTTGGAGTGTGGTTTGAACGCCCAGCGCCACCTCAGTTGCCCCTATCCGGGGGATTTGGGGTGTACGGGCCTAGCGGTGGAGATCATTTAATGAGATGGGTAGGGGGCGCCTATTGGCCTAAGCTTGACCCTCTCCTGAAAGACTACGGTGCCTTGAGTTCTTGGTGGAAACCCTTCTCATCTCCTTTTTGAGAGTAGTACAAGGAGACTGTCCTCGCCTATGACTGTAACTGCTTGGTGTTGATTTAGCAGTTCCTTAGATGAGAGTCAAGCTGGAGCTTGTTGGGGGTGGGGGGGACGGGTAGCGGCGCGCTGTGCAGCTGTCGCCCCCCCCAACGGAAATTGTCCTCCCTAGGGAGGAGGGAGGGGGCGACAGTTTTTTTTTTTTTTTATTTTTTATTTATTTAATTTTTTTTTGCTTCGGGGAGGGATGGGAACAGCTGAGGGATGTTGGCCTCTAGGTTACCAGTCAGTCCTGGTATCTCTGTAGGTGCCTCCCCTTCATTCTGGCAGGAGCTGTATTCTTTAGGGGAAGCCCCTAGCTAAGGTTAAGTCGTCTTCCCACACCCACCTTTCAAGTTGCAGCAGAGGGTCC
This sequence comes from Arvicanthis niloticus, assembly GCF_011762505.2. Taxonomy (NCBI): domain Eukaryota; kingdom Metazoa; phylum Chordata; class Mammalia; order Rodentia; family Muridae; genus Arvicanthis; species Arvicanthis niloticus. The sequence continues at coordinate 51,654,898 of NC_047671.1, read as the reverse complement.
TCTGCAGAAGCTAGGCCCTTGGCTGCCTGGCTGGTTAGTGCCTTATTTATGTGTGTGTTTGGGCCGGGTTTCCCAGCTCAGCAGGTGACCCTGGCCTGGGCCTCCTATCTCTCCTGTTGACTTACCGGAGGGCCAATGGCCTCCCCTTTATCACGTGAGGCCTGGAATGTCCACCAGGCTGGGCTGAGCTGGACTGCCTGGGGGAAGGGAAGGGGGGAGGGCTCTGAATCCAGGGCTCAAGCCCCTCACAGGCTTATGTGCCCAAGGGCGCCCATGTGATTCTTCAGTTTTGTTCCTTTTTTGGTACCCAGGTGGCAAGTGTGAAATTGAGGCCCATAGGAATGTGAGAGCCTACTTGTCTCAGTAGGTCCTACCTTCTTTAGGTCCCCACCTATGGGAGCCTGCAATGCTTCTTCCCAAGAAGAGGGAGAGAGCTTTGGACTGAGCTAAAGCCGGTTGAGTTCCTCGGGTGCGTGTTGAGGTAGAAGAAATAGGGGGATATACTTAGGACAGACTTGGTCCTGCTCTTAAGTCTGTGGGATGCTGTAATCATTTTAGTCACAGGTAATTCTTCAGGATTTGCCTTCAGTGGTCATGGATGGAGCAGGTTTACCTTCTGTCATTTTAGGGTACTGAGCACCTCGCCATTCTGGAGTGCACATTCTGGTTCCGGTCTGGAGGGGTGGCCGAGTGGAGGATCTTCCAGCCCCTACTCTCTTACCCCTACCATTCTAAAGGGGTGTGTGTGGCTGTGTATGAGTGTGTGTGACTCTGTGTGTGTGTGGTGTGTCCTTGATTAAGTATATTAATAGTTAAACTCTCACTCATAGCTGGAACTCACCAGACCACAAAAAAGCCTCCCATGTTACTCACGCGCTACTGCCCAACAAGAATATCCCACTAAAGTTTTTTTCTGCATTCTCTTACTTCCCCCTTGCTCTGTCTGTTCTCAGTGCTGAGCCCACCTTCCCAAGCTGCTGGCAGTGAGAAAGGACTGCCCTCTCAGAGACCCAGAAAGCTCCAAGCCTTCCTCTATCTGCCCCCAAAATCCAGAGGCAGTATCAGCTGGCAAAGATGGGGTTGTGTGGCACTGTGTCTGTTGATCTGTGTGACAGCCTGGATGGTATCTCTCTGTCTTCAAGTCTGTGCTTAGAATATGTTGTCTGAAGATATGGAAGTCTAAGACGTATGATTTTATATAAATGAGTGGCTATGTATCTGTATTATGTATATTGCATATTATAATACTATATATGCGTTTCATGCACTTACTTCTGAAATTGTATGTCTGTAGGTTGGCTACTGTAAGTTTTGAGTACCTAGAATTTTGTAGGGTTTGTGTTGTGTATGTGTTTGTTTTGAGACAGGGTCTTACTGTATAGCCCTGGCTGACCAGGAACTTACTATATAAACCAGGTTAGTCTTGAACTCACAAATACCTGTCTGCCTCAGCCTCCCAAATTCTGGGATTAAAGATGTGCCCTACCACTCCTGGATCCTAGCATGCATCATATGTATACATGGGCACGGGGGAGAGGAGTGTGAGTGTCCACTCCTTTAGCGGTATGTGTCTGGGCTGAGTATTGAGTAAACCTAGAAGTGGGTGTGTTTGAGCTGGATGGGCAGTTGTCAGTGGCTAGTGGCTTTGTGTTTTTGTCGCTTTCTATAATCCCTTTGCCATTCTGACTTTCTGAGTCCCTTCCACCCTGTTTGTGAAGCCTAGAGAGTCAAAACCTTTTCCACTCAGTTTCCCTCCCTTCCCCCCCCCCCCAGTAGTAGTAACTGGGCAGCCTCTTGGTCTTCCTGCCTCTGGGAGTTTTGGAAGCTGTGGCAGGAGACAGGCTGGGGCCCGGGGTGACAGCGCGTATCCACGGAGATGGCAGCCTGTGATTATAAGAATAAAAGGATTTTAAGGTCCTGGGTGTTTCTTATGTTTCTCCCCTTTGCTGGAGCTGGAGGCAGCAGAGGTCCTGCAGTGTGTCTGAAGGTTGGGGTATGTCCCTATGCAGGTGAACAGCAGTGTGTGTGCCTTTCCTGAGAGCATAATCACGTATGTCCATGCGTGAGCAGAACCTGTGACAGTCCATGGGCTTGTCCTGGAGAAAGGGGATGGGGAGTGATTCCCAGTTAAACTTTCTGCTGCTGGGCAACCCCGCAGAGCTGGAACTCTTGACAGTTTTCTAAGGGAGAGTGGTCTAACCTCAAGCCTTGCTTACTTATGTCATCTCCTCTAGTTGAATCCTTCTGGCTTTGAGACTAGCTGGGCCCAGTCACCTGGACAAGGCCACATCTTGGGGTGTCAGTGCCTGCCCCTGGCCCAGCTCCAGCCTCTGTAATTGCATTCTGCGGCCTAATCCCCCGCCAGCTCAATTAGATTGCAAATTCTTCTTCATTTCCTGCCTCTTGATGCTGGCCTCCCTCTGGGTTTGCGGGGATTGGGGGTGGTGGGCAATCCCAACTTCCCTTCTACTGGCCCTAGGGAATCTGGGAGGGTGATTAGTTCCTAGTACACCAGCCTGAAGTCAGAACCCTGGGGACCAGCAAGACAGGGTTCCAGGAGCCCTTTGAGCCAATCACAGAATCCCTCTGTCTAGAAACAGGATCTCTTTTAGCTGGTACAGGGCTACCTATGGGATAGGAAGATCCCTTTAGCTAGGTTCCTAGGCTGTGCCTTGTCTGTGGCTTCTGTGGACTGTGCCCACCACCTGCTCCCACAGCAGTTCCAATTTACCTAGCACAGCAGTTGGGATTTACTGTGTGGCTCAGGCCAGCCTGACGCTTGCAGAGACCGTTCGATCTCTGCCTTCCCAAGTGCAGGGACTTACAGGCTTGTCCAGCTCTTCAGTACCTTCGTTTTCACCCTTTTCTGATGTCTGTTCCCAGCCATAATACTTTTAGGGACCCGGGGGCCCACCAAGGCTTTCTTCTGGCTCCCCCTAATAGCCATCCCCGGACTCAACACAGACGAATGCACATGCAGGACTCAAGAGTTTATCAGACCTGGTTGTGAATCCTGACCACATACGAACAAGTTTTACCTCTACCAACCTCTTTCCTTATGTCTGAGATGAGTCAGTAAGTGGTGAACTACCTCGGGAGGCCAGTCTGAGATTGAATGCAAGGATTAAGCATGAGGAGAGGGCCTAGATGTATCCACTCGGCAATCAACAGAAGTTGACCCTTTTTTTGATCTTCCTAAGACAGGGTCTCTCTACATGGCCTTGGCTATCCTGGAAGTTGCTATGTAGACTGTCCAGGCTGGCCTCAAACTCGCTAAGATCTGCCTCCCTCTGCTGGGATTGAAGTCTTGGAAGTGGGCATTTATAGTGTTAAAAACTATTTCCAGTGAATTGCAGCGGGGAGGACAACCTATATCTCTAATAGCCAGGTATGTGACCTTGGCCGCCTTACTCCACACTGGAGTTTATCTTCCCCGTCTGCAAAGTGGACGGATGGGACCAGCCTGGGCACCCGAAGGCGTGCAGGACTGCCGGATGCTCAGCCCCACGGGTCCCCACGTGTTATTTGCTCTCTCCTTTCTTTCTTCACATTAAGCCTGCTGTGGGTAGAGCTACACAGACACAGAGGGCAAGGGGCTGGCCAAGGTCACGAGGCTGGTAATGGGGCCAGGGAATGGCCTGCTGGCTCAGCGGGCCTATGAGGCACAGCCTTCCCTCCCTGTTGGTCACTGAAAAGTGGTAGCTTGCCTGTTTTTTGTTTTTGTTTCTTCTGTCTTTTTTTTTTTTTTCTGGGAAGGGGAGTCCACTCCCTCTTGCCCCAGGAGGCACCCATGACAGCCACTGAGCTGACAGGCCTCTGGGCTTTAATATTGGGGTGGCTGGAAGCTCTGGAAAGCTGGCTGTGCCCAGCTCAGCCTGAGGGGAGGGGGAACTATAAAGTTCTCCTTCCTAACATCAGTCCCCATGGCCCTGCCCGCCCTCTGCGTGTCCTCTGTTGGACAGACTGTGACAGAGGTGGGGGCTACTTTCAGCCTCAGGCTGCCCTATCACTTACTGGCTAGTCTTCTGAATTCCGTGACCTTTGTCACTTACTGGCCTGGGCTCTTTAATATTTCATAGCCATTCAAGTCGACCCCCTGCCCCACAGCCCACAGGGCCCCCTTTGTCTGCTCTCCACCCCCCCATCTCTGTCACTGAGTTACTGACTCAGGCTGTCTCTACCTTCTGGCACTGTGACTGCCCCTGTTGCCTTCCCTATCTTTCTTGACCTTCCTACTCTACACCTCCACAGATCGCGGGCACGCACGAACACACAAACACACACACACACTCCTATCTGATCTCTTCCCTCACATCTCTGTCTCATCTGCTTTTCCTCCATTTTCCTCTTTTGTTGGGCTTCCCCTTCCCAGTGGAACAGAAACCGTGGCAACTGGTCTGTCTGCCTGTCCTTGCGCCCTCCGCCCCTTCCTGCCCCCTTCTCCAGCCGGTCTGGCTGGCTGGCTGGCTAGCTGGCGTGAGAGCTGGTTTTATTTATTTTTCTGTTTGTTTGGGAAGAGGGCAGTGGCAGCCTTAGGCCTGGCTGCTGCGCGCTGCGCTCTGCTTAGAGCAGTGGGCAGGCAGCCCTGCTGGCCTCCCAGGAATGTGGCTGGGACGCCCTGCGCTGTATTTACTCCCCTCCAGCTGCTGGGCTCAACAGGGCAAAGCCAGGCCTGCCCAGTGGCCCCTGGGGAGCCTTGGACTCACTCTGTCCTGTCTGGCAGACCCCACGTGGCTTTTGGGGGGACCAATCCCTCCCTTGCCTCTGACCTCCTCTGACCTCATCAGGCTCTCCAGCAGGAATACTTATTTGTCATGCTGGAGGGAGCCTACAGTGAGGGTACTGGAGGCCTGGTACCCAACAGCCACCCTGTCTCCCACCCAGGGGTTCTAGCCTAGGCCTGTAGTCTCTTGGGCAGAACTATGCAAAACATCACTCCAGGCCACTCTCGTTGGGTTTAGTGTCTGTGCTTGGCACTGGCACCATCCCTCAGCTCTGCCCAGATCATGGGCAGGGGTGAGTGAGGAAGCTGCAGAGCCAGCGTAGTTGGGTCCCTCACTGCCCTCACCCCATGAGCACACATCTGAGTGGGTATACACATACGCATGAACTGTAAGACCTGCTTAGTCACAAGCATCACTAGGTTGTACTTCTGCCGTTAACTCCCTCATTCATCAGATGCTTACAAGGGTTTTGAGCCCGCTCGGTGCCAGCCTTGCAAATGGGATGTGGCAGTGGCTTCACTGTGTACCCCAGTGCCTGGCACCATGTAAGAAAGATTTTAGCTATTGCTGTCGTCGGGCGCTGCCCCCAAATGGACATGAGAAAGCCTAGCCCACCCTAAGCCCCTAAGTGATGCTACTATGCCAATATCTTTCTGGCCTTTCTCTGCTGTTAATCCCCACCTTAGACTTTCGAGTTGTTTGTTGTTTGTGCCTAGCTGTATACAAATGAAGCAAGTGAAATGTAGGGAAGCCAGAGAAGCTGTGACTTGACACTGGCAGGTGAGGAATCCCAGGCTTCGAGGGCCCTAAAGACAGCTGGAGTTGGTCAGTGTGTGATTTTTTTTTTTTTTTCTTTGCACCTTCCACTCTGCCTGAATGTTTACCAAACACGGGCTTACGTCCTCTCCATCACCCCAGGTCCATCATTCCAGCAGGGATCTTGATGTGAGGCAGGAAAGACGCTTGACTAGTTGGCTAAATGAATGAATGATTGGTCCGGCAGTATGAGTGAACTCTCTCACAGTACACTGGGGTGGGGGTGGGGGGATATGGGGCGGGAATGTGGACACCTCCTGGCTCAGTGAAGCGTAGTGGGAAGTGAGGTGCTGAGTGGCCAGGACTGAGAGAAGTGACCAAAGACCTTCTGGGCAGAAACTGGTGGGCAAGTCGTATCTTCTCCTTGGACCTCAGTGTTTCGATCTGTCAATTGGGCTCCAATTTGGAGGTTTTTTTGGCTGACTCCCAGCTGGCCTAGGCTGGGGCCAGCCTGGGAGGTGAAGGGACTGTGGTGGGAAGCAGGAAGCAGTGGGTGGTGAAGACAGGAAGATAAAGCTGAGAGAGCTTGGCTTGGAACCTGAGAAGCAGGGAGACCAGTACTGACCTGATGTGGGCTTGGCCCTCCCTTTGGGGGCAAGCACAGGCTCACCCCCCCACCCCCAGCTACCACCTCTTGCTCCAGCGCCAGCTCATTTCCTGACATCTGTGCAGTTAGTGGCCCTGTGTGCCAGGAGGAGGTGGCCTGTCCCCTGGGGTCAGACTGGCTCCTCCCCCAGCCCATAGTATACCCCAGCTTTATGTCATTTCCTGTTGACCCTAATGGAAGAAACCCAGCCTCTCTCCTGCCCAGCCCTCTTCCCCAAAGCTTGGTGGGAGATTGGTAGGAGATGGAGGTGGGTGGGCACAGCTGCCCCTTCCCCAAGTTGTAGGAAATTTTCAGTCCAGAGTTTTAGTGACAGGAGTCTAGAATTATAGACTGTTAGCAATGAAAAGATGTTTTAAGTTGGGATTCTTGTCCCAGGTTGCGATTCTGGAATCACCAAAGAGTAGGTTTTCCTGTGGGAAGGAAACACGAATGGCCATGCTTCAATCGTCTTGGAGAGTCGGCCTGGGATTGGGGGCTTTCCTGAGGTTGCAGAGCCAGGAGAGCTCAAGGGACATGAACCCATTCCAGGGACTGAAAGGCCAGTTCTACATGTAGCGTGTGGGCTCTGGGCCCAGTCAGGCAGCAAGGGGCTGTGGCTGGCCTGCAGACACAGGAGGGGTCCTCCCTGTGGCAGCCTGCTGCCTGCTGCCCACGCTTCCCGAGGCACCAGTGTGAGGAGGAAATGCAGGCTGTTGCTTCCAGCGACAGCAGGCAGGGCCGGGCAGCTTCCCAGCTCCCCCTCTGACTCATGGCTGCCTGCAGCTCCCCTCCCCTGGGGTCCTCAGCAACCCCATCTGTGCAATGGGGAGAAGAGGCTTTGTCCCACAGTATGTGGTTCACTGCAACAGTAAGGCTAGGAATCTTCCCAGGACCACTGTTAGCCTGTGGGGAGTGACAGAATGGTCCAGGAGATGCTGGGACATTGGTTTTCCGCCAGCCACTGAGTCCTCTCCTCTGTTCTCCCCATTAGTCTCCGCCAGGGGTGGCTGGATTCCTGAGCAAAAGATGTAGGTTTATGGGGTTGATAAGAAAGAACCAGCCAGTTTTAAGACAAGATTGGATAGGAAGCCTGCCCCTCCTCTCCAGGGGACTCCTTCATGACTTCAGTGTTCCCATCTGTAAAATGGAGCATGTTATCCCTCAAGTCAGTGACTTCAACTGGATCTGGGCTGGGGACTCTAGTCAAGTGGCACATCTCCCAGGGAGAGGGGAGTCCTTGGCTGCAGAAATGGGGAAGGGGATCTGATTGGGTCACAGGGGTGATTCATAGAAGGAGTGGCCCAAGGAAAATCCCAGCTGCTCTCCTAGGAAGACCTGACAGGCTGGACAGGAAGCAGTAAGAAGCAGACTTGGCCCCCTCAGGCCTACGTGGAGTCATCTTAGCCTGGCAGCTGGGTGGGTGTGCCCCTCACTGCAGGAGAGCTGGAACGCACCCCCTTCATGCTCTGTTAAGGGGGGCCTATGACTGCCAAGAGGGGTTGGGCCCTCATCCAGATTTCAAAGCCTTCTGATGCCCTCAGCTCTGTTCTAAGTTACTACCTGGGGTGGGGGGTAGCACAGCAACAGAGTGACAGGTGTTGTTTCATTTGCCCAGGAGAATGGGAAACCCCTAGAAAGGCCTCCTGAGAGGGTGAGAGAGCAGAAGGGATGTAGGCAGCAGCCACCCAGACAAGACTGGGTTACTCACAGCAGCCTCCCCTGTCCCCCATGGTCAGGGCCAGGGATGGGGGATAGTGTTGTATGAATTGAAACTGGTTTCTCAGGCCCTTTTCCCCCAACTGTCCGCCAGACTCTGGGCTCTGGTCCCTTCCCATCCCTGGCTGCGTCTGCAGAACCCCCTGGGAAGATGGGGAGGAGGCTCAGAACAGCGGGCGCCGCTCAGCCAAGTATTTTGCACGAGCTGTCAGAGACAGACAGGCACGTGGGGAATTCGGTGCATGTGGGGCTGGGGGAAGCAGCGGGTGGGCAGGAGGGAAGCTGTGGCTGCCTCCTGGCCTGCTGAACCCTGTGGAGATGACTGACCCTCCCCACCCACCCAGTCCCAGCTATACCACAGCCGTGTGGGTTTGGAGATGTACTGATCTTCTCCAGGGTCCAAGTTGGAAGAAGCTCCTCTGCTGAGGTTAGGGTCCAGACAGGAATTCTGGCCCTACTCGACTGTAGCCTCCAGGAAATAGCAGCTGTCACGTGCGCATAAACACACGCACACGCACACACGCTCTCAAACACACTCCCAGCCTGGCACAACTTGTCTCCTGGCCAGAGTCTGGTTTGGTAGATTGGAGAAGCTTGGTTTTGCCCAGTCTGAGCAAGGGAAAGGCAGGAGGGAGGAAGCTGTGTTTATAAGCTAAAGTTGACACCGTGGGAAAGGAAAGGAACCTCTCAGCTTTTGTACCACTAGGCAAAGACCCCAACTTAGTTGCTTTTGTGGATTATCTTTAATAAATCCTGCTAAGCAGGACAGAGCCCAGACTTTAGTAATACTTGATTTTTTTTTTTTTCCTACAACTAAGACCCAGAGAGGTATTCCCTGGCCCAAGGTGACAGTAGACTATCCATCCTTCCCTTTATCCCCATGTGGAGCCAGTATGAAGAGGTGAGCTTTGGGGTTTGCTGGGGAGTGGGGTGGGGCTAAATTTAGTCATTACTGCGTAGCTGAGGACTCTGGGAGCAGCTGTTGGTGCGCAGACAGAGGCCTAAAGCTGCATTTAGTCTGGACAGAAATATCCTGCCACCCACCCACCCACTGCTTGGGCAGCCAGGCTGTGGGCTTGTTCCCTGAGGGGCAGCTTGCTGGGTCGCCAGGACAGGCAAGATGACCCGATAGGCTTTTCCCAGATCAGGTTTCTATGAAACAGGAACCGCAGTCGAAGACTGGGCCTTGGGGGCCAGGGGCAGTCAGAGCCCGGGGGCCAAGGACGCCCTTCTAGCCTCCCTCTCCTGCTCTTTGCTGATGCAGCCTCCCCATCGCAGCGCAGCGGCCTGGGGAAGCAGCAGGTTATTTATCAAGCCAGCCTCCCCGCCGAGCGTCTGCCCGAGCGCCTCCTCCCCACCTCTTGTGCTGGAGGCCATGAGCCCAGCAGAGCAGGGTGAGCTGGGCAGGCGGGTGGCGAGATTAGCTCAGGAGCTGTGAGTCACCCCATCCAGAGCAGCAGGCAGAGCACAGAGTCGCTGCAATCGCACTCTCAACACAGGGTCATAGAGGCTCTACCCAGCTTCACACACCTAATTCCACATGCCTCAGCAGAACCCACTGCCTGAGTGCTCCAGACTCACTCACATATGTGTGGGGACCTCAGAAACACCTGGTACATGTACATGTACATGCTGGCACGGATTCGGCAACCAGGCATGCCCGGTCTCTGTCAGGCATAGGTAGGAAGCCACACTCACCCTCACAGGCCTTGCATACCTCCCCATGCAGGCTCAAGCAGTGGTCTTATAGGCCATGGTTCGCACCTCTCTGAGGCTGCAGTGTTAGGCCTTGAAGATACACAACGCTCGTGTGGTCCGACTGCTTATCTCTGTTGAGGCTTACACAAAAGAGGCCTCCCCTCGGTCATCTTGTCTTCTGATTCTGAGGTAGGAGTGGGAGAGTGCTTTCTCTGTTATTAGGCTACTGTCAGACCCATTTGGGGACCTGTTTGCCGTTACATAGGGAATTATAGCTCAAGCAGAGTATATTCAAGGATAGGCCAGGGAAAGAGGCAGCCGAGCTGGGAGGAGGAGAGGATGGTGAAGGAATGCTGTGGAAAATCCATCTTCCCAGAAGTGGCCCTTTCTCTCTCCATTCAAGGTGGGGTCTGTGAGAGATTGGAGCATGCTAGGGGCTGCGGAAGGAAGGGCACCTCTTCTGTCAAAGTGAGCTGTGTCCAAGGAGTCTGTGCCGTTTAGCCTGGCATTCATTTTTCTCTGTCCCCTTGTTCCCCTCCACCCTGAGACTTGGGATTTGGCCACACCTCTTAGTCTGCATGGCGCTGGTCTGACAAGAGGGCCTGGGCTGTGAGGTTGGCAGGGTGCCTGCAGTGGTGTCTAAGCCTTAGCTCCACTGGGGCTAGGGCTTGCCTGCCCTCCTACACAGAATAGAGACATACATAGAAGTGAGTGGGTGGGCATGGCCTTGTAATGAGGAGGGGTATTGACACCACTGTTCAGCATCTCTGTTATGGATCATTTGGGGTGCAGCAGGCTCTCACATCCTGGTCTCCTCTGTGTAAGATGATCAGGGGAAGGAGAGGGTTCCAGAAAGGCTCAGACAGTCAGAAAACTAGGCTTCCCCCTGAGCTGGGGACCCTGATTTTGGCTATTACCTGCTATGTCATGCCCAAGCTTTGGTTTGGTTTAGTTTGGTTTGGTTAATGTGGTTTGGTTTTATTGAGACAGAGTCTCACTGTATGTATAGCCTTGGCTGCCTGGAACCCAGTTATGTAGACCAGGCAGGATCCAAACTCATAGAGATCAGTCTGCCTCTCAGATACCGGGATCAGAGATGTGCTCCACCATTCCCTACCTGCCAGGTTTTCTGTCATCATTTTTGTTTATAAAAAGAACCAAGTGCCATCTTGGTATTACAGCTACATGACCAAAAGTAAGTGATGAGGGCTGAGGGTGGGGCTCGCAGGCAGGGCTCATGTCTGGCTTGTGTGAACCTCTGGGTTTAGTCCCCATTAAGCCTTGCAGGGGCTAATACTGAGCCCCTGTCTGCCCTACCAAAGCTAGATTTTTTTTTTCTCCTGGGGCCAGCATCCTCAAGAAGCATCCTTAATTAGATTGTCATGGCCTTGGCCAATGCTTTTCCCAGATGCGTGCAGACGTGAGGGAGCTCAGCTGAGTGGCAGGAGACCAGGGGGTTGATGGGTTAGCTTCAGAATAGAGGAACTTGATGCCTCACAACCTAGAACCAGCCATGATGGTTCCAGAGCTACTGACACAGCAGTGCCAACACAGGGTGGGCATGGAAAGGGTAGCCATAAGTGTAGGTGGGCTCTTCCTGTGGTCAGAAGAGGCACGGGCCTGTCCAGCTGGCACTGCCTTCCTAGCAACCTCAGACCCAAACACACACCCATCTCCTGGGGTCTGCAGGGCAGAGAGCAGGGCCTGCTGTGTGTGGGGATGGGAGGAGCCGACGATGGGAACAGGGGAGTTGGCAGCTCACAGGGATACTAGGGCCTTGGTCATTGAGTATCCATGGCCTGAGCAAGTGGTGACTAAAAATAACAAGCCAGCCCTGTATCAAGAGCTTCAGGTGTGTGGCCTGCAGAACCCAATGAATTGGGGGTTGTTACTTGCAGTGATCCAGACTAGGCTTTGAGCTCAGCAAGCTTCAGCACCTTGTCTGGGATCCCCTAGACTCCCAGACTAGATCTCCTAGGCAGAACATGGACAGGACCTGACTCCAAAGCCCAAGTGTACCGTTTAGCCGTCCGAGCCTGTGCCTCCCGTGGGAGGTGCGCTTCCCACTAACAGAATCACAGGTAATGAATGAGTAATGGTTGCTGTGAGACTGGTGGTCCTTTGGACCTGAGGAGAGTTAGCACCCACGAGGATGCCACAAGGATGTGGAAAGCTCTGAGAAATTTCATTGCCGGGCTAGAACCACCTAGGCACCTGCTGAGAGGATCTTCCACTTCTCCCAGTTCTGCCTGTTGCCTCTCTTTTCTATGAGAAACTTCTTCAGAGAGTGGTTGGGAGGTCCCTTAAGCAAACATTTTCTTTTGGGTACACAGCTGGCAGTCATAAAAACATGCCCCTGTCCCCCATCACCTGGTTGGTTTGCCACTTAACCAATCAGACCCGGTCCCTCCTGGTTCCATGTGGCTGCTGGTGATCACTAAAGCTTCTCTAAGTTAGGGCGACTTGGCTGCAGGTTGGTCCTCACCTCAGGTCACTTCCTCTTTTTGGTCAGAGTCTCTCTGTGAAATGGCTGCCTCCTGCCCCTTTGACGCAGAAGCTAGTGTTCAGCTGCTGCTGTCCCTGTGCTATCATGGAGACATGGGGCAGCAGCGTGGGCTGTAGAGTCAGATGAACCAACCTTTAGAAAAGCCTTACCTTTGCTGCCCATGCTTGAGTGACCTTGGCCAGTCACTGCCCTTGTCTGGGCCTCAACATCCTTATCTATAAGGTGGGAGAATCATGCTGCCCTTGTCTTTGGGTAGCTATGAACATGAAGATGAAACAAGACAGTGTGAACAGTACCTAGCTAGACTTTCATAGATAATGGTAACGGTAAACCCCTCCCCCAACCCTGGCCTCCTGGTTTCTGTCCTTCCAGCCTTCATCATGAGGATTCTGGGAAGGAGATGGTGCCAGTCTGCTAGCTCAGCCGGCTTGGCCACTGACCTTCAGAGCACCCAGGCTGTCAAGGCCGCCTGACTGCCTGCTGGTCGGGTGGCGGGGAGCGCCAGGCAGCTCCTCGCCTGACGCCACCCGCCCCTGCTCCCACTCTACTCTCTCCCTCTCTGCGCCTGTGTGTGAGCTAATTAATCTCAGACCCTTTGGGAAATTAGACCGCAGCCGTGTTCTCAGCCTCATGGAGCCTGCGCTGCTCCTGGGCCAAGACCTGCTATGTTTGAGGGCACTGAGGTGTGTGTGTTGGTGGGGTACAAAAGCAGCAGCAAGATGAGCTCAGCAGGACACAGATATCTCTGAGACCCCTTCACTTTTGAGCCGAGGGGCTCTGGTCTTAGTTTGTCCCTCCTCAAAACCGTCTCCAAAAGGACACTAGGCAAACTCCCAGTTATAATGAAACCAAACCTCCTGTGTCCTTTTCAACTCCCAGGTTGTGATAGTCATCCCTCACCGTGTACTACCTCAATGTGGGGTCATCCTCTTGCTTGCCCAGCTAGGAGGCTGATGGAGACAGATGTAATTATGGAATTTTGCTTGGGAAATTAATTTGAAAAAGTTAATTAATTGGCGGTTCCGGAGGTGGCAGGCTCCACGCCCGACTGGCCTTGCTGACGTCAGTACTGACCCACTGGAGACATGCAGCTTCCTGGGCAAGCTGGGAAGAGGGGCCCCAGTGACCCCACTATACAGCTCTGCAACAGGTGGATGGGAGCAGAGGGGCATTTGTGTCTTGGTCCATGTTGGATACCTGGGCAGCAGGGTTTGTTAGCTAGGTCTACTGAGGATGACACTTGGGATCCTAAGAACTGGCCACTTGTCTGTATGTTAATGGCCATAGTCAGCTTCCATAGTATACTGATCTCAGTGCCACAAATGTCCAGTTCTTCAAAGAACAGATCTTTTGAGTGTCCACTTCCTCCAAGAGTGACATGGTTCTACTGTTAAGCAACCCGGGTTGGTAAGCTAGGACTCCATCAACATGGGGCAGAGAATCGCTGAGTCTTCCTCCCAAAGGGTGAGCTGAGCCCTGGAACCCTGCAGGCACTTACTGTCCTAGGTGAGGGTAAGCAGTCCATGGATCATAGTCACCACCCTCCAGCCTGCTACCCTGGTGCCATTTTACCCTCTCCTACCATCCCAGCTTCTTGTCAAAAGACCTAGCTGGGAGCCCTGTGCACACCACAGTAATAGAAATCTCTGTCCAACCTCAGGTCTTCTGTGAGGCCATTGACCACGGGCTGGGCTAAGTTCTAATGTCTGAGGAAATGTGGGTAACTCTTGGTTTTAAAGGATGATCAGGGCTCGGGCAAAAGTTCCTAGGCTCAGGAGAGTTGAGGTTACTCGTTGCCCGGACCCATCACTGGGATACAGGACATGGGCTCTATCAACTGTTAAACCTGTGTGTTGGGGAATCCCCTTCTCTTCCCCAAGCCTCATTTTCTTCATCTGGGAAGTATAGGTGGTTACATTCTGAAGGCTGTGGAAGGGTCTGGGCAGCTATAGCCAACCTGCACTGTTTACTCTGCCTGACGGATGATGGGTGAGCAGCTCTGGGGCTCTGCTGCCCCAGCAGTGTTTTGGAGGAATACCTGGTATACACTGCACAAGAGATGTTTGTGAGGCATTCAAGACCAAGCATCTAGCTAGCAGGCCTGGACCCGGGGCAATCAGTCTATGGTTTACTACTTCATCCTTAGAATTTCTAGGGGCCTAACAGGCCCTACTGTGAATTTAGTATGGAGGGGTGGCAAAGTGGAGGCACATTTGCTGTTCTTCCAGAGACCTGGGTTCCATTCGCAGGGCCCTAATCTGGTAGCTAACAACCACCATAGATAACTCCAGTTCCAAGGGATCCGAAGTTTTTGAGCTCATCGGGTGTGTTTGTGCGCACCCATGCACACAGACATACACACAATCTTTAAAAACGTTACACACATCAGGTATACTGCTTTAATCCCAGCACTTGGGAGGAAGAGGCAAGCAGCTCTCAGGTCTGCATTTAAAAAAAAAAAAAAAACCAAAAAACTGTATTTTGTAGCAATTTGCATCTCAGTATCAGTTTGGTGTAACTTGTAGGTCTAAGTTTCTTGGAGATCTGACCTGGGGCTTGGGTTAAGCGGACCACATCCCCTCCCTGAGCATCCCGTGGGCTAGCCAGAGGGATGGAGACCCTCAGCATATACCTTGCTTGCTTCGAGACCTGCTATTACCCAACGTTAGCTTTGGGATGTGTTCATGTGTTCTCTGGATGTTCTGTTACGTGTGTGTGACCCTGAGACCAGGAGCTCTCAAAGGGTCGCGTCCATAGCATCTCTCAGTGTCTGGCTTGGCACAGAGTTATCACTCCATTAGGGACTTGGGCTTCTCTGTTCCCATTTTACAGGTAGGCCAAGGCCCCACGAAGACAAGATCTCTTGAGCCCTGAGAGCTTTGGGGGGGGGGGCGCTCAGAAGGTGGGCTTCAGTTTCTTTGAAAGCAGTGATCTTCAGTACTTCTTCACCCTGTGGTGCTGGGGCAGCGAGTGGTTAAAAGAGCCTCTGCCGGTTTCCAGTTAAAAGCGTTCTTAAGTGTTCATGGTTATTACCATTGATGCTGTAGGTTGTTATCTTGGCGTTATTCATGCTTCCTGGGTCCCAGCAGCTGCTGAGGCTGTGCCTAGACTCAGAGCCTGAGCCTGTCCACTGAAAAGACGTTGCAGCTCCTAATTAAACTCCAAAGAGACGTCCTAGGTGTTGAAATTTTGCTACAGGGTCCCACCCGCCAAGTGCTTCCTCCAGTCCCTCTCCACTGCAGAGGGTTCAGAGTTCTCTACCAGTCTCAGGTAGAGGGACTGGCCCCAGGCAAAAGCCTCCCCAAATTTCCCCTGCCACTCCCTCCGCCTCTCAGACCTCTGGGGCCATGAATCATTTATGAGGCAAAAATGAAACCAATTAAGGACAAACTTTGAAAGCCTCTAATTGCCGCGCCTGGTGGCATAGAGGAGTGAGGGGCGGCAGTCCTGCTCGCTGCCGAGTCTCCTTGGCCCCAGCCCTCCTTCCCAGGCTTCCTGCCCGCTGCGTCTCGGGTGCGTCTCCGGGCGCCACCACCTCCTGGCCGCTCTCGGACGTGCCTGCGCTGCTCTGGGCAGCCGCCTGGCGCCCGCCCCGTCCTCCCAGGCCGACTAATTAGACCCGGCTCCCTCCTGCGCTGCCCGCTCCAGGCCCGAGGTGATGGCGGCTCAGCCTGCCCTTCTGGGGCATGTGCCCCAAAGCTGGCCGCCTTTCCCAGGCTGAATGGCTGCCTGCCTGGCTTAACCCAGACAAGCCCAGGGCCCTTGTGTCCTTGGAGCCTGGGGTCCACACAGCCAGCTGAAGGGCTGGGCAGAGCCTAATGAAAGGCAAGCTGGGGACAGGGAAGAGGCTGGCTGTGGAGCTTCTGGGATGTTGCATTAGTGAGCAGGACCACCCAATGCCTGTCAGCTTTGCCATGACTGACAGAGATGACCTTATGCAGATTCTTGCCTTTGGAGATTCCAGCAGGTGGAGGTCAGAATCTGAACCCAGCAGGACCTGCCTCACTGCAGTGAACCAGAGGCGCCAGCCTTAACTCCTACTAGCTGTGCTGGGGGCCCATGCAAGCCCTGGGCACTCAGGCACACTGTTTGCTGAAACAGAATTTCCGTGCTTGTGTTTTTCCATAATTATATTAGCAGGTGGGATTTTTCCTCGGGGAAGCACTTTGAGGGGGAGCGCTGTGGCTGTGTCCCCGCCTGCTCCAAGCGTGAGCTCACACTCAGCTCTGCCCGCCTGCCTGCCGTAATGATTTTTTAATTATGCAGCTAGTGCTCGGAATTGCTAATCCACCTCTAGCCCAGCGTCCCCTGCTGCAGCTCACACCCCAGCCCCTTGCTGCCAACCCCCCAAGGGGCAGTACCCAGCTATATACCCATCATGGCATGCTGAGGGACATGACTGCTACGGTGAAGGAGCATGGTCTAGAAAGGGTCATGGGGGAGGCAGCCCTGGTTCTCTTTGTCTCCCACTCCAGCCCCAGTCCCAACCTTGCTTGCATTGGTCCGCTGTGTCTCTGGAAGAGGTTAGGGGGAGTGATTGGTGCCCATCCCCGGGAATATGTCCACACCAACAGCAGGAATGTTAGTCAATCCGTCCTGCTTGTATGACCCCCAGGGACATAAGCATGCAGGTGCTATCATTGTTCCTGTCAGACTTGGACTTTGCTTCACTTCCACAGTCAGACACACAGCTGAGCTGCGGCACAATGGCCAACTCTGCTGCTCACATTTGGTCACACCTGAGGGCTGGGGTACCTTCAGGTGGCCCTGTGACTGGATTCCCTCCCAGTCACTTCCACACCCAGGGCTTTCTCCTTTCCCATCCCTGATGGGGGTCTGTCTGCCTGTGCCTGGCCTGTAAGAACCTCAATCGACCCTGGCCTGGGGGAGTCGGGGGGGGGGGGGGGGGGGGGGCGGCAGGCTGGAGCATAGAGGCAGCGGGTGGCTGGAGCGCCTCTCCAGGCACCCAGCTGTGGCATCTGTCAAGGTCAGATAGCGACTCCGGAACCAGCCAGCTTGGCCCCATGGCCCCTCTCGCCTCATTATTTTTGTGTTCCGGGGTTGCGACGACACCTCCCTCCCTCCTTCCTTCCCTCCCACCCCTTCAGTCTCCTGCGTCTTGCCTGCCTCCCCCCACGACTCTGCAGGGAGGGCCTGCGGTCTAGGGGCTTTTGTTTTCCAGTTTTTACCACGCTAAGGCCAGGCTGGCAGGCAAGGCAGGCAGGCGGGCAGGCGGGCAGGCGGGCAGGCGGGCGGCTAGATGCTGACCAGAGCTGTTAAGACCTTGAACAGCAGACAGGTGCCTTGCTCGGGGCTGAGATTCTCTGTTAAAAAGAGCGAATTGGTTTCTCAGTGGGACAAACTGAACCTGGGTGCAGCCCAGCCCCCGCCGCCGTGCCGCACCGAGCCGCAGGCACACCTGTGGGCAGCTTCCTGTTTCCATAAGGGCCCTAGCAGCTGGCACCAGTTCCCAACTGCACCATCCCCATCATACTCTGGGCCCCACCACTGCTCACACACTGTCTCCCAGCTAAGGCAGGTTAACCCACAGACCAGAAGAACCTGCAGACTCTCAGCCACCATAGTTAATGCTCTGCTTGCAAACAACACTGATGGCTGTGTGTGTCTGAGGTATGGAAAGCACACCCTTGCACACTGAGACCTTAGATTCCAAGTACCTCCACCGGTGTCAGAGCATAACCGTGGGTATAACAGTGCTATCGTCCACAGAGGTTGGCACCTTGGACTTGATTCACACCTGGTCATACCCACAGCCCACCAGATGCAGGCACCAAGCCTAAATGTCTGACATGCTTCCCCTGGTAGATACAGAGTCCTGGTACTCAGGATACCGTTCTACTTCATACATTCTTCTTCCCAGGTATCCTGTGTTTCTTAGTTACATACCCAAAGAGGCATTTGCTTGGTGTACCCTGTGTCCAGAGTGTGGGACAGGATGTTTTGGCAGTTGTGCTGTCTCACCCACCTGGCCCAAGAGCATCCTGGTGGAGTAGGGTGGGGGTGGTTCCAGGTGGGTCATGACGACTTAGGTGCCACAGTTTCTGGTTAGGGTATGTAAATATGGGGGATTGGGATGTGGGCCTGTTCCAGATTCCCTAGAGTCTCCAGGGCAGCCACAGCCATCCACTCACTTCCTCCTCCAGCTGTGGACTGCTGTGGTGGTTACTGGGAGGGGGAGAAGCTGGAGGCTTAGTGGTGGCTGGACACCCCCCCCCCCCCCAGGAAACTCAAAACCCTGGGCCAGCCGGGTGGCGGGTTGGGGCAGGCACAAAGAAGGCCTCTGTGCAGCCTGGCTGGGCTGCCCACAGGATTCTGGGGGAGGCAGCAAGAGCCGGTTTCCGTCCCCGTTGTGCTTCCTGTGGAGGCTGCCGGAATGCCCGGAGCTCTTGCCCAGCCAGGCCTGTCCGGCCCACCCGTAGCCCTGTCCCCTGTCTTTCCTTGGGCTTGGGGTACAGTTGCAGACTCAGCAGTAGTGCGTGATATGATGTCCCTGGAGCCTGAAAGCCACCAGAAGGACCCTGGGAGGAGCCTTGTTCTCCTAAGCCAAGGTTAGAAAGCCAGGCCTTGGAGTCTGGGTTCAAACTGTGACTCTGTCACCTACTGACCTGGTGACCTTAGGCAGATGGTTTCACATCTTTTAGTTAAAAGGGTGTAGAGAGTCCAGTACTAAGCTACAAGGCCTGGGTGTGGTGGCTCGTGCCTTTTCTTCCAGCCCCTGGGAAGCAGAGGCAGGCAATAGCTTGAGTTCCAGGAGAGACCCTATTTCAAAACAGCTACAACAAAAACAAAGTACAAGAAGAATGTTCAGCACAATGCCTGGCTTGCTGTCATGTCCCCTTAGGCAACCAGAGCTAGAGGACACCATATGTCTTCTTGCCCCTCAGTAAGTCACATTCCAGCCGTGGCTTGCCCAGAGGCTTCCTCATCTGCAAATCCTATGACTAGCTCTGCCTCCTCTCAGGCCACTAGGTCTCGACTGCTCTGGGTAGCTGGACGAGAAGTCACTTTCCCTAAATTTTTTTTTTTTTTTTATAAATCTGTCTTCTTTCCCTCTTTGAGCCCGGGAGCAGAGTCCTACAGTTTGGAGCGAGGATCAAGAAGCCATCTCCAGGGCTAGAGAGATGGCTCAGTAATTAAGAAGAGAACTAGCTGTTCTTGCAGTGGAAACCCCCCCCCCCCCCCCCCAGTACATACATGGCAGCTTTCAACTTCCTGTCACTCCGGTTCTAGGTGATACTGTGTTCTGGTCTCCTTGGTCACCAAAGACGCACACAGCGTATATACTTATGAAGGCGTTCATACATGTCAAAACAGTCTTTGGGCATTTCCTATTTTACAAATAGGAAACTGATGCTCTATGTAGAGAAAGAGCTGGTTCAAAGTCCATGGTGAGGGAAGGCCAGGACAGAGCCACAACACAGACCTCAAGACTCCAGGGCCTAGCTTTATTTTTTTGGCACAGTTTACCCCCTCTGGCTCCTTGACTCGAGTGTCTCTGAGCTAGCATTCACTGCCTGTCTGTGATGAAACCCATCAGGATAGGGGGGTGAGCAGGGATGCAAGCTATCATCTGCTTAGACAGCATCACTCTGGGAAGCAGCTAGTTCAAGATCCAGAGATCCCCCAGAGCAGAGTGTTAATCTGTCCATCCTAGCCACAGACCATTCTGCCTACTCTCAGTAGAACAATACAGGACGTACTCAGAAGGTGTCTATTGAGGAGTATATGGGCTGCAGCACACAGAAGAAAGGCTATGTCTGTGTTAGCTGTGGTCCATAGGGTCCCATACAACATGTCAAAAAAGAGCTCAAAGGTCATATGCCGAAGACACAAAACAAGGAAGGGCATTCCTGGACATTTGCTGCCTTTGTAGAATGAACCTAGCTTGGGAGATGCCAATAGAGTAAGTCTTTAACAGAGTGGTAGGCTCTGCATCTCACTGTCCAGTTGAAAGCACTCCTCTGGCCAGAGACTCAGTTGCCAGTCCAAGAAGGTCCTCAGAGATGGTTTGGGAACAAACAGAGGCCAGGGTTCGAAGCCTTGTGTCTGAAACAGGTTTAAGTCAGAGGGTGTGACTTTACAAGTATGACTGCCACAGACCCAGAATTTTGTTTTTAGTTTGTTTCTGGTAGAGAATCACGGTCTTACCACGTAGCCTTGGCTGCCATGCAACTCTCTGTAGACCAGGCTTGCCCCAAACTCATAGGGATCCATCTGTTTCTGTGTCCCAAGTGGTGGGGTTAAAGGTGTGCACTACCACACCTTGCCCCTTTTCTGTTGACTATCACTGGAGCATGTGGTTGGCTGCCTGCCAACTGTCTGTCTGTCTGTCTGACCGACCTCTTTACAGTGCTCATCAGCACTGCTCCCCCCCTATATCCCAGGTAAGTGAATATAAGGAGCTTTAAGCCAGAGTGTACACTGTAGAGCTAGCCCGCCCAAGCTATGCTGAATTCTACTTGGCAGTTGAACTTAGTTTGGGACGCCTCCTACCTTTCACAAGCAGGATAGACTTAGGAGATTGGTAGAGCCAGTGCAGCGGATGAGGCGTAATGCCCTGGGCAAACCTGTTCTTGGACATAATTCTAAAAACGCACTTAAAAATCATTGAACTAGGCCCAGTGTGGCCATGCGCACCTTTAATCCCAGTACTCTGAGACAGAGGCAAGTGATTCTCTGTGAGTTCAAGGACAGCCAGGGCTACCCAGGGAAACCCTGTCTTGAAAAGCCAAAAAAAAAAAAAAAAGAGAGAGAGAGAGAGACAGAAAGAGAGAGAGAGAAATTATGGGACTAGGGCCAGGGAGAGAGAGAGAGAGAGAGAGAGAGAGAGAGAGAGAGAGAGAAATAAATTATGGGACTAGGGCCAGGAATAGTAGCTAACGCTTAATAATCCGAGTATTTAGGAGCTAGAGTTGTTGCCTCTCCCCCCACCCCCCAACACACACACCTAAGAAAAAGCATTGAATTGTCCTGTAAATGTCCTGTCCTTGGCCTCAGGACTTTGGTTCTGACCCTGCAAAGGTCATCCATACCTGACCCAGTTTCAGCTGTGTGTCCTGGTAATACCTCCCTATCCTTTACTTGCCAACCTCTTCCTCCAAGAAGGCCTCTGGCCTCACTGTTGACCTTCCACCAGCCCGGCTTGTGCACTCCCGCAGGATGGCCCCTCCCTCCACACAGGCCATTGGTGGGGAAGGGAGTAGCACCACTAAACATTGAGATCTAGCTGTAGGCCTCTTAGGAACAGAACACCAGCCCCTCCCAGGACATAAGCTCCTCCCCCATGCAGTCAGGCTCTTCTGGGGCTGAGGGTGGGGTGAGGCCATCACCACTACCTCCGGTGACCTCATTGCCAGCTGGCATTATGATGTCACTGTCCTAGCATTCTGAGTTCCTGCATGTGTATCTTTAAGCCTCCAGGTGGGGCACTCCCCTGGGGGCCTGTGACAGCTCACCCCTGACCAGGAAGAAGTGACAGGCATGGTAACAATTTGGTGGCAGGGCAGTAGCATAACTGGGTCAGCTTGCCTTGGGCTATTCTGTCAGTTGCCCAAGCAGAACAAAGGCAGTCATAGGCAAGTGACCAATACTTAGCTCTGGGTTCAAGTTCCACCGCCGTTGACATTAGGCTGACAGCTTGAACTTTTGTGAATCTTAGTTAATTTATCTCTGAAACTGGTTAAAACTTCCTGTCTCTTGAGTACTATCTTAACATGTGAAGCATGCAAATACCACAGCTCAATAGGTGCTCAATAAATGTGAGTCCCTACGAAAGGGTTCTTAATTAAATGTTAGTTGAGGTACTGGTTTGAAGAGAGCAAAGTCTGCTTTCAGGGAGTAGAGGCTGAAGTAGCCCCCACTGCTGTCAGGTGGTCACATGACCCTCCCTCTTCCCAGCAGCCTGGGTTCCAAACAGTAGGCTTCTGAGGCTAGGGTCTGGAGCAAGAACTCTGTCCCCACCCCTCCATCCGTCTATTCTCCCCAAGCTTCTTTTAGATTCTCACTCTTGGGCTCCTCCCTCTGTGGACATCTCCTGCTGCTTTCTCCTGGCTGTCATTCCCATTCCTGGTCCACTGTGGTCCCTGTGTACCCTCTGACCTCTAACATGAGCTTGCTTCATCCCACCAGGTGTTGCTTCCTCTGACCCGCTCCTGAGTTCTGTGTCAACATTCTCTGTCCTTAACACCTGTCTCTCCCTCACCCCCCATCCCCACCACCCTCCACCCTCAGCTCTTTAGGACTGGCTCCTTCATCCCTAGGCCCTATCCCCACCCGTCAGCCCCTGGTCCCAGCTCCAGGCCGCCGGGCTCTTGCATGGACAAAGGGGTCCTTTGTGGGCTGACCGCGGCTGGCGGGGCGGCGGGGCGCTGGCTCCGCATTGCTGATGAAACGGAGCCCTTTGTTGTCCCTCCTCAGGCGCAGTATTTCTTTTTGGGGGCTGGATGCGTTCCTGGCAGGGCTGATGATGGATGCGCCCGCCGCTGCCGCCTGCCTGCCCGCCAGCTTTCCCTCCCGCTCATTCCCGCTCCGCTTCAACGCAGCCCAGCTCTTCCCCTGCTGCCTGGGTATTGCCAGGCCCTTCTTGGCCTTGGAGGGGTTGCAGTGTGCCCTGCCATAGAAGGCTGGGGCCTAGGAAAAGGTCACCTCTTTGTTCTCTCCTTCTGTGAACAGGTTAGATGGGACCTGTAGTTGGAAGGACCAGGGAGAGCATCAGCCTTTCCCTAGGTCTGAAGGGGATGGCACAGCCACACAAGCAGGTTTGGAAGAAGATTGGGAGCTAGACCTAGGCCATGAAGATTGGTTTTGCATATCTGCTTTCTGGGTTTGAGGATTGTTAGTTACCTCTGTGGCCAGTCCCTATGTGTATCCTGCCTTACCTTCCAGAGCTAACAACCCTCAGTGTTCTTCTGCAGCACCTGTTCAGTGACATATCACGTTCTCTATCCCAGGCTCAGTGTGCTTTAGGACTTGGGGACTGAGACCACGTAGTCCCCAGGAGAACCGAAGTGAGAGATGAGACAAATTCTAGGAGGGGACCAGAAATGACTAGAACACAAGGACTGTTCTCACATAGAGACTGGGATGC
The DNA here is from genome assembly GCF_011762505.2 of Arvicanthis niloticus. NCBI lineage: Eukaryota > Metazoa > Chordata > Mammalia > Rodentia > Muridae > Arvicanthis > Arvicanthis niloticus. The sequence continues at coordinate 51,631,745 of NC_047671.1, read as the reverse complement.
AGACAAAAGCAGGAGGTCAGCCTGAGCAAGTAAGCACAGCCCTGGACCACGCTGCTTGCAGCGTTGAAGAGAGCTGACTTCTAATTGACCTGCCGGCCCTGCGTGCAGAGCCGGCTCCTGGAGCTGGTGGAGAGGGGGGAGAGCGAGCTTGAGCAAGCAAGAGCAGCGTTAATGCGGCTATCGATTTCTGCCACCAGCCAGCAGGCCTTAGAGGCGGGGGACACATGGGCTTTTGCTCCTGTCGCTCCAGCCCTTCTTCCCTGTCTCTGAGGTTGGGGCTTCTGGGTTGTGGCCCTGGGCAAGGAAGTGGAGCTCAGTGAGCAGGGACCAGAAGGGGTGCTTGGTGTTCTCTGACCCTTGTCTCTTAGCACACACCCAGGGTCGCGGTGCCAAGAGGGGTCACTGGTCTCCAGGAAGAGGGTCTGGAAAGGTGGTCTAGGCTGGCATGTTGGAGGTGAGATAGTACAAAATCCTCAGACAGAATGGTCCCCTTCCTGTTATGGCCCTGACCTCAGACCCCCAGCCATGCCCTCCTAGGACTGTCCTAGTGGTTCCCATCATGCTTGGTTCTTCCTGGTCTAGGTGCCCTGGGTAGATGTAGAGCCATGGAGAGGTGAGAATGGCATGCTGAGTGAGGCTGTAGGTGGCCCCACCCCACCCCACCCCCTGAGCATTTCAGTTGGCTGGCTACACCAACTGCTTTCTGTCCTGGAGCAAAGGGGCTTTTATAGGTGATGGGTTTACCCCTTTGTAAATGCAGAGAGTTAGACTATATGACCTCTGGTACAGGCCGAGTATCCAGGGCAGCCTGGTGGGTGTGATGGGGTTGTCCAGGGACAGATATCTGATGTGTTCCTAACACTCAAGCCCAGGGCAGGGCGGGGTCCACCAGATGTTCCTCTGCCCCTTCAGCCACCAGCTGCTCAGGGGTTGGGCCTTGTGCTCTCTCTCACTCCTCTCCTTGGGGAGGCCAGACTGAAGCAGGCCCGCAAGGAAGGGATGCTAGAGAGCCAAGGCTGATGGGAAATTGCTACCCTGCTCTGTCTGGACCTGTAAGAAGGGGGCTGGTCACTCACATGCCCTGCTAATGCCTGTGTTTAGAAAGCTCCCTGTCCTGGGAAAGGCCCCAGGCCTCAGAACTATGGATGTGGCCTGAAGACAAGCTCTTGCTTGCCTCCCTCCTTTTTCCATCCCAGCCCTCTGGGTCTTCACTGTGACCTCTGCTCTCCACCCCTTGTCATGGCTGCACCCTCCTTCCATCTGAAAGCCAGGCTAGGGCACAGCAGAGACCACACTGAAACCAGAGCAGGATCTGAGATGATGACTGTGGTTTGGGAACTGACAGCGAAGTGTATATGGATACATGTATGTCTTCCCATTCTTGCAGGAGAAGCACTGCAGGCCGAGAGCCCCTGCTCACTTTATAAGAGGGTAGGTGCTCCCTAGAATGAGGGTGCTGTGTTCCATCAGACTTTGTATTAAACGAAGCAGCCTAATTCCCTTACCCACAGTCTCCAAACAAGCATCCAGGGCTACAGTTCAGGTGTTGTCTGTATCTTTTCTCTACCTAAATGGGTCGGACTAGAGAGGCTGTTAATCCACTGGGTTAGTTAGGCTCTCCACATCTCCTTCCTCAGCAAGGACAGCAGCCCCTTGGCCTCATTACTTAGGTCTTCTAGGTCTACACAGGGCAGATTTGGGCTGGGACCACCTGGCCTAAACCTCACTGTTCTCTCTGGCCATGTGTCTTTGAGCTAATAGCTCGTAATAAACCTTGTTCTCCCTGGCTAAGAAATAGAGAATTACCACCTACAGCTTCCTAAGGTTCTTCTGGGTCTTAAGTGAGATGGTACAAATAAATTCTTCACCAAGATAGGCTTGGCACTTAATGCCTCATCAGACTTCTGGTTGTTACCATGGCAATACGGGTGGTGATGCTGAAGGAGGAGGGTTTACTGACCTTGTCCCTACCTTTCCCAACAGAGTAAAGACTTTTCCACGTGGACACCTGACCATGTGCCTACCCTGAGTGAGGGCCTCCAGGCATCTCTGCTGTGGGCAGCCGGGCAACGTGCTCAACTCTGAGCCCCCAGCAATTTGCAGGCTCTCCCAGTGGCGGAGTCTGGGCCTCGGCCCCACCATGTCGAGCCTCGGCGGTGGCTCCCAGGACGCCGGTGGCAGTAGCAGCAGCAGTAACACCAACAGCAGCAGTGGCAGTGGCCAAAAGGCAGGAGGAACAGACAAAAGTACCGCCGTGGCTGCCACGGCACCGGCCTCAGTGGCAGATGATGCCCCGCCCCCTGAGCGGCGGAACAAGAGTGGTATCATCAGCGAACCCCTCAACAAGAGCCTGCGTCGTTCCCGCCCACTCTCCCACTACTCTTCCTTTGGTAGCAGTGGTGGCACCGGAAGCATGATGGGGGGGGAGTCTGCTGACAAGGCAGCCGCAGCCTCCCTATTGGCCAATGGTCATGACCTGGCTGCGGCCATGGCAGTGGACAAAAGCAACCCTACCTCAAAGCACAAAAGTGGTGCTGTGGCCAGCCTGCTGAGCAAGGCAGAGCGGGCCACAGAGCTGGCAGCCGAGGGACAGCTGACGCTGCAGCAGTTCGCACAGTCCACAGAGATGCTGAAGCGTGTGGTGCAGGAACACCTGCCACTGATGAGCGAGGCTGGGGCCGGCCTGCCTGACATGGAGGCTGTGGCCAGCGCCGAAGCCCTCAATGGCCAGTCCGACTTCCCCTATCTGGGCGCTTTCCCCATCAATCCAGGCCTCTTCATCATGACCCCAGCTGGCGTGTTCCTGGCCGAGAGTGCGCTGCACATGGCTGGCCTGGCCGAGTACCCCATGCAGGGAGAGCTGGCTTCTGCCATCAGCTCAGGCAAGAAGAAGCGGAAACGTTGCGGCATGTGTGCACCCTGCCGGCGGCGCATCAACTGCGAGCAGTGCAGCAGTTGTAGGAACCGAAAGACTGGCCATCAGATTTGCAAATTCAGAAAGTGTGAAGAACTCAAAAAGAAGCCTTCCGCTGCTCTGGAGGTAACAGCACCGTAGAGGGAGGTGTGCGGGCTCTCCCATCTGTCTGGCGGTCCATACCTACCCCTGAGTCCTGGAGCCCACCTTTCCTGTCTGCAAGTGTGGGGGATACCCAGCCCCTAGGGCCTGGAGGTCTGGCTGCAAGATACCAGTTCACTGCCCTAATAATCAGAGCCACATCCTGAGATGCCAGCCAGCCATGGTTTGCAGGTAGGGGCCTGGCGTTCCCAGTGAGGCCCTGGGACTCTGATGCCCCTCCTAGGGCTTGTGTCAGATATTTCCACATAGGTACCAAGTTTCTATCTTGTAGACATGTCCTAAAGCGTCTAGTCTGTAACCTAAGACTGGTTCTGTCCCTAGCCCCATCTGAGGGGCTTTGTCTGTGGACCCTGTGGCCTTGAGAAGAGTCATGTGTTGTTAAACTCCTAACCCACTCCCACCTCCACCCAAAGCTCCCCCAAGATAGAACAGTCCTAGTGCTGGCTGCTCTGCCTGCAGGTGGGAAGAGGCAGCTCATGCATAACTGTGAGCTTGGTATTACCTGCAGGGATCTGTCTACTCTTGTAGCAGAGCCTGGCTCTCTGTCCCAGGTGGGGTAAACCAGCCGAGTTCAAAAGCAGCTTTGCAGTTTGCCACCCCTGCCCGCTAGTCTCCACTCCTCTTACAAGTAGGCTTGACTCCTTAATGGTTGGGAAGGCGTCCTAGTCACGGCCTTTTGGCCACCTTTCTGACCACAGTCTCTCATGTGTCTTGCTTACCAGCACACCCAGGCACTCCCTCCACTGTGGACCTCTGCCCTGTGGGCATCCTCATCATAGACATGTACACAGCAGTGCTTACACTTGCCAGAACGCAGCTGTGGCCCCAAGTATACTATGGCCACCTGGTGCTAGGTGCCTTTGGGCACCTGAGTGGCTCAGGAGGCCTCTGGGTGCTCTAGGCCTTTGGGTAGCCCAGCGGGTCATGGCTCCTTCTTTGGCCAACCTGGCCTGGCCAAGATGACCGGAACTCTTCGGGGTAACTGCCCGTTCGTTCTCCATGCCCGTCCCTCCGTCATTGAGCCGGCCACGGGGAGCATCTTGCACCAGGCCCACCGGGACCCTGACTGAACTCTCTCCTTGTTTTTGTCTCCCGCCCCGCCAGAAGGTGATGCTTCCGTCGGGAGCTGCCTTCCGGTGGTTTCAGTGATTTCAGTGACGGCCGGGAACCCAAAGCTGCCCTCTCCGTGCAATGTCACTGCCCGCGTGGTCTCCGGCAAGGGATTCGGGCGAAGACAAACGGATGCACCCGTCTTTAGAACCAAAAATATTCTCTCACAGATTTCATTCCTGTTTTTATATATATATATTTTTTGTTGTCGTTTTAACATCTCCACGTCCCTAGTATAAAAAAAAGAAAAAGGAAAAAAAATTTACCTGCTTTTTCAGAAGAACATCAACAACAACAAGAGAGGTAAAGACGAAACTATAAAGAGGAAACTATAAAGTACCGAGAGACTTCCTGGGCAAAGAATGGACAATCAGTCTCCTTCCTGTGTCAATGTCAGTGTTGTCTGTGCGGGAGATGCTGTTTTTGTGTAGAGAATGTACATTTTCTGTAACCTTTTGCAATCTAGTTACTAATAAGCACTACTGTAATTTAGCACTGTTTTAACTCCACTCTCATTTTAAATTCCTTTGATTCTTTCCAACCATGAAATAGTGCATAGTTTGCCTGGAGAATCCACTCACGTTTATAAAGGAAATGTTGATGGCACCGTGTAGAAGCCCCTCTGTATCCATCCACGTGTGCAGAGCGGCCAGAGCCCACTGGTACTGGGAGTTCCTGACCCAGGCCCGACCATGTTGCACCCATTGTCCCCTGACTGGGATTCCCCCACCCCAACAGTGACGGATTTTGGAGAGATGAAAATTCTATTCATTCGTTGATCCACTGAGATCTGGGGAGCCCACATCTCAGTATTTCTGATCCTGGCTACTTCCCCCTAGAGAAAATAAGCCCTCTTTTTTTTTCAGCCTTGCTCACAGCAGCAGAAGAAAGGGCTTCTCTGCTTGGTCCCCTGCTGGTAGGGGTGGGTGCCCAGGGGGCCCCCTGCCCGTGGCCAGCTCCCTGCTGAAGAACATGCTGTTTGTATTGTTTTAGGAGACCAGGCTGTTTTGTGAATAAAACTGAATGCATGTTTGTGTCATGATAACACTATTGGCTTCTTGCTCTTGGGTTTTGGAGGGCTGGCTTGGGGCTGTGGCTGGGCTGGGGATAGCTAGACTCTCTTGGAAAGGAGAAGCCTTTGGGCCCAGGAGGTAGGCTGAGAACAGGAACAAGCATCCTGGAAATAGCACACAACCATGTTTCTATGGAAGGGTTAGTGTGTCCCAGGCTCCCCTAGGTCTTGAGCCTGACCATTTCCAGGCAACCTGTCCTATTGGGGTGGGCCTGGGCTACTTGGGTCTTTTTGCGTGGCAGCAGTCTTCCACATACCCAGCCACCCACACAGTTCCTCCGGAAGCAGTTTTCTCCTGGGTTTCTGAACTGCAGCTGTATGTCCTGGTCTTGGATCCCTTCCACTCCAGCCTGCTCTGACCTCCAGAGGGTTTGTTGGTAAGCGGTGGTCTAGAACCTCAGAAGCTAGCTGTCTGGGGAAATCTTTACAAAGCCCCATGCCATGGTCTAGGCCAGGGTGATTTTAACATACAGGTGTGTGATTCAGATGCTGCTTTTCACAAATCCTGGAGGCCAACTTGAAAGATAAGGCCTAGCCAACCACTGGAGGAATGCTCTTCCCCATCCTCTCATCTGCTCTGAGCCCGGTAGAGATGGAAGCTAGACTTGCAGAAGAACTTCCTGACAAGGTTTCAGGTGGGTGAGGGCTTTCAGAACAAAGGAAGGTGGGGCTTCTGAAGCTGAGTGGGTGGTGAGGTGGGGAGAGATGGGCTGTGTGCTATTGTTCCTGGAAGGGGAAAGCAGGGAGGAGGATCCTGACCCCAGCCCTTTCCCTGTGTCACAGGCTCCCTTGGAGCACCAAGGGCTCAGCAGCCTGGCCTGGCACAGCAGGGGGAGGCAGGGGCGGGGGAGGTAGCTTTCAACTCCATCCCTGCCTGGGAAAATTCCCTTTCATGTGGCTGCCTGTGATCTCTCCAGGCGGCTTTGCAAAAAGGGGGTGTCCAGCAGGGAGTAGGGGGAGGTGTTACAGCTGGGGGCACCCTCACTCCAGCACAAGGCAAACTGCAGCACCTCCAGATCTCCAGATCCTGGGGGGGGGGGGGGTTAGGGAGGGCTTAGGAGGGAGTGGGGAGCCTGGCCAGCAGGGGGCACTGGGCTAGAGGCCGGTGCTGGCAGCACACAGACTGCAGATGGCCTAGGCCAGTCCTCTGGCACATCTCCAGGTGTGGGGTGGGTGGCTCTGGTGCCAGCGTAAATGGGAGGGTATGTCGTGACTCAGCTGGCCTGAGCCCACCCCACAGTGCAGAAACCTAAGGTTCTAAGCCCCTCACTTCGAGTTCCTGCCTCTTGTACCCAGGGGCACTGTGGAAGTGGACACGAGCTAGAGTGTTTCTGAGGGAAGCAAAGGTAAAAAATCCCTTTGAAGCCGCGCCTTGCCCTGGGAAGTGATATTCTTCCAGAAAATTGCCAAGGAGGAACCCCCATCAAGAAGGCGGGGCTTGGTGTCTACTGAGCAGTGGTCAATGGCAATGCTGTTTTAAAACTATTCACAGGGCTGGAGAGGTGATGCCCTGGCTAAGAGTACTTGCTCTTGCAGAGGACTAGAGTTTGTGTCCCAGCATGTGATGCTCACAATGACCTGTGGCTCCAGCTCTGGGAATCTAACACCCTCTCTGGCCTCCTCAGTCACCAGCACATAAACACACACATATATACATAGGTTAAAAAATACATGTATTTGGGCCAGCTCTGGTAGCACAGACCTGAAACCCCAGCTGTGAAGGCTGAGATGGGAGGACAGCACTGTCTGAAACACAAAACAACCTAATAAGGTGATTACATTCCTCTGATCCCAGAACTCATGGAACTGGGAAACCATGAGTTTTAGTTTTAGTGAGTGTGAAATTATCCTGAGCCAAGTCAGGCACTGGATAAAAAAAAAAAAAAAGTGTTGGTGGCATGTACCTTTAATTCCAGGACTCAAGAGGTAGAGGAAAACTGATCTTTTGTGAGCTTGAGGCCAGCCTGGTCTACACAGTTTCTGGACACCCATGGCTACATGGGAAGACCTTGTCCTAAAACAAGAGTTTTGTTTTGGATGTGTGCTTTCCCCCTTCCACAGCCCGCTCCTACTCTTGGGAGTGTCCATTGGCCTTTACTGTATATTTGTTTATGTGGTGTTATGCCTGAATGTCATCTGTGCTCCACTTGGGAGCCCAGTACCTGTAGAGGCCAAAGAGTGTCAAGTGCCATGGGACCACAGTCATAGACAGTTGGAAGCCAACTTATGGATGTTGAAAATTGAGCTCTGGTCCTCTAGAAGAGCAGTGTCTGTAACTGCCGAGCCACCTTCGCTAGCCCCACCCTGGAAATTTCTTTAAAATAAAATAATTCACCAAACCTCTCCAGAAGGCCTTTCTGGGTGGACCTGACCTTAACATTCTTCCTAAGACTTTTTCTGTCATGTAACTCACCTTTACAGTTCGGTCCTGACCCTGGATAGCCAGCCTATTGCCCTACTGTTAGGCTATCCGATTGAAAGGTCTCAAACTCCTGAAACCCAGTCTGTCTTTACACACCTTTGAGTCCTCGTGTTTTGTTCAGAGTCTTTCTCCTGTCCCTTTATCTCTGTTTTAGACCTCTCTTCTGTTGACAAAGGATACTCTTGGGGGAGTGGGGATGGTTCATTCCCTCCCTTGTCAGGATGGGAAGTGTGCCTCCTGGTGATTTAGGAGTCTTTATCCCAGCATCCTATATCCCAGGGGACAATCTACTGACTAGAACAAGCTTGGAGAGTGGCAAGGTATGAGGTGGAGGGGCTAGGCACACTCCTAGAGACAAGTCCATTAACACAAGGACTTTGTGTGTGTGTGTGTGTGTGTGTGTGTGTGTGTGTGTGTGTGTGTGTGTGTGTACACGTGCACATGCAAGAGAAGGAGAGGGAGACTGACTTGAAGCCTAGAAAACCTCATGAGGTCTAGAAACATGATTGTTTGTACCATTGAATGTGACATGACAGTGGGCTTGAAATGATGTGGAAGACATTTAAGATGTCATGCGGCCATGGATTCATATATGAATGGTGTCATTGGGATGTTCAGTGACACTGTTTGTGTGATTCTGTGACTGTGTACAGTCCTGTAGCAGACCCAGGGTGATATCAAGATGTACAACTGAATGTAACATTGTGTGGCTATGTTTGTGGTATTGAATATGCAATACTGTTTGTATATTATGTGACCATGGGATAACACTTCACAATACTAAGTGTCCATGTCTTATATATGTGGCCCTAAGACTGACATCAGAAGAGTGTGTGTGATGTACGTGATGACCGTGCAGTAACCCTACATGTTGCCTACATGATGCTGTGGATGTGCAGTATACATACATGTGTCAGTGTCCCCATAGATCCTGGGTACAGAATCGTTCATGTGTGTATACCCACAGCATTTCCTGCCTCCCGCCCCTGACAGCTGTACAACTCTGGAGAAAGCACAGGGTTCTCAGGGCAATTCATTCTCCACTGTGGGTCCAGAAGCCCAGGCTGCACTGGGTGCTGGTCTTGGAGAATGGGAGAACGGGAGGCTTTTTCCCACAGTTGAAATGTCCCTCTCCCAGAGCTTTCACTGCTGGCTTCAGCGCCACAGAATACCTTGGCAACTCTGACTCCTTTGTTCTCTGTGGCCGCCAAAGGCCTCCCATTTCAACCCCAGAATGCCCAGTGCCTGCCAGGCAGGAGACCCTTCTCCCATGGCAGCCAGCTTGGTATGACCTAGTCCCTACCCACTGAAGCTATTTCCACCACCACACACACACACACACACACACACACACACACACACACACACACACACACACACACACCAAGTCTGTCCCATGCTCCAGACTGGCCCTGAGCTGTTAGCCGTTAGCCTGGTGTGCAGGAAGGAAGAAATACCAGTTCCTCTGCTGTGCTGGATGACTGTGGGTCAGCACCTGGGTTCTGGAAGGGTACAACTTCCCCTTGGCACATGGCCAAGTTGGAAGCTCAGCCTTCAGTCCAGACTGAGTTCCGTTTTGAGGGGGGTCGATTTTTCTTTGGCTGAGGTAAACCATCAGGACTGGGCTTATGACCCATTTTATAGATGAGGGACATTGCATGACTCAGCAGAAGCAAGATGATGATCAGCACCCAGGCTTCTGTTCTCTTGGGAGGAGGACCAGCTGCCTCCAAAACAGTTGGCAAGGGGGCCAGGGAGTCTGGACATGTGGGTTCCTTCCCATGTACTGGTCCTGATGTGTCACAGCCACCATGTTGTGTGTATTTCTTCTTGTTGGATGACCTTGGTTGTAGAAGTACCCTTGCCTTTGTTCTGTATTCTTAGGGAAGGGGCAGCATAGCCAGGGGTTGGAGAGTAGAGCACTTGACAAGGTCACCTCACAGTTAGTGCCAAGACCCATGGCAGGGACATGAGACTAGTGACCCTGGAGGTAGATTTGAGCTTAGAGGCCCAGCCTCCACTCTCAGCCCAACCTAGCTCACACTGCTACAAAGAAGGATGTGATATCGGCATGGCTCGGTTGTAGCAAGGCCATTTGGGTCTGACCTGATTGCACTACCAGCTCCCGCTCCCTCCCAGGTGCCAGAGATACACAGATGGAGGTCATTTGTACAGCCCTCCCTGGCCCCCCACTGCCTGCCTCACAGGCAAAAGCTGTAGAAAGAACAGGCAACAGTAAAAACATAGATCTCAACCCCGCCACTCTGTAGATGGGACCAGGCACAGAGAGCCTTGTTGTTCCCACAATCACGTAGCTCTGGTGTGTCTGTCCTATTGCTAAGGTCCCACATCTGCCTTGAGGTCTCTGCTTTTGGGGAAGGATAGAAAGGTTTCCTGAGACTGCTAGCCAGGGTACTGAGCAGACATGGTTTTTCTTCTTGAGACCTACCACCTTCCAGCAGCATTAAATCACTCTTCTGCCAGAGAACAAGAGCAGCTTCAGATTCCAGGCAGTGGGGGCCATAAAGAAGAGGTGGATCAGGTCCTCCCAGGCAGGTCTGGGTACCTGAGGATTTGATCTGAAGGTGGTAGTCACTAACCCCATCTCAGATGCCAGGCTCTAGGATACACACCTCTTTCCTGTTCCTTCTGACTAACACACACACACACACACACACACACACACACACACACACACACACACACGCTCTCCTGACCCCCGGCTCAGGTGTCCATGTTTCCCCAGTCACAGTCCTAGCCAATCTGGTCACATGCTTCCAACCCTGTAGTCTTGAGGTCATGAAGGGCATCATTGGCACCTAGCACATGAAAGTGTGCTAAGAAACATCTGTGGATCCAGATGTGTGGAGCATGCCTCTAATTAGTACTGGGAAAGTGAAGGCAAGGGGATCAGGAGTTCAAGGACAGCCTGAGCTTCACGTCAAAGACACTGTCTCACAACAAACCTGTGAGCTAAATAAAAACCATCTTTCCTTCTTGGGTACTTCTTTTCTGTGTGTGTGTGTGTGTGTGTGTGTGTGTGTGTGTGTGTTTTATCATAATTGAGGTACTATCCATAAATGAAAACTTATTAAAAAGAACATCATTAGGCCAGCCTGGTCTACAGAGTGAGTTCCAGGACAGCCACGGCTACACAGAGAAACCCTGTCTCGAAAAACCAAAAAAAAAAAAAAAAAAAAAAAAAAAAAAAAAAAAAAAAAAAAAAAAAAAAAAAAGAACATCATTGTGCAGAGAGTATGGCTCAGTCTCTTAAAAAGCATGTACAATGCATTGGGTTCGGTCCCCAGCTTCCATAGAAATATTTCTTTCTCTGTAAGAAATACTGATGGTGGTGATGAGACCCTCCTGCCTCACAGGGCACCAAGCTTGTGACTGGTAAACCAAGCACTGGGCCAGTTCATTACATTCATATGCCCAGAATACCCTGAGAACAGCATTGATCGGTTATCCCTACTTTATAGATAACAAAATTAGACCCAGAGAGAGAGAGAGAGAGAGAGAGAGAGAGAGAGAGAGAGAGAGAGAGAGAGAGATATGCTAAGTCACCCAGCTGATCTTTTAATCACCTGGTTATGCTTCAGACTTTATCAGGAAACAAAGCTGACCTCCCCCCCCCCCCCAAAGGCCACTGCCCACTGGAGCCAGTCTGGGGATTTGTTTGTATAAAATAAGGTTTCATTATATAGCCTATGTGGGATCCCCCTGCCTCAGCCTCTGAGTGCTGGGATTATCCCTGCCTCAGCCTCTGAGTGCTGGGATTACTGGCATGTACTACCACACCCAGCCTATAAAATTCTTTAACCAAGTCTTTAAAAGTCTAGAAAGGTTTAGAAAGAAAATAAAAGTACTGTATAGGGAATCAGAGCATAACCTTAGAGAAGCAAGAGGAGAAATTCTGGAGGTGCAGACCAGGCATAGCCTGAGCCCACACAGCCTCTATCCTTCCTCACCCTGGAGGACCCATGGCCCCTCCTAGCCCCACCCCCCACAACAATAGGATTGACACGCAGCTGCTGGGGGCCCAGAAGAGTGGCTGCTGTGAGGGTGAGGGCAAGGGCAGTGCCCGCGCTGCAGCCGTTGATAAGGCGACAGAGCCCTCGGGAGCCGGGACACAGTGAAGCCATGGAAACACGGCTGAAGTGTGAGGCTGGCTCAGCCGCTTCCCCAGGTGGCTGCCTCCCAGGCCTGGCAGGGGCCCAGCAAGACAGGTCCAGCCACAGGCTATGTCTCCTCCTGCCCTCCCAGGGGTCAGCCTGGGCTGGTAGCTGCAAGTCGCACTCCAGCCTGTTTTCCTAGGGTCAGACTTGGGTCAGTCAGCCTTTGGGCATTGGTATGGAAGACCGAGGACAGACAGGGTGCTCCGCCAATGCCTCCTTCCCCACTTAGCTATTTCCAGTCTGCTACCCACTCCTCTACTATAAATATGTGTGCATTATTTACCTTAAGCATTTTGATAAATCATAATAGCAGAGACATCTGCTGTCAAAACTGCAAACTGCATTTGGGGCAGAGCTTGTGGACGGTGTATGATACAGACCAGGGGTGCACAGGCTCTGATAATATGAAAGAAATGGTTTGGGTGTCCCATACCTTCCTCCAGGGCTAGGCCTTGAAGGGGACCCTAGCTCCATCTTTTGGGGTGACTCTTCACTGACTGCTAGTCAGAAAACCTTCCCAGGGAGGCTGTCCACACTTTCCATCCACACGCACCCAACTGTGTTTTTGCTTCCTGCCTTCCTCAGAATTGTTAATGCAGAGCCAGCCGCTGAAGAGTCCCCGGAGCAGAGATTAACTCCTGGGGCAGTGAGGGTGGGGTTGGCCCTGGGAAGCCGGGAGTAGGAGTAGGGGGGTTGACGGGGGTTGACGTTCAAGCCTCAGAAGATTAATCATCCTGCAGCTGGCCTCGTCACAAGGGCACCCAGCTTTCAACACCCCCCACCACCACGACCACCGCGCCCCCAGGAGGGGCTCTGCCTTCTCTGCCTTTCAAAGTCCCTACTGTGCCACTCGAACTTGTGGGAGGATTTGGGGAGCTGAAGCCAAGTTCCTTTTGCCTTTTCTGGTTTCTTCCTGGTGGCCTCAGGGACCCTAAGGACCCCAAGCAGCAATCTTGTGGTCTCCTTGGTTTTAGTCTAGCTCTGCAGCCCTGAGAGGAGGAGGTCTTGGTCTGCCTGCCTACTGCCAAGCAATACCCCCCAAAGTAGAGCTAGAGTGAGGCACCCCAGGACCTGTTCACACTGGGAATTCAAAGGAAGGTGTGGTGGATCTGATGTTACTCTCCTCACCCTGCCCCTCCCGCTTACCCTAAATGACCTAGAGATGTGGAGCAGGGCATGCTGGGTAGAAACAAGGCAAGCACCTGTTGGTAATACCCTAGGGTGAAGAACCAAAGTGCGAGCCTCTCAGCTAGTCACCGCACTTTAATCTTCAACACATTACAGTAGGTAGGACTCAGGTTAGATCAGGAACTAGGCTGAGTTGCCTTCTGCTTTCCTCTGCTTACCTTCCTCCATCCTAGAGTTCCATGGCCCCACAGAGACAACACTAGATGAATTAACTTGTATGCTTTGCTGGGCTTTCTGGGTAGAGCGCAGCAGAGTAGTAAGCAGGCAGGACTGGCCTCTGGTGAACGGCAGTTGCTAACGTTAGGGCAAAACCTATTAGGTCTGACCTTGAGGATTCCAACTTTGGTGCCATAAGCTGACGAGTTGGTGCAACAAAGGGAACCAAGAATCGACTCCAAGAAGACACAGGAGAAAAGCCTAGTTGGGCACACTTGGATCTGAACGTTGTATTGCCAGTGTAGGTTCTTTGATGGCCAAGAGGCTGCTTCCCCTCAGCCTCAGTTTACACATCAGCCGGTGACACCACGTCTCCAAGACACAAAGATAGAAGGAAGCTTGTGGGAAAAGTCCTGAGAACTCCCCCAATTAGCTGTGTGTGAGGATGCATGCCTATAAACCCAGTAAGGGGTTGCTGCAAGTTCGAGGTCAGGTTGGACTGCAGCATTGTATGACTTATGACTGTGTTGACAGAGTAACAGAGATAGAAAGAGCACTGTCCCTCACCCTCACACCACAAAGCACAACAGATAGGAGTGGATAGGCAGAGGCTAGAGCCAAAAACAAGGATGGCTTATGGAGATAAGCAAAGGATCAGGCTTCTTTTTTACTGGGAGTGATGTTTGCATGCATGCATATGCGTTTATATGAACCAGCACATGTGTGTTCATGTGGAAGGCAAAGGTCAAACTCAGGTGTCATTCCTTAGGATTTTGACGTTTTGAAATAGAATGATGAGGCTGGCCTTGAGCTTAGAGATCTGCCTGCCTTTGCCTCCCAAGTGCTGGGATCAAAGGCGTGTACCACTATATACAGCCATACTTTCATAAGAGCCTCAGAAACTCCTTAGGTTGTGAGACCATGCTAGTGGGAACCCAGGCAAGAATTAATATCAAGGGCCGGGCGGTGGTGGCGCACGCCTTTAATCCCAGCACTTGGGAGGCAGAGGCAGGCGGATTTCTGAGTTCGAGGCCAGCCTGATCTACAGAGTGAGTTCCAGGACAGCCAGGGCTACACAGAGAAACCCTGTCTCGAAAAAACCAAAAAAAGAAAAGAATTAATATCGAGTTTGAGGATAGAAGTTTTCCTTGGGACAGTGGGAGTCAGGGATGGTTCTCAAAGTTCAGCAATACTGTGGGATAACTAGAACACTCCATTCCACCTTAGAAGGTTAAGGTTCAGGAAGTGACCTGTCCTCTTAGGAAGAATCTCAGTGACAGATTAACCAGGCTAATTGGGAAGGCTTTAAGACTCTTCCTGGAGATGAAAGTAAAGAAATATCTGTGTCTCAAGAGATCCTAACCTAGAAGCAGCAGGATGGCAGGCTGGGTGGTAGGGTCTAGGATTTCCATCTGAGCCTTATCTCAGGCTGCTTTCATGATCTCAGACTAAGGCATAGCCAGCCTGCCCTTCCGGTCCCCAGCTCTCCTCACTGGTGTGGCAGACTACCATCCAGCAGCAGTCAGCCTGGGCTCTCGGCGTTTCCTGAGCGATCAAGGCTTGAGTAGGCATTAAATTTAGAGCTCTTCAACCTTTGCCTATCCTCATGTAGGCTACTTCTTCTGCTCTCCTATCCACACCCCTCTCACCTCTGACCTTGAGGCCCGCAGCCTCTACTGCTATCACCTGTTGTCATGGGAACTCCATACTTCTGACTTAGCATAGGCAAGAGCAGGCCTAGAGCTCATAGCAGGGAAAGCTGATGGCACTGGGGTGGGGAGTTGGGGTTTCTGTTCCTACCAGCTTGACTTTCTTTTTGGGAAGGAAGTATCAGAAAGGTGGATGACCTGAAGCCAGCAAAATGGTTCAGCAGGTAAGGGTGCTTGGCACTAAGCCTAACAGTTTGATCCCTAGGACCCAAATCCTGGAGAGAGAGAGAGAGAGAGGCAAGTCTGGCAAGTTCCCTAACCTCCACACAGGTGCTGTGGCATGCACCCCCACAAAACCAATAAATAAATCGAAAAAAAAAAAAAAAAAAAAAAAAAAAAAAAAAAAAAGAGTCAAGCAGTGCTGGTGGCATGTGCCTTTAATCCCAGTACCCAGGAGACAGAGGTAGGTTGATCTTTGTGAATTCGAGGCCAGCCTGGTCTACAGAACAAGTTCTAGGACAGCCAGGACTACAGAGAAACCCTGTCTGGAAAAACCAAAAAGGGAAAAAAAAAAAAGAAGAAGAAGAAGAAGGAAAAAAGATCTGAATAGGGATGGGTTACAGTGAAGACAGTCAGGGCTTAGGGTCCCTAGAGTCTTGTACTTTTACAGGCTCACTCACCCTCTCTTGACTCAGCTTTAGGTTGGTGATGACAGGGAAGGGTGGTGGGGACCTTCCTATTTCTCTCACTGCCAACAACAACCAGAGCTCAGAGCCCTGAGCTCAGCTCATTCTCAAGGCTAAAAATACCAAGAAGGCGTCGGCTGCAGCTCCCTAGACATCCCATCCAACCGCCCCTCACCCCCAGCAATTCGCGTGTGTGTGATCGCGTGTGTGCGTGCGCGCGCACACACACACACACACACACACACACACACACACACTGGACCTTACTCCGAGAAGCTGTCTAAACTTAACCATACAGTGCTCTGTCTGAGCTTTCCAAAGTCCTCATTCTGGGTGAAACCAAAATATGGATTCTATTTCTTCCTCTGACCCCAATTTGCTGTGTGATCTTGAAGTAGTCTTTTGGCTTCTCTGAGCTTTAGTTTCCCTTGATGAAATAAAGAAGCTGCATAGAAATGCAGAGGCTCAGGGATGGGAGGTCTAGGCCCTGGCTGTCATCTCTGAGGCCCTCCGAAGCTCCCATGCTCCATAAGCGGCTGTGCCCTGGGTCAGAGCATCCTTCTCTAACACCTCCTGAACTGCAAAGAGGGATTGCTGGCTTCCTCATACTGAAGAAGCAGAGGCAGGGGGATCTCTATGAGTCTGGTTTACATAGTAAAAACCCTGTCTTAAAAATTAGAATTTTTAAATTAGGGCGGTGGTGGCTTATGCCTTTAATCCCAGCACTTGGGAGCAGGCGGATATCTGAGTTCGAGGCCAGCCTGGTCTACAGAGTGAGTTCCAGGACAGCCAGGGCTACACAGAGAAACCCTGTCTCGAAAAACCAAAAAAAAAACCAAACAAAACAAAACACAAAAACAAACAAACAAAACAAAACAAAAACAGAAGAGGAGGAAGAGGAAAGAAAAAAGTAGGTACAAAGATTCAAGTCCCATAAACAGGGCAGCACGATCTAGATTTAGCGGGGAAGTGACATGTTTTGAAAGAATTCTGGGGGTATTTGTTCATCAATTATTCTAGGGTTAAGAACTGTTGGTTGTTGGATGCTGTGGTCCGATACCCCAGCTGGAATCCACTCTGAACTAGATCATTCTTCCAAGGCAACCAATGCCCAGTAGTTTTGTGAATGCATTTTTAGACCATGAAAGGGTGCTCTTAGGTAAAACATTAATAAACTGCATCACATTGGTGGGGAAGATTAAATGTAAATTAGATAATTAAAAATGAAGCCGATGCCTGCTGCTTGGTGCTATTACCTCTTATTAAAAGTTATGAGAGGTGGCCTTGGGTGGCGGCTGGTTGAGGGCTTCTGAGGAGGGTAACAGAGGCAAAGGCTGTACACTGGAACCCAGTTTGGTCTCACAGGTCCAGCAGATGGGGAAACAGGATACTCCTGCATCCAGTCTACAGAAAGAGGGCATGGCTGTTCACAGCCCTGAATATGAACCCAGGTTCTGCCTCTTCCTAGTGTTCCTGTAAACTTCTTCTGTGAAAGAGATGAGAGCAACATGGTCCCCAGGGCACTGGGGAGGAGGATCATGGGAACTCCAGCCCAGCCCATCTGAAAAGCAAAGCAAGGGACTTGAGAAGCTTCTCGGTTGGGAGAGTGCATGTTAGCAGTGACTGGGAAACCCTGCACTGAGTTCCCAATACTGAAAGCAACATGACTTAGTTCTCCCAACACTCCAGAGGTGGGGGCAAGAAGATCAAGAAATTCAAGGATATTCTCTGCTAGTTGCAGGCCAGCATGGGTTACAAGAGTCACTGAATCTACATACATGCATACATACATACATACTTGTCTTGAGCTAGCCAGGAGTAGGGCCACATAGTTTGTTAAATGGCCTTGATTACTTGCTGTATCACTCAAACCATCAAGATAGTTCTCAGCAGTTGGCTCTTAGCTGAGGCCTAAGGCCTTCCACCATAGGCTTTAGTTAGCTACAGGGAATGTCAAAGCTAGGCTAGAACAAGGGAGTTAGGGTCCATGGTCATGCTTTATCAGGTTGAGGTAGGTGGTCCTGGGACAGTCCTCCCACACAAAGGGCCTGTTTGCTGCCTCAAGATGTTGCACTGGCTCCTGGTTATTATTAATCTGCCCTGTGTTCTCGGCCTTGTGCTGAATGTGGGGAGCCCGAGGTGAATATTTCCGCAGTGAGAGAGGCAGCCCTGGGTAATAAGTCCCTAAGGGGGTGGCTATTCCGAGCAAGCCCAGAACAGGCAAGCCTGTGGAGGAGGAGGAGGAGGAGGCGTACGCATCCCAGGACGCCCTGGATGAACTTTGTGGCTCCTGACTTCCCGACCCTGGCCCAGTGGAAGCTGGGCAAGGCAGGTAGAGAGGGCCCCCAGCAGCCAAGGCAGGGAGGCTGAGCTCGCTGGCCAGGCTCTTGGTGGGCTGTTCAGGGTGCGCGCCGAGGGGGTGGGAACGCGGAGCGTGTGAGTCACCGTTTCTGGGCCAGGCAGGCGGCGACTGCGGAGCGGGGGGCGCATTCCTGGCTGGCAGGGCGGCCGGCACTAATGTCTTTCCCACATGGCCCCGAGTTCCCCGCTCGGCACGATCACACGAGCAAGACGCTCCTGCGGCCACCCCCGCCCCAGCTGCCTCCTTCCCACAGAACCGTGGAAGGGGAGGGCGGAGACGAGGCGAGCGCAACTGGGCCTCTCGAGGTGGCCGGGGCTCTCGCACGGTGCCGGGCGCACTGGGAGCCACTGAGGCCGGGACTCCCATGGATTCTTGGCTAGTCTCAGTCCACCCTTTCCCGGCCTGCACACAGCGGGGTGTCGGAGAAGCACTGGCGGCGAGATCCCCAGTAACTTCAGCCCCCTGGGACTGCCGCTGCAGTCACCTCCTCCTCTTCTTCCCGTCGTGTCCTCTGGGCCAAGCTCTAGGATAGGGCTGTACGAAGCTGCAACGCATCCGGAAGGGTCTGGGGAGGGTGGTTCCTGGAAGAGGCCACACCCAGTGCCTCATTCCTTGGGTTGGAGGACAGCCCTTGCCAAGGCTAAAGGGACTGTGAGCACTGCTTCCCACGCAGTTCTTGTCCCTGGGCCAGGCCCCTAGGGGGAAACTGAGGCTGCGAGGGCGGCCCACCCAGAGCTCTCTGTCTGTTGGGGGAAGTTGGCGGTTGTCCCTCCAGCTGGGCTCAGAAGCTCTAATGAGAGTTAAATGTAGGGCGTGAGTCACCTCGGAAAGGGGGATGGGACCACCCTCAGACGTGAAGGGTGAATAGCGTTTGCCATACCGCTCATCCGCATCCCTAATCCCCATTTCCCCTGCACCACATCCCTTAGCCCTTGGGAAGGTGATCCTGTCATCCTAGGTCAGCCTTCCCTAAAAGGCTGTCTTAGAAGTAGGGGCTATGGGGCCATAGAAAGACTCCACATCTAGCACCTGGGATCTCATGACTGTGAGTTCTGGGGTTCGGTCATGTGTTGGGATGGGGGCTGGGCAAAGAGCCCAGGCCACCCTGAAAATCCCCCTACTGGCTGCCTGTCCTTTCTCAGGCCGCCAGGCTCTGACCACACAGGGTGTCTCTCCTACACCCCCACACCCAGCTCTCTCCAGCCAGCACAGGGACTTCCGTCTGCAGTCCTCATGACATGGCAGTGTGTGCGTACAAACTTGCCTCTGTGACGGGGTTTGTCACTGTATGTGTGACTAAATGTGCACTTGAGTGTATTTATGTATGACTGTCAGTGTCCAAGTGGGCCTCAGGGTTGCAGGGCCTGGGGAGGGAATGTTTCCGCATGCTTGTCTCTGTTTTATTGGTGTGTCTTTCCGTATGACTGTGTGTGACTGTGTGAACCTCATCCAACCTACGAGGTCCCTTGCTTCTCCTTAGAGCACCCAGCTATAGCCAAGAGAAGTGGGGTTAGGGAGTGAGTCTGGAGGGAGCTGGAGGGGACAAAGTATTTCTGTTGCCTTCTGAATGACCAGGCTGGGTGGTCACCACTGGAGGTGGGAGGGTGGACAGTCAAAGGAAAGAGACCCCACCCCCAAAGAAGGGATCCCTGCTCAGCAGTCCCCTCCCTACTCCCTCTGCTCTCAGCCCAGCACCTCCTGGCAAGAGCTTATTTGCATGGTATTTACATTTCATTTGCATCGTGTTCAATTAAAAACCTGACCAGCTCCCGCCTGCCTGGCGCTGCCTGCCCAGCCTGGTGAAAATGTTGGTTGGGCACTGTCGCCTGCCCCCCCATGGACTGACCCATGTGGGAGGGGTCCTCCCTTCAGTGAGATCATCCTAGTCACCCACTCTATGTGTGTGAAAGCTGGAAGGACAAATGGAGAAACTGAGGTCCAGAAAGGGCCACCTAGAACTGCAAGCTGAGGGGTAGGCTCAGAGCTTGAAAAAATCATAGCAACAACTGCCTCTTTAAGGAGGAGTTGCTGCTGCAGGAGCATGGCCAGCACCTGCTGTACACTATCTTATCTCTGTGGCACTACTCTTTGAAGTCTGGCAGTCCTTGCATTATCCCTATTTCACAGATGGGAATGCCGAGGCTGGAGAGAGCAAGGCTTAAGTACACCCAGCTAATGCAGATTTTAAAAATCTGTCATTTTTTATTACAAGTACTTGATCCAAATGTTAAGGAAGAGCAGAATTGTAGAAAAGTCTCTGTTGTCCTGGTGAGCCAAGCTCAACATCGTAAGCTCTGGGTGGACCTGCAAGCTCATCCCCTAACCTGGAGCTGGCCCTAATTGCTTTGCTTTTTGTTTCCTAAAACTGACAGCCATACCTAACTCCTGGCTAAAAGATGGGGTGCACTTGACCATGGTCTTCTTCTTGGAAGACTGGCCTTCTTGGGCTCCAATCAGGGCTGGTAACGCTGTAAAATGCACAAGTGGAGAGGAAAGAATTGAACTAAGGCTGAAAGTGGATGAAACCATCAGGTGGGCCCATGGAGATATCCAAGGGCCCCTCACCACACTTTGTAACTGGGGAGCCTTCCTACAGCATCCTTTCATAGAGCTGGGCTATGGATATTATCTAGCAGCTAAGCTCTCAGAAGTAGTATGTTGTCCTCAGCTTGCTGGTGGAGGACTCCTGCTAGGTCCAGGGTCTGGCCATGAGATTGAGGTAGGGAGGGTGTCATTGACAGGCACCAAATGCCTCCATATGTGTGTATATAATCATACGGGTACATATCATACATACGTCCATGCATGCATACGTACATATACACACATACACACAGACATACATACACACCCATATAGACTGAGACTGCTGGTGTACCCATACCCAGCTCTCACTTATGAATGTCATCACTCTTGGGGGAGGAGAACACTGCCCATCTCATGTGGAATGTAATCCACTCTGGAACTATGAAGGGAAGTCCTAGAAAAGTGACTTTCCTCACCCCAGCTGCCTTGGGCTTTAGGGGGTTCTTTCTACCTCTGATCATGTTCCACAGTGATTGGATCTGAAGTAGATGTGTGACTTAGGTCTAGCCAATCAGGTTGTATCCCAAGGCTTTAGTTGAGGAAGTTCTCTGATGTAGCAGTTGGGGATTTGGGAACCACTGCCTTGACTTATTTTTTATTTTTTATTTTATTTTTTTTTACCAGACAGGATCTCATGCCACCCAGGCTGCCTTCAAACTTGGTACACAGCCAAGGATGTCCTTGAAATACTCATCCATTTGACTCCTCCCAACAAATGCTACCATTACAGGCCAACACCTCAGGATCCAGCTTCAGGACCTTGGGAGAGCGCTGTCCAACAAGCCAGTGAAGAAAACTGACCTTGGCCTAGTGTAGCTCAGTGGTAGCGTATTTGCATAAGGCTTTAGGGATTGGATCTGCAGTACCTTAAGAAATATTATTTAGCCTTGAAGTAAGCCAGTTGGTTGGCATTTTGTTTGAGCTATGTGTGTTATAGAGTTCTGCACTTGCAGTCTGAGCACTTGCAGTCTGAGGCTCTGCCAAGATAGTACAGGCCTTGCCCAGTTCTTTCTCCAAGTCTGTACCATGTATCTCTGCCTGGAAGTGGACTGCCTTTCTCTCATTCTCCACTGACCAGCCAGACATGGGTGTGGAAGGCCAGCTTGTCAACCCTTCTCCAGGAGGCTCACTGCCCTCTGTTCCTTGCTTCTCTCTGGGCTGCACTCTCTTGAGAGTTACCCGGGACTTCTCACACCAGCCTCACAGGCCGTGTCTATGCCTACAACCACTTTGCTGACTTTGCTCTCTGTTCCAGCACTCAGGAGAACTAGGAAGTTCACCCGTACAAGTTCCAGAGAAGAATGGGCTGTAGAGTAAGACCCTGTCCTCAAGATAAATAAATAAATATCCCTTTTTTGGGGCCTTCTACGTCAAAGTCCCATAGTTCAGATGCCTAAGTGTTGTGGGAGGCGCACTGTGCCCCAGTTAACACAACTGACAGCCCTCCATAGTCGGAAGCTCACTGGACGCATTGGGCAGTCTTGGTTCACACTGTAGTCCATGCAGAGGTCAGGGGACCACTTTGGGAAGTTGGTTCTTTCCTTCTACTTTTGGGTCATGGGAATCAAACTTAAGGTGTCAGGTTTGGCATCCTCTTTGTAGTCATAAGATCTCTGAAACTAGTCCCCGCCTCTAGTGTCCTATCCTTTACTATATCTTAAGAAAGGATATTCCTAACGTAGTCTAAGCTGGGCTTGAACTCACGATCTTCCTTACTCAGCCTCCTGAGAGCTGGCACTACTGGTCTTATCTGAAGATGTTAGAGATGGGCCTCGTGTTGCAGGCCTACCATCCAAGCTACTAGAAGATTCCTTGAAGCAGAAGATCCCTTGAGCACAGCATTTTAAAGTCAGCCCAGGCAACAGTGAGAACCCACACATAAAGATGAGCAAAGCCAGTCGGAGTCATGAATTCCTGTAATCCTAGCACTTGAAGTGGAGGTAGAATGATCAGGAATTCAAGGCCAGCATAAGCTACATAGTTTCGGGACAGATTTAGCTGTTTGATCCTGAGCACGGCCTGCCCCATACACACTTGATACATTTACAACTGAAAAAATGGAAAGCATTGGGCCTGAGGATGTAGCTCATTGGTAAGGAGCAGTTGCCTAGGTTACCCAAGGCCCTGGGTTCAAACCCCAACATCATATACCCCCAAACATGGTCAAATGTGGGTGTTAAAGAGGATCAGATGACCCAAGAGGTGGTGGCATACTAACCTTTAATCCCAGCACTTGGGAGGTAGAGGCAGGCAGATCTCTGTTAGTGTGAGGCCAGCCTGGTCTACATAGTTTTAGGATAGTCAGGCTACACAGAGAAGCTCTGTAGTGAACTGTGAACAACAACAACAAAAAGGATTAGATCAGTCTGCATTAAGAGTACTACGGACAATACATGGATTTTATTTTGTGCTGTTCTTTTGTTTGTTTGTTTGTTTGTTTGTTTGAAGTAGGATCTCATAGCCCAAGCTGGGTTGGGCTCAACCCCCCTATGTAGCCTGGGATAACCTTTAACCCCTGACCTTCCTGCCTACATTTCTCCAATGCTGGGATTACAGGTGTCACTCACCACACCCTGCTCAAAGCCCACAGATATTTATGGTGCATGGAGCTGAGGGCTCAGCTGTGAAACGTCAGGGTCCCCGCCCTGGGAGAAGAGCGAAATGGAAGTTGAGGCAGTGGTGGCTGCAGCTTGGAGCACCCAATCAGGAGAGTGGGGTGGCCCTCCCCAGCCTGCTCGAGGTCTTCTTAGAGGGCCGGATCTCCTTAGCCCACACCCCTTCCTTACAAAGCGCCCTTGTAGGGGGAGGCTTGGTCATTCCCTCCCCCTTCCTCCCTTCGCAGTCGTCCCTTGCAGCCGGCGCCTCTCTGAGTTAATCTCCTCGCCCGTCAGGGGGTGACAGGAGGTGTCTGTCATTCGGAGCCGAGGCAGTCAGCCTCGCTGGCTAATTGGGGCGCGGGCGCCCGGAGCACGGGAAATGGCCGGAGGGAAGGAGGGGGAAGGAGGGAAGAGAAGCCGTCCTCACCTCCTCGCAACCGGCTTGGGGCTGATCCACATGGCTCCTTAGGGGGAAAGGAAGGCAGAGAATGGGCTGTGGGACAGGACTCTGATCTTGGACAAATTGCTATTCCTCTCTAAGCTTCATATTAATAATGATAATACTAAGACTTTACAGAGCAGTTGCTGTGTAGATCAATACACTTATTGAAAACCTCCAATGTGGTTTTTAATAGTAATTAGAATTCAAGCCACACCATTCCCAAGGACCTGAACACCCCCTTGTACCTCTCTCTGCCATGCCTCTATCCTCCATATTCTCCCTGTTCCAGACCCTCCAGCTTTACTCCCACTAAATAGTTTCTGCCTCAGGGCCTTTGCACATACTCTTTCTGCCCTTTTTGGAGCATCTTCCTCTACCAGATCCTGGACCACATTATTCAAAATCATTTACTTCCAGTTACTATGTTACATTGTCCTGTTATATTAGCCCACTTCATACATTGACATCCATAATATGAAACCATTTACATATATGTCTGCGAATAATGCTGAAACCTTAATGCCTCAAACAAGGCTGGGCACATGGAGACTATAAATAGTGATTAAAGGAAATTAAGTCTTTCACCTTCTCACATAAAGCTAAAAATCTTGATAGTGCCCCAGTTTTTTTGCATTAAAAAGTAGGTTTATGTGCATGGGTATTTTGCTTGTATGAATGTGTACCACATTTACTGTGTGAGTGAGAATGTTTTACCTTGACTGTTTGTATGGGCAGCATCTTCGCACCTGATGCCCTTGGAGGTCAGAAGAGAACACCACAGCCCCTGGAACTGGAGCTATGGTTGTTTGTGAATCACCATTCGGGTGCTGGGAACTGAACCCAAGACCTCTGCGAGAGCAGCCAGTGAGTGTTCTAAACCACTTGGCCATCTCTCCATCATATGTCCCCAATTTGAGGTTTGGAAATAAAGGACTAATGAGATTATAAATTCAGGTAATTGGAAAAGACCCCCCTAGATTAGGGGGTCATGTGGGTTTCAGGACTGTGAGTTCCTGGCCACCTGGCCATTCCTTTGCACACGAGGGCGATGAGTGTACATGCCATGGACCTACACTAGTCTGGCAGGGCAGGTTTCCTGGGGGCTCCATTAGCTCCAGGGTTTGCTCTGGGCAAAGTGGGCAGATGAATTCTAAGTGGTTTCTCCCAGGCAGGAGGGGGGATATCATGGACGGGCCAGGCATTCCTTCATCTTCTTTACCTGTCCCTTTCTACCTGGCAGGGCACTGCCTCCGAGACCTGGCACCATTCAGCTCTTGATGCCTCTTTTGTTCCTCCCAGGATGTCCTTACCACACTAGAGGCTCCTGCCCACTGTGCCTAAGTCACTCACCCACCACTTTCTTTTCCCACCCTTTGAAGCCTAGCATCTATGCTGCCTCCTCTAGGAAGCTGCCCAGGCTAGTGTTGGTGTGGTGGCACCCTGCCAAGCAATCAAGTATTCTATGTCATCCACCACTCACTTGGCTGATGCAAAGTCACTTATGAAGTCGCCTGTCCATCCATGACTGCAGGTGAATGCTCTGTTCTGGGCCCATGGATCTCTAATTTCCTGACATCTACTAGGTGTCCAGGCCTAAAATCTCTACCTGGAGTGGGCAGCAAGATGGTCTCTGCCAGGCTCAGTCCATACCTGCTCATACCTTAAGGCCAATCAGACTCCAATCAGTCTACAAGACAAAGGGAACAAAGATCCTGGGTCCAGACAGGATAGGCTATTGGCTTCTGACAACCCACTGGGCTACAGCTCTACAGCCAATCACGTGGGTGCCTACTTCCACAGTTAACATTTGTCAGCGTGTTTTAGAGGACCCTACTGTCTCCCTTACCCCCAGAATTGCAGCCAGCTTCCTCCGTTCCTTTCTTTTTTTTTTTACTTTTTATTTGTATTTATTTATTTGTTGGTTTGTTTCCAGACATGGTTTTCTGTGTAGTCCTAGCTATCCTAGAACTCACTCTGTAGACCAGGATGACCTCGAACTCACAAACATCCACCTGCCTCTTCCTCCTGAGTCCTGGGATTAAAGGTGTATACCACCACCACCTGACCAGCCTCCTCCTTTCTAGGCTTTGCTACCTCTCACCCTATTACTTCCTGCCTTACCTCTTCTCCCAGGCCAGGCCAGCCTCTCAGAAGGTGCTATAGGTGGAAGGCTGGAAGGTAGAGAGAAGCTGACCCGTTCTGAGAGGACAGCTGAGACAGCAATGGTGAAACCTGCAGCAAATGCCTCTTGTTCCTTCTTACCCTTTGTCTGGGGCTGTAGACCCCAAACATTTCTCTTGCATGGCTGTGTGTGCACACTGTTGCAAGGATGCTTGCTCACTGGCTCCCTTATCTCTCTCACTGCCTCAAGATGGAATGGGGAGGGGGCAGTTGGTAGACTGGCAAGAGCCCTCTGTTCCCCCCTCACACAAGCCCAAAAATTCACAAGAACTCCTAGTTCATGCTGGGGATCGGCAGGTGGATGGGTAGGGAGGCCAAGAAGTCCGGTGCCAGGGCCTCTGTGCATTTTGATGTCATGTGAACAATACAAAAAGCATATACAAATATAATGCAAAATAGAAATTTCCTGTTCTAGTCAACAGCTCTGAGGTGTTCTGAGATGGGCTACAGGAGCTCCAGAATCAAGAGGAGATGTGGATGTGAGAGGCATCATGGAAGCTCTGTGGAGAGGATATCACATCCAGGTGGCACCCACTGCTATAGCCCCAGGCTCTGCTTCTGGAATGTAGGTGAATTGCCTGTCCTTGATTCAGGCTGCTCTACAAGTAGAGAGGGCAATGGGCTCCTGTCTATCTCCGGAGCCTTGAGGACCTTTCAGAGACATTTAGTGATGTGTGAAGTAGATTGCAGACTAGCTAAATTCTGTTCTGGCCTCTGCCAGACCTGGGTTTGGTTCCCAGCACCACCACTTAATCGTTGTGTCCTCCAGCAAGGCAAGTCACCATGTCGCCTCTGGAAGCTTCTGTTTATTTGCTCATACATTAAGAACAATAATTGGACAAAGTTCTTGTAGAGTGTAAGGACTCACTCAGTGACATATAAAGTATGGGTGGACCAGGGCACTTGCCTGAGTTCCACATGACAGCAAACATCTGTAGCTCCAGGTCCAGAGGATCTGACTCCCTTTTCCGACCTCTGTGGGCACCACTCCCCTCATGTGGAGGAGTGGTCATCTGCATGTATGTATGCATACACATACATGCAGATGAAACACTCATACACACCAATTAAATATATATATATTCATTCATTCTAAGGAAAAAAGGCACTAATTAATCTGATCTCTTGGGGCAGATTTGCAATCTCATTTATTCCAGAGGCCGAGGCAGGAAGATGGCAAATCCAAGGGGAACTTGTGCTACAGAATGAGTTCAAGGCTATCCTCAGTAACTTAGTCTTAAAAAGAGAAGGTTGGATATAAAGTGTGGTGGTAGAGTCTTTGCTTAGTGTGTGGAAGACCCTAGCTTTAATCCTTAGTACTGAGGGAATAGGGGGATATGTCTGAAGAAGCTACAGTGTACTCCTATACATAAAATAAATAAATCTTTAAAAAAAAAAAACATGATTGGTTTTTATATCATGTGTATGAATGTTTTGCCTGCCTGCATGCATGTGTACCATGTGTGTGCATCTCATGCTCTTGGGCATCAATAGCACTGGATGCTCTGAACTGGAGTTACAGGCCATTGTAAGCCGCCATGTGGCTGATGGGAACTGAACACAGGTAATCGCAAGAACAGCAAGTGTTTTCAACCACTGAGCCATCTCTGAAGTCCTGCTTATTTTCAATGCTGAGAACCAAACTTAAGAAAGACCTCCTATCACATATGGTAGGCAAGCATCTTACCTCTGAGCTATTATGTCTGTAAATATCAATGATAGCTGTAGTCTTCTTCTAGGGTACACGTGCATGGTGCGCACACGCACACGCGCGCACACACACACACACACACACACACACTCACCATTCTGCTTTTTTCCCTTGATCTTGTCCTTTTCTGGAAGCCCAGAGAACAAAATGTCACACCCAACCGTGGTGGCTGTTAAGTTCCAGGCTTCTGCCCAAGCATGGGTAGGGTCTGGGGTCACTTTCTTTATTCTCCCAGCTCTGCCGGAGAAAGGCTCACTCCTCACTTTTGGGAAGGGGGAATAAGCAAGGGCTCCTACAGAGATGATCCAGGAATTCTCTCTGTCTCAGAATAGTATCTTGCCTGCGGATCCTAGCAGACATATAGAACATGCTATATAGACTGGTCCCTTCTGTCTGACTTTCACCTTGCAAAGATGCAGGCAATGTCGACGGGAGAAGGAGTTACGGACTTTCTGCTTCCAAGCTAGTGAAAAAACGGGTCTCAGCAGTGTAGAGGAGGAGTCCGGCAGTGTACTAGGAAAATTCTGGTGCAGAGGCAGGTCTGTAGGGGTGGGTGAGACAACTCTTAGAAGACGAGCAAAAATTTATGAACATCTTGAGATTTTTGTTGTGTTTTTTGTTTTCTAGGATAAGATCTTATGTAGCCCAGGGTGACTTTAAACTCTCAAGGTACCTAAGGATAGCCTTGAACTCCTGATCCTTGTGTCCCAGCCTCCACAGGTTTCAAGAGTTCATTTGTAAATGTTGACCCATGTATGTTGCTTACTTTATGATCAGTTTTTTAATCTTTATTATTACTTCTATTATTTTATGTTTGGGGGTGTTTTTTTGCCTTCATGTATGTTCATGCACCAAGTAAATGGCTGATGCCCGAGGCCAGAAGAGGATATTAGCTCCCTTGGAAATGGAGTTATAGATGGTTGTGAGCTGCCAGGTGGATGCTGGGAATCAAACCTGGGTACTCAAGGGGGGAAAATAGTCAATGCTCTCAACTGCCGAGCCATCCCTCCAGCCATCTTTCCAGCCCCAAGAGCATCTTCTTGACTGTAGTAGTATTCCCCAGGCAGAAACATTCCATCCTATAAGGAAATTCACTAAGAGAGGAAGTAAGCAACTCAAAAAATCTCAGGAAGTTACTGAACCTGACCAGACTCACTAGGCTCTCCCCCTTTCCAAGAATATACAGTCAAACTTGCTTATTGTCACTCAGACAACCCAGCCACCAGAAGAAATACAAACACATCCATCTCCCAGAAGAGATTCTGACCAACTGAACAACCATGAAAGGACACTCTCTAAGCTGTTGAGGTGCTGATGGGTTGGTTTTTTGTTTGTTTGTTATTGTTTTTTCTTTTTGTTTTTCAAGACAGGGTCTCTGTGTATCTCTGAACTTACTTCGAAGACCAGGATGATCTCACACTCAGAGATTTGCCTGCCTCTGCCTCTAGAGCACTGGGATTCAAGGTGTGTGCCACCCCCACTAAATTGCCTACAGGTTGTATGATGTGCTCCAAGTTCCATGCCTTCATAATGTCTTACTCATGCTGGAGAGGCCTTTGGTGATCAGGCTGTCTTTTGAGTCATTTCCAGTCCTGTTAGTAACGCCAGTAAAACTAATTGTTTCACCAAATTGGACTTTTGTAGTATCCATACTTTGGTCTGTTGTCAGTTCCCTGTGTGGGGTGAGGAGGTGTGTGTGTGTGTGTGTGGTGCTGAGTCTCCTCAGGAAAAGGTTTACTAAACACTTTGAGTGTTGCATATTTATTACACCCAACAGTGACACTCTTGATGGCCGCTTCTTTTTTCCCCTCTGAGACAGTCTCCTGTAGGTCTGACTGGTTTTGTAGCTGAGGATGACCTTGAACTTGACCCTCCAGTCTCTAGCTCCTGTGTGCTGGGATTAACAAGTGTTGGGCATGTGCTACTGCGGCTCCTTAATACAGCTCTCTGTGCATCCTAGGCAAGCATTCTATTAACTGAACAACGTGCCAGATTTCCCTTTCTTTTTAAACCCTTGAGGAAACTGATTAAGATGCTAGCTCAGTCACATACTAGGAATGGAACCCTACTACTGTACCCTCAAGCTCTAATCTAAGAAGATTCTCCATCCTCCCCAGGGTTAGCCTACATTCTGTCCTGTTCAGTTTGCCTTACCTCGAATCCAGCTTACCTGTCAAATGACCACAAAGCCAGCAACCTCTCCCCTTCCTCCTCAGACTTCTCTATCCCTATCATCTCTGTTAGTCGTCCGAGTTAGAAGTCCAACCGAAGCTCAGAACAGACCACTCCAGACCACAGGGTTCTGGGGGGGGGGGAGGTTTATTCAGGAGATAGGGCAAAGGTGGGGAGAAGATGGAAGAGGAAGAAGAAGAGAGGAAGAAGAGAGGGAGAAGTAGAGGACGGCCATGACCACTTGGAGAGGGAAGAGAAGGGGAAGGGGGGAAGGGACAGTGAGGAGCTAGAGAGATCAAGAGAGTAAGAGAGAGAGAGGAGGGGGCAAGCAGCCCCTTTTACAGTGAGTGGGCCAGGCCTGCCTGGCTGTTGCCAGATAACTGGGGAGGAGCATACCTGGCTGTTGCCAGGTAACTGTGGAGGTGGAGTTTAGACAGAATACTAACAATCTCCCTTTCCTCTCTGCCAAACACGTTTACTTTTTTCTGATGAATATAGGTTCCAGAAGGACCTTTTAAAAATCTAAGCCAGTGAGTGCTAGGTGTGGTTGCACAGGCCTTTAATTCCAGGATTCTGGAGGCAGAAGCAGGAGGATCTCTATGAATTGAAGATCTGTCAGGAATCTGCTTTGGGCCTATGGCCATACATAAAGGCCTTCCCCTACCTTCCACAAAGCCAGTTCTTTCCCAGGCTTCAGGCCATTGCTTTAAAAAGAGTCTCCAACCAGAATGCTACACCCTCTCCTTTGCTAGACTGGCTTTTTTCCTGGTCTTTCATGCCTCAGGTCGGATGTAACATCCTCTGAGAGGCCTTCTCTGACTACAGCAGCAGTGTGTATGTACCTTCCCTGAAATCAGTCTACAGGACCTACGTTAAGGTCGTCTTGGCTCTTCAGTGATTTTGTTCAATGTTAGTTATTTGATTATGAATTTCTCCCTGAACTAGAATGGAAGTTTTGTGAAGCTGGTACAAGACGGTTCTCATGGGCACTTAAGTCCATGGAATTTAAACAGTGTCAGGCATTTAGTAGGTGCTCAATAAACACAAGATGGCGTGTGCTTGGTGTGTGTGCCATGGCTCAAGAAATCCCAACTGCAGGGGCCAGCGGTGGCGCACACCTTTAATCACAGCCCTCCGGAGGCAGAAGCAGGCAGATCTCTGGAAGTTGGAGGCCTGCCTCATCTACAAACTGAGTCCTAAGACAGCCAAGGCTACACAAAGAAACCCTGTGTCGAAAAGCCAACCAATCAACTAACCAACCCAAAAGTCCCAACCGCTTCTGTACATGTGTGCCTCAGTTTCTTTTTGTTGTTGGCCTTCGACTCATTCGCCCAGCCACACCAGAGAACCTCTGCATGAGATCAGAGATGGCAGAATGTTCCTTCCGGGGGAGAGAGGGCACAATGCCCAACTGGAGATGAGGTCAGCTGAGGAGGCAAGAGGAGCCGCAAAGATCATCTCGGCCAGAGTACTGACCTGGCCCGACCCAGGATCCCAGATCGGTCGGGGAGAGCGTGCAACCCTGCCTCGGGTGGGAAGCTTCTCCCAGCGGGGCCTCCTCTCCCCTCTCCTCCCCCGGGAGGCAGGTGGAGCTGCGTCCTCATCTTTGTTCCCATCTGGAGCGCGTTTGGCGCGGCGTGGCGGGGGCGGGGCTGCGCCCCCGCGGTGCCCAGAGAGACGGGCCCGCCCGCTTATCTGATCTGCAGCTAATTGAAACTCCCTGCTCGCGAAGGTCAGCTCGGTCCCCTGACAGCTGCCGAGCCGAGCCAGGCCGGATGGAAAACCCGGGCTGTGCAGGGCCGACGGGGCGCAGGGGGAGGGGTTGTGGGGGGGCTGCCTCTGCGGCAAAGTAGACAAAGGCGGCCCCTCCCTCCTCGTGCGCGCTGCTGGGGGTCGCCAGAGGTAGCGGCCTTCGCCCTCACCCTGCGGGGCGCTCCAGCCACAGTCACATGGCCTAGGGCTTCAGAGGAGGGGGCGCCCTTAATCCCTACGCGCCCGCCCAACCCGCTCCCACGCCGGGGCCCGTCTGGGGTCTCTGGGAGAGTCACCCCCAACTTCCTGCCCCCACCCCGCCTCCACGCCCCGGCTCTGAGACTTCCTGCCTCCCTGGCTGCGGGCAGCTTAAACTGTGGGAAGCTGGTGGGGCCGGGGTGACCCTGTCCCCTCCCCCTGTGCGCTCGACGGGGCGCAGGGGACCGGGAGGAAGTGTGCGCGGTGGGGGGCACCGCCCGGCTCCCGGCCGTCATCCGGTGGGGCAGGTGCGGCCACAGTCCTGCCACGGAGGGCAGGCCGGCCTGTTGCCATTGGTGCTAGAGCGAGTGGGCGGGAAAGGACGCCATGGGGGGGCGCGTTTCCAGGGTTCCCGGTGCGGATGTGGCGAGCGTTCACCGCTTGGTCTGGCTCGCCACGCCCCAGGCTGGCTGGAGTTTTGTGCTGCGGGTACTGATCCCCTCACCTGCCGCCTATGCGCCTAGGCAAGGGGTGTTGCAGAGCTCTCAGAATTCCCTCAGCTTTCAAGCTGAACGCGCTCTCCTAATCCGAACCATTGCCGTAGCTTTTCCAGTTTGTAAGATAAAAAGACCCCAACGACAGATTTTTTTCGGACCACTTGGCAAACCTGCGTTAAGCAATTAAACGTACTTCGAAAGTACTTAAACCTTATAAGTCCATTTTCCTGATGAGCAAGCTGAGGCACAGAAAGGCTGGGATCCTAAGTCAGCTAGGCAGGTCTAGGCTCTGGCGCTTGAACTGGCTCTTTTAGTTACCAGAGGTCTCATTTTTGGCCAGGCCTACAGAGTTGTGAACCAAATATAGGTCGATTGTCCCGGGCATCCGTTAAGTGCGGAGAGCCCCTCGGCAAGAGCGACACATGTTCCCTAGCTTGGTTATAGGCACGTGTTACATGGCGCAGTCCCGCGTGCCAAAGCGGGGGAGTGGGCGGCGCGGGGGGGGGCAGCATAGCTGAGCGCACTGGCGCCCAGGTGCGACATTCCCGGTTGGGACTCGGCAGAGTCCTGTGGAGGGGCCTGAGCTGTTGGCAGGGCGGAGCGGGGGCGGAGAGCTCGGAGCTGAGTCCACGCGGGCCACGGCGCCTGGGAGGCCGCAATCCCGGCGCCTGCAGCCGGCGAGGCGCGGGGTGACGCGCGGGGGCCCAGCTACCGTGACCTCCTCCGCGGTTGCCATGGTGACCGTGCACTATAAATAAAAAAAAAAAAAAAAGAGAGGAGGAATTTCAAACCCGTTTTCTACGGAGCTTGGCGGGAGGGGTGGGGGAGGTCTCTTTGAATCGAGTTTCCCATTTCACCTTCCCAGGCGGCAGGAGCGCTTCCCCCGCAGCCCAGCCGGGAAATTGCCGCCCCTCACGCCGCGTGGCGCCCCCGGAGGAAGCTAATTAGCGCAGCCCGGGGAGCTGGAGACAGGGGACCTGGCCCCGGGGGGCAGGGCCCGCCTTTTGTGGGGAGGGGAACGCGCCTACAAATTGCCCCCCTTCCATCTCTCTAAGGCGCGCGCTCAGCCCAGCGCGGGCCGGGGCACAGGGCGCAGGCGGGAGGTCGCATCTGCAGCTTTGGCGCAATGAATCAGGCACGGCCGCCGTCGCCGAGCGCGTCTGGCATCCGGAGTCTCCCGGGATCGAAAATAATTTGGGCAAAGCGGTGGGAGGTGTGTGCGCGCGCGTTCCGAGGGGAGGGCGGGGAAGCAGGCCGGGCGGGGTGTGCGGGGCGGGGGGAGGTGCCATCCGACAGCCCCGCTGTGGTGAGAACGGAGTTGACACTTCTTTCCTTTCCACTTACTGCGGCAAGTACCGTGAGGAAGCTTAACCCTGTCGCTGCTTGGAGTACGAGACGCTGTGAAAGCGCCCTCCCGAGGGCGGTGAGGGCTGGGGTCAGGTGTGCAGAGCCCTTTGGCATGGGTCACTGCGGCCTGCCAGGTCGGCTCTCAGTCTCCCCCGGCTGGTGCTCCCACCTGGACATTCCTCAGTGCTTTTTTCCCCCATGCTTAAGTTTTTCCTTTCCCAAGATCTGGCTAGTGTCAACACTGTGACCTCAGTTTCCCCACTTTTCCAAGATAGTCGGTGGTTAGGTGGACAGTTTTCTTGGCAGGAACCTTCGTTTGAAGATACTCTGCCTTGGGCTTTTGGTAGTGAAGAACCTGTGTAGTCAGAACCAACTCTGCCAGTCTCCCTCCAGCACTCTGGTGTCCCTCGTCAAAATGGCCGGGTTCTTGTTTTTGCCTCCGATGGCAGTAATGTCACGGCTGCTGCATTAAGTACGCTCGGAGGAAACTTGGTTTGGAGCAAGAAGCTGGCGCCCAGCCCTGTCAAACTGCTTGCTTCAGGCCTGGCCGAGGTGAGCCTTTGTCTTCACACCTTCTTGCCGGTCAGCCTGCCATTGCCCACTCTCTGAAAACCGTTCAGGTTGTTTCTACTCAAGTTTGGCTCAAGGGAGTGAGTTTTCATACTCTTGTGCCTTTTTGGTTCTGGGAGATGGGAGTAGAGGTGGGAAACGCTGTCTTTTCCTTCTTTTTGTTCTTTTTCGGTTTAGGACTACCGGTAGCCGAATTTCAAAGCACCTTCTGCTTTAAGGCCACAAGTCCCAGGTAGGGGTGTTGGGCCCGCCTTCAATCCCAGAATTCAGGAGACAGGCAGATGGGTCTCTTGAGTTCGAGGCCAGCCAGGGTTACAAAGAGAAATCCTGTCTTGACCCCTCCCCTCAAGACTCCCAGGCCTACCACACACCAGAAGGGCTCCTGGGATTGTTTTTTTGAGCTTCCTTCTTGAGAATTCTCAGACCATTGGGCTTGTCAGCCTGCAAGTATGGGTCGGCCCTCTTGGTGGCCCTAGTGCTCACCCTGAGAGGCATGCTGTGAGTACTCAAGAGGTCAAAGGTTACTGGATCAAGCACACCCTGCACAAATCAGACAACTGAGCAAACAGACTGTCCAGGATTTTTCCTTAAGATAAGGACTCAATGACTAAAAGTATGGGCTCAGGAGATGTTGAAGAAAATGGCCAAGGAGTATGGTGCCTTTTGGCCTCTGAGGCTTTGATCAAGCTGATCCCATGAAAACTGATCAGGGGCCTAACTAAAATTCCATTCCCTGTTGACACACAACAAAAACATGGAGGCCAAAGCTGATGAAGTTCACACTCTCAAGCTTCAGGTGGACCTAATGCAATTGTTGCTCTTCATCATGTGGGGAAGACAGATGATGAGCTAGTCTCCACCAGATCACCTGTGTTAGGATATATCCTAATAAATCCTAGTGCTCCCCAAAGAAAAAAAGGGTGTGTGCCCTCAGGGTCGGTGACAGATGGCTTAATATGAAAAATGCTTGTGGGACAAGAATGTTGGATCCCAGCACTGACGTAAAGAGCCAGGCTTAGGCCAGGTGTGTGGTCACGTGAACCTTTAATCCCCAAGCTTGGAAGCCTGGGGCTTACTTTTATAAATTCAAGGGCAGTCTGGTCTACATAGTGAGTTCTAGGCCAGCCAGGGCTACACAGTCAGGGAAAGGAAAAAAAAAAAAAAAAAAAAAAAAAAAAAAAAAAAAAAGAAGCAAGGCTTGGAGAGCTGTAGTGGAAGATACCAACATGGACATCTGATGTGCGTGTGCGCACGTGTGTGTGTGAGCGTGTGTGTGCACACACACAAGAGGTGATGGGGTCTGCAGAGATGTATCAGTGCTAAAGAGCACATAGTACTTTTCGTTTTCAGACCCAGATTTGGTGTGGGTTTTTCATTTGTTATCTGGTGTGTTTTTAAAGTGTGGGCTCTGGGACTGTTGGTGTAGCACAGTTAGAGTGCTTGTATACATAGAGCCCTGGATTTGAACCCCAGCAGCACACAGATGGGGTGTGGTGGCACACGTCTTTATGTGAGCAGTAAGGGTATAAGAATCAAAAATTCCATGTCATCCTTGGCTGCATAACAAATTTGAGGCCAGTTTGGAATAATGGGATATATGGGGGGTGGGGTGGAGTTTTGGATTTGGGCAGAACAAGCCTAAATCCTTGCCTGGCTACTAATTACTGGCACACTGAAAGGACATGTGACCTAAACTATCTCTACTTGATTTTCTCTGTTGAAAAATACAAATGACATCAATATTCACCAACCTCATGGAAATAATTCATGGTTTCAGTGGCTGCAGAACATGGAGAACTAGGAAACTCGGTCTTTGCCTGGCTAATTCAAGTGTTATTGTTTTATTGTTGTCTGCAGAGTTAGAACTCGGGTTCGTGCTTCAGACACTCTGGCCCCCTAGTCTGTCTCTTTAGGTCTTGCCAGGTCCTAGGCATCGGGGAATGGGTATGGAGAAAGGGTAAGCCAGCCCCTCAGGAGCAACTCCATCCCTGGTGTCCGCACCCCCCAAATCCTAGTTCCCAGGTAATTTTTCACCCTTGGGTTGATTATTACCCCTCATGACTCCAGCTTGGAGCTGCAAGGCCCCTGGTCTACTGGCCTGGTTAGTTCTTCAGGGCTTCCCCTCCTAGACCCATGCCGTCTTTGCTGCTTTGTTGAGTGTAAGACTCAATGTAATAGGAAAGAAGCCCAGGCTGCTCCCTGACCAAAGGTCAGGAAAGACCAGTGTTGATAGCAAGCATATGGGAGAAGGACACCCAAATTAGACAATCTGCTGGAAATTCGGTTTCTGCTGTCCTCCTTTGGGGGAGCAGCTTGAAGTTTGCTGGGTGGGGACTTAGGACCAATGTGTGGCTAGGAAACCAACCTGTGTATGGGGGACAACTGATTGCTGAAAGGTCACTCGGAATACAGTACAAATGCAGGAGGGTTTTCCCTAAAACCGTGGCTTTACTGGAGGTGGAGCCTTGGTCACAAGTACGTTTAAGTTGCATTTGGAAAAGGTGGCAGTCTAATTGGGTCTGATGGTTGTCTGAGATGACCTCTCAGCTCCTACTTGGGCAGCAGGCAGCAGAGGGCACTGACAAGCTCTGGCTCCTGCATTACCTATCATGCTTAGTCACATTTACCCAGGTTCACATAGGCCCATAAGTTCTCATGCTCCAACATGCAAGTCAGGTTACAACTTGCTATAACACACCTCTATATTTATTCATTCTTGTGTATATTACACACAAGTACACGTGTAGACACTCAGATACACACATCTAATATTTCCAGGTACATCAAAGATGCCTCACGTAGCCATATGCTTGTTAACACTGTGTACATAGTAACACATATGAACATACACATGTGTACAGATAAGCAGACATAGGCATCCACTCATTATCATATGTGTAGACTGTGTCCCATGAGGTAGGGTTATCCGTATTAATTGTCAGAGAGAGCAGAGGTTTGAGAGAGGTTTGAGTCAGGTATGGTGGTACTCGTCTGTGATCCTCAAAATTGGAAGGTGGAGGCAGCAGACAATTCCTGTTTAGGCCAATGTGAATTGAGGGTGTGAGAGACAACTTTTGGATGATGATGGTGGGGGACAATGTTTACTGACTGATTTCTGTGTCTGCTGTACAGTAATGAATGCAAACGTTTCTGTGGCGTATGCGTTGGTGTGGATGTGGGGTGTACTAACCATCTGCACCCTTTGGCTTTTTGAGAAAAGTCTTACCGTGTATCCCAAGTTGTCCCAAAGTTAGAAGGAATCCTCCTGCATCAGCCACCCAAGTGCTAATATTACAGGCAGGCATGCACTACTATGTAGGTTGCCCGTTACCCTTTTTTTTTTTTTTTTTTTTTTTTTTTTGGTTTTACACAAGGTTTCTCTGTGTAGCCCTGGCTGTCCTGGAACTCACTCTGTAGACCAGGCTGGCCTCGAACTCAGAAATCCACCTGCCTCTGCCTCCCAAGTGCTGGGATTAAAGGCGTGCGCCACCACTGCCCGGCGAGACTAGGTCTTAATACTTAGCCCTGACTCAGGTGCTTCGTATGTAATTTATTAGGGATGAGAAATGTCTTTTACCAAGAAGGTAAAACAGCCAGGCATGGTGGTACGTGTCTTTAATCCCAGCACTTGGGAAAGCAGAGGCCAGCCTGGTCTACCTAGAAAGTTCTAGCATAGACTGGGTTACATGGTGAGACACTGTTCATTTTATTCTTTTGGAGAGGTTTTTTTGGTTTTTGTTTTGTTTTTGAGGCAGGGCTTCACTGTGTAGTAGCATATGTTCCTTCCACTAAATAAATAAATATTTTAAAATGTTAAAATAAGTTGGGTGTGATAGTGCAGACCTTTAATTCCAGAGCTTAGGAGGCAGAGTCAGGTGGATGTTTGTGAGTTCAAGGCCAGCATGGTCTACATAGACCAGCCAGGGCTGTATACTGAGATTCTGACATTAAAAAAAAAAAAAAAGGAAGTTCAAATCCAGCCCCTACTCTCAGGCAAGTTCCAGCCAAGAAAGTCTGGTGACCTCAGCTTGATCCTGAGACCTTAAAGATAGGAGGAAGAAACCAAGCAGTGGTGGCACACACCTTTAATCCCAGCATGGGAGGCAGAGGTAGGTGGATGTCTGTGAATTCAAGGCTAGCCTGGTTTTCAAAGCAAGTTTCAGGACAGCTGGGGGTACACAGAGAAACCTTGTCTTGGAAATAAAGAAAAAAACAAAGATGAAAAATAGCAAGGTATGGTTGTGTACCCCTTTAATTTTAATTCCACTGCATGCCACGCAGAGGCAGGCAGACTTCTGGGAGTTCAAGGACAGTCTGGTCTCCATAGTGAGACACTCTCTCAAAAGGAAAACAATAAAGGTTGAGAGTAGAGAGGCAACTCCTCAGCGCTGTCCTCTGATCTCCACAGAGTGTGCTGTGGCTCACAAAGGCACAAATAAATAATAAAAATGGAAAGGGGCCTGGAGAGATGGCTCAGCAGGCGATGACTTGTGTCCTGTTCCTCCACACTCAGGTTTGGTGGCCCACACTCAAATTTGGTGGCCCACAAGCACTTACAACTCCAGCTTCAGGGGATCTGATGCTTTTGGCCTCGTTGGGCACCTGTACTCATATCATGGATACGTAAAATTAAAAATAGGGCTGCTGAGACGACCCAGTGGTTAAGAACACTGGCTGCTCTGGCAGGTCCAGTTACCAGTCTGGGCACGGCAGCTCACAAGCACCTGTAACTCTAGTTCTAGGAGAGTCTGCACTCTCTTTT
This sequence comes from Arvicanthis niloticus, assembly GCF_011762505.2. Lineage (NCBI taxonomy): Eukaryota > Metazoa > Chordata > Mammalia > Rodentia > Muridae > Arvicanthis > Arvicanthis niloticus. The sequence continues at coordinate 51,593,031 of NC_047671.1, read as the reverse complement.
GTCCCCAAAGGGCACCAGGCAAGCACTTGGTACACATACACACATGAAGGCAACATCCATACACATAAAATAAAATAAAAATATTTTAAAAGAAAAATCATAAAAATAGATCTTAGAACTAAGATTCTTAGTAACTTACAGTGGTACACACCTTTAATTCTTGTACTTAGGAGGGAAAGATAGGAGGAAGCAAGCAGCGGCTAAGGTAGCCCCCTGCAGAGGGCAAGCCCTTGCTCTCTGCTCTGTCTCTCCCGGTTCGAATTCCACTTTCCTGGTGTGACTCCGCCTGAGTTTAATGGAAAGATAGGAGGAATTTTTGTTTGTTTGTTTGTTTGTTTTCAAGATGGGGTCTCTGTATGTAGCTCTGGCTATTCAGGAACCCACTCTGTAGACCAGGCTGGCCTTGAACCCCAAGATATACCTCCCTCTGCCTCCTGAGTCCTGGGATGTAAAACATGATCCATCACCACCTGGCTGTTAGGTGGATTCCTAAAGCATTTAAGTCCAGCCAGTTCTATATAGTGAGTTCCAAGCTGAATATTGAGACCTTGTTTAAAATATGTTAATTAATTGATTAAAACAATTTTAATTATGTGCATATGGGCTGTGTGAGGCATGTATGTGTATATGTGTGTGCCCTTGGAGGCCAGAAGAGAGTGTTGAATCCTCTGAGCTAGAGTTAAAGGCAGTTGTAAGCTGCATAGCATAGTTTCTGGAACTGAACTCAGGTTCTCTGCAACAGCAGTAGTTGGTCTTCATCACTGAGCCATCTTCTACCGTCCCTGAAAATAAATCAAGTAAAGCAAAACAAACAACAAAACTCCACCTAAACTAACGAAAACAAAACAGCTGTGTGTGGGAAACAGTTCCTTAGACCAGACAAGGTGGGAAGCAGCCACCCTGGGGACCCTAAGGGCACTAGATGTGGCAGAGTGGAGCAATGGCCGAAGGGGCTATCCTTTAGGGTATTGTAGCCCCAAACTAAGACAGAGCTCAACCCTGGGACATGGGGCCAGATGAATCTAGCATTCCAGGCCTGACACTTTCCAAGACTGTGTCACATCTGTCAGGGACACCCAGAACCAGGGGAGCAAGGGCTACCATTTTTCAGGTAGAGAAACTGAGTCAGTGCTTATGTGGCTGGTGTCTTTTGCATGGCTGGTTTGAAGGGCTTTGTGGTCAACCTCAAAACTCTGGGGACAGTGTTGTGCCGTGCCAAAAGACAATCTCTGTGAATATTTTGGATGATGTTGCAAAAGCAGAGGCTTAGTCTGGAGTGGGGAAGCCCTAGAGGTGCAGGGAGAGAGTGATGACCCCCTAAAGGTCTGTGCTGGAGAAGACTGCTGGCGCCTCCCCTTGAGGTCCCCCTGCAGTCTCTCCGATGAGTCAGCCAGGATGAAGTCACCGGCTTCCTCGCAGCCTGCGCCCCCTGACCTGGAAGGCGCCTGCCAGGGGCACCAGTCGAGCCTGAGGAAGGCTGGGCAGCTGTCCAGGTCACTCTGTCACAGTTGATTTAGGGGGACTGGAGGTGTCCAGGGCCATCAGAAGCAGCTGCATGTGTGGGATCTCAAGGTCCGTGAGTAATGCCGTTCTCTGCACTGCTCTTCAAGAGGCCATCATAACTTCCTAGGGAGGGGACTATCAAAATCAGTTCATGCCAAAGGAAATAAATTTCCATCTCTCTGTGATGGATGTCAGGAAGGGAGAGCTTCTCCAGAGGCGGGGTGTGTGTGACAGTACTGTAGGGAAATCTTGGGGTGGGGGTCTGTGCAGTGACCACTGTGTCACTGGCCCTTGGGCAGGAAGCCTAAAGGGTCTGCTCAGGCTGGTGAAGGAGTCACTTGGATTTTAAAGACATGGGTTAAATATGGTGGTACACACCTATAACCCCAGCATTATAATCCTCAGAGTGAATCATGACAATTGAGTTAGACATTAGTCTGGGCTTAGGAACAAATTCTAGGCCAGAGAGACCTGTTTCAAGGCACATCCAAACCCAAACAAAAGTTGCTTCCTAGTGTTGGGGGACAGAACCCCAGGTCTTGCTGTTTAATTCTTTCTCCTCATTGCCTTTTTTCTCTTTCTACAAGTGTGTGTGTGTGTGTGTGTGTTTGTGTGTGTGTATGTGTATGTGACACAGTGGTGAATGAGTAATGGAGGAGTAGAAATTACCCAATCTGGAAGAGACCCAGGAGAAAACTAACCTAGGGTGACACACCCAGCTTCTCCAGTGAGGGCTGCAAGGATCCCCAAGGAAGAGCAGGGCAAGAGGACAGGAATTTCTGGAAGAGACCTCTTCAGTTATGAAACTCGTTTTTTAAAAAATCTAGCCACAACAGGGTGCAGCGGCCTGGGCAGAAGGAGGGTGTCTGTTTTGGATAGCAGCCCTCAGATGTGAAGGCTGGGGACTTTGGGCAGGACCCTTAGGAGGCTGACTGCCACCTGTGCCTCTCAGCCTGGGGCCTGGGTAGGTGGCATGATGGGGTTGCAGGCTGGGATAAATGACTCAACCTCCTGTAATATCTGTGTTATTAGGAGGAGACCAGTAATTCTACTCTTTTTTTTTTTTTTTTTTTTTTTTAGACAACTGTGGGTTGTTGACAAGACAAAATATATAATAGAAGGAACACTCATAAAATTCTTGGGTGGGACCATCCTGGGACCTGTTTTTGTTCTTTTTCTTTTTTAAATTCAAGGTCTATGTAGCTTAGGGTGGCTGGCCCCAAGCTTACTCTATAGAGGATCCAAACCACGACATTGTTTGTTGTTGTTGTTTGTTTTTTCAGAACAGGGTTTTTCTGCATAGCCCTGGTCGTCCTGGAACTCACTCTGTAGACCAGGCTGGCCTCAAACTCAGACGTTCAACTGCCTCTGCCTCCTAAGTACTGGGATTAAAGGTGTGCACCGCCAATGTCTGGTGTAAACCAGGTAAGAAATCACTCCACCAAATGAACTACCTACATCCTGTCCTCCCCCCCCCCAATACTCTGTCCTAGAACTGAAGGTCATTCTGCCGTAGCCTGGAATTGTAGGCAAGCACCTCCAAGCTCAGTTTAGTAACCAGATTTTTAAAAATACAGGCAGCAGGAGTAAGTTGTACACACAGCTTCAATCCAAACTGTGTCCCAGAGTTCCCTTCCAGACAGAAGCTGCCTGAATACAACTTTTGATGCTGTCCCTGCCAGCTACATGTGCACACACACAGCTACATGTGCACACACACAGCTACATGTGCACACACACAGGTACACATACATACACACCTACATGTGCACACATCCAGCTACATGTGCATACAGCTACATGTGCACACACCTACATGTGCACACACACAGCTACATGTGCACACATCCAGCTACATGTGCATACAGCTACATGTGCACACACACAGCTACATGTGCACACACAGCTATACGTGCATACACAGCTACATGCACACACAGCTACATGTGCACACACGCAGCTACATGTGCACACGCACACACACAGCTACATGCACACACAACTACATGTGCACACACAGAGCTACACGTGCACACACAGCTACACGTGCACACACAGCTACAGGTGCACACACGCAGCTACACATGCACACACACAGCTACATGTGCATACACACAGCTACATGTGCACACACGCAGCTACATGTGCACACTTACAGCTACATGTAAACACACATAGCTACATGTGTACACACACAGCTACATGGGCACACACGCAGCTACACATGCACACACACAGCTGCACAGCTACATGTGCACACACACAACTACATGTGCACACACACCTACATGTGCACACACAGCTACATGTGCACACACAGCTACACGTGCACACACGCAGCTACATGTGCACACATGCAGCTACATGTGCACACTTACAGCTACATGTGAACACACATAGCTACATGTGTACACACACAGCTACATGTGCACACACACAACTACATGTGCACACACACAGCTACATGTGCACACACAGCTACACGTGCATACACGCAGCTACACGAGCACACACGCAGCTACACATGCACACACACAGCTGCACAGCTACATGTGCACACACACAGCTACATGTGCATACACACAACTACATGTGCACACACACCTACATGTGCACACACAGCTACATGTGCACACACAGCTACACGTGCACACACGCAGCTACACGAGCACACATGCAGCTACATGTGCACACACGCAGCTACATGTGCACACGAAGCTACATGTGCACACACACAGCTACATGTGCACACTTACAGCTACATGTACACACACATAGCTACATGTGCACACACACAGCTACATGGGCACACACGCAGCTACATGTGCACACATGCAGCTACATGTGCACACACGCAGCTACATGTGCACACTTACAGCTACATGTGAACACACATAGCTACATGTGTACACACACAGCTACATGTGCACACACACAACTACATGTGCACACACACCTACATGTGCACACACAGCTACATGTGCACACACAGCTACACGTGCACACACGCAGCTACACGAGCACACATGCAGCTACATGTGCACACACGCAGCTACATGTGCACACTTACAGCTACATGTACACACACAGCTACATGCGCACCCACACAGCTACACGTGCCCACACGCAGCTACATGTGCACACACACAGCTACATGTGCACACACACAGCTACATGCGCACCCACACAGCTACACGTGCCCACACGCAGCTACATGTGCACACACACAGCTACATGTGCATACACACAGCTACATGTGCATACACATACCTACCTTCGTGCCATGGGGTGGGAGCCACTACTTCTTTGGAGGAGGATTTCCTTTCATTCCCTGTCACAAGGATACAGTTGAGTATGTTAGCGTAAAGATAAGCTGGCTCTGGAGAAACAGTCCTCAGAAGATCCTAGGGACCTTCACTCTGCATCCTCAAGCACCCCTTTGATGTTTTGGTTTGTTTTTTCTCAATTTTCTTATGCATTTGTTTATTAATGTTGGGGTTGGGGGAGGGGCACGCACGGGCTACAGCACATCCATGGAGGTCAGATGAGTTGCTTTTCTTTTTCTACCAAGTGAATCGGGGGATCCAACCCAGGTGGTCAGGCTTGGTAGCAAGTCTTCCCAGCCATCTCAGTGATCTTTATTTTAGTTCTCTGAGGCTTGGTCCTGTGTATGTAGTGCCTACAGATGCTCACGCCCCCAAGTGCTGAGATTACAGGTTCGTGGTGACACCAGCTCACTGAACCTTTGATATACTCTCCTAGCCAAGTGTGGGGGCCCCTGAGACCAGAGTGTGTCATACTAGAACTGTTAGTTCCTAGCGGTTCTGTGGGACTGACTTTTCTTAAGAAGTTTGAAGACAACCAATGGAAGACAGTGGCATGGTTATGTCTTCTTCTTAGACCATAGCTAATGGCCATGGAATTTATAGTGGAAGGGGTCTGTCCAAAAGCCCGTTTTAAGTGTGCGGGCAGTCTGGTCCCCTGACTGCAGATGCCAACAAACCCATCAAAACCGTCTCTACTGGTTGGGATCTGATCTGTGGTGTGGAGGCAATGGGCAGAAACCAGAGAAACTAACCAGAAAACTAAGTCAGAAAATTGGCTTTAAGGAGAAACAAAAAGGGGTGTATTAAAAAGCCTTATTATTTCAGCTCATTGTTCCTGAGGATTGAGACCTTTTACCAGGAATGACACAGTTGTTGGGCTTCCAGGCACCCACAGCCCCTTTCTCCCAGCTTCCCAGAGCCACAGGTACACAGAGACAACAGAAACTCTGCAACATGTGTAGAGAGGCAGGAACTCTCTGAGCCTCTCGGGCAGTTCTTGCCTCCTCCCCAGGGCAGAGGTGACTGGTGACTGTATTGTTCTGTATGTGACTTGTGCTGACAACCTTGGTGACTCCTATCCAAGCCTGTGGTATTATGATCCCATTCATCCCTTGACCTGAGATGTGCCTGACTCCTTAACCACATCTCCAGGGGGTTTTCTGGAGCTCCCAGTTGTTGGCCAAGCACACATATACAGAAGCCATTTGCTTGCTGGGGACCAGGACGGCTTTCCAAGGGATATGTCTTTAGATAAGGGCAAGAAGACCTCCAGGCAAGAAGAACTTTCTAAGCAGCTGGAAGAAGGGAAAGTAAGCCTATCTTAGAGAAAGCAGGGTCTAGGATTCTTCTGTGCCTGGAAGCCCACCTTTGACAAGTTTCATTAACAGGTTAGGGTGTCCCCCACCAAGCCTTCTAACACATCTGGCACTGGTCTAAGAGGTAAAAGTTCAGTCTTGCTCCAGGTCCAGCCTGGGAGCTAGGGATAGGGGTGCTGGTTGCTCAGGTCCCTCCCTCCCACTCCAGAGATGGGAGTGTTTGGCAAAGCAACAAGGCAGCCTTTGTGTCCTTCTGTGGGTCCGGGCACGTCTGGCCCAGCCTAGGCGGCTGCTGGTTTCAGTGCCCTGTGATCCCAGTCAGGAGGGGCTGGGTGGGGCATGCAGGGTGTTTGCCCTCTGTGTTCCCAAGATGGCTGTCTTTTGTTCCTTGCTCTCCATCAGGGCTCTGCAGGTGGTAAAGCCTGTGTTGGGGATCCAGCCAGTAGCAGAGGGTGAATGTTGACCCAGGGTGAAGGTGGAAACCTTGGCACTTGTCAGGCTCCTGTGTGCTGAGTAACACAGCCAGTGCTGAAGGCCTATTGCAGGGTGGGCCTGTATGTGCATTTGGGTGAATGTGTGATTCTGGGTGTGAGGGGTCTGGCCTGAGGCACATGAACAGCCCCTGCTCAGAACAGAACACCCCTGTCTTGATTAAGCCAACAACAAGGCCTCTTTCTCAGTACATAATGTCCCCTCTGTATTGTCTGCTGCACGGCCTTGATGACGATAATTTTAAGGTCCAAGTCCTTCTCATGGTTGGGGGTAGGGACTTTTCAGTTTCATGTGTGAGGAAGTCTGGCTTGTGTTTGGGGCCACCCCCACATACTTGCATCCTCATGGGGGCAGTAGAGGGAAGCAGGGACTCCCAGGACCCTTTGCCAGGAGCCTTATCTGAAAGTCTGTGACTCTCTCCTGCTTCTCTATCTCCTTATGAACCCTGACCACCCAGACTTCTGGGCTCTGGGGACCTCTTTAAAGAAAAATACTAGTAGCCCTCTTTGGGCCACTGTTGACTTCTTTGGATTCATACTTTTTCTATGTCCACTCCTGGCCTGGGTTTTCCTTCATGGATGCACAGAAGCGTTGATGTCAACTTCTTAACTCTTTTCTTTCTTTCCCTTCCCTTCCCTTCCCTTCCCTTCCCTTCCCTTCCCTTCCCTTCCCTTCCCTTCCCTTCCCTTCCCTTCCCTTCCCTTCCCTTCCCTTCCCTTCCCTTCCCTTCCCTTCCCTTCCCTTCCCTTCCCTTCTCCTTCCTTCCTTCCTTCCTTCCTTCCTTCTTTCCTTCTTTCTTTTCTTTTCCATTTGTTTATGGCTTGATATAGCAGACTAGTTCCTTGGGGCTGGGTCAGACTTCCTTCTGCTTTTACATTCACTCGGTTATGTGTGCATGTGACAACACACACATGCACATGTGATTATTGTTCTTGAAGTGTATGTGGCAAAACCCTGGCCTAATACAGGTTGACAGATGGAAAAGTAAGAATGTAGTGATATTTTTGAGAATTCTGGAGTATTTAAAAAGCATGGAAATATATTAAGAATGTGCTTTCATTTTAATTCCAGGATGCGGGGCTGCTTATGACTGTCCACAGCAGTTGACTATGATTTGTCTCAAGCTCAAACGGAAGTGTGAGCTCCTAGCTGCAGATATTTTCTGCAATTCTGTGATGTTTGGATTTCTGGAAACATTTCAGACAGTATATAAAGGCCCTGAGAGCCTGTTGGTGGTTGGTGGTTGTTTTAGGAGGTTGGTTGTGGTTTGTTAGTAGCCAAGGTCAAAGAAGAAACAAAAGGAAAGACATTAGATTCAGGTATTTTCCTGATTCCCCTCTCCCCTCTAAACTTGTTTCACTTCTATCTAGTGTTATGGGGTGAAGCCAGAGGGGATAAAGGGTGGGAAAAGAAGAGACCACAAAGTGGCAGAGACAGGCTAGGAGTGGTGCCAAATGTGAATCACAATAAAGGAAAAAGTGGAAAGTTTTATTTCAAATGCCATCGAAGAAATGGCAGGTGACAAAAGAAAGGATTTTTTTTTTTTTTTGAGATGCCAGCAAATAATGTATTGCAGCTGCAATCCCTGGGATATCCCCCCAGCCCCTTTTACTCCAATAGGCGATTTTATGTTTTTCCGTTTTCTTCTTCATATATTATGTTTCAAAAAGTTTGGGAGAATGGCTGAGCAGTTGGTAAATAGAGGGTGGAAATGGAGAGCTCTGAGCAACACAAAATGGCTGAAATGGGAAACAGAAGGGCTCACTCTGCTCCATTCTTTTCTGAAAGGGTTGAAGAGTTGGCTGTGCAACTGGAGATGTTGCGGGTTGGGGTGGAAACACTTGGGAAGCAAGAGCTCTGGAAAGAGAGAATAAAAAGGCTCAGTCCCAGCGACTGAGCAAGAGCGCAGGAGTTTCTCACAGGCACAAGAGGGAAATAAAGGGCTGGAGGGGAACCGGGCCAGAGAAAAGCTGAAAAAGCAGGAGGTCAGTCTAATGAAAACAGCCCATGCAGAAAGAAGGGCTTAATCTGGAACCAACTTCACCACCAGAGGTAGAGGAGCGACGACCTGGGGTTGCATGATGATCATCAGCTTTCCCAGTAGTCATACAGAATATGGCTACTAATGGTGTGGAACAAGGTTATGATGAGATAGGATGGCATCCTATAGAAATGATTGATCTAAGGCATTTTAAAGGTCCACGATTTCATATGGGATGCACTCGCCTTAAGTGAAACAAATTTTAAATAACTAGGATACTCAAACCAGGGTTATTATCCAAGAAGAAAAGTGAATGGTAACAGTTTTACTAGAGGCTGGTGCACAGTTGTAATGGTTAACATGGTGGATGGAAGAAACCATGAACACCGAACAGTGAAATAGAGCCTTTTTATTCTCTCTTTCCAGTGCTCTTGCTTCCCAAGTGTTTCCACCTTCACCTGCAACAACTCCAGTTGAACAGCCAAGTCTTCAACCTTTTCAGAAAAGAACGGAGCAGAGTGATCCCTTCTGTTTCCCATTTCAGTGAAACAGAACAAGCAGAATGAATATAGTAAAAGATCAGTTGCTGGACGAAGAGCAGTAGTTCACTGATAGAGAAGAACACTTTGATTTGATGATGCTACTATAGAACAATGTAGCTTAGTGGCTTTAAGAGCTTGGAACAAAGTTGAGGGTCCTGGGAAAAGGTCTACTTCATTAAAGCCTTCACTGGTTTTGTTGTTGTTTTATAAAGATTAGTTACAGCAGTGAACAAAGTCAAATCAGAACCTCATGAAAGGCAGCTGTTGATAGAGACCTTGGCATTTGAAAATGGTTATTAGGCATTAAAGATTCTAAGAGCACCTATGGATGAATGGATAAGAGATGTTACCAATATTGGTTCTAATGTGTATCAAGCTAATACAACAGGTCATACTATAGCTACAGGTCTTTGATATCAAAATGCCTGTTGTTTCATATGTGGGAAATATGGTCATTTGAAGAGACTATGACCGAGCTGCTAAAGGCCTTAGATCTCAAAATGCCCATAGCTTTAATTGTGGCAAATATGATATATGCAACAAAATTGTGAACAAGACATCTGTAGGGGCAATAGTTGTTCTAAATATAAACCAGAAAGAAGCCCTAGGCTTCCAGGGAGTGTGCAGGTGTTGTGAGATATGGCAAGGGTTGCCACTGGACTAAAGATTATAAGTCCTAAAGAGAGATCCAAGGTAATTTTTAAAAGATAGATTTATTTATTTAATGTATATGAGCACACTGTAGCTGTCTTCAGACACACCAGAAGAGTGCGTCATATCCCATTACAGATGGTTGTGAGCCACCATGTGGTTGCTGGGAATTGAACTCAGGACCTCTGGAAGAGCAGTTAGTGCTCTTAACAGCCGAGCCATCTCTCCAGCCCCTCAAAGTAATTTCTTACTGTTGGGAAACATCCTTGGTGACCTGGCTTGGAGCCCCACAGCAAAAATAATAAACTATTTTTGCCAAGGAGTAACATGCAGACGGAACAACCTCCACTTGGAGATTTAATGCACACTACCACAGGCAGTGTGGCTCTAGACACGGCTGCAGGTAAACATCTTACTCTGTCCTCCAAAACTCAATGCTGTAACATAGCTGCTGGAGTTTATGGTCCTTTGTCCTCAGGGACAGTAGGGATGGTGTTGGGAAGGAATGGATTGCCTTCCCAAGGATTCATTGTGCATCCAGGAATTTGTGCATCCAGAAAATCAAAAGTAAATGGTATTGAAATAGAAAATCAGGTGGATACAGGAGCTGATATAACTATTATTTCATAAAAAATTTTTTTGGAATTTGGAATGACCACTTCAAAAGGTTTATGCTCAGTTTCTAGGAATTGGAAAGTTATCTCAGATAAAACAAAGTGTGCAATGGGTAAAATATATGGGACTGGAAGGTGTAATAGGAAAATTAATGCCTTATGTGGCTGACACACCCAAAAATTAATGGGTAAGGGGTCTTTTACAACTGTGGGGTACTCAGATTATTATTCCTGCAATCCCAGAGATAGCCCATGATGCAATAGGGGGTGAAGTGGTAGCTGCTCTTGGGAAAAGTATTGATATATGTCATCAAATACTACCCCAGGCTGTGCCAATTGTCCAAACCAGATAAGCAGTTGTAGAAAGATCTGATCACATCTTAAAGAAAATACTTATAAAACAAAGAAAACAAAAACCAACAGAATCAATAGTGCTCTGCTAACTTCAAATTTTCTGAATATTAATGAGGAAGGAACAAAGTAGCTGAGAAACACTGGGTTACAGAAAAAACTGGAGTTAAATCAGCCTATATCTTATAAGGATGCGTTAACGTCAGAGCGGAAATCAGCAAAAGTTTTGTGTTGGAGACATGGATTTGTTTATATTTCCACAGGAAATGAAAAGCTGTGGACACCATCAAAACTGATAAAGATTAGAACTGAGGAGAAGAGGTATACTGAAAACCTTCGCCACTGACCCAAAAAGCACTTATTTCATTGAAAATGTCTCTGTAATCTACTGCTTTGCACAGCACACCTAATGGTTTAAAACAGAAGTGGAGAAATGCAGTGATATTTTTGAACATTCTGGAATTTTGCTTTAAAAAAAAAAACTCAGAAATTTTATAAGAATGTGGTTTAGTTTTCATCCCAGGTGTGGGACTATGGGGGCTGCTTCCGACTGTCTGCAGCAGCTGACTGTGATTTGTCTGGTGCTCTAGCAGAAGCATGGTTTTGCCAGCTGCAGACAGTTTCTGTAACTGTGTGATGTTCTGAATTCTGGGAACTTTTCAGAGGGTATATAAATTCGAGGACCCTGAGAGTTGGTTGGTCATTGTTGGTTGTTTAGGGAAGTTGGTTGCAGTTTGTTAGTAGCTGAGGTTAAAGAAGAAACAAAAGGAAAGGAATTAGATTCGGGGATTTTCATAATTTCTCTTTCCCCTCTAACCTAGTTTTTTCCTATCTACTTTTAGAGAGTGAAACAGGGTGGGGGCAAGATAAAGGGTCAGAAAAAGAAAAACCCACAAATAGCAAAGATTGGCTACATAAGATATTCTAAAAGCCTTTCAGATCATTTGTACTATACCCAGATCTATCCTATAAGTTAACTGTCATCTAGACTCTGAAACCCCACCAATGAACTTTATTATTTATTTATTTATCATTTTTGTCTGTTTGTTTGTTTTTTTTTAAATATGGGTTTCACACAGAGCCCTGGCTATCCTGGAACTCACTATGTATGCCTGGCTGAACTTGAGCTCAGGGATCCTCCTGCCTCTGTCTCTCAAGTGGCACACACCACCATGCCACGCCCAACTATGACTTTTATTTTTAATGAAAAAAAAATCTCATGTATAGCTTTTTTGTCTACATGCATGTCTGTGTACAGTGTGTGTGTCCAGTGTCCTCGGAGGCCAGAAGAGCATGAACGAGCTGTTTTGCTTTGCTTTGTTTTAAGACAGTCTCATGCAGTCCAGGCTGGCTTTGAAGTCCCTTTGTAGCTAATCCCTGAAAAACTGCCTCTGACTCCCACCTCATAGGATTGTAGTAGAAAATATTTAATATCCCAGCCTCGGATTTCTACCCCACCTTTGGTTATTGAGTTCCCAGATGAAAAACACACTCACAGCCTTTATATTTACAATATGCCCTAAGCAGCACAATAGCTGGGCAGCTGGCCACCCTCCATGCTGTCAGAATTCACCTTCCTATTGATAACCCCAAGTTATTACTTCCTATTTTATATGTTCCATCTGGGCTGCTCTTAACTCTGATCGGGCAGCCCTTAGGGCCATGTTTTTATGGCTCAGCTAACCCATGGCAATTTCTCCTTTCTCCTCCTCTGTAAGGATCATCGCCTATGCCACCACACCTTAGGCAGTTAGCTTACTTATTTGTTTTGTTTTTGGAGATGGGGCCTCACATAGCCCAGGCTACCTTTAAACACACTAGGTGCCCAAAGGTAATCTTGAACTCCTGATCCTCCTGCCTCTACCTCTCAAGTGTTGAGATCACAGCCATTTGCCATTGTTGCCCTGATCTTTAAGGTGCTGAAGAGAGAACCCAACATGCTAAACCCCGCCATCTGAGCTTCACCCACCCCAACTAACTCTATTTAAATTGTTTATTATTATTTAAAGATTTATTTCTGCCTTGATATGTCTGTGTTTGCCTGTGTGTATGTGTGTGCACTGCAGGTATGCATGAGCACCACATGTGTGCACTGCAGGTATGCATGAGCACACCACATGTGTGCACTGCAGGTATGCATGAGCACCACATGTGTGCACTGCATGCCCAGGAGGCCAGGAGAGGGTGTTGGATTCCTTGGAACTGGAGTTATGAGGTGGTTGTGATCTGCCATATGGGTGTTGGGAATTGAACATGGGTCCTCTGGAAGAACAGCCAGGGTTCTTACCTGCTGACCATCTCTTCAGCCCCTAAGTTATCACTATTATTGTGTGCACACATGTAGCTCCAGTGCCACAGTGTACTGAGGTCAGAGAACCGTGTTGTTTATTTGGTTCTCATCTTCCACCTATATATGGCTTCCAGGAAGCAAACTCAGGTCTCTGGGTTTACTTAGCCAGTGACTTCACCTACAGAGCCATCTCACTGCCCCTCAACTAGCTTTTTTGTTTGTTTTACATTTGTATGTGTGTGTGCATGTTTGTACTTTGTGGGCATATGTGTCTGTGTGTGCTCGCATGTAAGAGAGTGCAGGCCCAAGGTTGATGTTTACATACTCCTCCGTCTCTCTTCCACCTTATTCATTGAGGGAGAGTCTTTCAATCAAACTCAGAGCTCTGTAATATGGTTAGTCTGGATAGCCAGTTTGCTCTGGGATCCCCAATGAGACTGGAATTATAGGCAGGCAGGTACCTGGCATTTCCCTGGGTTCCAGGGACCCAAACTCAGGTCCTCTTGCTTGCATGGCAAGTAATTTTTTCCCCTGAGCTATCTCCCTAGCCTCTGGTGCTCTCTTTCTCTTTTAAAAACTGGAACTTTGTTTTAACTGGATAAGAAAGGCTTGCATCTGTCACTCCAGCTACTAAGAAAGCTGAGGAAGAAGCATGCCCTAAAGCCAGGTGTTAGAAGCCAACCTGAGCCACACTGTAAGACTCCATTTCAGAAAAGCACACATGAAAAAATATTTAAACCCCAAACCTCAGATTTTGATATTTGACAGCTGTCCTCTCAACAACAATGAAATGAGCAGTCATTTGAAGGAAACAACGGACAGTATTTGTTGGTGATGATGGCGTTCTGTTCTTTCTGTTGAAATTCAAATCCTGGAACATTGTACTTATACACATCACATAGGCTTGGCAGCTTCTTAAACATTTCTGATATAATATAGTGATATCAGTGAATAAGTTTCTTTAATACAGTATAACAAACTGTGTTGACATTAGAAAGATCTGCATAACCCCCAGTAAACAGACTGTCCATGGTTGTTATAAAGTCAGACATAAATGAGTATGGTGTTGCACCCCTTTATTCCTATCGGTCAGGGGGCAGAGGCGGGTGGATCTCTGAGAGTTCAAAGCCAGACTGATCTGTAAACTAAGTTTCTAGTCAGTAAGGGTACTCAATAACCTTACTACACAGAACTACACAGGTTACACAGTAAGACCCTGTTTTAAAACAAACATGATTTTAAAAAATGGTAGTTAGACAAATAGGCTAGAACTTACCAACTGGAATTCACTGGTGGGCTAGTAAGATGGCTTACTGTTTAAGAGCACAGGCTGCTATTGCAGAGGGCCCAACACCCACATACCAGCTCGCAACCATCTCATAGCTCCAGTTCCAAGGGATCCAATACCTTCTTCTGGCCTCCTGGGCATGCAGTGCATGCAACACATGTGGTGCTAACATATACATGAGTGCACACACATACACACAGGCAAACACTCATACATATCAAGGCAGAAATAAATCTGTAAATAATAATAATTTAAATAGAGCTAGTTGGGTGTGTGTAGCTCAGATGGTGGGGTCTAGCATGTTAGGTTCTCTCTTCAGCACCTTAAAGATCCGGGCACTATGCATGACTTAGATCTCAGCACTTGAGAGGTAGAGGCAGGAGGATCAGGAGTTCAAGATTACCTTTGGGCACCTAGTGTGTTTAAAGGTAGCCTGGGCTATGTGAGGCCCCATCTCCAGAAACAAAACAAATAAGTAAGCTAACTGCCTAAGGTGTGTTGCCATAGGCTGGGAGCCAGAGACAGGTTCTCAGGAGTTAACACAAAGAGAATTCAAGGCCAGCCTGGACTGCAGGAGTCTGTCTTAAAAACAAAGCAAAGTAAATCAATCGATTCAGCTCCTACCTCAAACAGTGACGCCAGGACGTTTCCGTGGGACAGGCATGGTACTTGGGCAGGTGTGAATTTTCCATATCATCTCATAAGGCCTTAAATAGATGTGTATTCAAGGACTGAGAGTTAGTACAATGTCAATCCTACTGCTTAGCTTCATTCTTAACCGATGCCAGCTTTTCAGGGATCCCTAGCAGACTCAGTTGTCATTGCCTTGATCTGTATAAGGCACAAGTTAACTAACAGTTGCTGGCACCAGCAGGGCCATTGTCAACAAATGAAGAGGTTGGATAATGCCTTGGTAACATCAATAACATAATTTTGACCTCACCTATTCCTAGTCCTTGGCCCCGCCCACATAATCTGCCCTGCTTATTGCATCTCCTGTGCTCTGAGTGACAAGGTGCTGGGTCTTAGATATGAGGGACCTCGTTTCTCCTTCCTGCACTCAATTGAGATTAGGGTTTTCTTGGTAGAGGTTTCTCTGGGGGACGACACTGATTTTGATGGATGGGCAGGATGTCAGAAGACAGAGACTGGGAACATATTCTTGGTGGAGGGAACAGCATTGTCAAAGTCCTAGAGAAAAGCACAGTTCGGCATAGAGGCTCCTGCCTGTAATTCCATCACTCAGGAGGCTGACTTAAAGAGGAGTGAGTTCTACAAAGGAAGACAAAAATAAGAACAGGACGGAGTCAGAGAATGGAGGGTCTCGGATGCCAGCCTGGGGAAGTAGGTACCACAGAGAGGTGCTGAGGACGGAAGTCACAGATCTTAGAGAGAGCCAGGGCTAGAGAAGAGAGGTCCTTCTCCAACAGCCCTCAAGCATTGTTCGGCTTCACAGCGCTGTGTCCTTGAGACCTGCTCTGGCACACAGAGGGACTTTTGCTTCTTGCCTGTGATTGGCAGAGTGTGGTTTCCTGCTCAGAACTCAGCCAAGCATGTCTCCACAGGTTTCTAAACTGATACTCACCTCTCTTCCTGTGGCTTTGTGGTGACAGTGAGTAGCCCCGTCCAGTTTGCTGTGCACCAGTGTGAGGGTGACCTTGGCAGGTGGCTAATGAGGAAAGAGATAGGTAGTAGCTACAAGTTCCTGTGCACCATTAGGTGAGAGGGTCCTCTTTTAAAAAGTATTAACTATTATTGTTTTTTGTTAAGCGTGTGTCTGTTTTTCCCGCATGTATGTATGTACCACGTGCATTCAGTACCTGAGAAGCCAGAAGATGATATCAGATCCTCTGGAACCTGGAGTAAGCTGTCATGAGGGTGTTGCAACTCGAACCTAGGCCCTCTGGAAGAACAGCCAGTTCTCTTAACTGCTGAGCCATCTCTCTGGCCCCTTTGATTGTTTCTTTGAGACTGGGTCTCACTATGCCTAGAACTCTCTATGTAGACCAGACTCAGTTCTGCCTCTGCCTCTAGAGTACTGAAATTAGTTTGCACCATTTCAGTTAGTTATGTTTTTTAGTTAATTAATTAATTAATTAATTAGTATACAGCAGACCAGAAGAGGGCACCAGATCTGATTATAGGTGGCTGCAAGCCATACCATGTGGTTGCTGGGAATTGAACTCAGGACCTCTGGAAAAACAGCCAGTCCTCTTAACCTCTGAGCCATCTCTCCAGTCCATTGGTTATGTTTTGTTTGCTTGTTTTGTTTTGTTTTGAGACAGGATCTCATGTAGGTCAGGGTGGCTTCAAACTCAGTATATAGCTGAGGACAACCTTAAACTGCAAATCCTCCTGCTTCTGCTTCACAAATGCTGGGATTACAGGCTTGTGCCATCACAGGGGTTTTTGTTTGCTCTAAAAAAATGATGTATTTAGTGCTATCTCAAGAACATACATGGCCAGCCTGGTCTACCGAGTGACAGCCAAGGCTATACAGAGAAACCCTATCTCAAAAAACCAAACCAAACCAAACCAAACCAAACCAAACCAAACCAAACCAAACCAAACAAAAACATACATGTGTGCATGAACCCTCCTCATCTCCCAGCCCCCAACCTGAGGGCCTGTATGTGGACAGAGATCAAAGGAGAACTTTCAGTTGTTGGGTAGGCAGGGTTGTTTTGTTTCTGGTAAATAGCATATTCCACGCTAACTGATACTGGAAATGCTTGCCACACCCATCTTTTTGTATGTCACTAGTTCGTTTGTTCTGTCTGTCTGTCTGTCTGTCTGTCTGTCATTTTTCTTTTTTCTTTTTTCTTTTTCCTGACATAGGGACTCTTGTAGCCCAGGGTGGCCTTGAACCTGTTAGGAAGCTAAGAATGATTTTGAACTCCCAGTTCTCTGGACTCTACCTCCTAAGTGATAAATTACAGGTGTGCACTGTGCCTGGCTTTGTGTTGTTTTAGGCAAGTTCAATACCTAGGCTCAGCCTCCCTGGTTCGAGGGTCATAAGCATGTGCCACCATGCCTATCAATTCTTCACCTTTGTTTTTGTTTTTCCAAGATGGGGCTTCTCTGTATAGCCCTGGCTGTCTTGGAACCCTCTATGTAGATCAGGCTGGTCTGGAACTCACAGAGGTCTACCTTGCCTCTGCCTCCTGAGTGCTGTGATTAAAGGTGTTTGCCAACACTCTCTGGCAACTTTCATGACTTTAAAAAAGATTTATTGTTTTGTGTTTGGGCGTTTTACCTACACTTATTATTTGCACTGTATGCATGCTATGTCCTAGGGGGCCAGAAGAGGGAATAAGATCCCCTGGACCGGAAGTTACAGATAGGTGTCAGCTACCATGTGGGTGCTGGGAATGGAACTCAGGTCTTCAGGAAGAGCAGTAAGTGGTCTTCATCCCTGTCAACTCTCCAGCCTAGTTCCTGGCTTTAAAAACAAGCAAGCAAACAAAGAAACAAACAAGTTAATTCTATTATTTTAATTGTGTGTATGTGGATGTAGGGTGGGGTATGGCACATGAATGCAATTGCCTATTGATATTAGAGGTGTGTGATTCTCCTGGAGATGGGGTTACAGGCAGTTGTAAGCTGTCTCATGTGGGTGCTGGGAATTGATCTCAGGTCCTCTGAAAGAGCAGTATGTGCTCTTAACCACTGATCTATCACTCCAGCCCCGAGTTCCTAACTTTTTAACTACAAAAGACCTGCCAGTTATTGGCCATGAAGACTAGGCTCTAGTCTCATGAAAGCAGGCCTTGTAGAGATGAACCTGACCTGGATCAGTCCTCCTCCAATGGCTCTGTCACCAATCCAGCTTGTCTCAGAGCTGCTGGGACCTACTTAGTTCCTGTCCAGGTTTGGTTGAAGAGAGACAATACTAGCTCCTCTGCCAGACAGACCCCACTCATCCTAATGTGCTCCCTGCTGTGTTCCCACGATGTGTACCTGGGCTGGGCTATTCCTGTGTTCATATTCTTGCTGAGTGACTGTATGGGAGGGGCCTCTGCTGCATATGTTTGTGATCATCATCTGTGGTGGGCTATGCAATACAAAGGTGCTTGCCAACTTAGTTCTTTGCCACAGACATTGAATTGTGTTCAGTTTTGCATATGTGTCTCCAGTAGAATGGTGTGGATTTGTGCATGAGCCTTCTGTATATCTCTGTAGGGTGTCAGAGTCACTGGGATGGATGGATTGGGTTTTTGTTTGTTCTTGCTTTGTTTTTGAGACCTGGCCTGGAACTCACAGAGATCCATCTGCCTCTGTGTCCTGAGTGCTAAGAATAAAAATGTGCCTCTCGACACCCAATTGGATCGGTGTTTTTGTGTGAGGAATTGTTAGTGTGTGTCTTGGCCAAGCCCCAAAGGAGGCCAGCTGAGGTAGTGGGTGAGGCCTGCGATGGAGATCGGGAACCTCCAAACAGGAGGCCTGACTAGGAATAAACATGTTCTCACCTGCCTAAGGAAGCACCCCAAACTCTCAAGGTCACCCCTACTCAGTCAAAGTCAGTGGCTGGGGAAACAAGCCTGGGCCTAAGACAACCTAAAGCAACCTAATGCCACCTTCCTATACCCTGTTGGCTTCAGCTTGTGCCCTGCCCTGGCTACCTACATATGGCTGAGGGTACTTTGCCTTGTGGTAGTTGGGCAGAGGCTGAGTTCAGCTTTTAGTGGACCACCAAGGTAAAGCCGAGACTCCAAAGAGAATCAGCCCAATTGAGCCATGCCTGATGTTAATTTCAGCACATCCATCATTTATTTTAGAAATATTTATTGGAGGTAGGCTAGGAATATTGCAGTCTCCTTACCTAATTAGGGGCAAAGGGGCAAACTACTGTTATGAATTTAATAGATGAAAGCAAAGAACTCCAGGAGTTGAGTGTACCCAGAGTACCAGAACAGCTGGGACCAGGCCTGTCCTCTGCCATGGCTCCCTCCGCCTGAACTTCTCCATCCTGCTTTTGATGTTCAGCCCCTCTGAGTCAGAACCAGGAGATGGACAGGTAGGGCTAGGCCAGCCTTGAGCCCCAGTGTGATACAGAGTGGGTACAGTAGCCCAGGTGAGATCTCAGGTGCTCCAAGGGAAGTGAAATGGCTAAGGTGACACCATCTTACTTTGTGACTGCCTAGACACTCCATACCACATCACCATCACCACCATCACTACCACCACCACCACCTGCTCCCCCCACCCCTCACCCCTAAGTAGCCACACCCACCTTGGCAAGACTTTTGGGACTGCCTGTGACCCTGAACAAGGGTTGCCTGGGGCCAGCATGGAGATGGGAGGTGAGGAAGAAATGCCTGTCTCCTCCTCTAATGGATGATTCATGTCCTGGGCCCCTGCTTCCTTCAGAACCCTTATTTTGTCATCTGTAAAGTGGGCACAAATGGCTGCCTATCCTAGTGCTCAATGTTCATGGTCTGGTCGAGGCCCAGAGGAGAGTGGGAGGGGGAAGGGGAGGAGTGAGATGGGCAGTCCTAGGGGCTCTCAACTAGGCCCTGGAATTGGGAAGGGTGCAGGGAAGAGGAGGCGCAGATGTGCGCTTGTCTCACACGAGCAGCCACATTTAGCCACTGAGTCGGGACTGAAATATTCCTGAGGGAGAAGAACCCTGAGGCTTCAGGGCGGCAACGGCTCGGGCTCTCGTCAGTGGGGAGCTGGGAAGGGATGTTGTTACCATCTGCCTCGTGTCTGTCTGTGACTAAAATAATACTGGGGTGAGACTCGCCGCAGGCACAGGCCCAGCCGCAAGGTTCCCCAGAAACGGGGGGGGGGGGGGGGGTTGCTGGAAACCTTGTGGGGAGCAGTTGAGGGGAGGGGTGTTTGGGGTAGCCCTAGTCTCTCGCTTCCCCAGGGACCACAAAAACCATGGGGGTGTATGGGTGTAGACACATTCAGGAGGGATTGGCCTCATGTGGGGTGGGGGGCGGATGACACCCCCCCACACACACACACTCCAAGACCTGCCAGGGTCAGCTCCAGGGAGAAAAGCATGTGCTGAGATCCCAGCTAAGCAGAAACAGCATTAGAACAAAGTCAGGGAGACAGACCAGTGCCTGATTCGGCTTTCACGAGCTTATCCAGAATACTGAAACCAGGAAACAGCGAGAAGCTATTTTAATTTCCGCCGACGTCTAAGCTTCGGGTCTGTGGCTTGCTGTGGCTTTTATTTTGAATCCAATATGGAGGATGTTCTGCAATCTCGGGGATAAGGCCCCTGAGGCTGAGTGCCTGCCTTTCTGGCACGTCAATCATGTACCACTTCCCTCCAACTGTTGGTACCACTGGACTTGGACAGATGACCCTTCAGGTCAGGGAACCTGATGTTTGGCCTTTGAGCAAAGCACTTACATTCTGATTGGTTTGTTTAAGTGGCCATGATCAGTTAGGCATTTTTATTTTGGTAGAGAGAACAGACCCATGATCTCAGTAGTTTATAGAGGCAGCCTTAACCATTCTACTGACACTGCACAGGGTGGTCAGTTCAGTGGTCAGTGCTTGAACACCTACTCTGTGCTAACTTTAGTGTGTAATGTAGGAAAGTCTATAAACATAAGGGATCAACCACCTGGGTGCAGGGACAGGCGTTGGAGTTGGGAGTGGGGTGACTTGGTAAGAGACCTCAGCTGTTGTCTTGAGGAGGTGCCAGATACACTGGGCTGGAGAGGAGACATCAGCAAAGGAGAGTCCTCTAGGCCCAGTACCCAAGCAAGGAAGGTATGTGCAGATTACTGGGAGGCTAGACTGTCTCTCTCCTGGCAAGATTATCCATGACACACTAATTTTTTAATTTAAAAATCATTTTATTTTATGTATATGGATATTTCTCCTGAATGTATGTATGTGTACAGATGTGCTTGGTACCTGCAGAGGCCAGCAGAGGGCACTGGATCCTCTGGAACTAGAGTTACAAAAAGTTGTGAGCAGCTATGAGGGTGCTGGGAATTGTGCGGGGTTCACTGGACCATCTCTTCAGCACCCATACCACACTTTTAGCTACGGTGTGGTGCAGAAGCTTTACAATGGAGAGTGCATGTCAGTGGTGTGATATATAGGCTACTGTCAGCTTTACTAACTCCCCATGAAGTCTGTGCCCTCAGCACCCATGTTACAGACGAGGAGGATGCTCAGAGAGATCTGGTAGGTTACATCAGAGGTAGAGGCATGACTTCAGATGATGCCTGCACTCATCAGGCAACACCCGTGGACCTATTACACTCAGGTGAAGAGCTAGAGGACTTCTTAGATTCTGGCCCCAGCAACACACTCTAGGTTCCCAGATGACAAACAAGCCTCTCAGATTATGTGTATGGAGAAAAAGGTGCTGGTGGGGTCTGGGGTTCCTACTTTGCAACCTTAAGCCTCGGTTTCCTCACCCGTAAAGTAATGCTAGAGAGAAGCCTTGTGTGGGAGATCCTGTGGAGTCTCATGAGCCTCCAAACTGGGCAGGCTTTCCATGCAGCCCTGGGAGGGATCTTTCCATTCTAACCCAGCCAGGACGTATCCCTGCAGCTGACAGGCCCTGCCACCACAGCAGTGACTGCCTTGAATTATTCAGGAGCCTCTAGGCCTCTTCCACATCTCTTCCTGTCTCTCTGCATACCAGACTGTCAGCGTAGGCCTCAGAGCCTCTGCCAGGGAGTTGCTGACCTCAGGGCCCTCGGAACTGTGGTCTGTTCAGCTGGGGTGACTGCAGTAGGATGGGGTGGTGGGAATGGAGCTGGAGTGAGGGAGGGAGAGCATGCCTGTGAGCGCGGCTGTGGGAATGTGGCTGAGCATGTGAAGCGTGACTGTGTCTATGGGAGAATGACTTGTGCGAGGGTGATTTGCGAATGGCATGCATGTAACTGTGAGTGACGGTGAGTGACAGTGTGTGAGCACTGGGCAGCTGAGTAGATGAGGTGTGTCTGTGACAAGTCCTGGAGTCCATGGCTCTGTGGGACTCAGACCATGCCCAAGGTGTGTCTCATCTCCTGCCCAAGGATCCCAAGAGAGATGATTCTGTTCCCATTTTCTTCCTGGGCCTAGAAAGGCTGAAGCCCAAAAGAGTATAAGGTATTCTCCATGATTGAGGCCATGAGGCAGCTCCCAAAGCCTTAGGGACCTGGGGAGGGAGTTTTCTCGGGAGGCAGGAAGGAGAGAAAGATTCCTATCTAGTAGATGTTTCTCTGCATATTTCTGCAGTGCTCAGATGGAGTTGCTGGGGCTTGTGGGTAGCATTAAAGAATTGGGGGCCCAAGGGTTTAGAGTTCAGGGGAGGACTGTGTTTGGTGTGAATGTTGAGGTCTTGTGAGGCTGAGTTAGCATTTGTATCTGTGAGACAGTGTTTCTAGGAACTGTATACAGGACGGTGAGTATAGACGCAGCTTGTAGTAAGAGTGTGTGTGTATGGAAACATGCTGTTTGTGTGAGAGGACAAAGGCAGGGAGGGGCAGATGGGGACCCACACAGCAACAATGCACTGTCTATCCTCAGGCCTGCTTGGCCCGTCCTAACATCTCTGACTGCGTTTTGGAATCACTCTGAGCCTGATCATCTGGCTTTAGCTAACAAAACCTCAGAGCCCATTGAGGGGCAGAGCCACAGGTTGGGGGTGGGTGTTGAGTCTGGGACAGAGACTTTATTATGAGGGGCAGTTACAGAGGCCTACCTAGAGATGTGCTCCTCCAGCTCCCCCTGCCCCACTTGCAATCTCTTCCCTCAGTGACCCTGCTTCCTGATCAGAAAAATAGGCCTGTACCTGCAGTCCTCCCCACCAAGTATCCCATGAGCCTCCCTTCTCTGTACTCTGGGAAGCTGACAGGAAGGCCTGTGTGCTGGTCTGCCTGGAGACTGTGGAAGAGTTAAGACTGATTTATCCTTCCTTGCCTGGACCAAGAGCTCTGACTTGTCTTCCTACACTCCTCCATTGGAGAGATGCATATACCCATAAAAGAGGGTGAGCTCACAGGTCACCCATCCATTGCACTGCATTCTGGGTGGGTCACTCCCAACCTCCAACCCACAGTCAGAAACAGGAGCAGTGTCCATCCTGACCAGCCCATCTCTGACTTTATTTTCTTCCTCTCTACTGTAGGGGTATTTTGGGATAGAAGGACCTTGATGTCTGGTCCTTGGAGTTAAGTCTGTCCCTCAGTGCTCCCCTGCACCCATCTGTGGAGCTGTGGCCTGGGCAGCTGTCCGGCTGAGCCGGTTAGCAACACAAGACAGATGGCAGGGGATTATCTCAGCTTCTCACAGTGCCACCGTGGCAGAGGCAGTGGGTGAGGGGAAGGCTCTCACACCCTCCCTGTGTATACAGATTCTCTCTCTCTCTCTCTCTCTCTCTCTCTCTCTCTCTCTCTCTCTCTCTCACACACACACACACACACACACACACACTCTATCCACCACCATCCCTGCTTTTTGTGAGGTGGGCAGGGAGGCAGGAAAAGGGATAAGATTTGTGAGTTTGTGAGAACCGTGGGATTTGGTGATCTTGTTGCCCCTCCCAGCTTCCAGGCTATAGGCTGAACCAGCTGGGCCTCCCAGGCTCCTCGT
The DNA here is from genome assembly GCF_011762505.2 of Arvicanthis niloticus. Taxonomy (NCBI): domain Eukaryota; kingdom Metazoa; phylum Chordata; class Mammalia; order Rodentia; family Muridae; genus Arvicanthis; species Arvicanthis niloticus. Next base: position 51,569,119 of record NC_047671.1, on the reverse strand, counting down.
GTACCAATACTCTGCCTCTAGGGTTTCTTTGCAGCTGATTCCACTGAGACCGGTAGGTTCAGGAGAACACAGCCTTATAGAGGGCCCAGGGCCCAGAGATGTGTTGAAATGTGTCTAGAATCACACAGCAGGTTGGGCCATTAGGAGGTTGAGCTTTGGAGGGTAGAAGGTAATGGAATCTCTTAGGTGTTTGAACACTGGTCCATAGGACTGAAAACAAGGTGTGATTACCACAGAAGACTATGACCCCATGTCAGATGTATCATGGGGATACGCACACAGCGACCACAGGAACAACCTTCACAAATGCTGTCAGACTTTGGTGAAGTGGGGTCCCTCTTGAGCTTAGGTGGTCTGGAGTACACGAGAGCCGGTTCACCCACCTACACACCAGTTCAAATGATTGAAGGTTTTCTTCTTCAGCCTTAACCACAGCGCCACATCTCTCATAGCATTAACAGTTCTTCAGCCCCAGAGTCTTGAGACATCTAGGCCCTGGCAGAGGGTTGTGGGCCCTAAAGATGGGTGAGATTTGGGGAAGGCACCCTGCCCCCTTTCCTCAGCATGGGTGGAAGGGCCAACTCCGAGTAAGTGGAGGGTGGGAAGGTCCTGATGGAAATTGATTCTTCATGCTTAGCTGCCAATATCCCAGTTTCTTCCTCTTCCCAAGAGTGACTCGGGGTCTGCTGAACAGAGTCTGCACTGGATGCAGAAAGGGTACATTGATCAAGACCCTCTCTTATAGGCTCCAGAGGCTTTAGTCTGTCACTGGGCCCCATGGATTCATTCACGTCTTCCTGACTGGCTTGTAGGGGAAACTCGGATCTCCAGGTCAGACAGGCCTGAGGATAAGCCATAGAAGAACCCCGCCTACCTCTGAATCGGTAGTATTTGCAAGCTTGCAGTGTTCCTGTAGCAAACAAGAGGATTACTCATAGGGTCAGCCCCTTTAATGACTTTGGATGGCTTTTAACAGCCTGTCACAACCAAGACCCTCTTCTCAACACACGTCTCTTCAGCCCCCATTTGGAGGAGGAAGTGAGCACATTAATGAATGCCGGGTGCAACCTGTCTCCTGGGTTATGGCCAAGCTGTTCCTCTGTTCCTTTGGATCTCAAGTTAGTTATCCATGTCTGTGGGTTGACCAGCAACCATGGCTGGAGTTCTCCTGGGAGGGAGCACCCTACATAAAATTTGGAAGGGTGTGTCAGAGTCTCGCTCCTTCCTCATGGGTGGGACTTATGTTTTACTTAAGATTTCAAAGTAACATTCTAAAGAGTCACCATGAGAACCAATCCGAGAGTCCATGCAAATAACGGCCTGCTGATTGGCTGTCTCCTTCACGCCCTTAACAAAACTTCAACTTCATCAACTCTACGAAGATTTCTTTCTTTTTCTTTCTTTCTTTCTTTTTTTTTTTTTTCTCTTTTCTCCCTTTTGGCCTTCCGCATCCTAAAGGATTCAGGGCCTGGGATCACCCAGGCCATGTCTCAGACTGCCTGGCCTGCCTAGTGGGCTTGTACAGGGACCTGCAGGAGTCAGTTCTCCGCTCTGACCCTGACCCTCCCTGGTTCATTCTAGCACAGAATCTCTGCGGAGGCGTCCTGAAAAACCAGCCCTTCCTTCTTTGTAGGACCGCCGCACAGCGGGCTGCAGGCCGCGGGTATCGAGCTTGGCTGGGAAGGATCGATATCTGCCCGCTGGACTGATGTGTGGACGAGGCAGCTCGACTGGGCGGGCTCTGCGGCAGAGCGACAGCTGCGCAGCGCCCCCCCGCCCCCCCCCGCCCCAACCCCCTCACTCCAGGGGAAACCGAGGCCGGGAAATGACGCGGAGATCTAGGGCGCGGCCACGGGCAATGGCACTCCCAAGCTCCGGACCTCAGCCCTCAGAGTAGGGTTGGAGTAGCCCAGCGTCCTGCCCTGCTCCCCAGCCCCTGTACGTCCCCACCCTCCAGGGTCGCCCTCACTTCGAGCCCAGTGCAGCTTGCACCTCTATTTATATTTAGCCCCCTTGCTCCATACTTCTCCTCCCTCCCACTTCAATTGTGTGTTTCGGTCTAGATCCGAGGTTCTGCCATCCTTTCTCTCTGTGGGTGTCTCTGTGTCTAACCCTCCATCTCTATTTCTCTGCCTGTCTAGGTCCCTCGGTCTACGCTTTGGTCTCTCCTCGCCTCTCGCACATTTTTCGCTTCTTTGTCTGGCTTCCTCTCTCTCCCTCCTTTCAGCCCCCCTCCGCACACACACCTCACAGCCCTGTTTACGACATCCCCAGGGCTGGCAGGTGGGCGGGGCTGCAGCAAAGAGGGGGTGAGAGAGGGAGACGCAGCCTCCCCCCCAGCTGTTAACCTTCACGCTTCAGGCCTCTGCGGATGGCAGAGGAGGGGGAAAGCCCAGCTGCCAGCTTGGCGGAGGTGACTGGGCGGGCGCTGGGGGTGCACCTCCCTCTGGCTCGTCTCTCAGGAGCTCTTGGGCCGGAAGGAAGGTGATGGAGGGCGCCCTCGGTCAAGGGAGGTCCCAGGAGGATGGGTGGGTGGCTCCGGGGAGCCCACAGTTGGCGGGACCGGTACCCAAGGTGTGTGTGTGGGGGGGTGGGGGGAGACTCTGTGCGGCGCCGGCCCCTGCCCACAGCCGGGCCGGACGTGGGGGCCGGCGTGAGAATCCCGCCCATCTGTGAGCCGGCCTCACGCCGTCAGACCCAATTTATCTCGCCGCCAAAGTTTCACAGCCATCTGCTCGAGTGGAACGGCTTCCAGCGCTGGCCCCACCGGGCCCCCCAGCCAGCGCGGGGATGTTTTCCAATACGACGGCATCGCGACTCCCCACCACCATCCCAAAGCAAGGGGGTGGGGGAAGGCGGCAGAGCGCGCTGCGCGGGGCTGGCAGGCAGCCCTCTAACGCGAGCGAGCCGACCCTGAATTTTAAGCGATTGATCAGGAAGCGCAGGCCGTTCCCATCACTTTAGAGCAGCCAAATGCGGAGGCGCTGGGATTTCAAGGGGCCTTGCGGAGGCGGTAATGAGGTCACCGTCACCGCGCCCGCCCGCAGGCAGGAGGAGGCGAAGGTCTGCGGACACAAATGCACACGCGCCTTTGAGCACGTGTGTACGCCGTCTTTGAATACGTCCGCACCCCTGTCACGTGACCTCCGGGCCCCACTACTGACCCAGGCTCTGAGCTAATCACCCCTGGGGCCTGTTTGTTGGAGCACAAGCAGTCAGAGAATAAGCTAGAACCTTGCCTTGCCCCATCCATGGTTCTATCAGACGGTTGCTATTACAAAAGCTTCAACCGTCATCTCCTGACCTCTATGTACCTAAAATACATCCATTTGGTCACCTGTCCATCACACGTTTAAACAAGCCAGCAGTGGCAGCTGTGTCCAGGCCCTGGTAGGCAAACAGGTGTACACATCCCGATTGCACACCTGACAGCGGTGCTTCCACTGGTATACGCCATCGCTTTCCCCTTATACATACAAGCATGCACATCCAGCACGTGCCCCCATACGTCTCTCCCCGAGGCGCACGCGTGTGTACACTTGCTCTCCAGCCCCCGAGGTCGCTGCTGTGTCCGTGCGGCTGGGCGCATCCACTGTGGGCCAGCAGCACGGGTGCAGACCTCGAAGAGAACAAAGGCCGGGCGGGCGAGGGGGAAGGAGGGGGCTGAGCCCCGGTCTCATCCTCCTTGGCGATGCTCGTCTGTCTCGGCTCCGCGGCCACCGCATCGAGCGGCTCTGATTGCCGAGTAAATCACCAGGCTGATCTGAATAATTATCGTCTCCTGAAAAGGGGGGGGGGGAGTGTAAGGAATAAATAGAGGAGGAACAGCCACCTGACTTCTCCGAGCCGGATAGGGAAGCTAGGTGGGAGTGGGTGCCCCTGTGGGTCCTGGGAGCATGGACTGGGATGCAGTGTAGATGGGGCAGGGAGGTCCTCCGGGCAGAGTCCTGCCCTAGAAGGGGCCGTTAGGCTCCGCTGCATTCATCGCCCCAGTTAAGTCAGGTCCACTGGAGCTCTTCCCCTCCCCTGCTAGGCCTGGTGCCTTACACCAGTAGCTCCCCCCTCCTCACCAGCCCTGTAGGGCACCCTTCTGTCTCCAGGGCTTAGTTAAGCTTGTCTGCTCCCTGGAACACACTCTTCCCAGCCCACACTCTTATTTTGTCAGGCTCTCTCATGGCTGAAGGGCAGCCTCCCTGCTTCCTGTGGGAATTCATCCCTACTGTCCAGCCCTCTCCCATCTTGCCCTCCCCTCTGGGTCAATGTTTGCTCCCGCGTTCTATGACTGATGTCCTTGTGTTCTCCTGGACTCCACAGCTGAATGGCAGCTTTGGTGTTGATACAGCTTTTTGTTTATTTGTTTGTCTGTTTTATTTTTAAAGAAAATGTTGGTAGTAATGACAATAGCAGCAGTTGTTTCAGCCGGAACTTTACTTGGATGTGCTGGCCCTGTGTGGAAACATCACCTTCAAAATGTATTCCTTTTCTTTCTTTCTTTTCTTTTCTTTCTTTTTTAAACATTCATTTTATGTATATGAGAACACTGTAGCTGTCTTCAGACACACCAGAAGAGGGCATCAGATCCCACTACAGATGGTTGTGAGCCACCATGTGGTTGCTGGGAATTGAACTCAGGACCTCTGGAAGAGCAGTCAGTGCCCTTAACCACTGAGCCATCTCTCCAGAGCATGTATTTGTTTATATGTATGCATTTATGTATTGTGGTACATATATGAAGGTTATAAAATGACTTGGAGGAGTCAGTCCTCTCTTCACCTTGTGAACTCTTGTCAAGATTAGTGGCAAGTGTTTTTACCATTGACTATCTTACTGGCTTTTTAATTTTTTTTATTTTAATTTTTTTTGGGGGGGTTTTTTGAGACAGGGTTTCTCTGTATAGCCTTTGGCTGTCCTGGAACTCACTCGGTAGACCAGGCTGGCCTCGAACTCAGAAATCCGCCTGCCTCTGCCTCCCAAATGCTGGGATTAAAGGCTTGTGCCACCACCGCCCGGCTTAATTTTTGTTTTTTAAAGCCCACATCCCTCCAAGGATGGCCTGGACTCTTTCCTGATCTCCTGCCTCTGTCTCCCAATACTGGCCTCCCAAGTCATGAATTACCACACCCTACCTGGGAGCATTTTTTTGGAGCAAGTGTGGTGGCTCATATGTATAATCCTAGCACTCAAGAGACTCTGAGACAGGAGAATTGTCATGAGTTTGAATCTGCCCTGGACTACATAGTGAATTTCAAGCCTGCCTGGACTACACAGCAACATAGGAAGAACATTTCTTTACAAAACAAAACAAAGCTGGGTGTGGTAGCACATGCCTTTAGTCCTAGCACTGAAGAATCAGAGGCAGGTTGATCTCTGAGTTTGAGGCCAGCATAGTCTACGGTGTTCTAGGCCAGCCAGAGTTACACAGAGAAACCTTGCCTCAAAACCAAACCCACCTACCAAACAAAAATCTCTGTATGGATCTTCTCTATTTTAGTAACCGGGAACTGAGGCTTAGCAAGAGAAAACATGGATACCTTTCTTTCCCAGGGCAGTGTTGGCCACCTGCATCCTTCTGCATTTGCCTGTGTCTGCATGAGCTGGAGGCCCTGCCCCCAGCCCTGTCCCAGCCTGCTCCTTCCACTCCCCGTTTCCTAGCCTCAGGAGGGATGTCGTTCAAGCACTGTGACCTCCCTCCCACAGGGCATGACCTTTTTCCATAGCCCCAACATCAAAGGAGGGGCAGCTCCTCATTCTCTGCATCTCCTCCCTGAAATGGTTCCAGATGTGAGGCCTTGCCAGAGAGCAGGGTGAAGATGGTCTTCTCTCTGGAGGCTGCTCTGGAGCGAGGCCCAGGATCCCCATGGCCACCTCCCTGCAAGTGTTCCCTGTCTGGGAGCAGAACATGGTCACTGAGGGGATTGTGGTTAGTGAATAATTTCTGAAGAGACTGAGGAAGGAGAACCCCTTTCAGGCCTAAGTGTCTGGAACAGGAAAGATGGAGGCTATAGCTCTTGCTAGGTTTGCAGTTTACCCTGAATGGAGGACGGACTTCTGGAGCTGGGATGTAAGAACTACAGCTAAGGTTAGGTTTTGTTCTTTCTAAAAAGTATTAACATGCTTTTTCTTTTCTTATCTTTTCTTTCTTTCTTTCTTTCTTTCTTTCTTTCTTTCTTTCTTTCTTTCTTTCTTTCTTTCTTTCTTTTTTTTGAGACAAGGTTTCTCTGTGTAGCCCTGACTACCCTGTAACTCACTATGTAGACCAGGCTGGTCTGGAACTCACAGAGATCCCCTTGCCTCTGCCTCCCTAGTGCTGGGATTAAAGGTGTTCACCACCATTGTCTGGCCAGATTTTCTCTTTTTAATTGCTGTATGTATCTGTTTGTGTGTAGGTGTGTGTACATGCATGTGGGTACCTTAGAGGCTAGAGAGGGAGTCAGATTTCTTAACATAGGAGTCACTGGCTGTTGTAAGCTATCCAATGTGGGTGCTAGGAATGAATCTCATGGCTTCTTTAAAAGGTCCTCTGAACAATGCTCCTAACTACTGAGCCATCTCTAGCCTGTCTCTCAAAATTTTTTCTAAGATTTATTTTATCTACTTTTAAGATATTATTGGGTCAGGTGTGGTGCCGAATGCCTTTATAACTTAAAACAATATGTTCACTGGTGTTTTGCCTGCATATATGTGTGTGTGTGTGTGGATGTTAAATGTCTTGGGACTGAAGTTCAGAGACATGTAAGCTCATGTGTGGGTGCTGGGAGTTGAACCCAAGTCCTCTGGAAGAGCAGTCATCTCTCCTACCCCTAGGGAATACCTTTAATCCCAGCATTTCATAGGCAGAGACAGGCAGATCTTTGAGTTTGAGGCTAGCCTGGTCTATTGAGCCAGTTCTAGTTAATCCAGGACTACATACAGAAAATGTCTCTCAAAATAAACAAACAAAAAATATTTTATTCATTTTTATATTAACAGGTATTTTGTCTGTATGTTTCTATGTGTACCATTCTAGTGCCCAGTGTCCTCAGAGGCCACAGAGAGTGTCTAATCTCTTTAAATTAAAGTTATAGCCAGTTGTAAGCAGTCTTGTAGATCCTGAGAACTGAGCCCAGGTCCTCTCCAAGAGCAGCAAGTGCTGGTGACCACGAAATAGTTTCTCCAGATCTATTCTTACTTATATAAATGTGCATGAATATACATGTGTGTGCGCATGTGCCTGCCAAGGACAGAGGACAGACTTTATCTCATGGAGCTGGAGTTTCAAGTGCTGTGAGCCACCTGATGTGGGTGCTGTGAACCGAGCTAAATCTCCTGCAAGAACAGTAAGTGTTCGTAATGGCTGAGCCGTCTCTCCAGCTCAGAGTTGGGTTCTTGAGGCTGTACAAGGAGGCCAAGAACTAAGTAGTTCATATCCACCTTCCTGCGCCCCTTAAAGGAATACCATTGCAACGGGGAAACTGAGTCAAGGACCTCTAACGGGCTCCTAATGAATAATGCCTATGCAGATGTTGTCCACGTGGGAACCCTGCTTATCCAGATGTTGTCCACGTGGGAACCCTCCCTATCCAGATGTTGTCCATGTGGGAAACCTCCCTGTCCAGATGTTGTCCTTGTAGGAACCCTGCTCAGAGCCTCAGGCATTACTTAATGAATAGGAAGGTTTGAAAATCTTTTGTCTATGGCTTGAGTAGCAGTGGGACAGTTGAGACACAATGTAGGTCCAGAGGGATGGACATTCATATGTCTGAGTTGTGTGAAGTCTAGGCAGGGTCCATCCTGGATTCAAGAAAACCTCATCCTCAAGTTTTTCTGGGGCCCAGGGCAGCACCTCCTTCCTGGGAGGGGAGCAGTGGCTGCCATTATTCTTGGGGTGGTTAACAGGCCCCCAGTGCCTCTACTGGCAGATTCTTCCAACAAATAAATATTCCTTTGATACCTACAATGTGTTAGGTGACCACAGGAACTTGGGGAGCATATCCACTCACATATCATACTCCAGCAGTGTCCCCCAGGAATCTGAGAGAGTGGTAATGAGTGTGACAAGTTCTTTGGAATTAGACAGACCCTTGTTCAGACTCTGTCCCTACTAATTATTAGCTGAGAACAGGCGAGTGAGCCTCAGTCTCCATATCTGCAAAAGGGGAATTGGAGTGGCGCATACTTCCTAGTGGGACTGAGAGCAGTCAAGGGTCCTTCTTGGAGATGTAGTTGCTCAGCCCCATTGTGATTAGGGATGAAGTCCAAGGATGCTTCCTGGCCACGGCCCACCAAGGAAGGCAAGGCTGCTGTACAGCCTCTCCCTACCCAGAGGACAGAGGTAATTAGTCTCAGAAGGGCCTATAAACTGCCCCAACTCCCACTTGGGAAGGAGTAATTCCTCCATCTGTTTTAGTCTTTCCCTGTTAACCTTCATTGGCTGCTATTGTGTTATTATTATTATTATACTCAGAATTTCACCTATCTGTGTCTCTTTCCATTTCTGCCTCCCTCTAAATTCAGAGTGTCCCTCTCCCAAGAACAGCTCGTCTCTCTATTTCATACATTCAGTTTATATTACTAGCCAGGTATGGTGGCCCATACCTTTAATCCCAGGGCTCTGGAGGCAGAAGCAGGCACATTCCCAAGAATTTGAGGCCAGCCTGGTCTACATAGTGAGTTCCAGGATAGCCGGGGCTATCTAGAAAGACTCTATCTCAAACAGCCCCCAAAATCAACTTACTACCTGGCACAGATGCAGGCCCATGTATGTAAGTCTCAAATGCCCATACTTACATTTGACTGCCCATAGGTAGGATTCATGTATAGAGGCAAACTGGAAGAAATGACCACCTACATCCTCATACTCAGGTGCACACAGGCACAATGACAGGTAACTATCCTATAGATACATACACACACTGAGCAGTTAGGCGCAAATCAGTACAATAAAGACCCACCCTATGACAATCGCATAGGACATGTAAGCATATAACATATATGTGTAGGAGTCCACATGCATATATGTCACCCTACACATGTATTGAACAGACAGATGCAAGCCAGTAAATATACATGCCAACACATAGACAAGGACACACAAGCTTATTTGCACAGTACACACACAATCGCACATACACAGGCACACACTAACACTGCCCCCAACCCCCTCAGGGAGCTGGCTGCCCGCCAAGCATCGCTTTCTGCTGGGTGTGCACAACCTTTCACAGGCTCTAATTGAGTCCAGGGTGATTTATAACTCGGCAGCGGCCCTGCCTGCGTGGGCTGCCCCCTCCCTCTATAGCCTTGGCCAGAGTCTTGGGCCATGCCACTCCCTACTAACAGGGTCACACATACAAGTCCCTTGGAGGGAGCCTTTTCCTTTTATTCCCACCAGACCCTTTTTCATTCTCGACTTCCTCCAGAAGTTATGGCTCAATCCGCCCACACCACTACCACCATCAAACCCAGTGTCACACAGTCCAGCCATCTGAAGACCAATCACACAGCCTTTCTAACCCGCAATGGCTACGAATAAACAGGACTCTGACTGCAGAACCCCTGTGCTGCCTCAGCTGCCGCAGAGAAATTGGATTTAGACATGAGAAGGGGCTTCACCAGCGAGCTGGGAATGGAGTGTGGGCTTTGGCTAGTGAGGAATAGAAAAGCCTGAATTTGAAGGGGAAAGTCTCTAAGAACCTCATTTCCTGCCCTCCATCCTTTTGGGGAACTGAGAGCAGATTGTGACCTCCTCTTTCAGCTGTCCCCATGGCTAGTGTGACTGGGCTTGTGATTAACTGAATTAATTAGGTCCTAAGTTTAGGCTCATAAAGTCTCCTTATCCACCTTAAGAATTGCAGGGAGACTAGTGTCCTCTCTCTCTCTCTCTCTCTCTCTCTCTCTCTCTCTCTCTCTCTCTGTGCATCACCTGATATTTCACCTCTGATTCCAACATGGGCAAATATTATTAGCCATGGCTCCAGAGCTCAGCAGAAAGAAATTCCATGAAGCCTCTCCTGATAAAGCCTCTCCTGTTGGGTGCTGTTGTTGTTAATCCACTTGCCAGTGAAGGTAACCAAAGCTCAGATAGGCAAATCCTTGCCGAAGGGTAAACATCTGGTTCAGGGCAGTGCTGGGAGCTCAGTACTGTGTGCATACACGTCATCTCAGCACTCTCAAGCCTGAGGTAGGAGGGTCTTGAGTTAGAAGATAACCTGCTTTGCTACACAAAGAGACACTGGGGGAAAATAGACTTCCATAGTGTGAGCAGGAGGACCAGAGGAAGTTCAAGGTCATTCTTGCTTACATATCAAAATTTAGGCCATCATGAACTGGGTAAAACTGTCTCAAACAACAACAACAACAAAAGCAAAACAAACAAAAACAGGGGCTGAAGAGATGACCCAGCAGTTAAGAGCTCTGGCTGTTCTTCCAGAGGACCCAGGTTCAATTTTTAGCACCCACAGGGCAGCTCACATCTGTTTGTAACTCCAGTCCCAGGGGATCTGATGCTCTCCTCTAGCCTCTGAGGGCACTGCACATGAGAGGAACATAGACACCCATGTAGGCAAAATATTCATCCACTTAAAATAAAATGAAAATAAAAGTGGGGCTGAGGGGCTGCAGAGATGGCGTCTCTGTTAAAGAGTACATGCTGCTCTTGCAGAGGACCAGAATTCAGTTCCCAGCTCGCTCCTGCTTGCTCTCTCTCTCTCTCTCTCTCACACACACCTCACACACACACACACACACAAATAAAAATAAATGAATAAGCTTATGTATTGAGACAGTATTTTTTTTTTAGAATTATTTATTTATTTTTATGAGTACACTGTCTTCAGACACACCAGAAGAGGGCATCAGATCCCATTACAGATGGTTGTGAGCCACCGTGTGGTTGCTGGGAATTGAACTCAGGACCTCTGGAAGAACAACCAGTGCTCTTAACCACTGAGCCACCACCTCTCCAGCACCCCCCCCTTTTTTTTGACTTATTTATTGCATGTATATGAATATGCTATCGCTGTCTTCGGACACATCAGAAGAGGGCACTTATCCATTACAGATGGTTGTGAGCCTCCATGTGGTTGCTGGGAATTGAACTCAGGACCTCTGGAAGATCAATCAGTTCTCTTAACTGCTGAGCCATCTCTCCAGCGAGACAGGATCTTTCTGTGTAGCCTTGGCTGTACTGGAACTCACCATGAAGAGAGAGTTGGCCTTGAACTCCGAGTCTGACACCACAACAGAGCCCATCTTGCCTTCTCAGGGCCCTAGCTGTGTTTTGAAGCCAGGCCAAGTTCTCATCTCAGAGCAGGAACATCTAGAATACAGCATGAGGGACTCAGAGATCACTTTCTCTCAGTAAAGATGTTGGGAGCCAAGATCAATATGTGTATGACCATGAATGTGTTTATAGGCGCACATGTAGTATGAGTGTGTGTGTGTGTGTGTGTGTGTGTGTGTGTGTGTGTGTGTAGGGGGCTGAACTGAGCCTGTTGGAGTCTATCCATGTGATATTAATCAATGTTTCCTACCTGCTCGGGAGTCTCAGACTCATAGAGGGGAAATAGAATCCCATTTTACAGATGATTAGAACTGAGATTCTGACAATTTAAGTTGTCTGCCAGTCTCACAGATTAAAGGCAGCTCTCTTCTCATTGCCAAATGTAGAGAGTTAAAGACACTTTTTTTGTGCTATGCGGCCCAGGGGACACTGCTTCATCTCTATAGTGTTGTGGGCCACACTTGGACCTGTGAGAAGTTGTGAAATGAGTGACCTTGTCTCTATACATGGCTCCATGCTTGTGGTCATTTGCAGATTTCAATGTGCCCCTCGCTGCATGGCCTGTGTGACGTGGTGACGTGTGTGTGTGTGTGTGTGTGTGTGTGTGTGTGTGTGTGCCTTTGCCCTGCTTCTGAGATTGTCTCCATGTTAGCATCTATGCCTGGTTGGGGTTGCCTACATTTTGGAAGTGCCTTTAGGTGTGTGACATGTGGCCTGTGTATTTGTGACAGTGTATTTTCCCTATATATGTAACTATTAGTCACAATGACTAAATACATGGCAAATGCCTATAATTCTAGAATTTGGGACGTGGAGGTTGGAGGAACGAGTTCGAAGCCAACCTTGGGATGCTTCTGCTCTTGTATCAAAAAGAACAGAAAAGAAACGTGGTGTGTGTAGGATTTATCACCAGTAAGAAAAACACATAAGGCAAAACCGGTTGCAGGGCGCGGGCTGCCTGCGCGCCCGGTCTGCCGCAGGCTCCCACCCCGCCAGGTGAGCCTCCCCCGCTCCGGTCACGCTGCGCTACGCTGAGCCGCGGTAATTTCCGAGTCGGCGACCGCTTTGTGTGCACCGGTCGCGGTCCTGGGGGCGGGGATGGAGGGCGGGCTCTCTCTCCCCCCTCTTGCTTTTTATTGGGTCATTAACAACGGCCCGGACTGCCGCTGCGTACCCCCCTCTTTCATGTCTGCCGCGCCTCCCGCCATTATCTCCCTCCGCCGCGCGCCGTAATTCGATGCCAATCAGGTTTGCGGCTCAGAGGCCGCGGGATCAAAGCCGGGCCGCGGCGGGCGCTGGCGGGAGTGCGGCGGGGGGGGCGGGCAATGCTTCCCAGCTCCGGGCACCAGCAGTGCGTTCCGCTCCAGCCCCGGGAGGGGCTCAGACAGCCGCGAGGGGTGGCTGGACGGCGTGGTCTTGCAGACTTGCGGAGCATAGGGAATGCCGGAAGGAGAGACCCGGAGGGCGTTGCCTGGCATGGTTTTGATAACAAACATGAAGATAGCCCAGGCCAAGGTGCCAGCTTGGTCAAAAGGCTGGGAGGGAGGCAGAATCCGGTGGACTGTAGTTTAGAAACCGGGAAAAACTGGCTGGTTAGGTGTTTGGGCTGTGTTGGACTGGCAGGAAGCCATGGAAGGTTCTGGAAGGGGGTGGGGCTTAGAATCTCGGTTTTCAGGAGTGTTCATCTGGTGAGGTTCCTTGACTCAGTTTCCTCTGGAAGAGAGTGAAGCTGTGGGCTCCTGGAATCTCAGAGGTTAGCCAGCTTCATGAACATGATAAAAAAAGAAAACAAAACAACAACAACAACCGCAACAACGCTCCACAGCGGGAATGGTGGCCCATGTCTGTGATCACAACACACCTATGGCTAAGGCTCAGCTGTGAGAGGCCACCCAGGACCACATGACACCAGTCTTAAACAATGCAGTCGCATGCAGCTCGATGGGAAAGATGTGGGTATCATTTACCAAGGTTCTGCCTACGGCTCCACATCAGATGAGAAAACAGGCAAAGAGATAAAGTTGACTGGCCCAGCGATTCAGAGCCTGGATGGGACTCGAACCAGATCACTTCCCTCTCACACTCCTCTGGGTTTAGGGATAGGGGGATAAGGGGAGGTGTGAAGGTTTTGGAGCCACTTGTGTAGGGGATTCTTCATAGATTCGGCTTAGTGGAGAGCAAGCCTGGAATCATCTCCCCAGGCTCGCTGCCACCTTCACTGCTTCTAGACTTTGTCTTTGGACCCTGTCACCAGCTCAGCGTGCTGCCCATCTGTAAAATGGGGAGAGAGGGTTTCAACTGGCCCCAGATGTAGCACAGGGTGTCTTAAATGTTAAATGCAATCTTTAGAGTCTAGATGGAAGTGTTTATCACTGTCAGCCACACTCTGAGGGTAGTGTTGTCAGAGGCAGTCCCCAGAAAGGATGGAGATAGCCCCTTTCCTCTCCAGGAGAGTGCCAGTGTTGAGTCCTAATTATTTGGAAGAGGGATGTTCCCCACTACCATCTTTGAAAATAGATTTTCTCTCTCAAATAATGCTGGGACTTCAGAACTCTAAACATCTTAGACCCAAGAATTTCCGGGCAGCTACATTATACATAGTACATGGTTTCTGTTCTTATCTACAGAGCCTCTAGGCTTTGAGGACACGGCTGCCCACTAGGGGTCCCACCTCTCTCCTCCGCTCTGCCTTCAGTTCAGAGCTCTGGCAAGTGTGGTGGTGGACTAGGGAATGGAGATGATGCTCCAGCGCCTGCGGTCCCCTATGTAGTTCCCAGAGTACCCACTGACCATTGGCTGGGTGGGTTTTCAAGGGAAGGAATAGGTGAAGGTAGCAGGCTTGCCCGGAGCGCTGGATGTGGTAGGGGAGGCCCGGAGAGAGAGCATGGTTACTGTACAGGGTGATCTGTGAGCTCAGAGCACCTTCCCTTCTGTGGGATTAAAGGATCTGGACAGAGAAGTGTGAATAGAAGCTTGCTGGCTGGGGAATGGAAACACATTTCAGGATGTTTGCTGGAGGCCTAAAGAAGTGCACCGCTAGCGTTTCTGGACATAGAGGATAAGCAGGGGGCAGGGCAGCTATACCCCCTAGACCACAAAAGGACAGTGCCTCAAAGGAGATCAGAGGTAATCCTCAGTGTGCTGGGAAGCCAGGACAGGAGATCACCTTGCTTCAGCTGCATTTGCAGGGCAGCAGGCAGGACTTCCATCTCTAGGTTTCTCTCTACTCAGGGACCAAGGGTGGGCAGGGCTAGAGTGAGGGGAGGCTGCAGCCACAATCTATGCAGAAGGTAGAGGGCAATGGCCAAGCTGAGTTAGGATGCCTAATAGAGAGACATGGGGTCCTGGGCTCTGTCAGCATCTCTTGCTGGGAGGCATTCTTGCTTTTGGGGCACAGGTGGGGTGTTCTCCCTCCAAAGATCCCTTCTGACCGCTGGGGGGCTCTGCAGTGCCCAGCCTCAAGGCTTGTCAGGTTTGGCTGCCCACGCAGGAGCCTCCTCAGTCCAGCCTGAGCCTGCTCTGCTCACATTTCATGCTCCAGGTGGCACAGTCTACAGAGAGGAGGGAGGACAGGCAAAATTCTCTGCCCTGCTCAAGACTGGCTCTGTGTCGCCAATCTTTATGAAGGAGGTCCGATGCCTCTAATTCTCCATCCCTCCTAGGGAGTCTCTGCCTGCTGAAGCTGGGTGTCTGTGTGTTGGAAGTGGGAGGGGCGGGGGGGGGGAACGACTGACTGCATTGCACACCGCAGATCGCAGCTGCCTCTGGACGCTGAAAAATCCAATTTTCTTCCTAATTGCCACCGCCCGCGCGCTCTCCCCTCACAGCCTACTTGTGCTTGCCGGAGCTTCCCCCCACCTTTCCCCCACTCCTGCCTCCCGCTGCCTACCCCACGGCGGACGCCGCCCCCCCTCGCGGTCACCCGTGTCGGGACGCACCATATATCATGTCTGCAGCCGGGAGGGGCTGGGGAGCGGGCCGGCCCCCGCCCCGGGCTCCCTGACGAAATCGTCCTTTTCCAAGGCGGATGACAGGTTGTGGGAACAACAGCTTGAATTACGGAAAGAAGTTTCCCCACTGAGTTAATCTGCAGTGGCTGGAGGTGACCTTCTGGAGACGGCGATTAATCACGGGCCGTGGCGGGCGCCGCGCCACGTCGGGCCCTTTGGGGGAATACTAATTCCACTACAAGATAAATCATAATTTGACAATAATCATCTGCCCTAATCACTCCAATTCTTCCGTTTAATTATTTGTATACACCGTGTTTCTTCACGAGGACCCTGTGTGCCCATGGCTGGGGAGAGAGCAGCAGCGTGGGCACAGACCCCTCTTAGGACCCTAAGCTTGTCTCTTCTGTTGGTATCCCCAAGTATGCTCTATTCGGATCTGATAGGGAGGTGGTGGAGGTCAGAGTTTCCATAAGCAAGTCTTGGTAAACTGAGGCTCAGAAAGAGGCTCAGTCCGAGGCCACATAGCAAAACTCTGGGAAGCCAGGCTAAAGATCAAGGCTTCTGCTACGCAGCCCTGCCTGGAGACCCAGGGCTCCCTTCTGCTCTTCTGTAATACGGTGTTCTGTCCTTAACATCCTACCGTGCTGGCTTTCCTCTCAACCAGCCAGTGTGGACAGGCCTCTTGACTGCTTCCGTGCCTACTACTTAAACTGGTTCTGCCTATTCAATCAGTATGAGAACCAGGAACTAGGGGCGTCTAAGCAGGCATTGCCTGTACCTGCCAACTGGGGCATTGTGAGACCTCAGCCAACTGGTGAGACGTTTCCCAGTGCATAGCCTTTACCTGTAGTGGGATGGATTTCCTCTTTCACGCTGGGGGGGGGGGGGGGAAGAGGAGGGGAGGCCTGGCCAGATCACCTCGCCCTGCTTTCTCCCTGTTTAATCACCTCACTGGCCAGCCTACCAGCACTGACGCCTCCCCCCCCCGCCCCCCCCCCGCCCTAGTGTGTCTGCTGGTTCTGCTCTCAGCCCATGTTCAGCCTTGTGGATGGATGAATCCTGGATCTGCTGTGTGCCGTGGCCCCAGGAAAGGCTGGCTCAGCAGCCACAGGGTCTGACTCCCATGAGCAGACATCAGAATAACTTGGGAATTTTGTCACAGGTTACTCTATGCTGAGAGGCAGCCCAAGGGTGTACACAGGCTCTGCCGGATTCAATGTGGCACCCTTGGTAGGGCTCAGAATCGTCCTCTGTGGCACTGTGTAGGGGTGCCTCCCTCAAACAGGAGCTCAGAGCTTGGCTGGGTGTGTGATGGTGGTGCTACAGCCATATAGGACAAGGTGGGAATGTGGAAATAAGGATCTAGGCAGTGGCTGCTCAGTCCCCGTAGCAGAGGCCTGGGCTCAGCTCTGAGAGAGAAGACAGAATAGGAAAACCAGCTGCATGTGGTGGTGCATACCCATAATGCCAGCTAAAGAAGGAGGCTCTCTGTAAGTTTGAGGCCAGCATGGGCTGCATAGTGAAACCTATCTCAAAAAACAAAACAGAACTACCCAGTGGTTAAGAGCACTGGCTATTCTTCCAGAGAACCCAAGTTTAATTCCCAGTACCCACAGGGTGGCTCACAACAATTTGTAACTCTGGGTCTATCCTCCTGAAGTCTCGGAGGATAGATTGCCCTCTTCTGGTCCTTTTGGGTACTGCATGCACATGGTGCATTGGGGAACACTCATTCATATAAATTAAAAATAAATTAAAAAACTCAAAAAAAAAAAAAAATTGAGCCAGGCATGGTGATGCATGAATTTAATCCCAGGACTCTGGAGGCAGAGGCAGGAAGATCTCTGAGTTTGAAGCTATCCTGGTCTATAGAGCTATACAGAGAAAACTCTGTCTCAAATCCCTCCCCCATTTTTTCTTTCTTTCTTTCTTTCTTTCTTTCTTTCTTTCTTTCTTTCTTCCTTCCCCCCTCTCTCTCTTATTAAAATAAAAAGAACAAACAACAAGCAAGAGGGTAGGATGTAGCTCAGCTGGGAGAGGGCTTGTCCAGCATACACAAAGCCCAGGATTTGATCTCTAGCATGACATAAACCTGGCCTAGTGACAAACCCCCAAGGTCCTGAGTTTGTTCTCACACCTCTTAAGAGTGACATGTGATGTTCGCCCCATTTACAGATGGGGAAAACTGAGTCTTGTTAATAACAAAGTTGGGATCTGTACTTAACTCTCTGCTCTATTTTGTCCTCCTAGTAATCAGTTTACCAACATAGTCAAATTTCTGGTCAGAAACTTTGGGTGAGGTTGAACAGGTCTGACTACCTCTCAGGCTTTTAATCTTCCTGTTGAAGGGTCTTGGGCAGTGGTGCAACTGTAAAAAGGAAATTGCCTGTAAGTCCTCCTTGTGGTCTAATTTCCATCTTTTCTTCTGTTTTTGCCCCCTACTACCAATGGACATAGAACCACTCTCTGTGTCCTTGAGATCTGTGCCCCCATCGCTGCTCCTCAGTGACTCTTGCCTGGAGCAGGGCCATGGTGTGGCAGTGCCTGGTAACTCAGTGGCCTCTCTCTGACGCTGTTTCCTGACAATCCGAGGGCAGATGAAGTGGCAGGTGACCAGGGGACAGTGTGAGTTGGGTTTTGGTCAGGCACCCTGGTTGATCCTCAGCCCTCACTCCACTTAGCCTGCTTTCAGGACAGTTTTCCCGAATACCAGGCAAGGTTCTGGGAGGTGGTTCTGCAAGAGTCTCCTAGAACTGAGGGTCTGAGCAAGGCCGTTTGACCTTTTTTGACTGGGTTTCATCTCTACAAACCAAGGGCAATAATAATAATAATGGCTGGTTGTAAACACTCAGCGATAGTTACTTGTTGTTAGTATCAGTATCAGACTGCATGTTGAGGTTACAGAGAGGCAATAGTCCTCTTTCTCTGGCCCCAGGGTTTCTGGGGTGCTCAAGAAGGGAGTAGCATGTCTGGCAGATAGCGTTCCCTCTATTTCAAAAGGTCCCAGCCAGCCCCACTCTGTCCTGTCAAGGATTGAAAGGTGGGAGGCTGGGTAAGAGGTGACAGACCTGAGAAGGGAGGCAAAGATGGCCGAGTGGGGAGAGTCGGCCTGGGGGAGTTGCAGCTGAGTCGCAGGAGAGGGAGACAGGCTGCAGAGCTATAAATACCTCCCAGGTAACAGGACCCGTAAATGAAGGGAGGGAATTAGTCACATTCCGAGGCGCCTGGGAGAGAGGACGAGTACGTGGAGCAATGACCTGAATCCACGGAAGGGAAAAAAATAGGCTAACCTTGGGAGGAGGAACGCTGGGGCCCTGAGTGCTACGTCTCTTTCAGAGGGGTGCCCTGGCTAGGGTCTGCTGGACAGAGGCAGACGGAACTCATCAAGGCAGGAAAGGGCTGCAAGGAACTCGGTCCTGCTCTCTTGAGGAGATGAGAGACGCCATCCCTGTCTCTGATTCCCTAGTTCCATTCTCTTTGGAAGTCTTTTTAGTGGTCTAACCTAGTTATTTCCACATGTCCTTCTAGAGGATGTTTCTTGGTGTTGCCCTCACTTTCTCTGAGGCCTGGCACTCCCTGGGATCCCTGTACCTTGTACTTGAAGCTCTAGGGTGATTCCCTAAGTTCCTGAGTCAGACCGAAGGGTGTTTGGTTGGGAGAGCAAGAAGGCCGTATATTTCCTTCCTTTCTCATTGAAATTGGCTGGGGAGGATAGCTTGCTCTCTAGTCTCCTAGTCCCCTTCCTGCTTTGCCCCTTCCAGGTGGTTGCCAGAGCAACAGCCAGCGCATGCCCTCCCCTGCTCACACTCTCCAGCTCTGCTAGGAATGGAGTCTACTTTCCTTGGCCTGGGTATCAGGGGTCGCCCCGCCCCACTCCAGCCCCCCACCCCCGCCCAGCATGGATCAAATCGGAAACCTTGCAAAATGCTAGGTCAACGCCCTACCACTGAGCTACCCTTCAGGCTTGGTTTCCTAACTACGTCTGTCCTTGCTCTCCCTAACCTGCAGCCTGTTAGCTGCAATCCTTCACTGCTTTGCAAGAGCTGTGCTTTCAGTAGAGACTGCTTGTCTCCTGCTCGGCCTGGTAGGTTTCCATTTTCTCTAAGGCCCAAGGCTGAGTCGGGTCCTTTTCAGTTATGATCTGGAGAGACATCGGTGATAGTGCCCGGAAGTGGTTAAGGTTCAAATTAGAAGGCCTGTTCTGTTTCTGCTGTGTGGCCTCTGGAGAATAAACATGCCCTCTTGGGCCTTAGTTTCCTCATCTGGTAAAAAAAAAAGGGGTGGGGTGGGGGTGGGGGTGGGAGGTGAGGTGGGAGAGATTCTCACCGTGCTTCTCAATGGTTACGGAAAAATAAAAACCCTGCTCAACCCTTGCCAGAGATAGGTTTAGCACACAGTCGACTGTGGCTGCTGTTGGGGTCACAGTATTGATCGCAGTGTTTCTGTGTCTGCCTCCCCTGCGGGCTGTGAGATGGAGGCGGGGGCGGCGCGGCGTCCCGGTGTGACTCGTCGCTGCAGCCGCAGTGGCCAGCTCGCGCCTGGCACTGAGACGGTCGGCAAATGTTTGCTGAATTAATGAGTGGGGGCTGCAGGGAGGGCTTGGGCTGCAGTTCCGCCTGGGCTGTTGCAGCTGGGGCGCGCATGTACATGTGTGTGCCCCTGGGAGCGGGAGTGAGGGGTGTGTGTGGGGGGAGCCGGATTCGCGTCCCGGGGGTCTGGCGGCGCCGTGGGCAGCCTGGCGCGCCCGCTCCCTGGGGTCCCCGCCGAGCGCCTGCCTGGCTGCGGGACCCCGTTGCCAGGAGCAGTCAGGATGCGGCAGCGTCTCCATGGCAACGCGGCATCTCGAGCCTCGCGCCGCCCTCCCCCGGCGCCCCGCAGTGGGCAGGAGGCCGAGCCTGGCAGCCCCTCCCGGCCCAGCAGCCAGCAAGCTGGGCCAGGAGGCCAAAGCCTCGTGGGAGGGGCTGAGGAGGGGGCTCCTTATTTTTCTGGGAATGAAAGGCTGACCTGCCTTTACTTCCCTCTGTGTCTGCGGGAAGCAGAAAAAGGAGGCTGTCCTCTGTTCATATGCAGCGCCCTGTCCCCTTTGCTATCCTCCCCCACCCCAACATGCTAGGAAATCGTGGACAGGTTCTGGTTAGGGCCAGAACGTCTTGAGGGCTAGATGGGACCTAAATTCTGACTGAAAATGGTATAATGATGTAGGATGGAGGGGCTGTGGAGAGGGGGCATTGAAACAGTGGGAAGTACCATCCTGAACCAGTATCTGAATGAGAGTTCAGTGACTGCACTAGCCATTCAGTGTCCAGCACGATCCCCGCTGCCATAGATACTGCCTATGTCCCCAGCAGATGTTATGACCCTCTTTACCTCGTGGCCATATCCCTAAACCCATTTTGTGCTTCCTACTGTGAGTTTGGACCCCAGCTCTTATGAAGTATCTCTGAAAGGTGTTACTCAGTACGCCCCCGGGCAACTCTCCGTGCCTCCTTCCTTCTTTGGCTTAGTGCCTCTTAACAGTCTGCAGGGATCATGCACTGCTCCTCCCAGTACCTATCCCCAGTGTTCTTATTAAGTTGTTTAAGAACCTGAACATTCCGTGTAGTTCCCAGACCCTTCCTGTGTTCACTTCAAGTATTTAGCGATGACCGCTACAACCTCTTCAGTGTATTCCCATTAGGCACTTCCTGGCCCCACACTAGGTAAATTTTCTTTTGATTCTCTGTCCTCACTTCCACTCTCTAAGCCTGAGCATCGACAGGCCGTAGAGCTCACAAAGGCCAGGAGGGGGCGCACGAACAGTCGCCCGGAGGTCACAGCCCAGGGTGCGGCCAGAGTGGAAGGCCGAGGCGCGAAGTGCCGTTGTACTGAAGTTGACTCCACGCCTAGGGTGGGGTTGCATCTCAGGAGGATTCTTTCCGAAGTTGCTGCACCTTCTACGCCGCATCTTTTGCAGGCCCACTGAAGATGCCGTCGTGGTTTGAGCTCAGAGAGGGAACGCGCGCCCTCTGGTGGCCGCGACGCAGAAGGCTCCCCAGGTTGCTGGAGAAGGGACACTGTTGGGGTACCTACCTCTTTACCTGCTTTTTTCTTTTTCCAACTCCCAGAAGTCTTTGAAGGATCAAGTTCATCCACCCCTTCTCTTACAAAATGAGATTTCCTCCCCAAATGGGAGAAATGGACTCCTATCTGTGCATCTATCCAGTCATAGCAGGAGGGACCAGGTTAGATTTCTGCAGACTGTTGTGTTTGGGTGACTCACTAAGATTCTGGCTGGCATCATGGATAGTGATTGAGTCCCTTGAAATGTCTCCCCCATATGCTTTGTACGGCAGGGTGATAGACAGCCAAGCCTGTGAACCTGTGAAGTGTTCTCAGATCAGCAATAAAGATGGGGAGGCAGTGACGAAGGACACTGGTCTGGGTTTGAGCCTGAGCAATGTCCCCCTCTCCCCGCAAACTGGGTTTCTACATGTAGCCCAGGCTGTCCTACATGTAGACTCCTCTCAAGCACTGGAATTATAGGTGTGTCCCACCATCACCCTTTTCCTCCTTTTCCCTCATAATATCTGTCTCTGTCTGTCTGTCTGTCTGTCTGTCTGTCTGTCTGTGTCTCTCTGCCTCTCTGTCTCTGTCTGTCTCTGTCTCTGTCTCTGTCTCTCTGTCTGTCTCTGTCTCTCTCTGTCTCTCTGTCTCTCTCTCTCTCTCTCTCTCTCTCTCTCTCTCTCTCTCTCTGTATATGTATATGCCATGTGTGTGCAGGTGCCTGTAGAGGTCAGGAGAAAGTATCCAATCCCCTGCAACTATAATCACAGGTAGTTTGGCACTTGATGTATGTTCTTGGACTGACAGAACTGTGGTCCTCTGAAAGAGCACCAAGTGCTTTTTTTCTTTCTTTCTTTTTGTTTGTTCATTTGTTTTTGAGACTCTCACTGTGTAGCCCTGGCTGGCCAGAAATTCACTTTGTAGACCAGGCTGGCCTTAAACTCACATAGCTACAATGTACCAGCCTCTGGCTTCTGAGTAGCCCAGTTGGTAGAGTGCTTGCCTGGCATGCATGGGGCACTGGCTTGTACTCTCAGCACCACAAAAACATGGCAGGATGTTCAGAAGCTCAAGGTCGTCCATGTAATAATTTCAAGACCATTCTTGGCTACACAAGACCTTAATTCAACAATAAAATTAATAAAATAAAATGAATTAAATAAGGACAAAAACTTGCCCTGTTCCCCAGGTTCTTTGCAAAGGTTGAATCAGAGGAGAAGCAGCAGAAGCAGGAGGAGAAGGAAGAAGAGGAAGAGGAAGGGAGGAGGAGGGCAGAGGGAGGGCAGGAGGAGGAGCTTGGGGATAATAACAGCAGTGGTGGCAGTTAATCATGTGATTGCTGTCATGAAAAGTGGTTGAGCATTTAAGTTCCAAGAAGTGGTACTGCTCCCTCAAAAACCCTCCCTACTTTGGAGATTTTCCCCTCAAATTTTGTTTAATAAATCTATGTTCTCTCTGCACCTGTGAAAGAGATATAATTATACCAGGTGGACTTGGCAGAAAGTATGATTCAGAGGGTCTTCTGAAGAGGCTCTCTGCAAGGGTTTGCTGACAGGCCTTCAGCTTTAGGGGCCTCTAGCCCTACTAGGGTTGGGGGCAGATGGAGATGTGCAAGAGTGCTGTCCACTGCTCTGTGTTTCCATGGTGCCTTTGGCCTGGATCAGATCCTCCTTCTCCCCCCAAGTAGGGCAAGAGGACTGTTTGACAGAAAGTGTGTGTCTTAGTGTGGACAGTTGGACGGGGGGCTGAGATGGTTCCTGCAAGAGCAGGAAGGAAGTAGGGAGGTGGATGGACAGGGGAGGAAGGAAGGATGGGGCAGGCTCCAGCTGGGAGCTAGTTCTCCATTAGCCAAGAAAAGAGGCCATCTGGAGACTGGCTCAAAGGGCAATGGGATGGTCACCCTGGCTGGGGTTTGCCTGTCAGTGTGTGTGTGTGTGTGTATGTGTGTGTATGTGTGTGTGTGGTGTGTGTGTGTGGTGTGTGTGTGTGTGTGTGTGTGTGTGTGGTGTGTGTGTGGTGTGTGTGTGTGTGTGTGTATGTGTGTGTGGTGTGTGTGTGTGTGTGTGTGTGTGTGTGGTGTGTGTGTGTGTGTGTCTGTGTGGTGTGTCTGTGTGGTGTGTGTGTGTGTGTGTGTGTGGTGTGTGTGTGTGTGTGTGGTGTGTCTGTGTGGTGTGTGTGTGTGTGTGTGGTGTGTGTGGTATGTCTGTGTGTGTGTGTGTGGTGTGTGTGTGTGTGTATCTGTGTGTGTGTGTGTGTGTGCAAGCAGGGAGGGAACAAGAAAAGAGAAAAGAGGATATGAGTTTGTTCCTTCTTTTGGGGCTCTATGACAGTGCTCTTAGGAAGGGGAAGGACACTTGGGCCTGAACAGGGCGTGGCCTGCTCCTCTTTGTCCCTGTTTCCCAGTCTGCCTGACTGCAGCTGAGGCTCTCACAGAGTCCAGACTGTGCGCTGCCTGTGCCTCCCCCCCCCTTGTTGACAGCACACTGTGTGTTGCGTTAGGCTTAAGAATCTGACGGAGCCAGTCCCTGTACACACAAGTGTCTGTAGTGAGGGAGGAAGATGAATCGCTAGGCTGTGAATCTGAAGAAGCACTAGGCCTGGGGCAGCCCAGGGCAGATGCCTGACCCAGTCTAGAAGGTGAAGGAATGCTTCCTGGGAGAGGTGACGTTCATGCCAAGATGTGAAAGGACAGATAAACATTTGGCAGGACAAAGGGTGAGGTATGATGGAGGTTGCAGGGAAGGGTGGTTTCAAAGTACAAGACTGAGGGACTGCAGGCTTATGGTATCAGCTGCACCCGTGTGTAGCAGAGTGAGGAGGAGCGTGAGGAGGCTGGGCCTGTAGCTGTGTGTTTCCTCCAGAGAGCAAGGAGGAACAGCGAAGATTCCAGGCAGGTGGCAAGCTCACAGTGGCCTAAGGCTTAATGGAGGATATTCAGGGCTTCTCTGATGTGGTCTCACTGCCTGAGTCCCTCAGTGTCTCTCCAGGGGATGACCAGAGTGGAGCCCTTAGAGACTCCAGATAGCAATTCAGCCATGGCACCCCGACTCTGGAAAGGCTACTAAGCTATATGGCTTGTCCTTACCTCCCCCAAACCTCAGTGGCAGCAGAGGACTGTGGTAGCTTCTCATCTGTCTCTTCATCCAGCATGTCCCCAGCCCTTTGTTGATATGTTCTGGCTGTCACTCTGAAGGGCCCCACCTCCTGTCTGGACCTGGATGGGCTCACTAGCCAGCCAGCCTGTACATAAAAGCCTGGTGGTAAGGAGAGGGCTTGTGACTTGATTTGGGCCAGTCAGAATACTGGCTTGGAGTGATGCATGCTGGGAAACTTTACGGGTGCAGGTCACACAAACCCCAGCTAAGAAGGGTCGGCATGGCTGAGTGTTCTCCTGTCTTATTTTATTTTATTTTATTTTATTTCATTTCATGGCAGGTTTTCAGGTATCTCAGGTTAGCCTTGAACTTCATATGAAGTTGGGAACGGTCTTGAACTTCTGACCTTCCTGCTTCTACCTCTTGGGTACCAGAATTACAGGTGTGAGCCACAGCCTCTCCCCGTTTATGTGGTGCTGGGAATCACACTCCGGGCTTTGTGTATGTGAGGCAAAGTCCCTAACCACTGAGCCACACATCTGCAGCTTATGTGGTCCTACGTTTCATAGAATTGGGAACTGAACTTAAGGCCTTGACATGCTAGGCAAGTGGTATCCCAGGCTTCTTGAAAAAAAAAAAATTGTGTGTTTGTTTTTGAGACAGGTTTCTCTGTGTAGTCCTGGCTGTCCTGGAACTCACTCTGTAGACCAGCCTAGTCTCAAACTCACAGAGATTCCCTCTGCCTATGCCTCCCAAGTGCTGGGATTAAAGACATGTCCTACCACTGCCCTGCAAGGTTATTTATTTGTATTTTGTGTGCAAGGTCTTGCACACATATATGCAGGGATGCTCACTGCGAAGGCCATGTGTTATGTTTATTTTCTGTGTATGGTGTTTTGTCTGCATGTGTGTATGTCTCTCAACACGTGTGTGCCTGGGGCCGGTGGAAATCAGAAGATTACCTAGAACTGGAGTCATGGATGACTGTGAGCCACCATGTGGGTTCTGAAAATTGAACCTGGGTCTTCTGGAAAAATAGCAAGTGTTCTTAAGCTCCGAGCTTCGGACTTCTGTGGGTACCAAGTGCACATCCGTAAGTGCAGGCAGAACACTCACAGGAAATAAAACAAAACAAATATAAAATGTGTGTGTGTGTGTGTGCTTGTGTGTGTGCATGCATGTGTGTATGTGTGTGTTTATCCGCACCATGTGAAGGGCAGTTCTCTCCACTCTTGTGTGGGTCCTGTGGTCCAGTCTCTCCAGGGGTTGCTTCTCTCCAGGTGGACCACAGTTTAGGGCTGTGGCTGTGCAGGACTGGGCAGCTAGGATGGAGCCAGCCTCATCAGACTTGAAGATGCTGCTTCTGATGTTGGAGGCATCTTCATGGACCACCAGGTTGCTACCCAAGGGATTTCTGTTTGTCTCTCTTTGAGACTGGTCACCACAGAGCAAGGCCTGATGGGAAGCCTCAGAAACGGTAGGAGTGGAGCTAAGGAAGATGGCTCTCTTCCCTCCCTGAACCCAACAGCAGGCATATGGGTTAGAAACGTGTGTTTCCATCTTGTCTTACATCTGGGGACACTGAGAAGAGGGATTAGAGCCATCGGTAGCCCCCAGCCAACAGCAGTTAGGCCCTGAGCTTTAGGGAGTGAGAAACACGGCAGCTAGGCCTGAGAGAAAAACCACTTTAGATGGGGTCTTTGAGGGTAGCAAGGGGGTGGCTAAGGTTACCCTCTCTCATTCTTGGACAGATTCAAATCACAGACCTGTAGAAAATTAAGTTCCTCTCTACAGGCTAGGGTAATAGATTCTCACCTAGGGTGATAGTCTCACTTAGCGGTGGGGTCTCAGGAGCCCTCCCCCTCTCCTGCTAGAATGTTGACAAGCAGGCTCCATCTTCTGCAGGTGTTATGCAAAATATTCGCATTTGCTTGTTTGCTCAGGGTTTCTTCCCCCCCCCTTACCCCCCTTGGCCTAGACCATGAGCTTCTGTCTGGACCCTAGTCTGCCTTGTTCCCCATGTTTTCAGTGACTGGTCCCATAGGGTGAGTACCTCAGAGCAACTTGGCTCTGCTCTTATGGAGTTCATATCATAGCTAGGGCTGAACAAGTAAATGAACTTCTGTTCTTGTTTGTTGCCTTGAAGCTCAGGTAGGCCTCAAACCCACGATCCTCTGGCCTAAGTCCCCCCTCCCCACAAGTGATGGGTTTATAGGTGTGGATCGCCATGTCCAGCTGCCAGACTAACTTTATGATACACATTTAGAATTTGCTGTGTCGTCGTGGCACACGCCTTTAATCCCAGCACTCTGGAGGCAGAGGCAGGTGGATCTGAGTCCCACCTGGTTTACAGATCAAGTTCCAGGACAGCCAGGGCTACAGAGAGGAGCCCCACTCCCTACTGTATTTTTGTATCCATTTCTCTTTATTCACCTAATTTTTGCAGTAACCACTAGGTCCAATTAGTGCCGCCCATATGTGCATGGGTGTGGGGTCATCTTCTGCTACACTGGCAGCCTTTCAGGGTTCACACCTCTGAAGAAGAATGATTTTCCCTCTCCTAGCAGCGATCAAAATGCCCTTAGCCTCTCAATTAGAGTTAGGCTTTGAGAACTCCTCCCCCATCCTCTCTGGGGTTTTGATTGGCGTGACCTTGTGCAGGGCTTGAGCATGTAACTGAAGCCACTGTGGGCTCATGAGTGGAACAGTCTTGTTTGGTCCAGAAGACAGCGTTCCCCAGCACTCCCCGCACCCTCTGGCCTTACATCCTCCCACCCTCTGGCCTCTTGCCCTCCCACCCTCTGACCTCACATCCTCCCACCCTCTGGCCTCATGCCCTCCCACCCTCTGACCTCACATCCTCCCACCCTCTGGCCTCATGCCCTCTCACCCTCTGACCTCACATCCTCCCACCCTCTGACCTCACATCCTCCTTTTTGTCTCCTCTTCCTTTGTTCCCTGAGCCTTAGTGTAATGAATTGTCCCACTTACCTGGTTGTGATGTACACACCTTTAACTCTAGCCCTTGGGAGGCAGAGGTAGGTGAATTTCTATGAGTTTGAGACTAGCCTGGTCTACGTAAAGTTCCAGGACAGCCAAGGCTAAATAGTGAGACAGTGTCTTTAAAAAGGTCCCAATTATAGCCAAGCAATCACAGTTTGACCAGTTGAGATTCTGCGTTTTCTGCTGACATGGCAGGAGGAAGCTTTGCAAGGCTGGGAACAGCTCAGATCTATAGCCAAGAGCATATTAGAAAGCAGTTTGATAGATGGGTTGAGAGATGGCTGAGGTTTGACAGAGGTTAAGAGCACTGGCTGCTCTTCCAGAGGAACCTAGTTCAATTCCAGCTACCTACATTTGTAACAGCAATTCCAGGAGATCAGATGCCCTCTTCTTTGAGTACCAGGATACAAGTGGTGCGCGCGCACACACACACACACACACACACACACACACACACACACACACACACACACACAGAGCCTTTTTAGAAAACAGAAGCTTTGACATTATCTATCTATCTATCTATCTATCTATCTATCTATCTACTTACCTATCTATGTATTTTTGGCGTTTGGAGACATAGTTTCTCCTGTAGACCTGGCTGTCCTGGAGTTCACTCTGTAGACCAGGCTGGCCTGGAACCCAGAGATCTACTTGCCTGTGATTAAAGGCATAAAGATGTCTGACACCACTATATTTGCACACATGATTTACCCACTGAGCCATCCCTCCCGCCCTCAGACTTGGAAGTCACTGCTGGGAGACAATGTTTCCTCTTCTCTCTTCTGGCCTCGTTTTGTATTCTCATGGCGGAACTCATTCCTGCCACTCTTTCCACAGGGAGCTCTGTGAGGGAAGCTGGGACTTGAGACCCTTTGCAGAGGCTTCCTTGATACTGCAGTGAGCTCAGGTGTATCCATCACCATGGTAACCACACTGGGTGATAACATCCACGTTTCCTCCTGCCTGTATCTAGGCTGCCTGCTCGAGCCCTGCCATCTTTGCTGAGTCTCTTTGAGCATCGGGCCTGAGTCCCAGGGACCTTGAGCCAAGCTCCCCTAAAGTGTGCACAACCTCCCTTCCTCAAGTACGTGACTCACACTTTGTCTAGCCTTGGGGCAAAAGTTTCAGTGGAGATCAGTGTCCAGGGGGTTGGACCTGGGTGTTATCTAGGACAAGGCAGTGAGGCCTTGTCCATTTTTATCTAGAGAGAGTTAGATGACTCTAGAAAAGGGAGATAGAGGGACCAGGGACCCAACCTGTTTCAGGTAGCACTTCCTGGCCAGGTCCTCTGCTACCAAGATTACAAATGGCATCAGAATGCTCTTGCTACTTTCTGTCTTATCGGAGGCTCACCTTTCACCTTGAGCTGCTATGGTTTTAGTGTGTGTGTGTGTGTGTGTGTGTGTGTGTGTGTGTGTGTGTAGGGGAGCACTAGCATACACCTGTGGTAGCCAGAGGATAACATCAAGGGATGGGTTCTCTCTTACCTTTAAATGGGTCCAAGGACGGAGCCCAGGTCAGCAGGCTCTGAGGCCAGTGCCTGTACCTTCCCAGCCATCTTGCTGCCCACTGCAACCCCAACTGTTTATTTATTGAGTAGATTAGGTTGGCCCATGGGCATACCTATGAAGGGTTTTCCTTTCCCTTTCTCCCTTTCTCTCTCTCCCCCCCCCCTCTCTCTCTCCTTTTCTTGTTTTCTTTTTTTTTGTTTTTGTTTTTTGTTTTTTGTTTGAAGACAGGGTTTCTTTGTGTATCCCTGGCTGTCTTGGAAGTAGCTCCGAGATCTGAACTTACAGAGATCCTCCTGCCTTTGCCTCCCAAGTTCTTGGATCAAAGGTGTGTGCCACTACTGCCTGATCCAGCCCTATCTTTTAAGAAGGTTTTTGTTCTTGTGGTGTTTGTTTGTTTGTTTGCTTGCTTTCTCTCCGAGCCTCTTTCTGGGACTGCAGACGCTCTTGGTCCATTTTTCTGAACAACCTAGAAGTCTCTCTGTGAGCCCACTGGTGGTGGCTCGTGCTGTTTGCATACCCCCTGGAACAGAGCGCTCACTCCCTTGAAAATCAGCTTGTTCTGCTATAGGGCAGCTTTGAGGGAGATTGTAGTGGTTTCAGTTGTCAACTAGATGGGATTTAGGATCACCTAGGAGACTAGCCTGCAGGCTAGCCTGTGAAGAATTATCTAGAGCAGGTTAATTGAGATGTATTAATCAAGGTAATTGAGGGGCTGTGTGCAGCTCCGTTCTTTGTGTTGGTCCTGGGCTGGGTGAAAAGGAGAAATTCAGCTGAACAGCCATCTATACATCCCAACTGCAGAGGCAGTCTGACTGGCTGTCCTAGGCTCCCACTGTCATGCCCTTATTGCCATGACAGACTGTCCCGTTCATTAGAACGAATCCCTTTCTCTTAAGATGATTTGGGCAGGTATTTATCAAAGCAAGGGAAAAAGTCCATGCAGACCAAACTAGCTTTCTTGTGCTGCCCAGTGACATGCGTGGCTGATTCACCCTGTGGAGCAAAGAACAAGTGGCCTCTCTCTGTCCCACACAGGTCCCCGATGGTCCCCCAGTGTTCTTTGTCCCCTGTCCCTGTTCCAGCTTTCTTTCCAGCTCTGACTGTTTCTGATCCTTATGAGCAATCTTTCCAGGCCGTCTTCTCCTGAGCAGCGGTCCCCTGGGTGTGCTGTGGTTACAATAGACCCCTTCTGCAAGTGACTGTTTCCAACACATAAGAAAATATGTGTTGGTTACAGTAAAATTATAAATACACGAAGGGAAAAAACGTTCCCAATCCCACTACCCAAAGAGCTCCTTGGGGCCTCTTTCCCCAAACTGATGCCCATGTGTTAACTGAGAGGCCAGGGCAAGATTAGCTGCAGTTGGTGAGGGCGACCTCTCATGGTAGACACAGTAGACACAGCAGATGGGAGAGTTTGTTCCTGAAAGCCCGACAGGCCTCCTCAGGAACGCAGGCGCCAGGAGAATGGACCCCTAATAACAAGGAGAATCTCCTTCTCCAGTGACAATGCCGCAATTGCTCATGAGGATCAGATGATGGGGGGGGGGGCATCTTCCAGGGTGGTGCCTACCCCATTGTGTCCCCAACCTCTCTACTGGCACGCCTCCTTCCTCCTCTTAGAACCTGGGAGCAAGACACCCGAGTTCCCAGAGCAGGACCCTTGCAGCATGGAGGGAGGGAAGGCCTCAGTTCTGCTCCTCCAAAGGCCCCACAAGATCTGTTTTTTTCCCCCAGCACCCACCTCACTTCACACTTCCAGAAAGAGTGATCCCAGGCACCTGGTGTTTCTTCTCCACTCTCCTGTCCTGTTTTTTCTATTTTAGCTCCCCCCCTTTTTTTTCTTTTCTTTTTAAAAAAGGATCTTACTTGTTACTGTGTAGACCCGGCTTTGAATTCCCAGCAATTCTCCTGTCTCAGCTTCTGAGTGTTGGCTAGCACGGCCATGCTCAGCTTTTCCCATTGTTTTGATATGTGAGACAAGGTAATCCAGGCTGGCCTCTAAATCACTACAGAGCCTAGGACGACCTTACACTTTCTAATGATCTTCCAGCTTTTTGTTTGTTTTGTTTTGTTTGAGACAGGGTTTCTTTGTGTAGCGCTGGCGGTTGTAGAACTCCATCTGTGGACTAGGCTGGCCTTGAACTCACAGATGTCTGCCTGTTTCTGTCCCCCCTCAGCCCTCCCATGCTGGAACCAAAGCTGTGCACACCAAGCCTGGCTAAACTCCACCTCTTCAGTGTGAGGTTACAGGCATGCACCATGCCTGCTTTTAATTTTTGCTTTTTTCTTTATGTGTGTGTGCATGCATATGTGCTCACATTTTTGTGTATGTGAGTGTGTGCATGTTTGTGTGTCTGTGTGTGTACATGCTAGAGGACAACATCAGCTCTTTTCCCTCAGGTGCTACTTTTTTTTTTTTTTTCCTCTCTCAGACAGAGACTCTTAGTAGCCAGGAACTTGCCAAAAAGGATAGACTGGCTGGCCATTGAGCCCAGGACTCTCCTATTTCTAAGTGCTGTGTGGAACACCATGTCTTAGCATTTAAAAATTTTTTATTCATTTAATGTGTATGAATACACTGTAGCTGTCTTCAGACACACCAGAAGGTGGCATCAGATCCCATTACAGATGGTTGTGAGCCACCATGTGGTTGCTGGAAATTGAACTCAGGACCTTTGGAAGAGCAGTCAGTGCTTTTAACCACTGAGCCATCTCTCCAGCATTTATTTTTTAAAAAGGTTAACTTATTATTTTTAATTTTATTCCATTTATTTATTGTGTATGAATGTGTACATGTGTCACAGTGCATGGTGACTGAACTTAGGGCCTCAGGCTCGACAGCAAGTGTCCTTATCTCCTAAACCATCTCATTGGCCTTTTAGGGAAAAAAAAGATTTCCCGTGTGTGTGTGTGTGTGTGTGTGTGTGTGTGTGTGTGTGTCCCAGAGTAGAGCTTTAGGTGATTGTGAAACACCTAACACGGGGCATCTGGAAGAGCAGGGACCGTTCCTAACTTCTGAGCCATCTCTCCAGCTCTCATAGGCCAGCTTTGGTTGGCTTGTTTGTTTCTTGTTTTGCTTTGTTTTTTGAGAGTCTTAGTCTCACTGTGTAGCTCTGGCTGTCTTGGAACTCACTCTATAGACCTGGCTGGCTTTGAACTCACAGAGATCTCCCTCCCTGTTGTTGGGATTAAGGTGTGCACCACTATACCTGCTACATCCCAGGTTTATAATGCATTATTTTATTTTTAGGTGTGTGTATGCATGTGTGTGTGTGTGTGTCTGTGAGTGCATGCACATGCATGAACATGTACTCTGTACACATGAGTGAAGGAGCCAGGGGAGGCCAGAGGCACTGGGTCCCCCTGGAGTTGGAATTACAGGTGATCTGGAGCTGTCTGACACGAGTCCTGGGAACCAAACACTAGTCCTCTTGAAGAGCAGCACACTCCAGCTGCCGAGCCACTTCTCCAGCCCCACCTTCTCACACTTTTTTCTTTTATTTTTCAAAGATTTATTTATTTGATGTATGAGTGCTCTATTTATATATTCACCTCTATGCCACAAGAGGGCGCCAGATCCCATTACAGATGGTTGTGAGCCACCATGTGGTTGCTGGGAATTGAACTCAGGACCGCTGGAAGAGCAGCCAGTGCTCTTAACCTCTGAGTCATCTCTCCACCTTTCTGCTTTTTATGTGCATCTTACTTGCTAAATAAACCACCATCCTACTGGCCTTTGGACAATGCTTTGTGGACAATGTTTTTTTTCTTGAGTGCTTGCAAATAGAGTTGCTCAGTCACAGGTCAGCATATTTTATAAGACACAGCTTCTTCACACTGTGCTTGTACATCTTGTCCTGCTTTATTTTTAAGATGACCTCCATTGTGGTGATTCCCTCTCAAAGCACAATGGGGTCATCTACCTCAGCTCCCAGAGCCACTCTTTGTGGATACCCGGGTGTGACCAGAAGGTCACAGTAACTGGTTTGTCAGCAGCTGCCCTGGCAATCGACTGGGCCCTCAGGCTGCTTCTCAAGGGCAGGTACCCAGCTGGTTTTCCTGATCCCAAACTTGTATAATTGCTTTGTAGGAACTTAAATTCCAACTTTTCTACTTGTCATTCAGTCTCGTGGGTATTGAGTTAACCCTTCAACTGCCATGACAGCCAGAAGAGTGGCATATCCCAAACTCATCCCACTCACCCTGTTCTGCAGTCACTGACACCACTTCCATCTCAGAGAAGAGGAAATGGGAGCACAGAGAGGTTAAGTCACTTGCCCAGGTTTACCAGGAAATGGCAGAGCTGGAATGAGAATCTAGGAAGCTTGGAGCTGGGAAGAGAGCTTAGTTCTAAAAGCGTTTGTTTGATGCCCAGAACCAGCGTTACCATAAGACAAGCATGATGCTGCGCCCTCTAGCTCCAGTTTGTAATCCCAGCATTGGGAGGTAGAGGCTGGTGTGTCCCTAGCAGCCAGCTTAGCCTAGCCATCTGGCTAGGGAATTCTTTCTTACCATCTATATCCCATTTCTGTCTTCAGGCTCTCATGTAGCACAGGCTAGTCTCTAACTAGCTATGCATCTGAACTTCTGATCCTTCTCTCTCTCCGTCCTAAGTGCTGGTCGTCATGAGAGTCATCATGCTTGGTTTTATGCTGGAGTTCGGACCCAACTCTACTGCCAACTAGTACATCCTTAGCCCCAAGAAGGGTGAAGAGTTTTGTCTGCTTTGTTTCCTGATACAGGGCATCTGCAATTGCGATCAATATAAATGTCTTAAGCAGACAAGGGAATGTAGAATATATGATGATTTGGGACTCTTCAGTCTTAAAGTTAGTTTGAGTCCAATGTCTTGTATGGCAGTTTGGTGGCCATTTGAACGTCCTTTCTTGGTGGCTCTGGGCATTTGTCTCTAGATTTTCCCGGGCACACGGTTCCTTCCACCATCAGTACCTGTGGTGGAGGAGCCTGCCTTGTAAGGAAGCCATGCAGAAGTCTGGGGCTACATCGGGGGAGGACCTGCAGTGTAAGGATTAGATATTGGTAGGGATTGAGCCAGGTGAGAAGTGAGCCATGTGGATGTTTCATCACCAGGGCCCAAGGGAGGTGAGCGTGCATATAGACCTTTCTAGCTGTGCCCCGAGGCGCTCTCAGGCCAACAGAGTAGCCTTGGGCATCTCAATACCAGCATAGTTGCAAGTCAAGCTGGGGTGCATTCTGTCCAAGCTGAAATGGGAAGGGGGATCAGACTGGGAGCTCCCCAACCCCAGTTCAGGTGCCAGCACCCAGGAAGAGAGGCCTGTGTAGGTCACTTAACTGTCATGAGATGGGCCCAACCCCAGAACGCCCAAAAGAAAACAAAACGAAACAGAACTGTCAGCAAGCAACGGTGTCCTCAAAGGTGAAGTGGGATTAATAATGTTCACCTCGTTTGGAGAAAGTGAAATAGGCTGACCAGTGTGGTGACTTGGTTGGGGTGGCACATACCTGCAGACTCAGCACTTAGAAGACTTTAAGGACAGCGTCAGGTACATAGCTAGTTCGAGGCTAGCCTGTGTTATATGGAAGCCTACCTCATATTCTCATCTCTTGAAAGAACTTGGCAGGATCCCTGTGCAAGGGCAAAATAAAAGTTAGCGTTTGGCCGGGCAGTGGTGGCGCATGCCTTTAATCCCAGCACTTGGGAGGCAGAGGCAGGCAGATTTCTGAGTTTGAGGCCAGCCTGGTCTACAGAATGATTTCCAGGACAGCCAGAGCTACACAGAGAAACCCTGTCTCGAAAAACAAAACAAAACAAAACAAAAAACAAAACAAAACAAAAAACAAAACCCAACAACAACAACAACAAAAAGCGTTTGTTATCTTACCTGCTCTCTGGGGTCGGGCTTCTGCCAGGAGGGACAGGTGCAGTTTCTGTGTCTACCAGCAGGTGGCGGCACAACCCCAAAAGAGCACTTCATAATCAATTCCTTTTTCCGGAGCAGGGGAAGGTTGGACAGGACGGATCAGGGTGGTGACACTCCTACTTTCCCTGATGCATCAAGACTTAGGGCGAAGTGCAGACGGAAGAAGCGTCCTCCGTCACCATGCGACAGGAGAGTCTCCCTTTCCATCCATATTTGAGAAAGAGCATGGTTTTTGGATACATGCTGGATGAAGTTGAGGAAATACTCAGGTCGGACTAGATAAAGGACTTCCTGAAGGAGTGAGGATCTGGACTCCATGCTGGCGATAGACAGCAGTGGTTGGAGGTCTGGAGTGGCTGAGGCCAAGTGATGTCTTCTATGACTGTGTCTGCTCTCCTAGTGAGAGAATGTCCTTCCGCGTGGACCCTCGGTAAATGCTGGCTCGGTGACGTGATAACTGTAATTCAAGATACCACCAGCAGAGGGCAGCAGGAAGCCATCCGCTCCTGGCCCGCTCCCTCCAGCTCCCACTTGCTTTCCTGGGAATCTGAGGTCTGAATCTAGCCAGCCTGGGCAAGATCCAACTTGTCAGGTGTCCCTCCGCTTTGGAGAAAGCTTGCCCTACTCTCTTCTTGGGAGCACTGGGAGAGGGGAGGTTCAGCCTCAAGCCAGAAGCTGCCTGGCTCAGCCGAGGGCTCTTTCCCTGAAGTCAGGAGTGAATGACACCTGCTGGTCACTGTAGTCCGAGCTGCTCTGAGACCGGGTAGGGCAGATGGGGTGCTCTTCGAACCCCTTATTACTCAGGCTTGGGTGGCTCCCAAGAAGCAGTGGGTTCCCAGCCCAAACCAACATCTCCAGTTCCTGCCTTCTCCTGGACAGGCTCCCAGAGGCCCACAAAGGCCCTCAGATGGAGTTCTGGGCCATGCACTGCTGTGCCCTGGGCCCACGGCCTGCTGGCTCTAGGCACTACAAGTCCCTGGCCCTCCCCTGTAGGCCTTTGTCCACTCCTGGCTGGCAGCACGTTTGCCAAGGGAGGGGAGGGGCAGACCTGGGTCCTTTGCAGCCTCCCTTCCCCATGCCCCACTTTGTTTTCCCACCTCTCACTTGCTGGTCTTCCCAGACAGGGGCTGTCCAGTGAGAAGGGTCTTTCCTCTCCCTCACACAGGTTTTAGGTAGTATTCCTATTTCCAGACAACACTATGAGGTTCCAAGTTCTGTTGCCAGACTCTGTATCTCCCTGCCTAGGCCCCTCACATGAAGCTTCCCTCTGGCCATGTGGAGTCCTCGGCCTACGCAGGGACTGGTCCTTGGCCTTGTCTTTATTCTCTGGTTCAGCACTGTTTAGTTCCTATTGTATACTTTCTTGGCTCATGGTGGATCTGGGGACTCAGAAAAGAGAGATGGGACCTAACCAAGGAGCAGCTGTCCAAACAATATGGAGGTACAAGCTGTGATTGGGACGTCTTCAGAGCGTGGACGTGGGCCTCCCAGGTCTGGGGAAATCTCCTGAGAGGCCTTCCCCACAGCTAAAGTAGCTCCCACCCAAAGGTCAGGGCTCATCACACACCTGTTTTATTGTTTGTTTGTTTGTTTGTTTGTTTGGCATGCTTGTTTTTGTTTGAAAGCCCCTGCTGATGGTTTTATCACCCGAATGCCTGTGGTGTCAGGCGTCAGCCCAGCTCTCGGGGATATATATAGATGTAAGAGAACACAATTCATGGAGCCTATGGTCTAGGAGGTGGTGTTGGGAGAGACAGGTGACCAGAGTGAGTAAGTGACTGGAATGTGAACCCCTACATTGTGGAGGGAAAGAAAGCAGGGCGTTCGGAGGTGGAGGTGACAAATGGGAAGGGTCAGGGGCATCGTCAGCTGGAAGGAGAGCTGGGGGGATGTGCAGGTCTCTGGAGGAGGAGTGTTTTAGGAAGGAGACACGTCACAGGTCACAGACGAGGGCCCTGAGGTCAGATGTGCCTGGTACAAGAGAGGATGCTCATGCTGTTGGGGAAGAAGAGGTCAGAGAGGGGCTGGGAGAGGCAGTGGAGGACTCCGGAGGCCACGTGAAGATGGTGTGCTGGTGGCATCAAGCCACAGAGAGACAATGGATGAATTTGAGTAAGAGAGTGTGGGGTCTATCCATTTCATCTCCCCTATCGCTGCTGTTCTGGGGTGTGGGATGGGACCAGTTATGAGGCCACCGTCAGAGAAGGGAAGGTGGCTGGACTATACTGGCAGTGGGACTGGCCAGAAGCGGCCAACTTGGGACACAGGTGGGATACCTTAGACTTTATCTGGGGATTGGTTGTAGTGGAGTGGAGAGGAAGGCAGGGGTGGCTTCCAGAGTTTGACTTGGGTAGGTAAGAGCAGGAGAAGGGCTGGGGACGCCACTGGGCTGAGCTAAGGCAGGAGCCTCAGCCGGGACTGATCTAGGACTGACCTGGGGGTCATGTGTTGTCACTCATTGCATTTAGCTTGGCCTTGACAGTGCCCCAGAGAGCATAGAATGGGGAAGGCCACATACTGCATCAGAGAAAGCTGAGGGACCAGGAGGCATGGCTAAAGAAGTCTTGGAAGAAAAGCATGGACCCCAAGGACTAAGGACTCTGCCAAACACTACAGAGAATAAAGAAGTGTATGCATACATTGGATATGGGCTTGGCACTGTCACAAGGCCCAGGCTGCCGTCAGCCTCCAGCACCTTTGTGTGATTCGAGTGGGTCTGGTGACGTACCCAGTTCTATCTCATTTACTTCTGGGATGCAAAATCGCTGCCTTTCTCTGGCATATGTAGCCTTGTGCCAAGCTCATAGCACGGTGAGAGGAGTGGTGATCCCGGCTCCTTGAGGTGCCGACAAGCTCAGATGTCCCTGTGCCACACCTGCCCTGCCCACCTGTGCTCTGCAGCTGTGTCTGTGGTTCTGATGAATGGGGTCGTGGGCTGCATGAGGGCAGAAGAGATGGGCTAGACTCTGCTACTATGGCTGCCATCTTAACAGGGGCTAGACTCACCTAGGAGACAAATCTCTGGGAATGTCGGTAAGGGAGTTTCTAGCCTGGGTTAACTGAGGTGAGAAGACCCACCTTTAAATGTGGATAACACCATCTCACGGGCTGGTGTCCTGAACGAAAGCGGGGGGGGGGGGTGGTGGGGGGGAAGAGAAAGGAGAAAGAGAACAAAGTATCCCATTCATCTTTCTGTTTTCTGACTGTTGCAGGGCAACCAGCAGCCTCTGGCTCCTGCCAGCATGCCATCTCCCAAGGCTGTGAGCCCAAATCCCAACCCTTCCTCCCCCAAGTTGCTCTTGTCAGGTATTTGATCACAGCAAGGAGAAAGTAGCTCAGAGTGTTCTTCAAGAGAGAGGAATTGGAGACCACTGGCAGGGACATCTTGAAGGAGCTCCCGTGTTCCCTGGAGAGGAATGGGGACAGTGGCTGGAAAGCTGGCAGGGACTTGGGGGTGGATGGGTGAAGGGAGACTCCCCAGGCAGGGAGCGAACCCTGAAACCCTGAAAGCAAGGTGAGTTTGTAATGCTGGGGACTGTCCAAAGGGGAGGCTGGGCAGGGCAACTGGCGTCTTTATCTGCATGGGGCTGGAGTGGGCTGGGCTACAGGAAGGGTGCTCACTGCAGCACTTACAGAACACCCCGGGATTGCCTGGAGAATCCTCTGGAGCACAGCCTTCCCTGCCCAGGCCTCATTCTTCCTCTGGAAGAGGGAGGAGTGGTTGTTGTTGCAAGGCCTCACCTGACCCGAGACCCCCTCAGGTAAGGTGGGCAGAGAGGAAGAGGCGCCCAAACTGCTGCTTCTCATTTTGTACTGGATGTTGGGGAAGCTTGGTGCATTAGGCTGTTTTGTACGTAGGGCACTGTCCTGTCACCTTTCAAAGGGCAGGAGTAGCGGACTCAGGGTGGATGCTAGCTATGCCTCAGCATGTGCCCCTCCCTCCAAGCCATTCTTACCTGCTGTGTGTAGGAGCCGTGGATACTTGTGAGCAAGGCAAGCCTAATCTTACAGATCTCAGGCCATGGGAGACAAAAAGTCAAGCATCACTTCTATGAAGGTCTCATGCATCGTTGATGCTAGACAAACACTCTAACCACTGAGCTACATCTCCAGTCCTAGCAAGCCATCCTTACCAGTGGATTAGCCACGGTCCATTGAGGGCCACAAGTACACAGTTCTTCAGCTCCACCTGTCCCCACTCAGCCCCATGAGTCAAGGACTGCTGCCACCTGCATGAGGCAGATAAAGCTGACCTAGAACGGTGGTCTAGCTGAGACCCAGCAGAGTGAACAGTAAGAGATGGCTGGAGCCTCTACCTCCTCCTGAGGCCCAGCCATGGGCACCCTCCTCACCTCCAGGACAGCCATGGAGTCTTCCTCTCTGCTCCTCAAGAAGGTCTGAGGTTCCTGCACACAGCAGGCAGTGTCTGTGAGCTGGTGTTGGTGAAGGACTGTCTCAACTGCCCGCCTGTCTCCTGAAACCTGTGGCAAATGAGGTCTGCTCTTGGAGCATTAGGGACATTTTGAGTCAAATAAGACACAAAGAAAGCATCAGAGGAGACTGTGGCAGTCTATAGTAAAAGTGTCATGGTGGCTGATGAAACCTCAGGTCCAGCTTGATGAGGGGAAGCCAATCAGATCTTAAGAGGACACCAAGGTAAGTCAGGCATCTCCCAAGGGCTAGCAAATCCTTTCTTTGTCCCTGTAAGAATCCAAGTGTGTGTGTGTGTGTGTGTGTGTGTGTGTGTGTTTAGGAGTGGGGAGGGAGAGGGAGAAAGGGAAGAAGAAATGGAGAGAGGGAGAGGAAGGAGGGGGAGAGGTTGAGGGGGAGAGACAGAGGGAGGAAGAAAGAGAGAGAGGAGAGAGGGGAGGGAGACAGGGAGACAGACAGAGACATACATACATACATACATACATACATACATACATGCATACATACATATCAGGGGTGGCTTCATGGTAGAAGTCACATTTAAAAGCATGGGTTTGAGAGCTGACAGTGACCCGACCACTGCAGGCATAAGGTAGAACAGTTTCGGAGATGAGGAGATTTTGGTTTGGTGACAAGAACCTGGAAGCAGTGTGCAAAGTAGAGTTCTGTGGTAGCCCCTGATCCTCTTCTGTCCCCAGGACTGGTGTTCTGGTCCTTCCCTCTTTCTCTCATCCCGGGTGTCCTCAGACTCCAGGGTCCGGAGCCCGCTAGTGTCTCTCTGAGAAGTAGGATCTCTGTAGATTTACAGCCAAGGAGGCCTTAGTGTGTAGTCTAGCTAGAGTTGTCAAACTTCCTCCAGGAAGCCGAAGTGGGAGGGGAGGCTGGGGGCAGTGCGGGGGGCAACGTGAGGGGGCCGGGATGGAGTGGGGCGGCCTGCAAGGCCATGGTCAGCTAGAGGATAGGGCAAAAGCAGGTGCTTGGTTTCTGTATCCCAGAGAGATACCTGTCTTCATCCTGCCTAGGGGCCGGATCCTCACCTTCATCTCCAGCAGGGTCTCTCTTTTGTCCCCTCCTCTTCCAGCTCTGTCCTCAACTCCCCTTGTCACCCCAAGTCTGTACCTCTGGGTGCCTAACTCCCACTGTGACTCTGTACTTTGCCCTATAAACTCCAGGGTGGGCTCTCCCAGGATGAGAATGAGGATTCTGGGGTGGGGGCAAGCCCCGTTCCACCTTCACCTGGAGAATGGCCTGGTCCGCCAGGGACTGGGAGAGTTTGGACAGTGGACTTTCCCGAGGGACAGTGGTTGGTTCTGCCAGGGGTTCGAGGACAGAGGCAGGGCCGGGCTGGGGTGGGGGGCAGAACCTCTTGGAACTCCCCTCCCCCACTTTCTTAAAGGGTCCAGCTCATGCTGGAGCCGGTGGCCGTGCTCTGGTGGGTGGTCGCCCCTCACAAGGTCGGACGCTTGTGGCCAGGCGCCGCGGGTGGGCCCTCCTGGTGGCCACGGTCCCCTCCAGGCTGCGCGCGCGCCGGCAGTCTCCCCCCGCCCCCCTCCCGCCCTTCTCGTCCTTCCCGCTCCTCCCTCCCTCCTTCCCTGCTCTGCTCCCTCCTCCTGCAGTCCGTCCCCTCCTTCTCTGTCCAGCCTCTCCACAGCCGAGGCTCCAACACCTGAGGGGACAGAAGCGAACGCGGGGAGCTCCAACAGACGGCGGCACGGGACCGCGGGTCCAGGGGTGGCCTCCGCATGGCCCCACCGTGAGAGGGGACCCAGCGGCTGGGACACGAGCGGTGAGTAGGGCCGATGGCCAACTGTGTCCCCCCAGGCCTGCATGCTCACGGACCCCGCCCCTCTTCTCAGGAGGCCAGCTAGACACTGGGAGGGGGTTCAGGGTTGGGAGAGGAACACAGGCTGGGTGGCGGGAGCCGCCCTCCGCCCTTTTGCCCGCTAGGGTCTGCTAACAAAGCTACATTTCGAGATCAATTTCGTGGTGGCTGGAGCATCCAAAGGATGCGGTTGTCATGGAGATGGGACAGAGAGAGGAAGCCCGAGATGGTCAGGACTGGGCCAGGGAGTGGGGGCGCCGCCAAGAGCCCCAGACCGGCCTGTAGGGAGGACGGGGCTGCCGGCCCAATTGTCTCCCGGGCTCTGCCTCCCGGTCCCCTCCCCCTTTTGTATAATCAGTGTCAGTGTGTGTAGGGTACTAGTGTCAGTTTGGTGGTCTCTGGTTGGGGTGTTGTGTGCTGGGGTCTGCCAGAGCTACCTCCACAACGGAACATCTTTGAGGATTTATGTCTCTTTTCAGTTTCCCAACTTTGGCAGGCAGGCCTGGGGCCCAGGGCTCTCTCTGTCTCTGCAAGAGCAGGGGTTCGAATGGGGGCGTGGCAGGCAGTAGGCAAGGCCAGGCCTCACAGAAGCAGCCTTGATTGGAGGGGGTCCTTGAAACCGGGTGCTGGGGCTGGGTGGGGCCGGGAATCCAGATGTGGGGACCACCCTATCCAGGTGGCTCTCTCCTAGACTCTTGTCCCTGGAGGATCTGGGACTCTCTGAAATAAGATCCAGGGCATTGTTTCTACACAAGACCTTGGGCCCACTGCCCAATGCCCACCCCTTTGTCTTAGGTCCATCTTGCAGG
Organism: Arvicanthis niloticus; assembly: GCF_011762505.2. NCBI lineage: Eukaryota > Metazoa > Chordata > Mammalia > Rodentia > Muridae > Arvicanthis > Arvicanthis niloticus. The sequence continues at coordinate 51,527,287 of NC_047671.1, read as the reverse complement.
GCCCGGACAGAGATCTGGGGGCAGATACAACTGTTGTGGTGCAAGAGGGCACAAGAGTCCTGGCAGCTCAGGACAAGTCTGGCTGAGGTGACAGAGACTAGGCGGCCTGCTCTGGTTTGGCTAGTGCAGGAGAGTGGGCCTGGGCTAATATTAGGTTTTCCTAGGTCTCTTCCAGAGTCAGAAGATGAGAGCTGCTTTATGAATAGCACTCAGCTTGAAAGATAGTAGGCAAGGATAGTAGCCAAGTCCTCCCCCACTCCCAGACAGATGCTCCCCTCTCCCAAGGAAGCTAGAAGTTCTGTGGCCTGGGATCTGTGAATCAAGACAATGGGACAGCCATTCTTCTTGTCCACTCAGGGATCTGGAGGAAAGAATTATTCGCTCAAAGCCCTCTCTCCTGCTGCATGGTACCAGGCAGTGGGTTTTGAGTAGGGCTCCTACAGTGTTTGGTAGCAGTGGAAACAGGAGGTCTATAGACCAGAGCCCTCGGGGGTCCCCACACATTGAGGTGAGAAGGCTGAGGGATGACAGAGTTGCTGGAAGGCCCCTTCCACTGGTGTCTCCTGCAGGACCGAGGTGTCAGTACCCAGGTCATTTGTTTCTGTAACTCTGAAATGCCCTGTGCTAGACTAAAAGGTCTCCTTTCTGTGTTCGGCCTTGTCCTGTCTGCTCATTATCAAGGAGAGAACACACATCCTAAGCAGATCCATGGTCACTTCTCTGGGGAGAGAGAAAAGCTGGAATGATTTTCTTCTCTCCCCAAGACTGAGGGACAGGGCCTGGGGATGCCGCTATGCCTTACTTCCATTGATGAAGCACAGCCGCTGTGTGGGGTACCCCAACACCTCTGAGCTTTTTGGGGGACACACCACTATTGCTCCCATTCTGATAGAGAGGCCCCTGTGCCCAGAGAACAATTGTCTGCTCCAAGTATCTTGTGGAGGGAGGTAGGACATACATCTAGCAGTACTTTCTGAGGCCCAGACCCATGTCCCCAGCTGTATGCACCCAGTCACCTCCTGTTCTCTCCTGGAACTCCAGCTTAGAACAGAGTTGGGCCTGAACACCTGCCTATCTGCACAGGAGTGACCTTGGAGGATACTGAAGTATTACACTGGGGTCTCCTGGGGAGGTGAGGTAAAGGCATTTTCCTTCTGGACAGCTTGCAGAGACCGAAGCTGCCTCTCTTAACAGACGATGCTCTAGACCTCCTTTGCCAGATGGTCTTTTCCAGGAAAATCTGTTTTGAGAAGCATCTTGTGTCTGGGGTTCCATATTTAGCCTGGCTCCTTATACGGGAGGATATACTCAGACTGTCACCCCTCAAGGAATGTTTGGGGGTGGAGAGGGTCTAGGGCTACACCTGGCTCCATGCCACAGCTTAGCCAAGATGGGGAGGTTCTGCCCTGGCTGTGATATGCCCTGCTGGTCTCTTTGGGGTCTGGCTATGTCCTGAGAGCTCCTGTTCTCCACTGAGCTTGGCTCACCACGGAGTCAGGTTCATTGGGGGTGGCGAGTCCTCCTGAGTTGTGCCTGCATGTTTGGGTGACTGGTATGCAGGCCACGACAAGGCCGTGGTCCAGCTTGCTTTAAGACTGTGGGCTGCTGCAAGCATCCTTTTCCTTGCCTCCTGCTCAGGAACTAGATTCGAAGCGATGTTCTTTGGGGCTTTTCCTGCATCACTTTCCTTCTGCCTCACTCCATCTGGTCCCACCCGCACCCCGTTCACCCAGAGACCCAGATTTGCCAGGGCTAACATCTAGCCATGCTTGCTCCTCCCCTTCTCTCTCTCTCCTGAAAGCTGCAGGCTTTATAACACATCACCTCAAACTATATCAACACATATTCCTCCAGTCAAGGATATTTTCGCCCTGCAACTATTATCACACCTGAGGAATTTAGCAATGATTCAGTTTGGTTTTGCATCCAAGTTTTTCTAGTGGTTCTAGTAAAAAATTTTGCAAGTATCTGTTATGGATGTTTGGCTTGGCTTTTGAGATGAGGTCTCTCTCTATAGCCCTGGCTGTTCTGGATCTTGCTATGTAGAGCAGAGTGGTTTTGAACTCACAGAGATCTGTCTGCCTCTGCCTCTTGAGTATGGTGGTGTGTACCACCATACCTGACTACAAATCTCATTTTGATCAAGGAACATATACTATATTTAGTTATTATATAGTACATTTAGTTATATTTTAGTTCTGGATTAATTTCTCTTTTTTTTCCTTCCATTTTAAGATAAGGGTCTTATGCAGTCCAGGTTGACCTCAAACTTACTGTGTAGCACTGAGGATGACCTTGAACTCCTGATCCTCTCCCTCTCCCTCTCCCTCCCTCCTATTCCCCCCATCTTCTAGACAGGGTTTCTCTGTGTAACAACCCTGGCTGTCCAGGAATTCAACTTGTAGACCAGGCCACAGACCAGATCTCCTGAACTCACAAAGATCTACCTGACCTTTGATTCCGTGTTCTAAGTATTGGGATTGCAAGCATGCTCCACCATGGTCAGCTAATAACCTTAAAAGGTTTTTTTTTTTTTTTAAATTTCTTATACTGTTTTATGACCTTATCAATTCTGAAGTTGCACAGAATCTCTCATGTTTTGGATTTGTCTTCTTGCTTGCTCCTGATGGGACTGATGTTAACATTTTTGGACAGATCCCATAGGTGGTGTCGTGTCCAGTGTCACCTCAGAGGGCACACCGTAAGTAGATAGTAGTATATGAGGTCATTTGGCTGAGGGTCCATTTGCTTCAGTTCTTCACTTGTTCTTGCTACGTCCAGAACTACATCTGATTGTGCACCCTGCAGCATCAAGGAGTATCAAAAAAGATCAAACCTGTATCAGATGAAGCCGGAGAGAGGATAACCAGCAGAGACTATTGCTCTCAGATTTACCACCTCTGGGTGGAGGCAGACTGTTTTGGGGAGAAGGGAGGCCTGAAAAAGGAGTGAAGGGTGTCAGAAATGTGGCAAGAAAAAGGGGCAAGAAGGAGAGAGAGAGAGAGAGAGAGAGAGAGAGACAGAGACAGAGACAGAGACAGAGACAGAGATCCAGAACAGCCTATGGAGAACCAGGGCTGAAGCTGGCTCTTTCCTCAGGATATGGGAATCCCTGAGAGATTTTACAGAGGTGAGTGATGCAGTCGTTTTGTGCACTGGAAGATTCTCTGAGGAGAAACAGGATTGGCTGGGCAGCGTGTTGGATGGATGCTTCTTTAGGAGGCTGTGATGTGCTCCAGCTGCTAAGGGGACTGGGGAAAGGGATGCACTAAGAGCCTGGACCCAGACGGACAGCCTCAGTGTCTGGCTAGAAGCAGAGGATGAATAGCAAGCCGTTGCCCGTGGCTTGGGAAGGGTGTTGGTGGAGAGAGGGCACCCAGCAGAGACTGACTGAGATCGGAGAGGCCTTTGGGTTGGCAGACTGGATGAGAGGACACCACTTCTCACGTGCTGACCCTTTCTGAAGCTTCTTTTGTGGTGAGGGCAACCTGCTGCAGGAGTGGGTGGTGAGCTTCCAGGAACCAGCTGAACTTGAACAGGTGAGGGACCAGCTTGTAGGCAGTTGCCTCTGTAGGAGTCAGGAGACCTCTCTCGATCCCAGAATTCTTCAATTCTTCCCCTCATTCCTGTTTATTAGACTCCATAAAAGTGCTTCCTGGTGAAACCGAGTGCTTGGTTTCCTGGAGTCCGAGGGAAACCACAATCTGACCCCACAGCTCACAGTAATTGCAACCCGCACATTCAGATGGGTCTGCATCTGGATGGGCCTGTCCCACATTCACATCGTGGCCCAGAACCACTGCCTTCTCTTCTGCTTGACCCTTCTTCTTTGGCCCTTGCTTAGCATAGCAGCTTAGTTTGGGTTTCTATTGCTGTGATGAAACACCATGAGCAAAAAGCAAGTTGGGAAGGAAAGGGTTTATTTGGCGTATACTTCCATATTGCTGTTTATTATCAAAGGAAATCAGGACAAGAACTCAAGCAGGGCTGGAACCTGGAGGCTGAGGCAGATACCACAGAGGAGTGCTGCTTACTGGCTTGCTCCTCATGGCTTGCTCAGCCTGCTTTCTTATAGAACCCAAGACCACAAGCCCAGGGATGGCCTACCCACAATGTGCTGAACCTTCCCCCATTAATCACTAATTAAGAAAATGCCTTTCAGCCAGATCTTAAAGGGGTATTTTCTCAATTGAGGCTCACTCCTCTATGATGACTCTAGCTTGTGTCAAGTTGACACTAAAAAACTACTCAACCCGTTTGGGCTCTGCCCACACCCCTTTCAGCTGAAAACCTTTGAGAAAACAGAAGCCTCAGCTTCCTTAGGTGCATAGACCAAGCTTACCCATCCTCCTGTTCTGCATCTCTGCCCTGCCTTCCTCCTGCTGTTGTGGGCCAGGGCCAGGTGTCCCTGTCCTGCCTAAGGACCCTCCGCCTGTGTCTCAGATCTTATGGCTTGTCTCTTGCTTGAAGACACTGTTCAGCAGCCCCCCTCTGCACTGTAGTCCTCTGTCTATTAGGTCACTTCATCAGAAAATGGCTTGCTGTTGCCTCTCCTGGAAAGGTTGTTCTTTTATTGTCTCTAGTCAGTCACTGGGTTACTCCTCTTTCTAGTAAAGGCTATCCAGTCTCAACACCCTCTCCTCATACTGTCTCCGACTTCAGTTACTCAGTCGTGAGCTCCCCTCTGTCCTCCCTGACTGCCTTTCTCAAGGTCACCAGTGACCTCCATATTGGTACAGCAGAGACAGCTTCTCATCCTTGTCTGCAACACCCCACACTCTAGCTTGGCTTCTAGGTCACACATCTCCCGTTTGCTTCCTATTTTGTGTGTTGCTCCTAGTCTTTGGATGCTGGCTTTCTTCTTCTCCTTTCAAATGTGAGCCCTCCAGGACTCAGCCCCTGCACAGCTGCCTGGCCAGGACTTTACACTGATTTCATCTAGTGCTGTCACTTTAAGTGCCACCCGTGCCTTGCTGGCCCCATGTTCACTGTGTTCTCATGGACCCAATCTCACCTTCCCCTGCAAGCTTCAGGTTCTTGCTTTACAATTCAGTTTTCATGTCTACCGGGTGCCTCTACTTTTCCTACAGGAAGCACCCATCTTCCTCCCAGACCTGAGCCACCAATCCCTCCCCTTCAGGGGTGGCATTTCCATCCTTCTGGCTGCTCAGGGTCTTGAATCCCTTGCTTTTCCCCTATTAAGGCACAAGGCTTTATAAGTCAAGGTGTTCTCTCTGTGGGTCCGGGAGGAGAGAAGAGGTGTAACTCCTCGCTTAGCCCTGGGTAACTTCTTTCTGCGGCATTGTGTTATTTTCTTTCTGGAGGTCACAAACCTTTGTCTGATCCAAGCTGAAACAGAGCCTTGACAGGTCAGAGCAGTGGAAGGAGGGTGGGGACTGGTAGGGAGGATTCAGAGGCATTAGGTAGTGAGGGTCTTGGGAAGGCGGGAAAGCCACATGGGGAGGTGATGGAAGGAGAGAGGGTTCCCTTGGTGCCACTGGGAAGCATGAGCATCCAGAGTGAGTAGAAAGGTTCACTTTCTTGGCTATCTAAGGAAACCAAGGGAGATGCCCAGACACTGTGCTCCCAAATGGTCAGGCTTCCTCTATGTACCCTGCAGCACAGAGCTAGCTGACAGGACCTCCACCCAGTCAGTCCTCTGTAGCTTTCAGGGTCTGATACAGCACACAGGCTATGGGTCAGATGTGGGATCTAGAAGCAGGGTGAGTCCCAGGTAACCTTCTGAAGTTTGAGGGAGGTGGAGCAGTTGTCAGGTGTTCATGGACTGCCAGAACCTGACAGCTTGGTTCTTTGTGATTCTAGATAGTGAAGGTCTTGCTCTTTAAGGAGGTCAGCTGGGGGGTCAAGTTCCTTGTTCCACGTGACTTGGAATTTGAAGGCAGACACTGTGGATTTCATTAATACTAAGGTTTCTCCAAAGAAGCATGCTGGTATATGCAAATGAGGGTGCCAGTTGTCTTGGGGCAGTGGAAGAGAAGAAAGCTAGGAGGTTTCAAGGAATGACCTTTGTGGAGTGGCCCCGAAAGTCCCAGTGGGCATGTGCAGATGGATGCAAACGGACACTCATCCCTAGGGTTATGAAGAGGCCTCCAAGACTTCCACAGCCCACAGGAGGCGGGCCTCCTAGCAGACAGAATGGGCAGGGCTTGTTAACAGCATCAAGCCATCACTACCTGAAAGGGACAGGCACTCAGGACTCAGATTTTTGGCTCTTACTTAACACCGTGTGTGTCAAGTGTCTTGAGACACATGAGCCAGTTAGGAGCCTGGCCCGGGGCAGGGAGTGTTGGTGTGGCTAAGACTTAAATGTGGGCCTAAGGTTAGGGGTTCCTTCTCTGTTCACTGCATTGGTCCCACAGGAGCCGGTCTCTGTCTCCTCCCTTACACTGGGCCTCTGAAGCCCCGGCCTTGGAACCTGCTCTGACAGTTGCCAAGGACAACGGTCTCCAAGGCTGGATGGATTGTGTGCTATGTACTGCTTTTCTGAGCACCTCTCTCAGGACATGGGTGGCCAGCTAGTTCCCCTGCAGACCTGGGAAGGTTCTGGAAGGAAGTAGATGAGGCACTTTCCTGGATGCAGCTCATGACCCATTTCCTTTCGTTACCCTGTGAAATAGGTGCTCTGAGATAGTCTCATTTTGTAGATGGTCCTGAGGCTTAGGAGAGTGAGTGGCCTTCCTGAGGTCAGAGATATTTCTGAGGCTCCTGGGTAGTCATGCTCCCCATGTTGCCCTGAGTTCCTCCTGCTGTAGGAGAGTGGGTTATTGATATACTTGTCCAACCTGGAGCCCGTCCTTCGGGCCTTGTGGAGAATGAGATGTGTGGTCTCAGGATACCGCCAAGAAGTCCCCTCACAAGTGCCTACTGCCCATGCTGTCAGGGGCATTGTAGACTCCTGTGGAGCTCTGGGGCAGTGAGGGGGGAGGGGCATAGCTGTCCAGAGTCTGCTCCCAGCATTTGCTACACACTAGCCAGCCTTTCACACTGTTTGTCATGTTTGCTGTGTGTGTGTGTGCGTGCGCATGTGAACCCAGCCATGTGATAACAATGATTATGGGTTAGAGAGCTCACTAGTGCAGGGGGATTTGAGGGGGCAAGGGCAGTGGGGCCAATGGGAGGCAGGGTGGGTTCCAGGGGCAGATAACAGGTTTACAAGAGTGAACATTCCTTCTTTCTTTGCTAGGAAACCCTGGTGGCGCTCTGTGCAGGCATCTGAAGTGGAAGGTTCTTGGGGACTGGACAGGTTGGGGCCCAAGCTGGCCTAGACCCAGCATTTTCAGAGGGCCACGGAAATCGACGGTGTCCCCTACAGCATGGGTAGTAGGTGACTTCCAAGGGAAACCTGTGGGTGGTTTGTGTGTGGACTTTAGTCATCTGTGAGCCTCCTAAACAGCTTCTGAATGTTTTGCATATGTGAGAGTCCATCTGGAGTGGGCTTGCAACCTCTATCAGGTGCTGAGCAAGACCCTCGGCTTGGGAATGCTCTGAATCTGATGCATCAGGGGAGGTGAGGCTCTCCAGAACACTGGAGACAGAGTGTGACAGCTCCCAGCTCTGACCCCTGGGACAGCTATGGTCTCAACACCTGTACACCAACCTTCTCAGACCTTTCTGCATTCCTGCCCTGGGTTCATCACCCCAGAGGCTTAGATTCTGCCTGCCCTGGGCAGTTCTTGGCACCCATTCTGGTTCTGCCTGATGCACTATTTCCATCAATTGGCTTATACACCTTCCACCAAGCCCTCTGCTGCCACTCTGTGTAGCTATGGTTGGAGAAGATGCCTGTCTTCTCCATTATCAACCCAGACTGAAGTTCTGTCCCTTTTCCAGTCCACAGATTCTTCATAGGTGGAAGGATTTCTACTGCTCTAGTTTCTGTGTCTAGTAATGTAGGTCTGTCTGTCCTTAACTTTGTCCTTAGTTTTGAGGGCTTCTCACTCCACCTTGACACCAGAGGAACTGTCTCCTTTCCTCTATGTGGCTGTGTAGTCCTGAGTAAGTATGCACACACGTATGAACCCACAGATGTCTGCTAGGCACAGTAAGCACACAAGGGTCTCACAGAGCAAGCCAGCCTGAAGCCTGCCTTCAGGAAACACCTCTGGCCCTGGTCTGGAGTGTCCCACAGCCCCTGTCTTGTATCCCAGCATGGAAAGGATCATGGATTTGTCCATCTCTGCAGTAGCCTTGCTCCGAAAATTTTCCTCAGTATTGCCTAGCCTCTGCCAAAACTGGGGACAGTAGTAATCCAAATTACTCAGCTAACAAATATTTATAAAGCATCCCTATATGCTGGGCATAGCACAGGCTCTGGACAGTTGTGTCCATGATAGGACCCTTCCCTCACAGGACACACACCCTCGTGTCAGGGAGGGTGGTCAGGAAATCAACAGAGGGTCTGGGAAGTTTCAGAAATGGCTGCCAGGGAAGTGCTTGATGATCGAGGCCGAGGACGCCACTTGGATCCCCATCATTGATATAAAAATTTAGGTGCAATGATACAGCTCTGGCGGTCCAGTGCTGGAAGGCAGAGACAGGAAGATCCCTGGGGCTCACCGGTCAGCTAGTCTAGCCAATTTGGTGAGCTTCAGGTTCTGTGAGAGACCCCTTCTCACAAAATATGATGGAGAGCAATTGAGAAGACACCCCATGTTGACCTTTGACCTCCATACATACATGCATGCATGCACATAAATCGCACATATGTGTACACATACAAGGAATATTCACACATATACCCTGACATTAATTAGTTAAAAAGAAGTGTCTCTGTTTTCCTTGACACTCTAAAAGCTCAGAGGGGTGTGACAAGAGGCAGGACTTCTATTGAGGATGGGGAGGCAGCTTTGGGGTTCAGCCTTGAACGGAAGAAAAGGCAATCACAGAATGATCCAGGGAAGCAACGTTCTAGGCCAAGGGTACAGCTGGTGCAAAGGCCCTGAGGTGGGAATGAGCTCGGGGAGCAGAAAGAGGCCAGTGTGGCAGGGAGGAGACAGCAGAGTGAGCTCAGGCGGGGCCTTTTTAGGCCGTGCTAGGGAGACCGGATTCTCATTTAAGGGAGATGGGGATTGCTGGAGGGTTAGGAAGGAGGGAGACACACAGCGTGGTTTGTTTTTGCAGTGTCCTCCGGCTGCTGTGGGGGAAGTGGGGAAGGGGACAGGGTTGTCTGTGGAGCAGTTGACACCCAGAAAGTGTATGGCTCACCAGTCACTCCTGGCCTAGGGTTTCTACTATCATTGTGGTACCCATCTCAGCTGGTAGTAAATGGAGGCCACTGAGAGGCCAAGGGCTGTGGGTCGTAAGAGGCTCCGGGAAAGGGGCTTGGATCAGCCTGAGGCCAGCCACAGGGGATCGTGAGTGCTGCCAGCCTGTCATTTGTCTCCTTGAGACAGATGCTCAGTGACCCAGCTCTTCTCTGCTCTGGCCAGCAGGGCTGGAGGCAGCAAAAGCCACTGCTTTGGACCGACCCCCTTGGTTGAGGTTTTGGGGCCTTGATCTCATGGGAGGCTTCAGCCTGCACCTTTAGTGTTTCCAGCTGCAGGTGAGGTCTGCCCCTGACCATGCAGTGGGATTTCAGACAAAGCCTTTCCCGGCTGTGTGCCTCTGTCTCCCCTGGGCTGGAGACTTGAGTTCCTCTAATGCTGTTCTGAGGACAGCCATTCCCTTACCATCTGTGACATTAGTGTTACTCACCCAATCTGGGGGAGGGAAGCGGAGGGAATACTTTATTCCATGGATGGATTCACACAGGCCAGGGAGGTGAGAGTGAGTCCTTGGTCACATCATGTGGAGGGCCATATGGGTGAGGACCTGGAAAACGTTTTCACACCTTTTGCCTTGAAATATCCCCTTTGTGCAACCCTCCCAAGGCTCAACTACTCTGGCCTCTATTGGCCCTCAGCCCAGGCAAGGACTCTGGGCCCCTTGCCTAGAGTAGAGTTCAATGCTGCCCCTTGTCTGTCTAGCCTCGGGAACTGAGGACACTGGCCAGTGCCCGGTACTGGCAGAAATTCAGTCCTGCTTGAAGCTTAAGGGGGACATAGCAGGGCAGATAGATCTAGGATAGCCTGAACCAGTTTCTAGAAGTTACAGAATGTCAGAAGGGTCACCCAAGAAACCCTTGATTTGTCAATAGTCTTAGCTTTGGTTTTTAGGTAGAGCCACTTATACACTTAAGTAGCTCCAGGAAGATCAGGCAGGACCTGCCTGCCAGGCTCCACTTCTGTGGGAGATATCCTAGCAGGATAGGGGGCTCAAGTCCTGTGGTTCCGAGTCAATACCCTGCTGGCCTGTGGTAGTGAGATAGCTGGAGGATTAGAACTCAGGCAGCAGGCTGCAAGCCTCCACTCCCTCTCTTCCTTTCTAGGTTCCCCTTGGGATCTCAGTTGAGGATGTGACCTCCTGCCTTCCTTTGGCTGTACCACTGAGGGAACCATTAGAAATAGTAACGGCAGCAGCAGGGATGTAGGGCAGATCAGAAAGGCTCCTTTACTCTGCGCTAAGCCCCGAGGGTTCCTGGTGTCCTAGCATCAGGGCCTGGTAGCTTAGAGCTTAGCGTAAAGATGTTTAAATCTATGGGCTGTGTGTGTGTGTGTGTGTGTGTGTGTGTGTGTGTGTGTGTGTGTGTATAATCTGAATTTAGTGAGTTTGTTAGAACTCTAGGTAGTCTATGTAGAGAGACCCAATCTCAAACAAACAAACAAACAAACAAACAAACCTTCTAGGTAGTAGTGATGGACTGGGCTGGGGCTACAGATCTTTCTTTCCAGCCATCTTCTACTCAGTGTTTGAACACACAGGGTTAAATGATTTTAACAGGTATATGGTAGCTCCAGTTAAAGGCTCAGGAGTCTCCAGAGAGCAGAACCTACTTTCCTTTCTGGGCTCACACAGGTGCAGAGTCTTTCTGGAATTCAAGTGTGTTTCCTGCGTGTCTGAGTCGGTGGCCTGGGGCATGCCTGGCAGGTACAGGGAGGGGTTCATGTCCTCATATCCACTCTCCAGTTCGTTCTGCTGGATCCCAGAAAGCTGGGCTATCTCTCTCTCTCTCTCTCTCTTCCTCCAGCCTCTCCTGAACCCAGATAGACCTATCAGGAAGAAATTAGGGTGTTGGAGGCCACCTTAGCTCACAGAGTAGAGCAAGGAAGTAACTCAAATCAGAAACAGAGGAAAAGCCCAGGCATCTGTCTCTCTGCAGTTTTCCAGGGTATTGGGGGGGGGGGGCAGGGCTGGCTTGTGTCCCTGCCAGAGGTCATTAGGGTAGCCTAGACTACAAGGGGCTGAGGCAGAGAGGAAAGAATGGACGAATAAGGCCACAGCCCATTGCACTTGTCTTCCGCCTTCCTACCCGGGACAACTTGGGCAGGAAGCCTGGAGATTCACCAGAGCCCAGTGTGGCTTCAATTTCCCCAGTGTGCTTCTTAGAGTCTTTCTTGAGTTCTTCCTTAAGACTGGGTGAACCCCTGTGAGGGCCATCAAGAAGAAGGGAGCCCTGGACCCCTTCTTCTTTATGGCATTGCCAGATACTTGTGTTGCAGGGGCAGCCTTAGTCTGTACAGCAACACACCGGCCCAGCACCCTGGACAGCGGCCCACGCTGGGCCCCCTGTGGCTGTCGGCTGTCTCCAGGCTTTCCTCTGGCATCTCTGGAATCAAGCTGCACTTCGGTTAACTTCCTTGATTTCTCTCTTAGAGACCCCTTTAAAAGCAACTCCTGGGTCAATTCCCTCTGCTAGTTACAAATTCTGGTTCCTCTCTGTTGTGCAGACCAGGCGGAGAATGTGTGGAGAGGTACATGGCCAGCCAAGACCAGCCTGGGTTTTGTCTTCATTTACTAGTAGAATACAGAGGGGCCTTCAAGAGCTTCTGGACACTTGCCAAGTTCCTCACTACCTGGGTCTTCCTCACAGGACTCTTGTGAATTTTAAAGGATAAATCAGAGACCCAAGAAGTAATAAGGAAGCCAGGGGCTGGGGTACAAGGGCCAAGCCAGGAGCCAGAGGACAGCTGACAGGGGCTGAAGTGAGAGTATCACAGCCTGAGCCTGTTTTCCAATGGAAAGTTACTAAAGATATAATTGTGGCCATTCCCCTGCCTCTGACAAGCTGCCCCTGTATTGGTTTCATAGGACTTTGGGCCTTTTGTCTCTTGTCCTGTCTGACTGACTGTCTTTCTCTCTCCCTCTTCTATCTAGCAGCCCTAGGGGCTGGCAGGGACAGGTGGAAACAGTGACTGCCATGGATGAAGAAAAGCTTCCATGTGAGCTGCACAAGGAAGGGGGTGCTACCCAAGACCACAGCATGGAGCCTGAAGAAGAGCCTGGGGTCCAGAATGGAACAGCAGCCAGTGAAGGCCTGAGCAGCCACATCAGTGGTCCAGACAGTGGGAAGACGGGCACCTTATTGGGCACCATGGAGCCTTTGAGAGACCCAGATGTAGCCCTGTCTGGTCTTAGCCTCTCTTTGACCAATGGCTTGGCTTTGGGACAAGATGGGAACATTCTGGAAGATTCCATAGAATCCAGGCCCTGGAGTAGTGGACCAGCAGAGGAGGAGGATGCCCCTAGGAGTTCTTATCCAGATGCTGAGGACCCTCAGCTGGGGTGAGTGGGTATCCTGGGACAGGGACTCACATACTTCTAGCTCTTTGATAATATAACCTGGGGCCACCCTCTTAGTCTCTCTAGAAGTCTGAGGTTTCCTGTCCCCATTTTCAGCTTCTGAGTGTTAACAGAACCCTACAGGGGAATTCAGAGGCAAGTAGGCTTGCTGTACCTCCAGCCCTTGGCCCCCACAAACCACAACGAGCAGTCTCTATGACAGACTGTACTCTGTCTCTACCAGTTGACATGAGAGCTTTGAGTCCACTCAAAATACGTAGATGTGACAGGTGGGTTTTCTGGCCCATTTTCCCCAAGATGGTCCCGGCTGGGCAAGCTTTGTGTTCTTGCCCCTCCCAGGAAATTTTCCTGAGATTTTGTAAGTTGTATCAGGAACTTAGTGTCTATCCTACTCAGTGGAGTTACAGTCTGTTTCTCAGCAGAAGGTAGAGAGATTGGTCTTGGGTACCACTGGACAAGGAGGGAACGGGTAGGGGGATGTCTAAAGGCCAGGGAGGGTGGGAAGGACATATGCAGAAGTCTTGAAGAGCATAGCTGTAGGCCTGTCTCGCCTGAATGGGCAAGTACACAGGGGTGTGTAAATGTGTATGGGGATACATGTGTGTGTGTCCTACCTTTACATTGGTATATGCACAGGGGTGTGTGAATATGTACGGGGGCATATGTGTGTGTCTGTGTGCATGTATATATTCCTAATCTGCATATTGGAATTTGCATAGGAAATATGTGAGAATGCATGAGGCTCATGTGTGTGGTGTGTGTGTGCGTGTGTGTGTGTTTATCTGTATGTGTCCAGCCAATACATTTAATTAGTGTATGCACAGGAATATATGAGTTTTCATGGGTCATTTGTATGTGTGTTCAGCTGCTAGCTAGAGACTGGTGGTGTGGTAGCTAGCCTTAGTGTCAGGGACATCTAAGTAGGATGGTGACTATGCCCTTGCATTCTATAGGCTGGATTGTCCTGGCGAACCAGATGTTCGGGATGGCTTCAGTGCCACTTTTGAGAAGATTCTGGAGTCGGAGCTACTGCGGGGCACCCAGTATAGCAGCCTGGACTCATTAGATGTGCTGAGTCTCACTGACGAGAGTGACAGCTGTGTCAGCTTCGAGGCCCCCCTTACACCTCTCATCCAGCAGCGGGCTCGAGACAGCCCTGAGCCTGGGGCTGGGCTGGGCATTGGGGACATGGGGCCTGAAGGGGATCTGGGGGCAGCTGGTGGTGGTGATGGGGAGCTGGGCAGTCCCCTGCGGCGGTCCATCTCCAGCAGCCGCTCAGAGAATGTCTTGAGCCACCTGTCACTCACATCGGTGCCCAATGGGTTCCATGAAGATGGGCCTGGGGGCTCAGGAGGGGATGATGAGGATGATGAGGACACGGACAAGTTGCTGAACTCTGCCAGGTGAGGAGGAGTGGAGTGGGGGAGGGGTTGGGCTGGGTTCTGGGGAGCCACAAGTGAGTAGGGGAAGTGAGAGCCAGAACAGGCAAAGCTTTCTGGATGACAGTGTCCAGGATCCACAAGTCCCCCCAGGGTCATCCTGTCTATACTCTGCACATTTCCCACTCAGCTCTTCCATCTTACTAACTCAAAGTGGGCCATATTTCTGGGCTGAGCACAACCATGCCTGATTCCGTTTGAGCTACTTTCTGGAGGTCTGACACTCCCCTGCTGCAGTGATGCCTCTAGGCTCAGAGTGGATTTTCAGAGGTCCCTTCTAGCCACACACAGGGCATCTGACTCCCTCCCTCTTTTTCATTTGCAGTGACACAAGCCTTAAGGATGGCCTGTCAGACTCGGACTCAGAGCTGAGCAGCTCTGAGGGGCTGGAGCCTGGTGGCACAGATCCACTGGCCAATGGGTGCCAGGGGGTCAGCGAAGCCGCTCGCAGGCTAGCCCGACGCCTCTACCACCTTGAGGGCTTCCAGCGCTGTGACGTAGCCCGGCAGCTGGGCAAAAAGTGAGTGCATCTCTCCAACTTCTATCCCAGGCAAAGCAGATCCTATCTATGCCATCCTCAGAGGAAAGGGATGTCAGTGACTTCTTTTATGGGTGGCTGGTGCCCAGGAGCTCCCACCAGGCCTTCAAGGACACCTCCTGGCACTGTCCCCATTCTTGACCTCGCCCTAAATCTGTTTCCTTTCTGGGCTACTTGGGGGAAGGTGGTTGCTGTCAGGGAGAGGGTGGTGACAGGCGGCTCCTCAGGGCTGGAGCAGGGTGGGGGATGTGGTTATAGTGTTACGAAAGGCAGTAGAAAGGACGGAATAACCCAACTGAAGCAGAGTTCTACCCAGCGGGGCTAGGTGGAGAGGAGGGCCTGTGAGTGATTTGGGGTAAATGTCTGGACCCTGGAGGTCAAAAAATGTGTCTGGCTTCATCAGACCTATCTATTGGGACCAGCTGAAAGGACTGCACATCTGAAAGCACAGGCATAACCTTCAGATTGCATGGAAAGGACACTAGCCATGTAGCAGTCCTGGTGAGCATTGGTGCCTGGAGTGTGTATGTGAGAGATGAGGATGACATATTCTGAGTATGTTTGAGCATACTCAGATGTGGGCCCCACATTGGCCCTTCTGTTCACAGGGACTCCACCACCCCAGGAAGGCTTAGAGGTGGGCGGAGCTGGCCAGCTTTCCATGCCACTCACAAAACTAAGGGAGACAGATCAGACCTGGGTCAGGCTGAGATGAGAGCTTTAGGTCTCAGGAGGCCTTCCTACACCCTCTGACCCTTCCTTGTGCCTTGGGCAGTGGGTTCCCAGGAGCCCTTCCTAAAAATTACAACCCATAGACTTCTTTGGCAAGCTGAACAGCTCCAGGTAGGTGGAACCTGAAAACAGCCTCCCTTCCTTGGGAGGATGGGTTCTTGCCATGTTTCCATGGTGCCCTCTGCAGGCTCCTTCAGTAATTGCTGCAGCTCGTTCATCCCATTCCCAAATCGGTGTGTTGGGGCGGTGGGGAGGAAATTCCCAATTCCTTATCTCCAGCTGTTAGGTTTTCTGCCCTGGGTAGCTTGTGTACTCTTCCTTTCTTTTCTTAGTTCCTCTAGATGGGTTCTTACTTTACTGCTTCTCCTTGAGAAACCTCTCTACCCATGCTTCCTTCAGTAGCACTGACGTACTGTCCACTCCTTTCTATTTCAAGTTTTTGTTATGAAACACACACACACACACACACACACACACACACACACACACACACCAGATAAACACCAAACTTTTCATACTCATTATGAAACTTCCAAGTGTTTTGAGGTATCACTATATAGCCCAAGCTGGCATTTCGTCACCACATCCAGACCTCAGCTTTGATGCCCTTCCACCATCATTGGAAGAATGATGTATTCTTCCACACCGAGCACACTGAACCTCAGCTTTTCTCCCCATTAGTTGGAAGTATATTCAGACACGTTGCTGTTTAACTCATAGTGCTTTACCCTATCTCTAGCCGGTAAGAATTTTTATGTAGTTCCATTTTAACACTTAACTATATTAACAAAAATTCCTCATTACCGCTCCCATTTGCTGTTTTTCCTTTTCTATGAGTCTATAAAAAACATTGATTTAGTCAGGCCTGGCATTGCAGACATGCTATCCCAGCTACTGGGAGCCTGAGGCAGAAGGGTCACAAGCTCAAGACTTGCCTGGGCTACAGTGAGTTCAAGAACACTCTGGGAAACTTAGACTCAGAAATATATAAAATAAATATAGAACTTGGCTGTAGCTCAGTGTAGAGCACTTGCCTTATGTGTGTGAGGCTCTGCGGTCAATCCTCCATACCTCTGCCAAAAGAAGAAGAAGAAGAGGAGGAGGAGGAAGAGAAAGAGGAGGAGGAAGAGGAGGAAGAAAGAAGAAGGAAGCAGAAGAGGATAAAGAGGAGGAAGAAGATGAAGGGGAGGAAGAAGATGAAGAGGAGGAGGAAGAAGGGAAAGAAGAAGAGGAAGAAGAGGTGGAGGACACAAAAAGAAAAAGAAGAAACTGAGTGTTCAGATCAGGTCTGGAATACTCTTCACACGATGTACCTGACTCTCTGTTTCACTAGTGCCATTCAATAGACAACCCCTCTTTTTCATTTCCCCTTTCTCTTCCTGGTTCTCCTAGTCTCTCTGTGTGTGGTGCATGCAGCATGTACATCTGCATACATGCATGCATATACATGTGGAGGCCAGAGGTTAATCTTGCTCATCTTACTTTATTACTATGTCTTAAATCAGGGTCTCCCATGGAATCTGGAACTCTCTGACCAGCTAGGCTGGCAAGCTGCTGCCATCCTCCTGTCTCAGCCTTCTCAGTGATGAGACTGCTTGTCTACACCACCACACCTGGCTTTTTATGTGGGTGCTAGGGATCAAAACTCAGATCTCTATGCAAGCATTTAAACACTGAGACCATCTTCTCAGGGCCCCTCTCTTTTTAAGTGCCATATATCGAAGAAACTGCCATTTTCCCTGAAGCATTTTCCACACTTTGGATGTGTATGTGGTTTATGTCACATATCCTTCTAGTTCCCATGATACGGGAAGTGTGAGGATTATTATTATTATTATTATTATTATTATCATTTTTTAAAGCTTCATGAAACACATTCTTCCTTGGCCTCCGGGAGGGCACAGACCTGCCCTCTGCTGTCACAAGGTCCTCTTCACTAGCTCTTTCCTTGGTCCAGATCTTTAATGGGGCTGCTTTCAGAGCTCTGCCCTGGGCTTGCACATTAGAAGAAAATATTTATATTTCCTGTGTATGGATGTATGTGTTGTGCGATTGTAAACAATGTATGTGCAGATGCCCAAGGAAGCCAGAAGAGGGCGACAGAGAGCCACTGTAGCTGGATTGCAGGCAGTTGTGAGATAGCTGACATAGGTTCTGCGAACCAAATCAAGCCTTTGGGAGAGCAGTGAGTGCTCTTACCCACAGAGTCATCGAGTCAACAGTCTGCCCTCAAGCTCAATATGACCTTGAACTCGGACACTATCATGCTGGGGATTGAATCCAGGACTTTGAGTGTGGTAGGCAAACACCCTGAGCTACATCCTCAGCCCATCTGTATGTTTAAAATTTTACTTACGTTTGAGACAGGGTCTCATGTAGGCAGGCTGGTCTCAAGCTCCCGGTCCTTCTACCTCACAGTGCTGAAGTGACAGGTACACATTGCCACATCAAGCTCCCCACACCTGATTCTCACAAGGGCTCAGATCTCAAAACACCATGCTGTCTCTTACAAGGTTACCGTCACAGCAATCCAGCCAGTTCTATCCTCATCCTGAGCTGTGACATCACCTTCTCAGTCATTTCCTTTCTGGTGACTTCAGAATCCTGAATGGTCTCATCTTAGCCCCCTTTTCTGGACCCATTCTTTGCGGTTCTCCACTCTGCAGGCATGGTGTTAGCTTTAAACTCTGCAGCCACGCCCTGATCCTTACTGTGACCTGAGGCTGGGCTCCTGCCTTACCTCTGTTGCTCTCCTGGTATCTTGATTTACATTTTGTCATCTCCTCTGCTGGGAACACTTATATCAGCCCAACTTGCTCCCTTCCCTGAACAGGCTCTTACTGAGCTGGCTGAGACATCATCTCTTGATGCCACAGAACAAGGATGATCTCTCTGAGGGAACAGAGGGAGCCAGCCCAGGATCTGGGTAGATGTGGGTGGTGGTTAAGGGGACTCTGGGGCCCACTTCCCCAGTACCTGATGTTCTGGGACTTGGGGCCTGCCTCTGACTGACATCTTGTTGTACTGTCTTGGCAGCAATGAGTTCAGCCGGCTGGTTGCTGGGGAGTACCTCAGTTTCTTCGACTTCTCAGGCCTCACCTTGGACAGAGCTCTCAGGTCAGTGGGGCTGGGCTGGACAGTGTCCACAGGTGTTGGAACAGCATGTCTGCCTTGTCATTCTAGCTACCTATTTTTGCAGCATAGACTATAATATCTATATTTCAGCAAGTCTATTATGACTTTTTATACAACCTTTTGCAAGTCTTGACCCCTCTGGTCAAGCTGTGGAGAGAAACTGTGGGTAGTTGTTGTCCAGAAACTCAGTGATTGCCAGCTAGTGTGATGGGTGATGGGGGATTCGGGTATAGTCATAGCTCTTCTGGAGGGGAAAGGAGGGCAATGGTTTCCCTGTATGGAGCACTTCCTGCTTGCCAGATACCATAGGTCTTTTTACTCATGGTCGATGTTTGTTTGTTTGTTTGTTTTTGTTTTTGTTTTTTTTTTTTTTGAGGCAGGGTTTCTCTGTGTAGCTCTGTCTGTCCTGGAAATTGCTCTGTAGATCAGGCTAGCCTCAAACTCACAGACATCCCTCTGTTTCTGCCTCTTGAGTGCAGGGATTAAAGGCGTGGGCCACTACCATCTGTCTATATCTGTCCTACTTTGATGGTAAAGGGGACTTTATTGAAGTTATTTCAGTGTCTGGGTCTCAGGAGGGTCAGGCATGAGCCTTGGGAACAGGAGAGGTGGGATGGGTGAATGGAGGCCGGTGTCATCAGAAAGAAGCTCAGCCAGGCCTGAGGAGGGAAGGGCAGCATCTCAGAGCTAAGGGTGATGTCTACAGATGCTAGCCCCACTTGCTGGATCTCAGATATCTCTTAATACTTTTTAACAATCAGTTTTTATTCTGTTCCTCTGTCTTGATTGAGATGTTTTCTGTTGTCTTTTAGTGTACTTGTCATTTTGTTATGTCCAATAGCAAATAAATGAAGCCAATAAAAACTATTGAGGGCCTGGAGAGATGGCTTGAGAGAGCGGCAAGTGTGAGGACCACAGTTTATACCCCTGGCATCTATGTAAATGCTAGGTGGGCATGGTATCTGTAACCCCAAAGCAAGCTGGCTTTCTTGGTTCAAATGAGAGACTCCACTTCAGTATACAAAGCAAAAAGCAATTGGGGAAAACAATCGATGTCAACCTCTGGTCTTTGTGTGCACAGGCATGCACATGCATGCACATGCATGCACATGTATGCACATGCATGGACATGTACTTACACAAATTTAAGCACACATACCCTCATGAATGTATACTACACATGCATACATACCCCCAAAGAAACATCATTAAGTTTTTATTCTCAGTTACATTTTTCATTTCTAGAATTTCCATCACCTTTAAACTTTAAAATAGATTCTAGTTCTCTATGGGATGCCCCATCTTTTCACTAACACATTTGAATCGTGTATATATTTTTTTTAGTGTATTCCTGATTCATTCTCTGTGTGTGTATGTGCATGTTTGCATGTGTGTGCCTATGTGTTTATGTGCCTGTACATATGTGTGTATGTGTGTGCACACTTGTTTGCATGTTTGTGTGGGTGCATGATATATGCATGTTTGCCTGTGTGTGCATGTTTGCATGTGTGTGAGCATGTTTTCATGCATGTGTGCATGTGTTGTATGCATGTTTGCGTGTGTGCATGTGTGTTTATGTGTCTTGTGTGTATGTATATGTGTGTGTGCATGTGTGTGTGTTTGTGCATGTGCACATATTTGCATGTGTGGGAACTCGTGTGTGGAGGCTGAGGTTGATGTCGGGAGTCTTTCTCTGTTGCTCTCCACCCTATTGTTTGAGGTCGAGTCACTCAGATGAATCCAGGGCTCACAGATATGACTGGTCTGGCGAGTCGGCTTGCTCCAGGAACACCCTATGCCTGCCTTCTGATCGCTGGGATCACAGGCGGCCACTGTGCCCACCTGCCAGTTACAGGTTTGGGGATCTGAACTCATTTCTCTAAACCTGACTCAGTGTCTGCTTCTGTTTTCTGGTTTTTCCTCTTGGTTTCCCAGAACCTATTGTTTTTCTTAGTTTTTCCTTTACAAGGCAACTGGAAAGGACCATGGGACACAGTCCTAACCCAGCCAAGGCTGGGCTGAGGAGAGGCAGCTGTGAAGAGGGACATCTCTCAGGGTTGGCTCTGACCTCGGCCTTGCATAGGGGCCATGTCACCGAAACTGTTCTGAATCCCCACTTTACTGCCTCTTTGTAGTAAACTGTCCTCATCCCCCTCCTCAGAAAAAAAAACCCTCCACCTCTGGGATTCACAGCTCCCTAACCTTCACACCTTCAGAGTCTGGCAACTGTGTGGCCATGTGCTTACAGGCCCTCAAGGCTCTGATGTGTTCTCTAGCCCCACAGAAGGATCCGGTGTACTGCCTCTTGCCCATGGGCTTTGTCTGTGATACACCTGGGTAAAAGGTGGCTGTCACATGTCAGCCTGCTTCTGTCCTATTCTCTCCATCCTTAGATCATGGGACTTGATTGCTTCACCTGTACCTTAAGGCAGTGTACTGCTGCACTGGGGGGTGGGGGATCTATATTGTTCTACTCCAAGCAGATCTATCTTGAGCTGAGCTTCTGGATTGTATCAAAATGAGGGAGATCAGAAAGATAGTGTTAAGTGGGTTTGGATCATTGTCATGGGTGCTGTGCTGAGGGCCTTATGTGTTGGGTCACTAGAGTGAAGCATGACTGTCTAGAACCTGGAGACCCACAGAAGGCACTGGGTGTAAACATCATATCCCTGCCTGAGGTCTTAGACTCCAGAGGCTATCTTGGAGGGCCAAGGTTCTGCCTGGGCCTGCAGGGGGTGTTTAGACCCTAGTTCAGGAACTAGCCTCATGTATATGTTTGTGTGTGGGAAATAAGTCTTCTATTCCAGTCAGAAAACTGTATCAGGGACTCTGTGATTCACTCAGCAACCTTGGATTACATTCTAGAACCTTCCTGAAGGCCTTCCCACTGATGGGGGAGACACAGGAACGAGAACGAGTCCTTACCCACTTCTCTCGTCGGTACTGCCAGTGTAACCCAGACGACAGCACATCCGAAGGTACAGTGTTCCCTGGTCACCTTCCATGAGACTCGTCTAGCTGAGACCTAGTCTTTTCCCACCCTGGCCCAGCTGCCACATTTGTCTTGCTTGCACGCAGGTCCAGGTGGGACATAAACTCTGGCAAATAGTAAGTTCTCAATTAAGATGGAATGAATACAATTAGGTGTCACCACAGCAGACTCATACCTGAAACCCCAGGGGTTGGCAGGATGAAGGCAGGACGATTTAAAGCTAGAGGTCAGCCTGAGCTACAGAGAGAGACACTGCCTCAAAAACCAAAACAATAAAATGCCCAGGGATTGTGGGATGGCCTCCTGGACAAGAGAGCCCAGATGTCTTGCTCATGGTCAGTCCATTCCCAATGCCTATACCTAGAAGCAGGCCTGACTTTTTGTCAGGAAGGGGATATTCCATGCAGGTCTCTTGCAGAGGCAGAACTTGCCAGATGGATGGACCTGGATCTTAGGAACTGACGGACTGAATCCCTTATTGCTACTGTAGGGACATAGCTTGGAGTCCAGAGCCTTTCCTCAGTCTAAGTAAGGTTCAAGGTGAATGTGTCTGCAAGAGGCAGACATCTGGGCTAGAGAATCACCCATCCTTGGCCCTGAAGTGCCTGGGAGCAGATGTCCACCTTTCTTTCTCTATATGGCTTCTGGCCTGGCTCTATGGGGAGGCAGGTGGGAGGCTTTGGGTGGGAATGAGTGGGTTCTCACACTGAGGATACTTTCATATTCTATGCAGATGGGATCCACACGCTCACCTGCGCCCTGATGCTGCTCAACACAGACCTGCATGGACATGTGAGTTGGGGGGTCTTTCAAGGGGACATATGCTCTCACTGGCTCCTGGTCATTGAGGGCCAGCCCTGTAGCCAGCTTTCTTGCTGAAACTCCTGATCAGGGTCAGTTTTTTTTTCTCCGTAACAGACCTGGGAGGTGGGCACCTTGCTTTTTCTATACTTGATCCTGTCCTGTTTTTTTCCACTAGCTCTGCTGCGGTTCTGGCTCCTAAGACGAACAGTGAGAGCAGTTGAGGCACATAGAATTCTTCGTTTTGATTTTCTGTGTAGCCCTGGCTGTACTGGAATTTGCTCTGTAGTCCAGGCTGACCCTGAATTCAGAGATCTGCTTGGCTCTGCCTCTCAAGTGCTGGGAATCAAGTCGTGTGCCACCACCTCCCAGCTGAGGCACTGGAAATTTAAGAAGTGGCAAATAGATGTGCCCTCAGGACAGGGTCATTTGATCTGTGGTAGCCTGTGCCTTTGTTCCACCAAGGGCTACATGCTCTTCCGTATCGTCTTTAAAAGCCCAGATGTGGCCTTTCTGTGATGCCATGCCCCAGACAGCTGGTCACTGCCAAATGACAGGTTACTCCTAAGGGGCCTCCTCCTCACCCCTCCAGTCCTGTCAGGCTAGTGAGTGGAAGGATGTGTGGGTGCCCAGGCCCCAGGCTGCCTCCAGGCTTCTCACGCTCACTAATTCCTTCTTCCTTCCTCTGTTGGCTACGGCTCTGGGCTTTCCTGCCCTCCCTGCCTCAGGTGGTAAGTTCTGCTGTTAGAGCATGCATGCTGTATGCTTAGACCTCCTCCTTCACCCCGTGTCCTCCCACACCATCTGCCCCACCCAACTGCTCTCTGGCCATCACTCACTCAGGGCTGGTCAGAGCCCTCCTGGGAGGTGGGTACGTTTCAGTGACTCAGTGACAGGTCAGTATGCCTAGTTCTAAGTAAACCAGAAAGCTCCAGGAGCTATGGGGTGCTAAAGACAAATCTGGGATAGACACGCTTCATGTCCATTCTTGCCTTCATGGGGTAGCTGGGTAATCCTGGGCAAGTCACTGCCCCTCTCTGAGTCTCAGGTTTGGCATCTTCTCGGAGCAGTGATGATTTCCTCCAGTGACTTGGTAGGGACTGGGAGTGGCCTGACCCTGGCAAGAGTTTTGCTGTGAACAATACTTCCACATACCCATGATAGGAACACCACACAGCAGTGTTGTCCATCGCTACTCTTAAAATTTGAGTGATGGATGACCTGTGGGTACAGCCTTGAGGCTGATGGTGTCTGGAGTGGCTGAGGGAGAGGAGGAGAAGCCAAGGCTGGGCTTGTGGGCACGTGGGGCACTGCCTGGGGGAGCCAGACTGTGATGACTTTGGCACAGCCTGAGTGTGGGATGGAGAGAAGACATGTGTCTGTATGATGTGTATTCCCCATGAGCAGAAGTGAAGTGAGCACCCTCACAAGCCAGCCTTTCCCGGGATTGCTCCCTCTGCTCACAATTGTGAGCTTTAGCCACTTGAAAAGGAGTGTGGAAGTCACCCCTCCATGCTGTGCCCACTCTCAGTGGAGACAGCCTCAGCATGGCCCCTTAACTGAGCTCCCTTGAAGGAGTGTTGGTTCAGTGAGCAGTGGGGAGACCTGGGTTAGGGTTCTCCAGTTCTCCGTGTTTGCCCACGGCAGAGCTGTATGGCCTCCAACAAACCTCCTAACTCACTAAGCTTCTATTTATTTTTCTATCTTGTGATTTCCCCTGTCTTTGAGTCTTTTAAAAACATGATTTATTTATGTATTTTAAAAAGTGTATGCATTGATGCTTTGCTTGCATGTCTGTGAGAGTGTCAGATCCCTTGGAGCTGGAGTTACAGACAGTTGTGAGTCACCATGTGGGTGTTGGGACTTAAACTTGGGTCCTCTAGAAGAGCAGTCAGTGCTCTTAACTACCGAGCCATCTCTCCAGCCCCTTGCCTATGAGTCTTAATGCAGACAGCCCAGAGAGCACTTTGCCAAGGCCTGCTGGTTAAAGTAACTGAGTTGTCAGAGGATTCAGTTACTCCTGTCCTTCAGCTCGTTGTCAGAGACAATAAGAGGCAAGTGGACCATAGGGGTCTTTGGAATGCCATCTCTGCTGGAGCCCCTAGAGAGTTCTAGTCAGAGAGGGAGGCTGACTGGCTTGTCAGAGGAGTGGGAGGCAGGAAGACTTCCTATAGGTATGTCTGAACTCTGGGGTCTGACTGGGATTAGAGGGCTGGATGCCAGGATGAAGAGGCAGAGGAGAAGGGTGGTGAGCTCCAGGAGAGCACAGACGGAAAGGAGAGCTGTTCTCGGCCGCAGGAGTGAAGCTGCCTGTGGATGGGTGGAAGACCCTTGGGACAGATGCAGGGATTTGATGCCTGGCTTTAAGACTTCCTTTCAGGTGAGCCATAAAACAAGCTAGGATTGTTCTTACCTCAGGGCCATGCCAGGCTCTCAGGAAAAGGCCCTAGGTC
Organism: Arvicanthis niloticus; assembly: GCF_011762505.2. NCBI lineage: Eukaryota > Metazoa > Chordata > Mammalia > Rodentia > Muridae > Arvicanthis > Arvicanthis niloticus. The sequence continues at coordinate 51,502,558 of NC_047671.1, read as the reverse complement.
AAAAGTGATGGCCAAGTGTTGCTCTCTGGATAGCAGCGGGGTAGCACCTAACCACAGCTAGCCTCTACAGCAAGGACATAGGCTTAGGAAGATGGCCATCCTACCCTGAGAGAACCAGGGTCACAGCCATGAGATGGGGCTGTGGTCAGACTAGCTGCAGCTTGTTCATGCTAGAGGACAGAGGCTGTGGGAAAGAGAGCCCAGGGCCCAGGGCCCAAGGGAGGTCCTGCTGGTGAAAAGGGAGTCGGGAGAAGGAGACTGGGGCGTTCAGGGTTCTCAGTCACATCTACGTCCCCTGTCCCTGTTCATGTATTTTTGCTTGGCTGTCTATCAATATTTCATTTAAAGCAAATAACTTCATTGGTTTGTCTTCTTTTCTTTGTACCTTGCTCCTTGGCCCAGAGAGAGATGAACTTTAGTTAAGGGTTTAAGTGGGCTTGGAGTGACCACGATGTCCTCATATGTTAGTGAGGTTGTGGAAATCTCCTATACGCTCACTGATTAATTTCATTGTGGTAACATACAGCAGTGAGCTCTGACTATTTTAACCACTTAAAACCATGCGATGTGGCGGCATCGAGTGAGTGCATTCCCAGGGGTGTGCACCCAGCACTACTGACCCATTCCAAAACTTTTCATCGCTCTCAAAATAAGCCTCAACCCCCACCCAGTAGTCTCTCCTCCTCCCCTCCCCCAGCCCCTGTAATGCGGCTCTGCTCCCCACCTGTGTGAGCTGTCTGTTGTAGACACTTCATGTGAGCCGAGTCAGTCAGACAGCATCTGACCTGTGTCTGCCTTATTTCACTTGACGTCATGCGCTCAAGGACACTTCATGTTGTGGCATGTGTCAATACTTTATATTCTTGTTTTGGGGATAAATAGTGTCTCATTGCATGGACGTGCCACATAGGATGTATATGGATATGCATGTGGAGTCATGAAAATGTGTGTGTAAGTTTTAGTTTCTACAAATGTTCTCAAATTTTCTGTTTGAGATAGGCTCTCATGTTGCCCTGGCTGTCCCGGAACTTGCTATGTAGACCAGGCTGGGCTCAAACTTACTGTGTAGACCAGGCTGAACTCAAACTTAGAGAGCTATAAACTGCCTGTCTCTGTCTCCCAAGCATTGGGACTAGGGGTGTGTGCTGCTATACTTACCTCAATTTTTAAAAAACTTATCTTTAAAAAAACCACTTATTTTCTTGTGTGTGTGTGTGTTTGTGTGTGTGGTGCACATGTGGAGGTCAGAGTTCAACCCGTAGCAGTTGTTTCTCCTCTTCCTCTATGTGGCTCTCTGAGGGGTCAAAGGAAGATCAGCAGGTTTGTCAGCAGGGTTTGCCCACTTTATTTTATTTATACTCTTAGGCTCTAGCATAGGTTGGACATGAACTCTTAGCTGTCTTGGCTTAACTCTTTCAAGTGCCAGGTGATGGGCATGCACCACCAGGCCTGTCTCCTTTGTCCAATTTAAATGACTGTTTTGTGTTCTGTTGGCATTCAGTACTCAGGCCACTTTTCAGGCATGGGACCTGCAAATGTTTTCTCTCATCCAATTGGTTATTAATTTATTCTCTTTCTCTCTCTTGATAGAGTCTTGTGATGTAGAACAGTTTTTAAAATTTGAATGACATCCACATTTATCTTTTCTCTCTTTGTGTGTACCTCTCTCTCTCTCTCTCTCTCTCTCTCTCTCTCTCTCTCTCTGTGTGTGTGTGTGTGTGTGTGTGTGTGTGTGTAGGAGGGCAGAGGTCAATCTGGAGTGTGATTCCTCTGGAGCCATCCATCTCTTTTTCAGACAGGTTCTTACTCATTATGTTAGGATGGCTGCTCAGTGAGCCCAGGAAACCTTCCAGGGCCTTCTTCTCCAGTGCTGGGATTACAAGCATGCACTACCATGACAGCCTTCTTGTATGGGTGCTGGGGATCGAACATGGGTCCTCATGCTTGCCCAGTAGGTGAATTACTAATTGCTCTCTTCCTGTCCCTGTTGCTTGCTTGTTTCCTTCCTTCCTTCCTTCCTTCCTTCCTTCCTTCCTTCCTTCCTTCCTTCCTCTCTCTCTCTCTCTCTCTCTCTCTCTCTCTCTCTCTCTCTCTCTTCCTTCCTTCCTTCCTTCCTTCCTCGTCTGTCTGTCTTTCTTTCTTACTTTGTGTTTTGGACATCATGAATCAGAAACTGTTACCAGTGTGGAGGCTCACACCTTTGATTTCAGCACACAGGGGACAGAGGCAGATGGATCTTTGGGAGTTTGAGGTCAGTGTGGGTCAGATCTACATATTGAGTTCTAGGTCAGGTAGGGTTACAATGTAAGACTGGAACAAACAAGCAAACAAACATAAAGAAGAACCCATTACCAGATCCAAGGCCATGAAGGTTTACCCCTATTTTCTTCTGAGAGTTTTAGCTCCTCTACTCAGTCTTGAGTTTTTCATTTCGTTTTCTTCTGCACTGAAGATCGGACTCGGGGCCCCAGGTGTGCTAGGCAAGTACTCACCCACCCAACCTAGCTCTGGGTTTAATTCTGTTCTGAGTAATGAAATACACTGTTCTAACGTGCACCCCCGAGCCTAGCATCTGTGGGAGAGAAAGCACGAGACGCAGAGATCGGGTAGTTACTGCAAAACGAGGCTTTTTAATCTGTCTCACACACGTGGAAAAACGTGGAGAGGCGCGGAAGGGAAGAGCTGTGGAAGGGGCCTGGCTTAAGTACAGTCTAGAGTGACGTATTCACTTCTGATTGGCTGTTCGCTCACCACCCAACATTCAGTGACTTTGGCACGCCTTTCTGCCTAGCAGCTGCGCAGATAATTGTTTACATCTGGAGAAGACACGAGGCTAGCGCCAACTTGGGGTGGCAGATTATATTGCGGCTCCTTACACACTGTGAGGTACAGATTCAGCTTGAGTAATTTGCATTTGAATATCTAGTCCCAGTACCATTTATGCAGAAGAGTGTTTCCCCCATTAAACAGTCTTGGCAGACTTGTTAAGATCTAGTTGATTGGTAAGTGTGGTGTTACAGGTACCGGCACTCAACACTCAAGAAGTCGAGGCATGCCAAACAGGAGTTTGAGGCTGTTACACTGCAGTATATCCGATTGCAGATGACAACAGCAACAACATATGGATTGGTTGTAAATGACAGGGTTGACACTAGAGAGCTCAGCTGGTAGAACACTCGTCTGGCCTTCATGAGGCCCCTGTTCCATGCCCACTATTACACAAAACTGGACGTGGTCACATACTCCTATGATCCTACCACTGAGAAGGTGGGAGCAGGAGGACCAGAAGTTCAAGGCCACCCGTGTCTGTATAGGGTGTTTGAAGCCAGTCCAGGATATATGGAATCTTATCTCAGACAGAAAATACAGGTTTACTTTCTGACTTCTAATTGGTTTCTATTCACTGGCAGCTCTGATCTCATGTGATTGCCCAGTGCTTCCTACTGTGGCTTTCTAGTAAGTTCTCAGAGCGTTTAATAGGGTTTAATAGGTGAGGTCTGTTCTTCTTTGCTCAAGACTGAGTGGGGGAATCTCTTGCAAGCCCATACAAATGTAAGGATTGGCCTTTGCATTTCTGAAGAGAGAGGGGGATATAGAGATTTTGATGGCGATTACCTTGGGTATTCCAGGTCGGTGGGGGAGAATTAGCATCTTAGCAGTGCTAAGTCTTCCTAATCCACGAACAAAGGATGCCTTTTTGTGGATTTATACCTTCTTAATTCATTTTAGAACTCTTGTATAGTTTTGAGTATACAACCCTTTTATCTCTTTGGTTGAATTTTTTTTTTTTTTTTTTTTTTTTAACCAGAGTTTCATGCTGTAGCTCAGAACCTGGAACTCATTATGTAGCTCAGAGTGTCTCAAGCTCACAGTGAGTCTCCTGCCTTAGCTTCCTGAGTCCTGGAATTACAGATATGAGCCCCCATCCCCAATTTCTTTGGTGAAATCTGTTGTTAAGCATTGAATTATTTTTTATTTTTTACTTTTTTGAGACAGGATCTCATGTATCCCAGGCTGGTTTCGAAATCAATATGTAGTAGCCTGGGATGGTCTTAACCTCAGGATCCTCCCATCTCTGCCTTCCTTGTCCTGGAATTCTAGGAGCAAGCTTCTGTGCTTAGTTGATTTTATTTGTGCATGTGTGCATGCGTGTGAGTGTGTGTGCATGAGCATTCGGGTGTACATGTGCGCACATGTGTATGGAGGTCAGAGGTGGACAATGGGTGTCATTCTTTAGTCACTCTGCATCTTATTTTTTGAGACAATATCTCTTACTGAATTTGGAGCTCACTGGTTCAGACAGGCTAGGCTGCAAGCTTTAGGGAATCTCCTGTCTCTGTCTCCCCTAGTGTATAGGATTTTACATACATTATAGATATATGCTGGCTTTCATGTGGGTGCTAGGGATTGAACTCAGATCTTCATACTTGTCTGACAAGTTCCTTCTGGCTGAGCCATTTCTCCAACTCCCTCATTTTACTCTGATTGATGCCATTTCATTTTCTGATTGTCCACAACTACTGTTCACAAATACAACGTGAGCCAGAAAGATGGCTCAGTGGGTGAGGCCTCTTGATGTGCGCATCAAGACTGAGCCTGCTGTAGCTTGGTGACCCGAGTTTGATCCCTGGAACCCATGTAATGGTGGAAGGAAAGAACCAACTCTGCAAAGTTGCCCTCTGATTGCCCCCACCCCATATACCATGCACTTACACAAATAATAAATTTAAATTTTTTTAAATTAAAAAGTATTGAGTTTGACTGAAGCTCAGCAGATAAAAGTGTCTGCTGCTGTGTCTGATGACCCAGTCTGATAAAGGGACAGTATAACTCTTGCAAGTTGTCCTCTGACCTTCAGTATATGCTGGGGCACACACACACACACACACACACACACACACACACACTGTAATGTAATCTAAAAATTTTAAGTCCAGTGCCAGATATTGATTACCTATTTTTAAGTTGTTGGTCATAGGGTCCCCACCCATAGGCCTGCAAAACACTATAGGCTATTGCCATTGATCTTGGTTATCTTCCAGAATTTGATGGTAGACCCCTGTTGCTAAAGACACCCATTCTTAAGTCACAGAACATGGAGAAATTAAGCTACTACTGACCTGGAAGTCTTATCTCTGTTGGCTAGGTGTCATAACACTGGAGGGTGCTATGCACATTGTTGGGGGAGACTAGTCACCAACAATTTTACCCAACTGTGAACTCTGCACACTACATTATCAACTGGCCTGGAAAGACAGGCTTACTGATACAGTAGTGGCATCATCGTTATGGGAGTAACCCCTGGTTGGTTATGGAAGAAACCTACACTTTCTGCTTGGACTTAAGGCCTGCCCCACAAGACAGAATGCATGCCTTGTTCCTTTAACTATGCAAAGAATCAATTGCTAGGCAGGTCATAGGCCCTTGAGGAAAACCTACTGCGATCATTCTGCCACATGGACATAGTATTAAAACTCTCCAAGTACTTACTTTCATATCCACGGATTAGATAATCTTTCAGCTCTCATCAGAGAAGCTTCTTTTTATTATAGATGGTGACTCTTGCAGAGACCCACAAATGGTCAATGTTCAGAGAATGAAAGATTGTGGAGTTCTTAGCTTTAAACTGGTCATCAATAATATATCCCCTAGGCTCAGGGATTACAGTAGAAGACGGGACATAAAGACTGTAAGAGCCAGAGGTACTAACTGCATTGAAATAGTGTTTTCTAGACAAGAAAGGGCAGTTATACATAAGAACTCACAGCAGCCGTGACTGCATGCATAAGCATGCATGAGTACATATGATTGAGGTAGCTAAAAGCCCAGCATGGATGGGGGAGGGGCTCGAGAAATTTCACCCTTAGACAAGGAGATATTGGCAATTGATGGCTGCTGGGCAGGGGAGAGTCAGTTTGCCTCAGAGACACAACTCTTGAGAAGCTTCCCATGCTCCAGTGTGGCCCAACACCCAGTCACACATACATGCAGCAATGAAGTGAACTCAATGGATTTATGAAAAGAGCACATGAAGTAGGGAGAGGAAATCGGTGGTGTGGGTAGGAAAGCAGTTGGAGGGAAGGGCATGGGGTAGATTTGATCAAAACATATTATTTGGATATATGAAATTCTCAAACAATAAAAAATATACACTGTTTATGTAGCCTTGCCTAGAACTGGACTGGCCCAGAATCACTGAGCACTGCCCGCCTGTATCTCCCAGTGCTGGGATTGAAAGGATGCACTGCCTAGAACAAATTGTCTACAAATGAGCTACCACACCTTGTCTAACACAATGTTTGGAAAAATCTTGAAAAAAAGAAATACAACTGATTTTTATACATTGATCTTATATTTTGCAATTTCAATTAATGTGTTCATTAGTTTTAATGATTTTTCTGGATCTTTAGCATTTTCTTCATATAAAATCATGGCATCTGCAACTAGAGATAAAGAGCTCTTTCCTTTTTTTTAATTTAGATTTTTATTTGTTTTTCTTACCTAATCAATCACTCTGGCTAAGACTTTTTTTTTTTTTTTTTTTTTTTTTTTTTTTTTTTTTTTTTTTAGCAGGGTCCTCTACATAATCCTGGCTATCCTGGAACTCACTATGTAGACCTGGCTGGCCTCGAACTCATAGAAATCCTCCCACCTCTGCCTTCCAAATGCAGCAATTAAAGGCATATGTCATCATACCCTGCTAACTAGAACTCTTAATATAATACTGTATGGAAATGTTTCTGATCTTAGGGGGAAAGCTTCTAGTTTTTTACCACTGAGTATGTCAAATGTGGGCTTTTCATAAGTACCCTTCATCATTCAAAGATGGTCCATTCTATCCCTAGTTTGTTGGATATTTTTCCCATTTATTTACTTGGGAGGGGATAGTGGGCACACAGTGCATGTGTGGAGGTCAGAGAACAACTTGCAGGAGTCAGTTCTCTCCTTCCATTCTGTGAATTCTAGGGTTCTAACTCAGGTCATTAGGTTTGGTGATAGGCTGGAGGTCAAAGTGCCTTTACCTGGTGAGCCACCTTGTAGGACCTATGTAGTCCCTTTGAGATGCTGATGGATAGTATTTTGTTGAGGATTTTTGCATCTTTATTCTAAAGAATTACTTATCTGATGTTTTCTTTTCTTTTGCTAGGCACTGGTATGACCCACATTACAGAGTGAATTAGGATTGGTTAATTTGCTCTTTAAATGGTCTTTAAAACTCATCAGTGACATTATCTGGTCTTTGCTTTTCTTGTGAGGTTTCTGAATCCTGATCTAATTCTTCTACTTGTTATAAGTCTATTTAGCTTTTCTATTTCTTCTTGAGTCAGTTTTCATAGCATGTGTTCCCTAAGAGCATGTCCACTTCATCCAGGCTATCTAACGGCTTTGGCTCCTTCTTCTTTAGTAGTCTTATTTATTTACTTTTGTCTACTTGATCTTCTTATGAGTGAGTAGCCAGCAAGAATGAGGACATGACTGCTCCAAGGTGTGGTTGTCGATGTGAGGGAGAGTAGAACCAGAGGCATCTGGAAGGGTCCAGTCTGTACCTGGACATGAGAAGAGAGAGCTGGGAAGAGTGAGAAAGGAAGAGAGGAGAGAGAAGAGGAGAGAGGGCAAGGGGACCAAGAGAGGAGGTGTGGACGAAGAGCCTAGATGGAACCAGCCAGCAGCCAAGATAAAATAGAGAATGGTCAAAATGGCTGGATTATATAGGAAAGAGAAGCTGGGGGAAGATAGCCCAGGCCTTGGGCTGGAGAGGTTTAGGGTTGGTGGCAGGATGCAGAATGCTGGGAGAGGCCCAGGTACTGAGTAATTCTTGTTGTCTTAGGATTCCATTGCTGTGAACAGACACCATGACCAAGGCAACTCTTATAAATGACAACATTTAATTGGGACTGGCTTACAGGTTCAGAGGTTCAGTCTATGATCATTATGGCAGGAAGCATGGCAGCATCCAGGCAGGCATGGGGCTGTAGGAGCTGAGAGTACTACATATAGTTCCGAAGGTGAACAGGAAAAGACTGGCTTTCAGGCAGCTAGGAGGAAGGTCTCAAAGCCCACCCCTAATGTGACACACTTCCTCCAACAAGACCACACCTACTCCAACAAGGCTACACTTCCTAATAGTGCTGCTCCCTGGGCCAAGCGTATTCAAACCACCACACTTTCCTGGGTTTCTTTGGGACCTGACAAATAGTATTAAGATTTACAACCAAAACTGTGAATGTGTCATTTATTGGGTCTATCAAGTTTTGTGTCACATATGCTACTTGGTTTACATGGATTTACGATGATTATGTTTCCTGCTGGTATGATGCTTTCATCACTATGACAACATCATTCTCTATTTTAAGGCTTCCTAACTTCTTCTATGCCTCATACGCATTAGTGGATTTGCACTGGAGATGTCTTATTAGTTGTATGTTGCATCCTTTTCTAACTTTTGGCTTTCAATATGTCTGTTCATTTGTATTTAGGGTGTGACTCTTGCATTTTGTACTTTACAAATATTATCTCTGATAACTTCCTTTTAACTTGAACATTTAATGAGTTAGGATGTGTTTTAACTTAAATATACCAAGTTAATCTTGGTGTTTTGGTTTATGCCTTTAATCTTAGTACTTAAGAAACTGAAGCAAGAGAATCACTTAAAATTTGAGGTTATCCTGGTTCTTTTTTCTTTCCCTCTTTCTTTTTTGTTTTTGTTTCTGTTTTTTTTGGGTTTTCTTTGTAGACCTGGCTGTCCCAGAACTAGCTCTGTAGACCACGTTGGCCTTGAACTCACAGAGATCTACCTGCTTCTGGCTTGGAACGTTGGAATTAAATAGTCTCTGGCTACTTTTTCTTTTCTGTTCCATTCATTTATTCTTTTTCCCTCCTTTTTTGTATACTTTTGGATCATTTAGGTGCTTTTTAGATTTTTATTGTCCTCCTTTGTTAGTTTCTTAGTTGTGTATTCTTTAAGAATTCTTCTTAAAAAGTCTTTCTTTTGTGGTACTGGAGACTGAACCCAGGCCCTTGTACATGCTAGGCAAGTGCTTTACCCGTAAACTACATACCTAGCCCTCAGAATTCTTTTTCTGGTTCATGAGGTACATTTCTGACTTGTTAGAAGTGGGTTTATCACTTCTGGGGCCATGTGGCATCTAAAGACAGCTAAGCTCTCTCAGCTTTCTGTCTTTTCAAGTTTCCTGCTTTCCCATACTTCCTGTTTCCCATGCTTCCTGCTTCTCCATGCTTCCTGCTTGTCCACACTTCCTGTTTCCCCATGCTTCCTGCTTCTCCATGCTTTTATCTGGAATACTTTTCTTCCTGTCTGAAAAATTTATTACAGCATTTCGATTTTTTTTGTTTCAATTTTCATGTTGACATATAGCTGATGTATTTCCCAGGACCCCTTGGTCTTGGTGTGCTCTGAACCCCAGTGTTTGTTTTTAAGTTCAGTAGGTTACTTGGTTCCTCAGCCATTGGGCCATGGTTAGAGGAGGAACGTTTTCCAGTGCAGGGCTCTCTCTACATTCCCTGAGTGGCAGGAACTCAGCCTAGGTGTCTGCTTTGTATTTCTCTAGTGCTTTTACACAGGCGGTTCACTAATATTTCAACCAAAACTTCTCTCCAGTAATTTTTATTTAGGTGTATGTTATGTTCTTTTGTGCATGTGTGCCACATGTGTATCTAGAAGCTAGAAGAGGGCATTAGTTCCGGATGGTGCAGTTACAGAAGGTTGTGAGCTACCCATTGTGGCTGCTGAAACCAAATTTGGGTTGTTAAGAAAAGCAGTAAGTGCTCTTAACCTCCAAACCATCTCTTCAGACCCCTAACAGCTGTTTTTTATTGGAAAAGTATCCTTCATAACAAGGATATGCCATTGTTAAGATGAAAAGGCTATTATTATTATTTTAAAACAGAGTCTTATGTAGCCCAGGCTAGTCTCAAATTCACTGTACTACTGAGGATATTCTTGCATGTCTGATTCTTTTGCCTCCACTTTTCAAGTGCTGGGATTATAGGTATATACTAGTATGCCCAGGTGCTATAGATGAAACCTAATGCTCCATACCAAGTAGGCATTCTACCGACTGAGCTGCATCCCCTGGCCAATACGGAGCTGTTTTTTGACTTTGTTTTCTTAGTGACTGAGAAGATTCAGTGTGTGTGGAACTCAAAGACAGTATTTCCTCATGTGTTTGTATTCTTTTATTATAAATGACCATGACCAAAAAATGACCATGACATGATTATATGTTTATGTCTGTACACAGAAAATGTATACATAAAAATACAACACAGAAACAGACAAAAAATATAAAGGCACACACATAAGATCTTTTCTTTTTAAAGCTTTGAAAGAAGTTAAGAAAATTCTCATCAGCTATACATTAACCCTTACATTGTTTGGGTACAGGGCACATATATGTATCATTCCAATTCTGCTTCTAGTGTTATGATAAAAATGGTGACAAAAAGCAATTTGAGGAGAAAGGGGCTTATTTGTGTTACAATCTCTCATCAGGGGAAGCTAAGGCAGGAACTCAAGGTAGGAACTTGGGAGCAGGAACTGAAGCAGAGGCCATGGAAGAGTTTTTTCATTGGCTTGTTCAGCCTAGCTTTTCTTTTTTTGGGGGGAGGCAGGAGAGGGTCAACTCTAGCTGGTGTTGAGTTGACAAAAAACTAACCAGCACATTTACAATCCCAACATTTGGAAGGCTGTGACAGGAGAATCTCAAGGTTTTCTGAGGCCAGCCTAGGCTATATGGTGAGACCCCAGTGTCAAACAAAGAAGCAAAGAAGCAAGAAAACAAGGAATTGCCTTGTAGCAATGTTTCCCACGTTATTTCGGTGGCATATGATGTTACTAGAGGCTCTTTGTTAAAGTGATGCTAACATCAGGAAGTGTGGGACAGTGCACATGGAACTATGTCCTTGGAGAGTCCCAGCACACATGAACACGTTCAAAGTTCTGAACTGGGGCAATACATTTGCTGGACTCTGATATTCCTTTATTTATTTTAGGAAACCCATATTCCCATGTCATAGGGTGCTTAAATAAATAAATACAAGAAAACACTGCCTTATTTTGGCAAACTCCAGCTCACAAAACCACCAATAGCAAAGTGCCAGCTAGGACCTCCTCCAGAGGGGCTCCTCCAAGGAGACTCTGGAAGAGTAAATGCCAGATGGTGGGCTTGGGGTGCTTGAGCCCATCAACTAGTGAGTAGTTAACAAGAGATAAAATTTTGGGGTACAGCCATCCCTCCCCAGCTCTTTGCTTGTATCAAAGAGAACCTAAGCAGGTTCTTTTTGTGTCTTCCCTGCTCAATATGGATCACCCATGTGTGCTAGTGGTGATTGATTTTTAGTCGTCTCATAAGACCAATCTCTCCCTCAGTTGACCTACCTCTGGAGTTCTTCCTGTTCCACTGTGTGCAGGTGAGAGGGTAAAAAGATGAAGCCAAGAGGCCTGGGTTCAAGTCTTGATGCTCAGTGACCCTGGGGGGTCACAACAGCGGGTGAGAGTAAGGGCTCTGATGTCAGACACACTGGCCCCTCCTCTCTCTGATGTCAGACACACTGGCCCCTCCTCTCTCTGATGTCAGACACACTGGCCCCTCCTCCTTCTTCACGCATGAGTTCCTTTCTCATTCTTCAGGCTTCTCACCTTGTAGCAAGGAGATATGCTAATACACGTGAAGGTCAATGCCCAGCGCAGAGCAGGCGCCTGGCCAACTCACAATGCTTCACCTAACTCGGCTCCTGCATCGAAGAGAGCCTTTCATGTCGTTTGTGGATCAAATAAAACTTAGAATGCAAAAAAAAAAAAAAAAAAAAAAAAAAAAAAAAATTTTTTTAAATTCTTGGAGATGAAGGAGTATCCAGAGAGTTTTCTTCAGTACTGCCTCATCCTATCTGTCAGAGCAGGGTAGGGCAGGGCAGGGCAGGGCAGGGCAGGGCAGGGCAGGGCAGGGCAGGGCAGGGCAGGGCTGGGAAGGGCAGGGCAGGGTGTGTGGACCACACCAGCCTTCTTCCCTACTCTCAGGCAGAACCATTTCTCCATGACAGAACATTGGCAAGAAGATGTCCTGCCAGCAATTCATTGCCAACTTGGACCAGCTGAACGATGGCCAAGACTTTGCCAAAGACCTTTTGAAGGTATCATCTGCTAAGGGCTCTCATGCTCCCTTGTCCTACCCAGCATGAGTGGAGTGAAAGCTTGCTCCACTAAATCTTGACATTCTAGATCCATAGCTTTGGGACAGAGCTGGATTCTGCCTAGTTCCTCACCTGACTGTTGTGTATTCTCCAAGAAAGATAGACGGTGAGGCTCTGAGCACTCTGATTTTAGTACTTCAATGACCACCATTCTAGTAGTAACCATACTATCACCAAATGATAACCATCATTGTCACCAATTGTTATGGCTGCCACCCATGACTGTCTCTACCATCAACACCTCCCTTACCACCACCTCCTCCACCACCACCTCCTTCCCCCCATCTGCCCCCCCACCATCACCGACACCACCACCACCACCACCACCACCACCACCACCACCACCACCACCACCACCACCACCACCATAACCATAGGGAAAGGTCTACTCTACTCATTCTTTCATCACTGGCAATGAAAGAAATTAGTTTTCCTTTGAGGCTTCCCAAGGTGAAGCTTCGGCGTTGTATAAAAAAGAACAGATTTATTTTTGGGGTGTTTATAGATGATGAGTTAATTTTTAGATAGTCTTTTAATAGACTTATGGTGCTAGGAGGAGAGTTGAGTGGTAAACCTAAAGGAAGATATATACAATTATTACGTGCCAGTTACAGAAACTAAAAGAGAACATTGTCTCCTATTTTTTTTTTTTTTTTTTGCTACAATTATCTGCTTCACCATCAAGAAGGACCTGATGAAAATATACCTTTAAGCTCAAGCTGGGCATGGTGGCACAGATCTTTAATTCCAGCACTTGGGAGACAGAGGTGATAGATCTATGACTTTCAGACCAGACTGGTCTACAGAGAGTTCCATAATAGCCAGGGCTACACAGAGAAACCCTGTCTTTAAAAACAAAAAACTACCAAATCACCCACCCATTCATTTCTCACTATCTACTTCTCATCTTTTATCTCCTTCTCCGTCCATCACGTGTTTCTTCATGCATGGATACACCATCCGCCTATCTATGTAACCACTTACCTACCCATGTACCTACCCATTCACCCCTCACCCACAAGCTCTCATGTAGCCTAGGATGGCCTTCAGCTCACTGTGTAACTGAAGATAACCCTGAGTTATCCTCATGCCCCCACTTCCCATGTGCTGGGATTCCAGGCATGTGTCACCATGCTGGCTTTATGTGGTTCTGGGGATTAAATCCCAGCTTCACACACACTAGGTACACACTCTACCAAATGAGGTATGTCCCAGCCCTCCAAACAGTCCTTCATACACCAACCACTCATCCATTCTGACATCTATCCAGTTACTTCCCAACGTCCCATCCACCCACCTATCCTGTGACATTCTAAACGTTAGACATCATAAACCTTGGGAAGCTTACAACCTTCTGGCTAGACAGACAGTAGTGAGTGCATAACTAAAGATCATCCATCCAATACACCACTCACTTATGCATCATGTGACACCAAGCAAATATGAATGAAGCACCCACTTTATCCATTTAACTGCAAAGATGCTCCCTCACCATGGCCATGTTGCTGGAGAGATATGGGGGTTTCTCTGACTCTCCACCTGAACTTCTTTCTTCCTCCCCTTTCTCCTCCCTGATTCAGACGCTTTACAACTCCATCAAGAATGAAAAGCTGGAATGGGCCATGTGAGTAGATCAAGGGTATGAGACTGGTTATCAGGAGAGGGAGTGGCTGGGCATACAGACCACTCTCCATGGTGCTGATTTATTCTAGCCCAGGCCCCTGACAGTCCCTACCTAGCTGGCCAACACCCTATGGGTTCATTTTCTGACTTGATTACAAGTGTGCACTGTTTATATTGCTGTAGAATAGATTCTACCATGACTTTAGTTCTGGGAGTGTAGGTGACTAGTCTTTCTGTACTGAGGATATTGCCAAGTTCCCAATCAATGACAGCTTTTTCCCTTTTAGGAAGTAGGGCAGGAAGTACAGGTTCCCAACAATACTAGCAGTGAGAAGATGTTTGGGTGGTGACTGCTTCTGGTAATGGGAGGGACAAATGCCCTAATTTCTTCACCTGTGAAGGCTGTTCACACCCATTTGCAAAGAGGGTTGGAGATATTACTGGTTGATGAGGTTGGGAAAAGCTCTGAGGGGTTGGGGGCAAGCCCCATGGCTAAGCTCCCTAGGGAAGGTTGTGCCTTCGAGGATGTGTGGAGGGAGGCTCATAGCTCAGGGGCTGTAACTATGCTGGGAAGAGCTGCAGTCTTCTACCAGGCTCGGAAGGTAGGCCTGGACTTCAGGGTCTTGCCTTGTTGTTCTGTGATTTCCAGCACATTGGGACAGTTTGTGCAACAGCTTCAGTCCACAAAGGGGTGGTGCTCCTTGGGCTGGAGAGGTTTAGGAAGACTGAGGGAAGGAAACTTGAAGATAAAGAAGTCTCTAACTCTGTGTTAAAGGTGAAGATTAGTTTAGAGACTCTGAATCAAAGATCGGATATCAAAACTCAGAACTGAAGATGAAGGGGAGGGATCAGAGTGCTGGAACTGTATTTTGCAATCTTTTGTCTCCAACTTTGACGCCAGAAGGGTGGCTGGTGGGGAGGCTGTGGCAAGGGGTGGGGGTGGGCAAGGCCTCTCTGGAGGTGGCTCAGGCTTGGTACCTTCCTAGTGATGAGGATGAGCTGAGAAAATCCCTGTCTGAGCTGGTGGATGACAAGTTTGGGACGGGCACAAAGAAGGTGACTCGGATCTTGGACGGTGGCAATCCATTCCTGGATGTCCCGCAGGCTCTCAGCGCTACCACCTACAAGCACGGCGTGCTGACCCGGAAGACTCATGCTGACATGGACGGCAAGAGGAGTGGGTGTCAGGCTGGGGAAGGGGCCTGGGAGGGATGCTGGTGTAGGAGGGACCCATCCTTGGCCACTCCTTTGGGGACACACATACAGGTGGAGGTGCAGGGAATGGAAGGGTAGGAGTTAATGGTGCCCCCTCTCAGCACCCCGTGGGAGGCGCGGCTGGAAGAAATTCTACGCGGTGCTCAAAGGGACCATCCTGTACCTGCAGAAGGTGAGAGGGCGGTTTCAGAATCCTTATGTAGAAAGGGCCCACTCAGTCTCATCCAGCCCCTGCCTGTGATACTCAGCTCAGGGTCTTCTGGCCAGGACTGGGACCTAGAGAGGAGCTAGGGCTTTCTTCTATTAAGAGTCTTACCTGGACTCACTCAGGAGCTGTGAGGGTTTGGGGCAAGGGACTCTGAAATGCCAAGTGGATTATGCCTCGTGGCATTATGGGACAGACTGGGGTGTGAGGGGAGGGCATATACAGTGATTCTATGTTGGGGGAGGGTAAAGGCAATTCAGAGGAGGGAGGGAGGGAGGGAAATGACAATGGGCTGTGTGGGGGCAGTGAGCTACAGCCCAGAGTGACATAGCATACTCCACTCAGGATGAATACAGGCCTGACAAGGCCCTGTCCGAGGGGGACCTGAAGAATGCCATCCGTGTACATCATGCTCTGGCCACCAGGGCTTCTGACTACAGTAAGAAGTCCAATGTGCTCAAGCTCAAGACGGCAGACTGGAGGGTCTTTCTCTTCCAGGCACCGTAAGTAGGAGCAGAGACTCCCAGCCTGCAGCATCAGCCCCGCAAGCTCCACTCTCCAGGCCTCAGGATAGAAACCTGTGCCCATCAGCCACAGACTTGGTGTGTCTGCTTGCCACAGATCAGTGGCCGCTTCAGGTCTTCCAGAGCAGTGGCTCTCAATGTGGCCTTCTCTGTCACCTGGAGGCAGGATAGGGAGGCCACCTTACTGCACATGTCTTAGGCTCACAGAGTCAATACCTGACAATGTCTAATAAGCCTGCAGGGGCTGCAGGTGCACTCTGAAGTCCTGCAGGTCAGGCTGATAGACTGGGACTCACCCTTGACAAAGGTTAAGTGGGAAGGACTCCTTATACCGTTGACCTGTAAGGCCTCTGCTCTGCTGCACCCCATCCTCTGTGACTAGAGATGAGGTATTTTCACATGTCAGGCAAGTTTCCCATGAAGGAGATTAGTATGTGAGAACTGGGAGCCCAGTGGGAATCTGGGAAGGTGATGGGGCAGGACAGAGGCTTACTCACTGCAGCTGATCCCGGAGTTCACGGGCTCTAGGGACATCAGTCTAGGCTGGAGCAAGTTTATTTTGTGAGAGTCCAGATGGGAGTTCCCTATCGAGTTCTGACCAGGCTCATTCACCCACCTGCCCATCCCACCCTTCTTTCTCCTTCCTGTTCTTGCCTAGGTATTAGTGCCTTCTCTGCCAGACTTCATGCTGAGTACTGGGTGCCAGGTTGGGAGAAGGCTGGAGGTCCTACTATGAGAAGTAGAGCCCTTTATGTCCTCTTTTGTCCCCAGGAGCAAGGAAGAGATGCTCTCCTGGATCCTGAGGATCAACTTAGTAGCTGCCATCTTCTCAGCACCCGCCTTCCCTGCAGCTGTCAGCTCCATGAAGAAGTTTTGTCGACCCTTGCTGCCCTCCTGTACCACTCGCCTCTGCCAGGTACAAGCTCCTGGGGCTAGGCTGTTGGTTTCAGCTCAGCCCTTTCTCTGGGTCATGTAGTACTGGGCTGAGGGACACCAGGGAAGGAGAGATATTCTCCTTCATTCTACCATCGTAGGCCCACTCACAGGTGGGACAATGAAGACCCCCACATGCACAGCCCAGAAGCCTGTCAATTCTGTGATGGGTGACACGAGCTCCCTTCCCTGCCAGTGGCAGTGTAGCTATGTGGGTGTGATTGTGGGTCTGTGGCATGAATTTGAGAGGCTGTATGTGTCATAGAGACAGGTGAAACCTGCCTGACCTTTTACGCAGTGCTCTATTGGACTGTTTAAAGATTTATTTATTTTGCATGTGTGTGTGCATGTGTGTGTGTATGCATGTGGGTGCACATGTATGTATATGTTACCTACATAAAATGATATCTTTAGTTCTATCAATGTCTTTGTAAATGACATAGCTTCATTTTTATTTTTCAAAATTTATGTATATATGTGTGTGTGTTCATTGTGTAAGTTTATAAGTACCACATGTGTGCAGGTGCCCACAGAGGCCAGAAGAGGGCATCAGATTCTCCAGAGTAACAGGCAGTTGTGAGCCACCTGGTATGGGTGCTGGGATCCATAGTGAACCTGGCTCCTCTGGGAGAGCAGTGAGTGCTCTTCACTGCTGAGCCATCTCTTCAGCACACAGTTTCATTCTGTATGGATGAATAAAACCTCACTGTGTATATACACTATATTTTCTGTATCCATTTGTCTGTTGCTAGACACTCAGGCTGATTCTATCACTTGGCTATTGTGAACATTGTTGCAAGAAACAGGTGTGCAGGTATGGCTGTGGTGTGCTGGCTCAGATTCCTTTGGGTGTGTTCCCAGGACTGGCACAGTCGGAGCATATAGTAGTTTCATTTTAGAATTTATTTTATACATATATATATATATATATATATATATATATGTGTGTGTGTGTGTGTGTGTGTGTGTGTGTGTGTGATGTGTTGCGGGTGGGGCACACATGGCATAGCATATGTGGATGTCAGAGGACAACTTTGTGGAGTCTGTTCTCTCCTCTTTATGTGGTTTCAGGGATCTAATTCAGGCTTGTTTAGCAAGCACTTTATCTATTGCACCCTCTCTGTGGCCTCCTCTATTTTTAGTTTTTTAAAAAAAATTATTTATCTTTATTATTGTTATTTTTTATGCACATTGGAGTTTCGTCTGCATGAGTGTCTGTATGAGGGTGTCAGATCACCTGAAACTAGAGTTACAGACAGTTGTGAGCTGCCATGTGGGTGCTGGGAATTGAACTCAGGACCTCTGGGAGAACAGCTAGTGCTCTTAACTGCTGAGCCATTTCTCCAGCTCCCTATTTTTATTTTTTGATGAGCTCCCAGTAAATGTATTAATTTACAATCCCACCATGCTATAAAGGGTTTCCTTCCCCCAGGTTGCTTTACAAGCACTTATTTTTCACCTTTCTTTCTTTCTTTCTTTCTTTCTTTCTTTCTTTCTTTCTTTCTTTCTTTCTAAGATTTATTTATTATATGTATATGAGTACACTGTCACTCTCTTCAGACACACCAGAAGAGGGCATTAGATCCCATTACAGATGGTTGTAAGCCACCATGTGGTTGCTGGGAATTGAACTCAGGACCTCTGGAAGAGCAGTCAGTGCTCTTAACCGATGAGCCATCTCTCCAGTCCTTCACTTTTCTTATAAAACATTTTTTTTAAACTTTGTTTTTACTTTTTGTGTATGAACGTTTTGCCTGCATGTATGTTTGTGCACTAGGAATGTGCCTGGTACCTGCAGAGGCCAGATGAGGGAACAGGAGTCACAGACAGTTG
Source organism: Arvicanthis niloticus (assembly GCF_011762505.2). Lineage (NCBI taxonomy): Eukaryota > Metazoa > Chordata > Mammalia > Rodentia > Muridae > Arvicanthis > Arvicanthis niloticus. The sequence continues at coordinate 51,484,015 of NC_047671.1, read as the reverse complement.
TGAGCCACCATGTGGTTGTTGGGTTGAGGAACCCAGGTCCTCTGGGAGAGCAGTCAGTGCTCTTAACCACTGAGCTATCTCTCCAGTTCCTATTTTTCACTTTTTAGAAACAGTCCAGTGTTGGCGTTTGTCTTAGTCAGGAATATTTCTTGCTGCAGTGAAGCACCATGACCAAAAGCAACCTGGGGAGGAGAGGGTCTCTTTTACTCCAGCTCATCATCAAAAGCAGTGAGGACAGGACTCAGGCAGGGCAGGAGCCAGAGGCCATGGAGGGCGCTGCTTACTGGCTTACTCCCCATGGCTTGCTCAACCTTTTTTCTTATAGAATCCAGGAATGGCACTATCCAGAATGGGCTTGATCACTATTGGGCTTGATCAGAATGGGCTTGATCTTATGGAGACTTCCTTCCTTCCTTCCTTCCTTCCTTCTTCCTTCCTCCCTCCCTCCCTCCTCCCTCCCTCCCTCCCTCCCTCCCTCCCTTCCTTCCTTTCTTTCCTCCTCATCTTCCTCTTCCTCCTCTTCTTCCTCTTCCTCCTCTTCTTCCTCTTCCTCCTCTTCCTCCTCTTCCTCCTCTTCTTCCTCTTCCTCCTCCTTCTTTTTTGACAGGGTTTCTCTGTTTAGCCCTAGCTCTGTCCTGAAACTCATTCTGTAGACCAGCATGGTCTTGAACTCACAGACATACACCTGCTTCTGCCTCCTGAGTGCTGGGATTAAAGGCATGCGCCACGACCGGGCTATGGAGGCATTTTCCTAATTGAGGGTTCCTTTTCTCAGATGACTTTATCTTGAGTCAAATTGACATAAAACTATCCATAACAGCATTCCCTCTCTTTTTTAATCTTTAAATACTTTAGTTATATTTCTATGAAAACCCTATCTCACTAATACCACAGATTTTCAGAGTATTTTAGACAGGAAAGGAGAAACAATGGACCAGAACCTGAGAACAGAGGGCTGGCAAGCTTCAAACTTCCTTTCAGTCGTTAGTCCTTTCCTATTAAGGCTTTCATCTCTCCACAAAGCTTCAGGGCATTCACTGTTTGTGTGGAGCTTCTGTGAGTATGTGATGTGGTGTGTGTGTGTGTGTATGAACACAGACACACTATATACACATCACATCAGCACACATAATGTACATGTACACACCTGTATGCCTGCACCACGGTGGTATCCACACATCTACATGTGCAGATTGCTCAAAGGGGCCTCCTCACTGTGCTGAGTGGTTATGTGTGTGTGTGTGTCTGTGCACGCACACTGGCCTGTCAGTGACAAAGTCTCATCTACTTTTAGGTATGATGGTGAGAGGATGTATGTGCTATACGGAGATTGGAATAAGTGGGGCCAGGCTGACCCTTGTCCCAGCATGCTTCAGTGCACATGTGGGATTCTATGCAAGGGGTTGTGGTGGAGGTGTCTGCTCCACAGTATGTATACTCACATGCAAATGTAAAGCTGTCTTGTGGGCTGAGCCTGTTGGCTGATGTCCCTGGGAGAAAGGGGAGGAAAAAGCGTGGAAGGAGCCTTCATGTCTAGAGCCTAGCTCTGAACCTTTGACTTTGAGGACCTTGGTCAGCATTAGTTTCTCTTTGGTGAAGCGGCTTCCAGTGTGGATGGGATTAGGCCCATGTCTGTTGATGCCCCAAATGTCAGACCTCACAGACCCGGGCTTGTCTTTGCAGGAGGAGCAGCTGCGGTCTCATGAGAATAAGTTGAAGCAGGTGACTGCAGAGCTGGCTGAGCACAGGTGTCACCCACTAGAGAAAGGCCTCAAGTCTAAGGAAGTGGAGGAATACCGGCTGAAGGAACACTATCTCACATTTGAGGTAGGTCTTGGGAGTTGGGTAGCAGAGGTCAGAGCTGGGGCTCGAGGAGAAGGCCAGCTCCCACCCTCCACTTCTGCCATCAACAGCAACATTCCAGGGACTCTAGTTTGAGACTTCCCTACTGTGGGGCTCTCTGAGGCAGGTATAAGCCAGTGTCCTGCAATCAGTCTCTCACAGTCTGGCTGTCAAATGTTGACAGATTTCGCCTATGGCTGGATCTCTCCAGGAGTCCTTCACATCTACTCTGCAGTGTAAAGTAGAGATGACAAAAGCCACAGGGGACTTGCTTGGGGAGAGGCCTGGCTTCCTTTCGTGGGCTGAGTTCATGTTCGTTAAAACATTTCCGAAACTATCCCCATTTGACAGAAAGGTAAACTGAAACTCAGAGAAGCCAGAGCACTGGCCCAAGGTGACACAATTAGGAAAAGCAGAACGTAGGATCCTAAGCAGGTGATTGGCTTCAACTCTGGTGTCTGAGTTCTCTCTCTTACTTGGCTTGGTGTGGATGGGGAGGACATGAAGCCTCATAGGCAGAACTGGGGAGGGGGAGGAGTCCCCGAGGGTGGACAAGGCCTGAATCTGCTAGGTCTCCCTCTCAAATGTTAACAGCAGCTTTTAAATAACCATTCTAAGTGTTCATGAATGCAACCATTTGGAGATGTTTTAATCTTCATTGATCTCACAACTTAAACGATCATTTTTTTCATTACTTTTTAATTCAGGTTTCACATTTTAATAGAAAAGATTTATTTTGATTTATGTGTACTTGTGTGAATCTTCACACTTGTTTGTGAATGCTTGTAAAGGGTCAGATCCCCTAGAGCTAGAGTTACAGGCTATAGTGAGCTGCCTCATATGGACGCTGGGAACCGAACTCAGGTCTTCCGAGTGAGCAGCAAGCCCTCCTAACCGCCGAGCCATGCCTTCAGTCCTAAGTTTTTAAAATTTAAATTGTGGAAACACATGGTAAATTGTGCCATCTTGATCGATTTTCAGGGTGTGGCTCAGCAGCACTTGTTCACTGGTCTCCAGGTTTCTCTATCCTCCAAATCGAAGCTTTGCTCATTAAATCTGTAATTTCCTTATCCTTCAAAGCACAGAAGCTTTAAATATCAATGCAGTCCCACTTGTCCACGTCTGCTTTTATTGCCCATGTCTTTCATGTTGTACCTAAGAAATCTTTGATGTTATTTGGATTGTCAAGTTATGAGTGAGAAACTGGTCATGATTATAATCTCAGGACTCAGGAGGTTGAGGCAGGAGGATTGCTGCAAGTTCAAGGTCAGTCTGGTTTGCATAGTGAATTCCAGGGCTACATAGTGAGATGGTGTCTCAAGAAAATGATATGTGAGGTTGATGTGTATGTCTGCCTATTTTTGGGGGGGTGGCTTATTTACTTTTGTTGATTGCAAGAGCTGTTGATGCAGGGGTATGCCACAGAGGTTGGTGCTTTGTTACTAGGTTCTTAAGACAAATCTCCTATCTCCATTTTGTTGCATCTTGTTTGACTTTGCTTTTGTCTTTTGTCTTCTCTTTCCCCAGAAAAGTCGTTATGAGACCTATATCCACCTTCTGGCCGTGAAAATCAAAGTGGGCTCAGATGACCTGGAGCGGATTGAGGCTCGGCTGGCAACGCTAGAAGGGGATGACCCAGCTCTCCGGAAAACACACTCAAGCCCCGCCCTCAGCCTGGGCCATGGGCCCGTGACTGGCAGCAAAGCCACAAAGGATACCTCTGCATCTGATACCTAGCTGGTGTGGCTGTGCAGGCCCTAGAGGCAGGCAAATGGCCCCAGAGGGGTCAGTGAGCACAATTCCAGCCAGGGACTGCTTGAACCAAGCTCCAGGCAGTTAACCGGCAACCAGAGGGGTATGGAGAGCCCTGTGCCCAAGGAGACTCATGACACTGATCTTCTTGCATCCTGGGCCATCTCTGGCCTAGGCCCTCTCCTAGCTCTGCTGCCCTCCAGTCATGGGGCCTTGCTTTGCAGGCCAGACATGTTCTAGGGCCGAACAAGTCCATCACTGTTGCTTTACCAGGTTCCCTTCTCATCAGGTTCCTCCCTCATCTTGTGTTTGTGAGGGTGGGTCTGGACTCTGGGTCTCAGCTTGGCCACCCACCTTTTCTCCTCTTTCCTCTCAGTTGACCAGCAGCAGGTCTACGGACCACCAGCAACCTTTGCAACTGGCCCAGTTCTCCTGCCTCACATTGCAATAATCTGGGGCCTAACCTCCACTCAGTGCCAAGCTGATTCCATTCATGCGTGTGCCCCCTTTCTCCTTTTGTCCCCTGAGGCCTCTCCATCCTCTTTTACACACACACACACACACACACACACACACACACACACACACACACACACACTGTAAAGAACTCATTTAAAAAAGGGTTGGGAACTACTACCCATTAGAGGATGAAACCAGATGAAGAAAAAGGCCTGTCTTGGAGCTTGGCCTGCTATTGAGGAAGTCTGCAATGGGGCCCTCTGAGGGCTGCTCTGACACTCTGGATGGAAGGATGAAGACCCTCTCTGTTTTTGCCTTTGCCTTTTCCGGCTGACTTGTGACTCACAATCACTTTTCCAGTTGATGCTTTTGGACTGAACAGGATATGTGTGTGTGTCACCTCCTCTGTCCCAGGGGGTGTCCTGTGGGGTGAGTGCCTTGGTAGCACACCTCTGTTTGTTTTTTTTTTTTTTTTTTTTTTATCTTCCTGTTAATACTGCCAAGGCCTCCGAGCTCCAGTGGTGGCCTCTTCCCAGACCTACTGGCAGTAAGGAAGGACACTCTACCTTGCTGAGCGCCATCCTCCAGCAAGCGCAGGCCGGGCAGTAGAGTGGGGTTAAGGAAGCTGTTAGTTCTCAGTGGTGGTGGTGGTGGTGGGGAGAAGGTGGAGTGGCCGGGTTTGATTAGTGATAATCCTTTTCCTAGCAAATCAGAAAGGCTAAGCAAAGGGCCCAGTTGAGAGTAGAGATGCGTGTCTCTCACTGGTTGACATCCTTTAAACACTGCGTCACTTAGAGCAACAAGTGAGTCTCGGGGATAGCCCTCTTGACACAGCTACCACGAGCTGATCTTTCCTATTGTTTGGCCAACAGTTTGTAGTCTTGGGTGACATAAGCCTTGCACTAAGCGCTTAACACTTCAAGTCCACTCCCATCGGATGCAGGGAGCTGGGAGTTTGTGGAGAGGTGTAGTGGGTTGAAATCCAAATTGTTTAAATTGGATTAGCTGAAGTACGTTTTATAACCAAACCATCTGGCCCCTTTGTTTTGCTCAGGGGAAGCAAATGCTCGTTTGAATGAGATCAAAAAGGCAATTCAGGGGGCAGCAAAGAGATCTTGTTCTTTGTCCAGTTGCCTGAAGGTCCTTTGATTTTCCAGCCAGTGTCCCACTCTCTGTGTCATGGGGTGGGGGACAGCAGAGGTGCAAGTTCCTTAGCCTCTGACACGAGTGACTGCCCAAGCACTACTTGTGCCTCCCATCAGTAAAGACATTTTTTAGTTCGCTTCCTTAATTGTATAATTCTTTATTTGTAAATTATATACATGTACTACTGTACTAAAATATTATGTACATTATAAAACATACACAAAAATAGAAATTTAAAAAAGATGAGATGAAAATAAATCTAAATCAAAGTTCTAATATTTTTTTTCCTGCATTCTAATAGACCATCATGTTCCTCTTCTCTGTGACCCCTAACAAGCCCATAAGGACAGGTCAAATCCAGGGCCTGACAAGGTCCTGGGAGGTTTGCTCCAGGTCTAAGGAACTCCTGGTACCAAACTCTCAACAAACAGCTTTCATCCTCTTCAATGAGGGTCAACCATGTGCCATACACTGTTGCTGTGTGCTAGGGACAGTGGTAAAGAGGCCAGCTCTCTGTGTTTATGGGTCTTACCGTTATGAGGGAGACTAGGGGAGTGGTTACCATTGCCACTGAGGACTCTGAGAGGGACTGAGAAAAGACACTAAAAGTGATAACGCTAAGTAAAGAAAGAACTTGGGGTATGGGGAAGAGAATTTTGACCTAGGAAGCTGCCGGAATGTCCTGAGTGTTCCAGGGGACAGGGTGGTGGAAGGGAAGTTGCCTGAAGTGACTGCAGTGCTTCCTGAAAGGTCACACACTCAATCAACATCCCCAAGGCTAAAACCTGAGAGTCAGGGTGGTCAAGAGGGCTCTCTGGTCAAGTGTGCTCCCCGGTCCCAACCATACCTGTCCATTGAAGACTGGCTGATGCAAAAAGGGGAACGGTGAACAACGAGGTTAAGTTGTTGGACTCTTGGTGGGTTATCTTAGAATCCAGGGCAGATGATGAGGGAATGAAATGGGGTCATGTACAGGTCAGTGAGTTCACTGAGGGGTCACTCAAAGTTAACGGGGTCATTTGAGTCCTACCGGTGGTTTCTGGATGAAAACCTAGAAGGCAACAACTTAGAGCCCTCACAGAGTTTAAGTGAGGACACTAACCTAGATTGTAATGAGATCAGTGGACTCACCAAGAGGTCATAACAGTTAATCTGGGGTCTCATAGAGATCAGAGGTCACACATAAGGTTTACTGCCCTAAGAAAGCGAACAGACAGCAGAAGGCTCGAATGGGTCTTCTGGTGGGGCCTGGCCGTGATTTACAGGTTTGTGTAACATTCAGCCCAGTAAGTTTTCTTTCATTTTTCCCCCCTTCGTAATATGTGCCCCTCAGTACCCCTTAACGAATATAATGACTTTATAAGTTTAGACTTTTCTTAATCACCTCATTGAGTTTTTGCCACTTTGTGACTCACGGTTACAAGGCACAGGATTCTATCACTACTACCATCAAGACTAGATACTAATTAGGAATAGTGCCGGGTCCATCTGCATGTAACCTCCACAGCAGCTCGCTCAGGTAAACAATTGCTTCCTTATTTCTCACTAAGTGAACTAGCCATATAGCTAGTGAGGGTCAGCTGGCGCTCAGATTCAGAACCTGTTGCTGCTCTTCGCCTCTCTGTCCTGTTCCTGTCAGCGTCTTTCTAGATCCATGCTGGAACTTTCAAGACTGTGTATAAGCATACACACGTATACACATTCACCCCAGCTCTTTGGAGAGAAGGCTTCAGGTTCTGGCTGGAATCTTGGTTCCTGGCATTCTAAGGAGCTGACGAGAAAGACTCTTTCCCCTGGACTCTATCTGCCTCCTCCATGCCTGAGATCAGACCTTCGTCAGAGCTGCAGGTTTAGACAGGCCCTGGCTCTGAGGGGGGTATACAGTTGGGGCTCAGGAGCTGCAGCTGTTCTGGTCCTTCTGGCAATCAGGGTACCCATTATGTTGTCTTACATGTCCAGACTCTGCCTGTGACATGCCTGAAGCCCCAAGGGTCATCTTTGCCTCCGCTGCTCCAGTGCCAACCCCACAACCCTTCCCTCTTCACCCACCTGGGCAGAAGAAAACTCTTGCCCCAGTCCAGCTTCCTAGCTGTAGGGCAGGAACGGGGCTGGAGTTCTGAGGCTGAGTTTAAAGCAGAACGATTTGCGTCAGTCCCTTGGCTGGGTTCCTTAGCACCCAGGGGGACACCTTATAAATGATTTGGAAGGAAGACTTGGAGCAGGTCCTGGGAGCTGGGACCAGAGGGACTGGAGAGAGGGTCACTTCCGCTCAGGGACTACCTTGGCCCTATGCAATCTTCCAGTACCCACGTGCCTCATCCTAGGCCCTCCTATCTTCCCTCCTCACCTGGGGCTAGGTACACACAGTCAAACAGGAGTTATTTCTGATTTTATTTATAATATAAAAATGTTCAAGTGTCAACAGTCAGGTGTTTGGACATGTCAGGGTTCCCATTTGTTTCTGTTTGGGATTTTTGTTTGCTTTTTAGACAATTGCCTTTTTTTTTTTTTTTTTTTTTTTTTTTTTTTAAAAATTAGCATTGGATCCAGTTTTGAGGGCTGGCTGGGGAGGGCAGGACTGGAAGATGGAAGTCATAGGTGGGCCGGGAGCTGGACTGTGTGAAGGATATGGTGTTACTTTATTGCTAAAAGGGGAATCGAATACACTGTCGCAGTGGCTCTTCTGGGTCCCAGCGTGACCATGCATTCAATCTAAAGAATCTGAAATGCAAAGGACATGCAGGCGTAAAATAGAAAAGACGACCTGTAAACTTAGGTGCTGCAGAGGACACAGGATGTCCTGGAGGCCGCAGGGGAGGAGGAGCCGAGAAGGTTGGGCCCCTGGTAGAGCTGCCCCCTCCCTAGGCCGGGGGCTGGTGGGGAGACAGACTTCTCTGTCCTCTTTCCCTTAGCAACTGTGAGGGCTGGGGAGGACCCTTCCCCATTCTAGTTGCTGTAGTGGGGAGCCTGTGTCTCCCCCTGGAAATAACCCAACCTCAATTCCAGCTCTAAGGCTAGGATCCCTGCCCTCTCTGCTCAGGACTCCAGATCTGGACTGGGGAAGATAAAATTCCATCTTATCTTCATTTTCTTTCTCATTAGAACCTCACAGTCTCTTCTTTCCCTGCCTCTTCTCACCCCCCCCGCCCACCAGTTTGGGATCCTACAAGCGCCCATCCCCACACTGCACCCCAGACGGCTCTCCAGGAGCCCCAGATTAGCGTACAGCAAAAGGCACCACAATATAGGTTTCTATTAAAGAGTCAAAAAATTGGCCCATCTCTCTTTTTTTTTGTTGTTTCTTTTTTTTCCGAAGCTGTAAATCAGGATGTTACATATAAATAGTTTCCCTATAAAAACGTCTTTGCCGTTAGCTAGTATTATAAGACAATTTTTTTGCTAAAATGAAAATAAAACATTTTGTTATACTTTTTTCCTTTTATAGAAAATAAAAATATTTTTATTTCTTTGTTCGCTCCTTTTCCCTCTCCAGTCGGTGATCTCCGCTCTCCTTGGAGACGTGGGGCGGGCGAGGCGGGGGGCCTTAGAGGGGCCCCGAGTCCTGCTTGGCCCGCGTGGGCGGCCCCCGGCTGTGTCTGCTGCTGGCGCGCGTGCTGTGGCTGTCCAGGGAGTAGTAAGTCCTGCTGTCGGCCGCCGGGCACAGCGGCGGCGAGTCCGAGCGCAGCGCGTCGTGCGCCGCTCGCAGGCCGAGGAAAGGCGTGCTCTCGGCCGCCAGCGCCCCGTCCGCGTCGTCCGCGTCGTCGTCCGAGGCCGACGCCGAGCCGCAGCCCGAACCGCTGCTCAACGACAGCGAGTCCCGCGCCGCGCGTGCGCGCTGCGCCGCCAACCCGTTGAGGCGGGAGCGTCGCCAGCGCCGCGGCCCCGCCGACGTCCTGCGGGACGCGCCGCGCGTGCGCGGCCGCGGCGGCGGCGGGGGCGCGCACTCCTGCGTGGTCTCGTACTCGTCGTCCTCCGGGATGCGGAAGGGGCTGGCTGGCAGGCTGCCCAAGCTGCCTCCCAGCGCGCAGGCGCTGCGCCGTGGCCCGGGCCCCGCCGCCGGGTAGTAGTAGCTGTCGTAGCTGCGCTGCATGTCCGCTCCGGGCCCCGGTCCCGGGCCGGGCGGCGCCGGGTGCCGCAGGAGTGGCTGCTGCTCCGCCAGGCGGTAGCTGATGGGCGCGGCGGGCGGCAGCGACACAGCATGCGCAGAATTGGGCGACGTGATCTCGAAAGTCGGCACCTGCGTGGCCAGCGAGTAGTGGAAGTCCACGGGCGAGAGGCGCGCGGGCGTGGTCAGGGCTGACACGTACCTGCGGGAGAGACAGAGGCGTGGGTAGGGAATCTGGGTGCAGTGCCAGTTCACCAGAGATTCCAGCCAGAAAGGACTCTGTCCATAAGAGTGAGGGCCGTGGCTCTGACCACGTTTAGTGTCCACTATCCTCCCAGTCTGTTCTTATCTGTTAAGCATAGATGACTATAGTGTTTACTCCACTATGATGCTGGGCGATTTCAGAAATGTACTATGGGAGAACTGTAGGGATGCTCACAGTCTCCGGGGCACGCTCAGCATGGGGTGTTTCATGTGTGAACTCATCTATTCTGTAGCATCTGTGGGTGAGGGCTGTACTACATACAGGAAAAAAGGGGACACAGATTTTAAGTGCCAAGGACGGAATGACCAAAATGTGGTCTGTTCCATTCTTTCTGAATCAACTAACTCCTTCGGCCTGTCTTTCACTAAAACACCACTAGGTGTCTCTGCTTAGAGCCGATGATCGCCAGGTCCTTGAAGGCCTGTTTCTTGCTAATACCTCCCAATGTGAATCCTGGGTACCTGTCCCTGGGATTTGAATCCAGGCTAGGCAGAAACTAGTATGCTGAATTCCAGGAGCCACTAGCCACCATTCAGAGACTCCCTAGATTCGAGCTCACTGCTCTTGCAAGGACAGTTTATCTCCCGGCTTGGCTAAGTGAGGTAATCATGCCTTCTTGTATCCAAAGGCTGCCACAGGGAAGTGACACCGGGTAGGCACCTCAAGCCAGGGCTGAAAGATACCAAGATAACAACGGTCTCCACTCTCCTTACTTCCTATATCTTCTGATGACCCTTTTTGTTCCCCCACCCCAGGACCCTTTTTGTTCCCCAGGAGCCATCGGCATCTACCGTTCTCTACTTGAGGACCGGGATCACTCACCTCCTTGCCTTTCTTTCAGACTGCGATGTCAGGTGCTTGACTGCTCTCTGGGACTGGCTTAGAGTCTTTTCTTTCTTACTAAGTCAGGTCCCCTCCACCCTTCACTTTCTCACATGCAGATCAGGTTAACTACTGAGTCCTACCCACTCCCTGTCTCCTGAAGTACTCTCCAGCCTGGGCCAGATGTTCCCTCTGGCCATGCCACTACCTTGGAGTTTGTCTTTCACTCTAGGAGGTTCCCAGGGCAAACAAAACAAAGTACCCCCAACCCCCTTCCCAAACCAATCAACCAAACAACCAAAACAGTTCTGCTAGGGAAGACCTTCCTATTTATCCACCCAGGCTCTACCTCCCAAGCAAGCAGAAGCCAAGGGCTTGGCCCATCTCTGTGTCCCTAGCCTGCCCCCAGAGCCCATCCTGCTTCTCTTAAGCATGCTCAAGAATCTCTCCTAGAGAGCGTCTCTTCCCCATCTCCCTGCCTACTTCTTCCCACCGTCTAGTGCTGATGCCAACAGAAACAGGGATGAGTGAGGAAGAACTCTGTACATCATGCTGGGGCATTTTCCAGCCCCATGTGTAGCAGGAATTGTTTCCCTCTAGCTACACTGAAGGAACACATTTTGAAGTACCCACCCCAGATCATTCAGATAGTGGAGATGGACTCAGAGGGGAAAATCTTGGAGTTTGTATTTGGACCAGGTTTCTCTGCCCTAGTGTGGTGTCTATGCTTAGCACTTTTAAAAATTGCAGACTAAGTCAGAAGGGCCATCTCTGGCATGCTTGGTCAGCCCAGGCTTGGCATAGAGTCAGTTGAATCAGAAAGAGGTAGAATTTGCTCCTAGCTGTCCTGGAGCCTGTCCTGCCTGCGGTGTGCCTTCCTCTGCTTTCCTCTCACCAACCTGGCTTGCCTAACAGGCACTGTAAAGCTGATCAGGAAGGGGCCTAGCTCCTGGGATTCCTGGTGTGGAGTTACTGTGTGTATGTGTGACACACAGCATGTGGATGGAGGTCAGAGGACAACTTGTGGGAGTTGGCTCTCTCCTTCCACCATGTGGGTTCTAAGAATTAAATTTATGTCACCAGCCTTGGTGGGCAAGCTCATTCATTTGCCACAGCAATCTTGCCAGCCTTGGGGGTGGGGTGTGAGAATTTACTGGTTCTTCCTTTATCAACACCTTGGGATTCCAGCAATGCCTTGGGTACTAGGACCTGGCTGCTGATGCTGACAGGCCCTGGATCATTCTTAGCTCATGTCCTTACTGCTCAGGTCAGTGCCCTTGAAAATAACCCCTTTCCCTACCATCTAGTCCACTGGGTCTCCATATCTCTGTTTCTGTTGTAATTTAGGTAATGCTGAGAATAGGCCAACGTTGGGCCCTGGGTGTGTGCAACAGCCCTGATGCTCCAGTGTGGTTATTAATGTTCCCTAATGCAAACTGTGTGCTCACTCCAGCCAGGATCTGCGGAACCAGCTGCAATTCTAATCCCAAGAGACTATTTAACCTTTCTGGGACCTTGTTTGGGTTGGCAGTGCCAGCTTTCTAGCCAAGGTGGGGTCCAGTGAAGGGGTAGACACTGACCTCTCACTGTGTGGAGAGTCACGCAGCGAGTCTATGGAGTCGTGGTAGGGTGGCATGGCAGCCCTGCGCCGCTCCTCCTGGCTGTAGGCTGCTGCCCTCCGAGCTCGTGCCTCCACACATGCTGGGCTGTTGCACTTGCTGGTGCCCACTGATGAGAGCATGATGCCTGACTGGGAATCCGAGGTCAGGCTCTCCGACCGGTCCAGGCTCCATGTGTGGCTCTCATGTCTGTGAAAACCAGATAGGAGTGAGTTGATAGGCCGGGAAGGGTAGGCTGTCCTAGTGCAGGCATGTGGTCCCATGGCCACTCTGCCCTTGGTTCTTTGATCTGTGATTCCCTGAGCTTACTCTCCTCTCTACTCTGCATGGTTGTGGAGCATCATAGACATTCAACGCTGATAATGGGAGAACTGTGGTTGGTGAGCTGCCATGCGTACAGGCTCCTCCTGCCCCTGCCACCAAGGTCTCCCAGCTGTGACACTTTTGTCTCCATGTTCTTTAGCCATTTCTCAGGATCTCAGCCTCACTGGCCAATATGCAAGGGCTCTGATTATTGCATGGGCCTCTCCATGGAAGGAGGGATCAGCCCTGCTATTTTTTCAGCTATAGGAACGATTGTGCTTTTGTGGCCAGGTTGCCCGGGGACTGGAGAGTCAGATGGACTGTGGTCAGTATGCAAACACAAGAGATGAGCTAGCTGTGGATGATTGACAGTGTCAGGAATTAGCGGGGGTTCTATGGACCCTGGTGCTGCTCACCTGTGGCTGGAGGTGGGCGTAGCTGTGGGGCAGTGGTGAGAAGGTGAACAGGAGTGGCTCCCAGAGAATGTGCTCTCAGCTTCCCTCCGGATCACGTGGTCTGTAGCTGGCACGTTTTTGGAGATGTACTAGGACAGACAGGAAGTTGGGAGGAGTTAGTGATGAAGACTAGATAGTCTCCCTTTCCTGGTTGGGGGGGGGTGCAAGTGATAAGCATGGAGTTCTATCTAGTTATGGGGTGACCCACTGGATGAGATCAGTGGGTCAGAGATAGCCCCAGACACCCCCACCCTATTCTTCCTTATGGAAATGGGCAGAGTGAAGCCAGATCCTCAGTGAGGCAGTGCCTGGCACAAAGGACAGGACTGGCATCCACCCTGTCCTGTCTTTGCAGCCAGAGAAGGTGGCTGTCCAGTAAGATCTAGGAGGGGGCTGGTCTGGGAACACCACTCACATCTGCCATCTGGATCTCCTCAGGGTCCAGCCGAGGGTGGCTGGGCCCGTTGGCCAGGCTTCGGTTCTGGTGGGCGGGGCACATGTTCTGCCGGAGATGGTGATGCATCTGCCTCCTCTGTTTTCTGCGCAGGGGAAGAATAGGTGAGCCTAGCATGGCTACCCTAAAGGGTGGCACTCCCTGGCTATTCTTCCAGGGAGGCTGGGCAATGCATGGAATCACATTGCTCTGTACTGTATGACCTTGAGCAAGTTCTGGAAGTGCATGAAGATGTTTTACTTCCTCCATCTGTAGCATAGGACCCCTTACCACCCCAAAGGCCACTGACCATCAAAAGCCCATAAAGATCTCACACTGTGCTAGCCTCTCCCTCCCTCCCTCATTCGTTTAGCGTTTATTGGATTTTTTTTTTTTTTTTTACTGTGTTCCAGACACTTCTTTGGAACAGATGAGGTAAACATGGTCTGTGTCTCATGCAGCCTAGGGGCCAGTAAGGGAGGCAGAGAGTAAATACACAAATAAATGAGCTAGACACTTTCAGTAAAGTTTTCCAAAGAAAATAAAATAGAATGCTGTGGTTCAGGAGCCAGGCCTGTGGGACTTCTGTACACTGACACATAATAAATGCTCAGTAAATGATTTTATCATATACAACTGTAATTATATCACTCCTGTGACTCAAAGTCTTCCCTGGCCTTCAGTGCCCCATTTTTTTCCTCCCCAGGCTTGTTTCTTGCTCCCTCCCTCCACCCAGCTTGCTGCTTCCTGAGACAGCTTGTTTCTGATCCTACACAGTGTTCTGCCCTACACGCCCTCCTTTTCAGATCTTTTTCCCTTAGGACTGAGCCTGAATGCTGCTTCTGAGAGAGATCCCTTCTGCCCTCCAGCTGAGGATAGGTGCTTTAAAAATGCATCTTGGTGGCCCCATGTAGTGCAGGTAGGGAGGGCTCTGTGGATTCCAGGATAGTCATGGCTGTATAGTAAGACCCTGCATCAAACCAAAGCAAACAACAGCAAAAAGCCCCAAACCAAAAATGCTTTGGCACCACTTGCTTGGGGCACTGGTCATGTGCCTAGCCATGTTCTGGTCATAGGTGGGCCTGATGAAGACTGTTGCCTTCAGCAATGAGTAAGTGCCGTGGGCATCAGAACAGGTGGCTTCTTTGCTTAGTTCATGGACTCAACTTTCTTGGGCCCAGTCCCAACCCTCTCCTTACTTCCCAGCTTTTCTGGTTCTGGTCCCATCCAAGATGAGGTCAGCAGGACCTTAGATCCCATCTGTAGGGCAGCAGGAGTCCAGACCCAGAGACTCAGTCTCTGAAATGGTGGCTCTGCCTAGGCCCACTTCCTAGATCTGAACAAATACATTGCCATCCCAATCAGCAGCCTTCATTGGTCCTGTACTATCTGGAGCTTGGCATCAAGGTTTTATGGAGGCTTCTGAATCTCATGTCTTTAGCTTCTGCCCAGTCTTCTGGACCCTGGCTTTCTGCTCTGAGTGGTCTGGGTTGCCTTCTCTGGCTTGCCTTTGGTTTGCCCTGTTTACGACCTTCCCAGTTTTGCCCCTAACTGCTCTGAGATAGCCTAATCTCTTCTCCTCCATGCTCCTTGCAGTTCTTCCAGTGCAGGTGTGCACAGTACCATTGAGGCACCAATTTGTCCTGAGAATGCAGCCTTCCCTGCACATCTTCCCAGCATGGCCCAGGGCACCAGTATCCTCTATTCCATCCACTCTAGGAGCCTGCAAAGGGGAGCTGGGAGCTTCAGCGAGGCCAATGTAATGCTCCCTAGGCTCATGACCATAGGACTTGGAGAAGGTCCTCAATTTGCCCAAGGTCCTGCAGGTGCTGGCAGAATTAGATTCTAACTAAGACTTTTTCTATGTCTGTCCCTTGGTTCTACAGCTGCAGAGGCCCAGAGACTGTTGGGAACAGGAAGCTGTAGGCACTCATGCTGGGCATGGTGGGAACAGGGAGGAAGTATGTTCTCAGAGAAACATTGCGGGCCATCCCCCACTGGCTTGGCTTGCTCTCAGCTTGAGCATGTAACACTCACTTGGTCTTGCAGTAGGCGACCACACAGACGATGCCCACGACCAGCAGAGCCACACAGATACCAGTAATTGTCAGGACTCTCTTCTGGTACAGCTCCTCAGCCTCTGCAGGGGCAGAGCAGGAACAGAGCCCATGGAGATGCTTGTACACAACCTCCCTATTCCCCAGCCTTGGGCTACCTCAGCACAGGACCTATCCATCTCCTTCCACCCCTTCCCCTTGCCTGCTCGCAGACCGCCGTTGCCTCCCTTCAGACTTTGCTACACCTCCCCTAAAACCCATACCTGCCCAGTGCACATGAGTGGAAAATGGGGGGGGGGGGGGAGAGGGAGGGAGGGGATGGAGTAGGGGGTGAAGTTCCAAGGCCACAGTAGAGGGGAGGCAACACCTTGACCAGTACTTCTGCCCTGCTCCATGGTGGCCCTGCAGAGTGTTGTTTTCCAATGAACAGAGTCCTAAGGCAAAGGCCTCTCTCATGCATCCCAGCCTCCCTAAAAATGGCTGATGACAAGGTGTCAGATGCAGATTTAAGAGGGATGGTAGCTTGGCCAGGGGCAGGGACCCAGCAGACTGGACCTACAGCATGTGGGAAGAAAGGCCTTTCTCCATTCCCACAGCTTGGTCAGGGTAGTGCCTTGGCTCACTGTACCTTGTCTGCTGGTGAGAAGCCTACCAGTGACAGCACAGTCTGGCATTTAGGAGTGTCCCTGTGCACAAGTAACAGGCCCCATCTTTATTACAAGCTGGGAGAGGGTGGGCCCAACTGTCCTGTCCCCCTGTGCCTGGTATGGCCATCTCTGCCCCTCTAAAATAGAAAGCCAGGAAGAAGACAAGGAAAAGGTGACAGCATTTGCTACAGCCCACCTCACCCCCAGCTGCTGGCTGGCACTGATACCTTGCCCTGCTCCCAGCTCAGTGATAAGTAGAGGCAGACACTCTGTGATTGGCAGAGCACTGAGAAATATCCCCAAGCTCTCATATTTAGGTCACCTACTATGTACACCAGCAACCTCAGAACAACAAACCCTCTGGATGATCACACACCCAAAGCCATGTCTTCCAGAGTCACAGACATGCCTTTCACACAGACACTCATGCATGTATCATCTAGACAGATTTTCTGTCTATATACAGACTATATATGGACTATATACAGACTGTCTGTATGCATCCTCCATTTCCATCTCTTGCCCTGATTTCTCCCTGCTCTAAGGTCAATACCCATGAGCCATGGCCAGCCAAATTACCAGCTAGCCAGAGCTCTCTCCACACCTGCTTGCCCAAAGCATTAGTGAAGCTTCCTTCCTGTTACTCTGTCTCTCCTCACCTCCACTGTCCATCTGAAAGTCATCTCAACTCTGCTTTCCGAGTGAGTGGTGGATCTGACCACAGTGAGCATTTTCACTGCTGCCCCTGTAGTCCAGGAGGGGGCTCTCTCAACTAGAGATGGTCACCTTTTGACAGCCCTTTCTGTTCTGCTTCTCATAAGTCTGACTCATTCCCACTCTCCACAGATAACTAGTAACAATGCAGCTCATTCTAATCTGATGCTTCGAGACACACAATACAGCTAGCTCCTCATTGCAAGTATAAAAGCCAATGGCTTCCTGTATCTTCAAGGCCCCTGATTTGCCCAGCTTCACATTCCATTCGGATCACACATCTGGTGTGCCTGGAGCCAGCTGCAGCATCTCTGACCACCGGATAAGGCAAGCCTGTCTGTGCTGTGTCCCCTGCCTTCGACACTCTTTCTCAGTTGTTTGGGGGGCTGGCTACCAGATGCACTACGTGAGACAAACCTTTTCCTGGTCATTCGTCACAGTAGCTCTCTCCTGCAGCCAAGCCAAGCCCTGAGCTCACTGCCTTTTCCTCTGTATCACTTGTCAACAGTGTTTCTTATTTGTTGATGTCTCTTCTTGAATGCAGTTCCAGGAGGGTAGGGGTGCTAAGTGTTGCAAGTTCTGGTGTTGAGTGAATGTTTATTGGGTAGGCAAGTGTGTGCACTCCCCCCGCTCCCCCAGATAGACACACACCCACAGTCACCTCCCCATGCTGGCAGTTTCAATCCCAAATGCCCTGGGCTTAACACAAAGATATTCCATAGTCTTTCTGTATTCTTGAGTCCTGCCCTGAGACACCTGCTATCTAGGCATTCCCATCCTCCATCCACACATACCTGCAGATCATTCCTGTTACCACACCACAATCCCAGCCTCCACCCTCCTCCCCACTCAGTGGAGCCTGAGACCCAGACAGACACTCACATGCAGACTTTGAGCTTTGCCTTCTACTGAGAGCAACTGATAGGGACTAGGTGGTGGTGAGGGGGGGGCTAGGACCCCCTCAGGGCTGCCGTGAAAAAGCCTTTCCATATGTGTAGTCTCTGAACCATGTCTGGTGTTCCACACCACCCCAACCACAGCTCCCACCAATCCTGAGCCCTCCACATCTGTTGCTAAGACACATCTGGATACTTGGAGTCATCTTGCACCAAGCCAGAGAGCTTAAAACGCTAATCTTCAAAGTCCCTTCCAGACAGGTAGACAGGCTAAAGGGTCAGTGTTTGTGTCTCTGGTGGGGGTGGGGTGGGGTGGGATATGAGGGGAGTAGGAATCACATGTAAGTTTCTTGGGGGTAGGAGGAAGGGTAGGTACAGATTAGGCTCTTGGTGGCTTAGCCCACATACACATACAACATGCCACTGTAGGACAGATCATGGAAGGGGTGAAAGCCTCGATCGAGCAGATGGCAGAGTCTAGCAGACAGACACAATGCAGGGACAGAAGCAAATGGGGAGTTGTCAGCTTCCAGCCTAGTGCAGACTGTGAAGCAATGCACTTGGGAGGGAAAGAGGACCAAGGTGAGGGGAAAGAGTTGCCCATAGCTCCCCAAACCAGGCTTCTGCAGACACCAACCCCTTGGGGCAGCCATGTCTGCTTTAGGGACTGACTGGCAAGTCCCTACAGGCTCCTCCCCTGCAGGGGTGCTAACTGAGCACGGGGCACAGTGTGAACTGCCGGATACCCTGCTCTAAATCAACATCATCAATGCATCTTGATGAAGCCAGTGAAAATTTCAGAATCATCAACTTTCCCTTTGTGGGAAAGGGAAACCTGACATTCCTCAGTCCTGGTGTCAGAGGCTGGGGGGAGGGGGGGTCTGCAGATGATGCATAGGAAAACTCAGGTTCCGTACCCTTTAATTCAAATCCAAGGTGCTCTGGTAGTGCGGAAGGAAGGAGAGTGAGAGGGGCAGGGGGAGAGAATGAGAGAAGGGGCGGGCAGGAGAGAGAAAGAGAAAAAACGTTGGTCAGAACTCTTCGAACATGGGGCAGCCAGCCTGCGAGGTGAAAGCACGTTAGTAGTGACCCCTCCCAGCCTCCTGGGCTCCCTCCCTGATCCCCAGTACCTGAGAGCCCCAAGAACACAAGAGAGAGGCCATGTTAGAATTGGCAGGCAGGGAAGGAGCTTTAGAGATGAGCAGTGGAGTTAGTACCCAGTAAGAAGGCACAGGTGCAAGAGTCAGTTGGTGATGTCCCCAGGAGCAGAGGGTGAGTGAGGTAGGGTCCAAGGAGGAGAGCCTGATCCCCTCCTTCTGGTTCTACTTCCAACCCTCCATCTCCAGGCTCTCTTGAAATCAGTCTGCCCCCACTCCTAGCTTATTCATGGGGCGTCCTTTTCGTCTGTTCAGAATGAATGTGTCATGTCTCCAGACGGGCCCCATGTCACTGCCTTGTGCCACAAGCCTAGCTGGCCTGGCATATCTCCTGGCAGTCCGAGTGCAGAGCTTTGGTGTCTCAGAGGGGAACAGTGGGGAGAGGAAGTGACTCCAAACAACAAGTCATTGCTGTACTTGACATCCCATATACCCTGGGCTCCTAGGGTTGAGCTGTGGTACCCAAACCCATCTCACCACTTAGGAGAGCACCTACAACCCAGGGAGTAGGAAGAGTGCGTTCATTTGTGTAGCATGCACACTTCTTACACTGTGGATAAATTACGGTGTTGGAAGTGAGATTGTCACCTGAATGTGTGAGCTCAGGCCTTTGAAAGGTGGATGCTTACAACATTGACAGGTTAAAGGAGCCTTGGTCTAAGACTCAGCTCTGCCATTCTTTGTGACTCCAAGAGATGCCCAAGCCGTCTGGGTCTCAGTCCCTTAGCTGCAATGGTGGTGGAGCAGGCCTTGCTATGGGATCCTGGAGGTCTGAAAACCTGGCTGTGTTTCAGGACAATTCAGGCCAACGGGAGAAGGTCTGGGTGGGAGCCCAGAAATCTCAGTGGTGTTTTAAAGAGCTTGCCTTTCCTTTTAAGGCATGGCCAGTTCTGTTCCACAGACCCTGGGCTCTGTTTCATCCCTAACTTGTTGTGTGGATGTGGGTGATGCATGGCATCTGTTCTCTCAAAAGCACCTGTACACAGGCAGATGTGAGCTGGCCTGGCCAGCAGGAGGTGTGCCAGGGCTCCTGTTCACACCTGCCTGGGTACACTCCCTCAATGACTTTCATGTCAGCCAGGTCAGCTCCCTAGACCTGATGAGGGTGTGGCATTGGACTTGACTTCTCATCTGCTCTGGAGAAAGGGCATCCTGAGTATTATCTGGCCCATCTCTTTGTGCTTTCTGAAAGGGATTTCAGAGGAATATGTATTTAGAAAGAGCAAGAGAGTAGGTGGCTTTGAGCCAGGGACCAAGAAGGTCCTGACCCCAAGGATCTCGAGGAAGATCCTGGAGTTCTAACCTGTGCATAGCCCACATCAAGGATGTGTTCATCCCAGCACTGAAAACACAAGCCCTCTGCAATTCCTCCACTCTGAAGCTGGGGTGATGTTGAAAATTTGGCTTCTTTGCAGTCTGACTATGACTGTTTGAGGCCCTAAGTGCAGCTCTCTGGCTCAAAGGGTTAAAGGTCGTAGAGGGGTTCCTGAATAGTGCATTCTGGAGCCTAGGACTTTGACGCACTCAGGGGCATGTTTTTGATGTCCAGTCAGGCTCACTAGAGAGACAGCAGACCAGCTTCACAGGTTCTAAGTTCCGGTCCTAAGCGTCCTTTCAGATAAGGTTGTTAAAGTCTATCTACGGTGCCAGGGTACTTTCTCAAGGTGATGCAGGAAATTGGGAGGCAAAGTGGAGCCTGGAGGGATCATGGGGCTAAGCTATGGCCGATCCTGCTCAGGCTTGTCTGGCTATTCCTGAGGAGAGCGTGGCCACCTGCAGAAGCAGATTAGCCTCTCAAAGCCCTCTGAGGATTTCCTTCCAGGTCACTTCTCTGGGAACAAAACCATGTCAACAGCAGCTTTCAGGGGTCCTGGTTAGGGTGGGCCAGTGGTGGCTGGCATGCTTGGTGAGGTAATTGAGAGTTCAGCCAGTCACTTGGTAGGTGACTCTTCCTGGGAAGTCTGGGGACAGATGCTGAAGATCTACAGTTGTGTCTGTTGTAGTTAAGGGAGCAATCTCCTACTCATGTTTCTTGCATGGCACTCAGCCAGGATGGGAGTGGACCTGCTGAGTGAAATGTTCATATTGACCAGTAAATTGGATGTCAGATTTCCAGCAGGGCCGGGCTTTAGAACATTTATGCAAATTTATAGTCTTGGACATAACCAATTGCAGTCATAAAGTGCCTGGATGAGGGGGCAGTGTTGTATGTGCAGATGTAAGCATGCGCTCATGTGTGTGTGTGTGTGTGTGTGTGATGCAAGCACACATTCTGTGGTTGTGCATGTGTGTGAATGTAGTCATACACATGTGGGATACAGATGGGCGAGCTTTCCCTTTCAGGAGGGCAGGGCCTGTAGTGGGAGAAACTTCAAAGTGCTATTGGGGTCAAAGGCTGTTTTCTTAGTCTCTGAAAGATTGCCTGGTCTTGAGGTGGTCTGGGTAGGTGGCAGGGTCAGATGCTTTGCTCAGCAACACTGGGAGACATCCTCCAAGGACTAAGTCTCTTCCTGCTCTCCTCTTTGCTGTTTATAGCTGGGAGATACTGAGTTGCCCTCTCGTGATAAAGGCAGGCTCCCAGATGAGCTCTCGTGCATCACTTCATTTCATCCCTGCTGCTGCCTCCTAGGTAGAGCTGCCTCTATCCTCATCCTGCGGTGGAGAGAACAAACCCAGAGCACTTAAATAGCACCCAGGACTAGGGATCTAGGCACCTGGCATTTCTAAATGGGCAGCTGAGCACTTCAGGGGGCACAGGATGACATCTTTGTACTCATCATGTGCCGAGAACATGAACATCATAAAGGTTCTTGCGGAGCACACTTAAAGAATGGGAATTCTCCACATAAAGGCACCTGCATGGTGCTGATGACACAGGCAAGAGGGCTGGGAATGCCATCTGCAGGCTTTCTTTTGGGCTCGCAGCAGACACAGGCTGAAGGCTGATGTGCTCTCGCCAGCCAAGGGGCTTTGCATAGTAGTCCATGTTCTGGAGGTTCTATTGCGCTCTGACCTATTGCTCTGGCTGCCTGTCCAGAACAGCTTCCTATGCTGTGGAGGCTTTTGGCCCAGTGTGGAAAGGAACAGCCCCCACCTGATCTACCCTTGCCGGTCAGCTCTATCCTCTCCTGAGGCTCTCCATGCTCCAGAGTTCTCTACATAGGCTGGATCTGATTCTTTAGGACTGCATGTCTTGCTCACATATTCTGTCTTTATCCTCTCTTCCTCCATAGCCTGTGACTGAGAATAGAGGGGTCTGGAGAGAGTACTGCCTCTCATTTTGTCTACCAGCCCTCACCTGCTGGGGTCCAAATGCTCCCAAGGGCAGGGCTTCTGTGCATTGTCCTATGGTCTGAGGACAATTTGAAGATTCATTTCTCCATCCTGAGACCCGAACTCTAAAGCTGTTTTTCTGAATGTGCTATCTAATGGCCCCTGGGTTTCATCTTTGGTATTTTTATAGAGTTTTCCTTTCTAACATTCAATTACTATCCAGGTTTTATGGCTCCTTACTGCTCACAGGACCCAAATATCCTTCCCAAAAGGAGCAGGAAGCTGGTCTGCTCTGCAGGATGGGATAGGTGACATGGTTGAAGGCCAACACACCACTGGGTCCCAAACCAAGTCTGTGACTAGCCAGAGGCTTATTGCTTTGTTCCACCTCCACCTGGTGGTGCTTGAAGGAAGCTCTCTCAGGCCCTAATTACAACAATTTATTATTTTGCCAAATATTTGGGCTGCAAAGGGCTCATTCCCTCACTCAGAGTGGAGGAAAGAAAGGAGATGGAGTCCTGGATAGTGTTCAGACTAGAGGAGTCTTGGGAAGAGTCACCAGTTTCCACTTGAGTCTGTTAGCATCTGCCATTGCCCTCTGACCACCTCATCCTGTAGCCGTACACATGTCTCTGGAAAAATTCATGGAAACCATTGCCCTGGGGACCTGCTCTACTTCAATCTCCCCTCTGCCTTGGTTCTAGAACCCCTACACAAACCATTCTGGCCAGACCAGAAGGCAGACTCTTGAGACCCCTTCCCTTTTCTCAAACATACCCACAAAAATATGCACACGCTCACTGCCTGGCTTAGCAGCAGCCTGACACCTTCAGACAGTCTTCAGAAGCAGGGGAGGGCCCTGTAAGTGCCTCTTCCTACATTTGGCAGGTTGCCTGATTTCAGAAGAGGGGAGAGGCCTGGACATAGCCCTGCTGCTACAGAGAATTCCATATCACTATTCCTAGGCGATACAGGTGACTTACGGGGTGGGTGGAGAGACAGGGCTGTGTCGTCTCCTCTGCGGAGGTTACTGGTAAGCACTGAGGGCTGAGAGGATTTCAGGACACCCCTGTTCCCTCCAAGACTTGGTAAGTAAGACCCCCATCCCTCCCACATGAGGAGACTGCCAGTCACCAGGGAAGAAGAGAAATAGAAGAAAGAAACATACTGGAGAAGTTGACCATTGCGAACTGCTGACACCTGTCCCCGGTGTATCCCACAGGACACCTACCAAAAGAAAGAAAACCAGAAAGAGAGAGCCAGGATAGCAAGACACAGGCATTGCAACACCCCGGCACAGGCTCCTGCCAGCGCCAGCTAGGTTCCTCGCCACGGTTACCATTTGTACTGGCCTTGCCACTCTGCCCCTTACCTGTAGCCCTGAACTTTAAACCCAAGGATTAGGCCAAAAAAAATGAAAAAACAAAGCAAAACAAAAACAAAACAAAAGAACTAACAAACCAAAGTACAAAAAAGGAAAGAGAAACGAAACATAACAGCCAAAGATCAAAACAACCAACACCCCTGGCCCTACGCCCTACATTGGGGGACTGCACCCGGAAGCTTTCTAAGGAGCAGGGACTTGTGTTTGTATCTTCAAACATACTTTGCTTAGGATCTGGCATGTACAATCGCAAAGGCAGTTTCTCCAAACATCTCTGTCCGAAGAATCCGTTTGGACATCTGGAGAAGGAAAAGGGGAAAAATCACAGAACAAACTGGCATCATCCACGAGGCTAAGGTTAGAAATCAAAGTGCGCAGGGATGAATGAGAAAACCAAGTCAGGCGCTTGGGGTCACACTTGTAGCTGAAGGGGCTGGAGCCAGGGGCTGGGTGGAGGGCTCTGTCATCTCCTTACAGACGCTTTAATCCATGTGGCTCTGTGGGGGATGGGGCAGGCGAGGTGGGGCAGGGAGGATGAGTTAGGGAAGTCGGGTGGGGAAGGTGGGGGTTATTAAGACTAACTGTCCTATTGGTTAGGGGAGCTTTTTCTTCTTACCTGCCTGGTGCCCCCCAGGGAAGCCAGAATTGTAGCCTCCGGGTGCCAGGCAGGCAGACTTATTATGGGATACAAGTTCCTGGTGTCACTCCTCCAGGCTCTGTTGAAGGATTCTCTCCAGGACTCTGGGCAGGTTTCCTTCTCTATGGACTAGCTCCCAGAAAACTCAGAGTAGAATTCCGCTAGGCTGTTCTCACACTGTGTGCTCAGGACCAAAGAAAGGGACCTAGGGGGTATTTGATCTGTTCTCTCAGAGAGGGATCTGTGGCCCAGTATGTTTGGGACATCCATCCCCCAGGGCTCCTGTAGAGTGGCAGTCTCCATTAGCAGAGGAGACAATAACTGAACTATACAAACTTATTTGACTAGGGAGTTTTGTTTGTGTGTTCTGAGACAGGGTCTCATGCTATAGCTCTGGCTGGCTGGGAACAGAAGGCACTTTTTAGAGGAGCTACTTGGAGAAGGTTGCCTGCCCTAAGGAAGTAGAGTAGATTTGCAGAAAGCTGAGTGGGGAGCTGGGGACCTGGAGGAAAGGCAGAGTTGCTAGCGCCCCACAGCTGCCTTCCTGATACCTGGTTCAGGGGGAGGTTGGAACAGCCTAACTGGGGACCCTGTTCTGTACAGGAGCTGGCTGGAAGCCAGCCTTGGCCTGCCTGCCCTAGGACCTGTTCTTCCACTGTGGTCTGGCTTTGCCCTGGCTCTGGCCTGGATCTCCTCGAATCTCAATCTCCTCCCTTGCTGCTCAGAGGCACCACCTACTCACCCCCTTCTCCCTGAACCTGTCTTACCCTCAAGGTACACTTCCTTCTGTTCTCTGGCTGCCACCTCTCCCCTTAAGCAAGTCCCAGTTTCATAGATTTCTAGGAGACATGCCCAGTCCTGTGCTCTCTCCTGAACCCCAGAAAGGCTAGTCACCTAGGGAGAAGCGCACAGACACGGCAGAGCTGACCTTTATGCATGAATTTCTTCAAAAACAGGTCTCTGTGGCCCTGGCCTGCAGTTCCTTAGGAACTAATGAAGCCCCTCAGTATCAGGTTACTGTGCAACATTAGTCAACCTGAAATTCCTTAAGAGGTGAGAATTCTCTGCCTTAGCCTTCTACTGTACATAGCAAGAGCCCCTGACCTTATAGTTAGGCATTAATCATTGGCTATGATAATCACAAAACCCTATGGCCTCTAATCTAGAGGAATAGGGAACAGTAATGGCTTGTGGAGTTCTCGCTGAAGTTTATTTGGGCCTGTGGTATCTCTCTGGGTTGGGGAAGGAGGGAGCTGGACACTGTGGGGGTAGAGCATGGGTGCACATACATTTGGAGGTCTGGCTGGGAAGTACACTGTTGAGGGTGGGCAATGGCAATGCATGCTTACCCTACTGAATAGTGTGGCTTAGGGGATGAGCGCCTCAATCTCTCTGATCCCTGACCCTTGTCCCTAGTCACTTTAGCCTAGGAAGACGGAGGAAGTGGCCAAGGCTTCCCCACTGACTCCAGCCAGACTCAGCTCTTCTTCCTCTGCTTCTGGGCCCTGATGTGGAGGACTAGAAGTGGGTGAAGTGATTCTTTTTCAAACAGAAGCACCTTTGGGAATACAGGATAAAGACCCAGAAGTTGAAATGACTCTTGGATTTTACAACGTAAAAGGAAAGGAACAGGCTTGACTGTGTCCATTGACACTATCTGGGCTCTTAGAGTCAGGGAAGCCATGTATGCAAGTGTGTGTGTGTGTGTGTGTGTGTGTGTGTGTGTATGTGTAAGAGAGAACAGTCAAGTGGAGGGGCAAAAAGGGATAAAGAAACTTATTTGACATCAGGGCTGCTGTCCCATGAGTCTTGAAGATAGTGACAACTGTAAATAGACCCCTGTGTCCCTGTCCCACACTCAGCCTGAACTAGTCTGCCTGCCTGCTCAGGGATACTGACTTGCACAGTTGCAGGTGGTACTGACTGGTGCACAACACAAATGTGCTATGGTATTTGTGCAATGTTCTGGTGTTAGCCTTGCACCTGTCTGAGAGAGGGGCGCTCCTTCTCAATGGATAAAGAAAAGGCCTTGGGGGACAGGAGTGTCAGGGTGGGGAAGGACTGAGAGCCAGTGCTATCCTTTGGGGGCATTAGTTCCTTTAGGGGCTCCTGGATACTCCTAATCCTCTCTGTAGTCCTGTGTGTGGAGACTCAGGCTTCCTCAACGAAGGTTCTAGGTATAAGCAGGGCCTTTGGCCTTTCTGCCTTGGAGCCAGACCAGTGTAGAAGGAGCCAGATGTCTCCTTTTATCAACATGAAAGGAGTCTGCATTGGGTGTGGGTGGCTGGCTGGTGGCTGTGGCTCCCACTCAAACAGGATGACTCTCAGAAGTCTGGGGGAATAGGGATGGGTCGGAAGGGGCAGCAGGCTACAGCCTTCCTAGACCTTCCTATAGGCGTCACCTCTGACTCTGAGAAGGTCTGAACCTGGGGCTGGAGAAGAGCAGGGTGAGGAAGGGCAGAGAGGAGAGCCCACGGGCTACATCTGGGGTGGCAGAGAGGTCAGGACCTCTGCCGTCCCTGTTCCCCACCCACCTCCCGGGCCTCACTTTCTCCTTTTGGTAGCCTGGGGATAATGCCATGTGTGCTGCCCTCACCTGGAGAAGGAAGGATGAAGAATGAGGCTGTGGCCCAGGCACTGGAGGGAGCCAGGGTCTTGGAGCTCACAGGGCAGGTGGAGATGAGGATGAGCAGGCAGATGGGGTGGGATGGGGCGGGGGAAGCTGGGGATGAAGGAGATGAGCGGATGGGAGAGGGCGGCATGCCACTGGTATATGCACAGGGCTGGAAAGAGTCTTGTTCTGTCATCATCCCCTGAACCAGTCCCCAAGAGTCACGCACCAACCGTGCTCAACAAACACACGGAGAGAAGAGGAGAAAACGGCAAGAGGAGGCCCAGACAGGAGACAGTCACCTTGATTTGGACCCCCATTTTCAAGTCCCCTTAAGTTTTCTTTAAAAAAACAAAAAACAAAAACAAAATTCAGTATCAGTGACGCTTTCTTTTGGCACTGACTTCCAGAAAAACAAGAGGGTCACAGAGTGTGCCTGCCTGCTTTCCAACACTCCCTGGGGGCTCTGAACCAATACACAGCAACAAGTGTAAGAAAACCAGGAGGGAAAACTGAGTTTTATAGAAACTGGAATGAAACTGACCAGTGTAGTTTCATTATCCAAGCTAAGCGGAAATGCAAAAAAAATCAAAATAAAAAGAAACAAACAGCACAAATGGTAGACGTGAGTCCCGTTCCTAAGTCCTTTCCTTTTCACTCCATTCAGGTGTCGACAGGAACCCGAGAGGCCTGCCCCACCTCCCACCCCGCTTCCCACCCTCAGAATGGCCTCTGGGCTCTGCCCGGCCCCCTCCCCCCTGCCCTTCTCCAGCACAACTCCAAGGACTGCAGTCCCAGCCGGGATGTCCCTCTCCCTTGCATGTGACAAAGGGGTTCAGGGAAGCAGGTTAGGGAGCCTTGAATGGGGCTGTCCCAGGGGGGCAAAGATGGGGAAGTGGTGGCTCTGGGTACCAATTTCACGTTTGAAACCGAGTTGCCCTGGGTTGGGGGAGGAAACAGGGCACCCTCGTGTTCACAAGGGCTCAGGCCCCTCTTCCTGCTCCTTTCAAATGTAGCAGGGTGCATCCCCTAACTCCTAGGGACACAGTCATGCTGGCAGGTTCCCCTGGGAGCCATTGTCTTAACCTTCCCTTTCTTACACTGCAGTCCATCTTGGATCCTGGGCTCTGGGGACCTGCTTTGTTCTTGTACCTGTCTTGGGGAACAGAGTCTTCCTGCCTGTAACCAGGACTGACTTCAGTGATAATGCTGGATTCTTTGGGGTGGGAGTGGGGTTCAGGGGTCCAAGGGACTAGAGAAGAGGAGAAGCCTGGTGTGGCAGAGGGGAAGGAGAGTCAGGGCTAGGACATCTCTTTGAGGTGCTCTGGGATCTCTATTCCAAAGAGCTCAGAGCAGTTGCAAGGCTGTGATGTTTTCCAGAGCCTGAGCTGCTATTGTGGCTGTGTCTTAGAAGCTGAGGCCAGGCCTTGAATATCTCTTGAGTACCTGTTATTGCTCTTGGAACTTCCCTGAGGGGTTCAGGAAGGAGGAGTGGGGAAGGGGGTGACATCAGGTGAAGGGTGGGACCATGGAGGAAGCCATCGAAGAGGCCAGCTGGGGCCTGAGCCACAGTTCTGCCTGGCAGTGCCACCAAGCTCTCTTGTGGGTGAGTGGGAGGACACACTGACACTGGGACCCTATCGACTTGTGCAGGATTCTTTAAAAGCCCCAGTCTCCTCTGCAGGTTCACATGACTAGAAAGGCCAAGCCAGTGATAGGCATGCAAGATCTGACCTGGGGGAGAGGGGCAGAGGCAGGAAAGCCTGAGGTTCTTCTCCTAGGAGTTGGTTAAAACCCTCTTTCTGAACTAGCAACACCTTGTTGCCTTTGTCCAGATGTCATGGGAATGGGATGGCTCTGGCTCTGGTCTGGGGCCCTTGGCATGGGTTACTCTGAGAAATCCTAGTTGACTAGACCCCTTCCTATTCCTCCTTAAGGTCTGACCAGAGTTGGGCTTTTCAAGTTTGTGTCAACCTCCTGACACACATGCAGGAGGATTGCCCAGCAGACCTGCTGGGACTGAAAAAGCCCTTTCTGGTGGCCTCCTTCACACAGTCCTGAGTGCTGCAGTGTGGGCAGTTGAGTTCTGAGTGCCTTGGAGTTCGTGTTGGGGCCACCTCTCCCTCCTCCATTGGGCCTCTCCCATATGGTATCATTGCTGGAGTCCCCACCTTCCCTAGAGAGGGGCTGGGGTTAAAATGGCACAAGCAGTGTTTAGGGCAGGACTGGCTACTTTTGGTCACAGGGCAGGAAGAACCACCAGATCTAAGGCCAGCACTGGGCTCCAGGCCCCGTTTCCTAAGTTTTTTCCTCAGTTTCTAAACCCCTATTTTCCCTCTAGACAACAGGAATGGGACCATCAGGTGCTGAGGGCTCTGGAGCCTGTGTCCTGCGCTTCCAGGCTTATCACTACTGGAGAAGAATCAGCCAGGACATATTCACTAAGGACCAATTTGGAGAGTTGCTTAGAAATGGGGAAGAAAGACAAAATGGGGTGGGGGGGGATAGAGACAGAGAGAGACAGAGATAGAGAGAGAAAGGGTGAGAGAGAGAGAAGGTGAGAGAGAGAAAGAGAGAGAAAGAGAGAGAGAGAGAGAGAGATAGAGAGATAGAGAGAGAGAGAGAGAGAGAGAGACAGAGAAACACCCAGTGCCTTAGACTGGTATCTCCACCTCCCTGCAGTGTTGGTAAGAGATGGGCACCAGGAGACAGGGTGATAGGGGCCTAGCAAACCGGGTCCTATAGGAGTTCACATACCCCTTAGAGCTTACAAATCTTTAGAGTCCAGAAAAGACTAGAAAGTGGGCAAAGCACCCTGTCTGTGCCCCGTGGGGATCACTTCCAAGGAGCTTGAAGCTCATTTTTCTAGAGCCCTCCACTTCTGCCCCAGAATCTCTTCCCCTGCTCTTGGCCCCGCGCCCACACCCACCGGTCACTTACTTGCAGGAGAGCTGGTTGATGCCCTCGATGTAGTAGCACACGCCTCCATTCACACAGTAGGACTTGGCTGTCTCATTGCACTTCCGGGCGTGCCCCGACCAGGATGACAGAGTGGTGCTCACTGGAGGTATGAGAGACAGGCACTAGTGACCCACCGACACCACGTCTGGGCCCAGGGATCACTTCCTTTGTGTTCTTTCATGTTCCTATCTCCTAACTGGAAGGTCACCAGGATCTGCAGGAGTACCTGGGTAGGAAAGGGCTAGCGGGTATCTCTTGGTGGCAACAAGGTAAATGGCAAGCCACAACAGGCCCTCTGCCCAGTATGGTCCTGCATTCATTTGTACTCTTGGGAAACCTACAAAAGCCGGGGGTGGGGGTTTCCACTGTCTTGGAGGGATGGAAGAGACCAGAAAGAGCTTCCTCTACTGGAGGAAGGCCTGACCTCTGCTCCACTTCCATCTTCCTCCTAGGGGGGCTCCACTATACGACTAGATGTTGATGTGAGGAATGGATCGAGGCGGGGGGGGGGGCGGGGGGGGGAACCCCTGCATTTGTATTCACTGCTCAGGTTCTTACGGTGAACCAGGGGAATCGGTGAAAATGACACCTTTAGGATACTGTCATTTTCTGAGCTCTGGGAAAGTGTGTGTTGGGGTGGGGTCTTGGCTTCCACCCTCTTATTTCCAGGGCTAGCATGTTACAAAGGCTGCTATGTCCTGTCTCTAGAATTGTTCAGGGTCTCCTTCATGTCCCCACACCAGACAGTTCTCTCCTCGTTAGCTGTTGCTGGTGGAAAGAGCCTTCAGACCTTGGCCAGCCTAAGCTATAAATCATAACGTTCAGGAGAAGATTTAGCTAGGAGAAGGATGGGGGTGGGGGTGGGGTGGACGGGGTGGGGGGCAAGAACAGCTGGGATGTGAAAGCCGGGTGGGAGAAAGGCTGGTTGCTAACCCAGGCTGCACATCTGATTGATCAGGCTTGCCTGAAACAGTGAGACTAATGAGTGCTCTGCTCCCTTAGCAGGGGACAGTGTCCAGAAAGCTAACTTTAAATACAAAACCTTCTTTTGCAAGGCAATGACCCACAGTGGCATTCCAAGATGTTTTGTCAAGAAGGAGTCCCTTTTCCCTATTCCTGCTCTGGGGCTTTGAGGGTCTCTCACTCCTCACCAGCGGTGGCCTCTGATTGAAGTGTCCCACTCCACCTTGGCTACTCTTATCTCCCCTGGGGTGGCAGCCTCCACTGCTCCCATTGGCAGTAGGGAGGAGGCAAGAGGAGGAGGATGGAGCAGGCAGGCGCTTGGCACCCTCAATGTTTAGACATGTAGGGAGACAGATGGAGCGTGGAGGACTGGAGAGTACACACAGCACTGCCTCTGTATATGTCTGAGGAGCTCACAGATAAAGCTCGGCAGGCCAGCTCCCACCCTCCTCTCAGCCCCATGCCTGTTGCAGAGTTGGCATCTCAGGCCCCACCCCTGCTGAGGTCTCCTCTAGGGCTCCACCACAAACCCAGCTGGGACCCACATGCTGGCCAGGCAAAGGAAGCTTTTACTAGTGTTTGCTCCAATTCTGGGTCATAGAGACCCAGGAAACTAAGGAAGGGACAGAGAAGAGACAGGACTGCGGTGACCAAGTCTGCAAGTTATAAAGTCCAGCACTGGGCAGATCCTGGAGTATAGGGCTTAGAGGTTGTCTTGCCCTTTGGTTACACCTCGTAGGAGGGTTGAAGAAAGACAATGGCAGAGTGCCTGTCTAGAGCTGCAGTTGTGTATTCCTGCCAGATACCCTGTCCCTTGTGAAACAACATGTCAGCACCAAGGCTCGATGTGAGCAGATGAATGTGGACCACAGCTTGGGGCTTCCCAGGGGCCTTGGCTAAACCTAAGGAATCTTGGCCTGGACCTACCAGGCCCAGCATGGCTCCTCTGCAGCAATGGTGGCAGAGACCTCCTGCTGTCCCGTTTTCATTGTTATTCTGCTAGGTTGACTGAGCAGTGTTCAGCAGTGAGGATGCTGGGGTGTAAGGGATCATAGAAGAGAGATGGAGGCCACCTAGTTGTGGTACACTGAGTCTGGGTTGCCAATACTGTAGTATGGGGCTGATGCCAGCGCTCCAGAAAGGCAAAGGAGAGCAAAGCGGGGGAGGTAGTCACCGATGTCAGGGAAGCGTGGCCACAGGCTTCCCCACCACTTCTGACAGAGTAAGGCCTTCCCAAGCTACTTTAGACAGCTGTACAGGTGGTGAAGCCAACAGCACAGGGAGGTGTGTGCCCCACAGAAGGTGTCAGGCCATGGTGTCCTTACATGGTGTCTGGCCCTCACAGGTTCTTATTCCCCTGTGAACACATCTGTACTTTGCCACTGTTCTCTCACACTTGGAGAAGCAAAGGTGGGAGAATCCTGCTCTCTGGACCTCTCCACCAGGATGGTTGGCAGCTACCACAAATCCAGTATGTCCAAACTGGCCTCCCAGTTATCTGTCTCAACCTCTTCTCTAGTATTCCCTATGTGTGTGAGCCCCAAGGTCCTAGAGAGAATCTTTCATTTCTTCTTTATTCTTTACTGCCATATACACACCTCCAGGGACTGTCACTTCCATCACCTCCTGCTGCCCTCCCTGGTCCAATTCACTGCCACATCTTCCTCGAGTGACCTTACTTACTGGTCCTCCTGACTCACACTTGCCTTCACTCTTTCCTCGAAAGCTGCCATGGTGGTCTTTAAAATATGTAAATTGTGTCAACCCTTCCTATCCATGACAGCCCTTTAGTGGGGTCCCTTTGTAGTCAAAATAAAGCCCCCAGCTCCTCATCAGGTCTAATCTGGGTCTCATTACCTTTCTGTTATTTTTTTTATCCTGTTCTCTCAATGTATTTGACTACACTCATTTCAGGTGTAGTCAGGTACCCTGCTGGCCAGGACCTTTAGAATATCAGTGCCTCAGTACAGCCTCTCTGGGGCTTCTCAAGATGGCTAGCTACATCCCCCACGTTCTTTCTGCTAGTAGTATTTATTCTAAGCTGATTAAGGAACCAAGTGTGCTCCCACACTAGAACCCTAGCTCCCTGGGGCATGGCCACATCTGTTGTATTTCACGGAACCCCACCATCTAGACAAATGCTTGACACAGAATGGTCAAGTAAGGTAGGTGCTTAGCATTTGTTGACAGAGTGAATGAGCAAGCCCTTCTCTGATTCTTGGGACATGGCGCTCTGCTGCTTCCCTGAGTGTAGTCTCGTGTCCTTAGCCTGGACACGGATATCTTTTCTGAAAGACACTGTCTCCTCAAAGCCACAATGAAATACTACTTCACACCTACTAAGAATGGTGGAGTGGGAAAAGAAGTTTGCAGAGAGGATGTGGAGGCACAGAACCCTGGGGCAGGCACCGTGGGAGGGAAGGTACGGTGGGCTGGCTGCTTAGGCATCTAGTCAAGGAGTTCTGCAAAATAAAAAAATTAAAATTCTCAGAGTTACCATGTACTCAAGAAATTCCACTCTTGGGTGTATCCTCAAGACTGAAAAATGTGTGTGCTTACAAACACCTAAACATGAATGTCTGCGGAAGCGTTATTCATCAGCCCGCTGTGGAGAGGGTCCAAATGAGTCAACAATTCAAACCCGCTGAATGGGTGAATAAAATACAGTGCATTCACACACCAGAATATATCATTCTATCATAAAAGGAATACACTCATACATGCTATAACATGGATGGGCCTTAAAGTATGTGAAGGCCGGTTATAATTATATAAAATGTCTACTATAAGTTAATCTGCAGGGGCAGAGAGCAAGAGCCATGCTTGTGGCACTGGAGGGAGGAGCTCCTGGTGTGATGATGAAAATGTCCTAGAATTAGTGGGGGTGGGGATGGTTACATAAGTCAGTGACTATACTGAAAACCACTGAATCATACTTTAAAAGGGCAAATTTTATGGTATGAAAATTATATCTAAAAATTAATTAAAACCATGCCCAGAAGGGGAAAACTCTGGGAGCAGTTGCTATGAGTGTCTTGGTGCAAGCTGTCCCAGGCCTTCGGAGGAAGATGAAATGGCCAAGAGCGAACACTGAGTTCCTCCCTGCCATGCAGGCTGCAGCTGACTTCTCTTTGGAGCAAACTTCTTCCTCTCTGTAAGGTCCATTGCTTTGAGCTATCCAGCGCTCACCTTGCTGTGCAAATGGCTCCCTTCTAGGTGTCCATCCCCCCACCTCCACTTTGTTGGGAGAGGCACACGCTTTCAGACCCGGGGCTTTACCTTCCTGTCATCTGAGGTCCTGTGCTGGTTAACTGGGGTTGTGCCTCTCTGATCTTAGAGCAGGGCCACGCCGAATACAACTTGTGTGAAGGTATATACTCGTGTGTGCATGCATAGATGTGTTCCACCAGCTATCCCCTGACCAGAGGTCTCTACCACATGCCCACAGTCCTGTGACACCTCATGTCAAACCTGCCTGCCCTGTCCTCTGTATCCTGGGGCAGTCTCAAGTTCCCTTTCACTTGGGATGGGCTTCTGGCTTTGGTAAGGTGGAAGAGGATTGCACCATGCAGACGGTTTTGTTACAAGCTCTGCCCATGTCTGCACATTCCTTTTCCCTGTCAGCCCTAGAAACTCCTATGAGACCCAGAACTGTCACTTCTGGAGGGCCTGCTCTGATCTGGGAAGGACTATAGCTCCACCCTAATGGAGAGGTAGGTAGCCATCCAAGAGTGGGACGATGCCCTTCGATGCCCCATCCTGTGGCCCTGCTCCCCCCCCCCCTGGGGCTGGGCGGGCCATGCCAACCCACCTTGGGATGAGTCATTGGGGGCAGGTAGAGCTGCCCGCTTGCTGCCTGCCCTCCACCCCCTCCTCAGGGCGTGGTTGCTGCAGGTCTGCTGCATTTCACTGGTAAACAAGAAATCCATGCATCTCTGCTTGGGAAAATGGTCATGATAATTTCAGGAGTTTAGAAGAAGGTTAAGACCACATAGCTCAGGCTATGAGGGGAAAGCTGTGGGGCATAGAGCTGGGATCTCTGCAAATCTCCAAGCTCTTTCTATCTTCTGCTCTCATGCCAGGCTGCAGCCACAAGACACACTGAAGCCTGTGGGCAGCTGCGATTCCAGTTCTGCATGAAACCCTATGCTCAGTCCAAAGGTGCACTGTCTGCTTCCCAAGCATTCCTGTCAAAATACGGCATGCTGCAGGCTGAGACGGGTGTTTTCAGGTTGGGCTGGGACTTACTAGTGAGTAAGACCCTCAACACCCTGGCCCTGTGCATCAGAGAGGGCACAGCTGTGACGTTCTATGCGAGAACACTTCCCTGTTCTGTTTGCCTCACATTGTGAGATGGTGGTCCTACAGAGCCATTTCTCAGGGTGCTCTGCCTCTTTACAGTCTTACACACAGATAAGCCTGGTAAAGACGGTGCCCCACCCACCACAGTAACCAGGCCAAGTGTGCATGTGACCTCAACAGGATGAGTAAGAAGCCATTCTCGTGCCTGCCCCAGGAGAACATAGGGATGGGGGCTGGCTGGGTTAGAACTCTCTGAGGCAGGTGCCTTCTCTTTCTGCTCCACTCCCTCAATATGAGAAGTAGGAAACAAGGAACCAACCTATTTCCAGTGCTTGAACTCTGCTCCATTTGGAGCTAGATGACCTTTGGATTTCTTGGTTTCATGAGCCAATAAATGAACTCTCTAAGGTTGGCTTAGGTTAGATACTTGTCAATTCTAACCCAGAGAGTCTTCATTAATAAAATGGGAAACCCAGAGTCTAAGGTGGATCAGAGGCTGCCTGCTCACTAGGACAGAGATGGCAGATGCTCAGCCCAGGTACTCCTCCCACTTTGGAACAGCTCGAGGGTGGTCCCATCCAAGTACCCACCTCTGTCACCCTTCTCCAGCCAGGAAATAGGGGAGGCCACAAAGGCCTTGGGATAGCCCTCTCTTTTTTTAAATAAAAAAAAAATCATATTGAAATCTGGATATATCAGCACATGCCTTTAATCTCAACACTTGGGAGGCAGAGGCAGAGGCAAGTGGATCTCTGTGAGTTCAAGGCCAGTCTGGTCTGCACAGTGAGTTTCCAGACAGTCAGGGCTAAGGAGAGAGAGAGAGAGAGAGAGAGAGAGACCCTTTCTCAATAAACAAACAGGCAAACAAACAAAGAGAGTGAAATTCAGGCCTTGCACATGCTAGGCAAGAACTCTACCACTGAACTACATTCCTAACTGTAGGTTGTAATTTCTTTAATATAACATTTAGCAGTTACCTATTGTGAGGCAGGCATTGTGCTAGGCCCCTAAGGCCAGGGTAGTAATCAGGTCCATGGAGTGCTACGACTAAGTTCACTAATGACTTCCACACCGTAAGTGCTCTATTAGTAAAAAGCTGTTTGTGCAAAACATGCGACCGTTCTGGGCCTCTCCTAAAGAAGGGTCCATGAGAGAAAACAGAATCTGGCTCAGTAAATAGTAGATGTGACCAGAAGTCCCAGGGGACTGCATCAACCCTGTTCTCTGTGCTTTCCTGAGGCTCCTCCTTGTACTGGGTGGCCAGAGCACAGAGCAAATCCAGCCACAGTGTGGGGCTTAAGGCATTCAAGAGATGCCACCGGACCATGGTGGGTCAAGAGATAGCCTGGGATTGGGTTTGGATCCAGAGTGACACTGTAATGAGCAGAAGGTTAAAGGTCAAGGCTGCCTGTGGTTTGAAAGGATATGGGTGGGGTGGGGGCCAGAGGGGGGAGAGGAGAAAGTGCTTGTGCTGAGGACCCATGGGAAGGGTTTGGCTTCCAAAAGGCACTATAGAAGGCCACTTCGCTGACGCATGTGAGTGAGGGCAAAGTCTAAGCCATGGCTGCCTTTGAGGTAGGGATGAGACGGAAGAATGGGTGTGAGAAAGATCTAGACTTAGACCTCTGTGATACAGTGGGCATGAGAACCCAAGAAGCCTGAGGCTGGGGGATGAGATAGCTCTCATCAGCATAGGGCAGACAGGATCTGGGCTGACTGGGGGTCTAGGTAATGCTGCAGGTTTCTCTTTAGGTGCAGGCACTCGAGGCTGGGCAATGTAACTGGGGCAACAAATACAGGGTCAGGTCCGGGGACAGGACTTGAACAGCAAACCTTACATGGTAGGCTCAGTCTGTGGATGCCCAGCTCAGGCAGGGAGGAAAAGTGACTTTCTAGGTCCCAAACCAGGGCCAACCCAGCAGAAAGGTGTTCTCTATTCTGATACTGCATCAGACACTGTGAGCTAGTAAGACAAACAATCCTGAGGCCCTCCTTTGTGGGTCTTAAAAGCAGGAGTAGAGTCTGTGAGACAGGTCTGTTATTCCCTAAATGGAGGCTGCCCACAGGCCTCAGCACTCAAGCCTCCCACCCTCCAAGTCTGGCTCAGGTGTTGAACAATGCAGCTGGCAACAGGCAGGCAGCTCACACCCACCCCAGGCCTGTCTCTCCCCCAGCCTCGCTCCAACAGCCCGGCCTCTCATAATTGCCTTCTAAAAATATCCTTCCCCAACCCCTACCTCTTGATTTCAAAATATTTAGTTTTCAGGGTATTTAAAGTGAGAGCTGGCGGCTCTTCCAGGCCCAGATAACAAAACTAAACATTTATGCTTTGACTGCATTTCTCTGATTCAGCTGAGATCTTGGGTTTGATATGCAGCAACGGGAGGGAGGGGAGGTTGAGTACAAGATCGCGTGCTTGTCTCCTGAGGGCCAAGGGGCAGCTGATCCACTATGCCAAGTCCCCCAGGACCCTTTTCTTTCTTGGGGGAACACCTACCGCTGTTGACGTGGAGCCGGCCCCGCACAGTGTCCTTCCCGAGGACGTTCTCAGCCTCACAGACGTACTCCCCAGCATCCTCCACCTTCACTTTGTTGAACTGTAGCCGTGAGTTCTTTCTGGTTTGGGAGAGGAAAGAGGGAGAAAGGTGTGAGCCGAGGCTGCCAGAGCTTATCAGTGGTCACAGAGTGATCACTTTAAAGAACCACCAATGCGTGTGCAAGCTGGGTGAGAAGACGGTCCCTCAGGCCAGTCTTTTCTGGAGTGCAGGTGGTACGATGGATGACCCCTGGATATGGGCGGAGATTTGAACTGTCAAGGCAACACAGACAGGGTGCATACAGCCACAGTACACATGTTCTAACTCTGTGACACACAACTATGGCTGGGTTTCTTTGTATCTTTTTTTCTTGGGGAAGTGTGCCAGGCCCCTTAGGAAGTCACATGGCCACGTCTCTCATTCTCGACTGCCTCTGCTGTCCATAAAAGTGGCAGACTGTCACTGTTTCAAGTTATGGTTTGAATGTGTCTCCCAAAGTCCACTGGTCCCCACCTCCCCACTGCAATGGTGCTAGCAGGTCATGAGGACACATGGCATTGAAAAAGCCCTGAGACCCTTGATCTTGGAGTTGCCAGCCTCTACGACTGGCCAAATACATCCCCACTGTTTATAAGTGAGCCCATCTGGGGACCCCACTAGAACAGCAGTGTGAACTCCAACCTCAGGTACCTGGGAGAGCGCCTGCCTGGTGGCTTCAGTGTGCCAGGGTACCAGTCTAAATCTGTGGCTCTTTCCTACCGTCCACTCAACCTTGCCACTAAGGGGCCCTTTGTAGCCTCTCCAAGAGACTTTTGTTTAGTCCCTTCCACAAATGTATGCCAAGTACCTCCCATGTGCTGGAGACATGTACTCCAGGGCATGGAGCCTCAGGGCCAATCTGGGTGTTCCCTTCTTACATATGGGGAGACTAAGTCTTCGAGGGCTCGACAAGGTTCTGTTCACAGCTCCCAATTCTTCCTGCATCTGATGTTTTCTGGGGCTCAGAAAGTGCTCTGGATAAAGCCATGGACTTACACACATGCTTTACATGTCACAGTGTCTTTACATGC
The DNA here is from genome assembly GCF_011762505.2 of Arvicanthis niloticus. Lineage (NCBI taxonomy): Eukaryota > Metazoa > Chordata > Mammalia > Rodentia > Muridae > Arvicanthis > Arvicanthis niloticus. Next base: position 51,445,605 of record NC_047671.1, on the reverse strand, counting down.
TGTGATCTCCTCTACTTTTTAGGGACAGATTAAAAGACCAGATTCCTTGCATATGCACACTTGGGTGGACTAATGGTAGGCATAGCCAAGCTGCCATTGCTCTGCCTGTGCCCCAAGGATGTAAAGGAGAGCCAGGACACTGTTGGAATAAGGACTGGGAAGGGGAACAGGAGATAGGGGACAGGAAGGGAATGGGAGAAGAGATGAGCAGAAGGCTCCCCCTTTTAGCTTTGCCCCTGCCTCTGGAAGTTGGCCTCTTCCCAAACATCTCCCCCCACATTCCCTCGACAGACCTTACTGCGTTGATGATGGCCCCACCAATGCGGTGAGAATGGCCTGCCTGTCTATTCCACCCTTCCTGGATAGGTCTTTCTCCTTGGACTTGTGCCTGCCCACAGCTCTCCTCTATCAACTAGTTTCCTTCATTAAGCAGAGCCCTGGAGGCCCCTCTGCCTAAGTGAGCATCTCCTCATTGCAGCCTAATTAGATGCTACAGATTTCCACTTCCCTAGGCCAAAGTTTCTCTCACTTTCTTGCACACTGGATAGGCAGGGAAGGGGGTGTGTCCACAGAGGGTGAAAGAGTTCATGCTTAGGAGGCCCAGAGCCAGCCAACTCCTCATGGTCACCCACACTGTGATGTTATTTGTAGCAGGACAAGGTAGAGAATTCAAGGAGCAGCAATGAGACTTGGAGGAAGGTCTCCCACCCAAGGGTGCACGAGACCAGGATCAAGTGTGGGGGGCGGGTCTTGGCAAAGGACACCTTTTGGCATAAGAAAGAGGTAATAATAATCCTCAGATGTGGCAGGTAGAGGCATCTTGGTTCACTGGGGTCTCAGAGGTCTCAGGAAAGTGGGATCCAGAGCTACACCTGAGGCTGGACCCTGAGGGTCTCTCAGGCCCTAATGTTGCTGGGACTCTGCACTCTCCTTATCCTTAGATCCATCTGGAGTCCCTGGGCTCCAGGGTTCTCTCCTTGTCTTCCTGGCAGGCAGGCAGGATGTACACTCCTGCTGCTTCATCACTGTGCTGACCCAGGTCTGCCCCTGTAAGGGTGCTGTCCCACCCTCCCTAGCCGGTTCTCTGCTGGCAGGGACAGGATCCGGGCAGTCCCACACTTTTCTCAGTGCCTGGCTCCCCTGCCTGCCTGAGGGGCCTGTCCCAGCCTGCCTCTCATAAATAAGGGAACATGCGGTTCTGCAGGGGAGGGCCTGTGCCCTGGGCTTAGGGGGCAAGTTTTCTCCTGGCTCAGGAAGGCTTGGGTGACACTGCAATTTGCCGGGCACAGAGACAGACAGTCAGCCCCTGTTGGGAAGGCGGTCTCTGCCAGCAGATAGAGATGCCAAGGCTAAATGTAGCCTGGGCAGGCAGAGCATGGGGAACTCGTGGAGGAAAGGCAGAGAGAGGCTCGTCAGAGAGGAAGCTCCTTGCTCTGTGCTCTGCCACCTGTGCAGGTGAGGTGTGTGCAGTGGGAGACTCGGGAGTATGGAGAGGTGACAGCTCTCTTGGAGTCACATTGAGAGGACCTTGGTCACAGAAAATCAGAAGTTCCCTATCATGGCCTATTCCTTTACAGCTAACAATTTACTGCTGGGAGCCCAGGGGACAGGTGGGACAAAGGAAGGCAGCACATGGGGGTGTCATAGCATACTTTAGATCCAAGGCTCTACCACCTAGGGAAAGACCTGACTAGACCTTGTCTCTGGATTAGGTTGCCCATGTGTCAATGAATCTGAAGCTTAATCAGAAAGTAAGTTGTTTAGAAGTTTGGACTATCCATAGTGTCCCCTGCTCATCCTCTTGAAGGATGACCTCAAACCCAAGAGAGGAGGGGCCAGCTCTGGGAGTCTTGTCAGCTCCACAGTGAAAATGAATCTCCGCTTCCAGGCCTGCAGAGGAGCATGAGAATGAGGGGTTTGGGGCTTAGCTGGCAACACAGCATAGAATTTGGGTGAAACCGCCACCAAGGTGGAGGCCTGGGGTCTCAGAGATGTAAAGCCCTAGAAGGGTGGCGTCACCCACTGCTGGGGAGGGAGAGAGCAGGGAAGCCTAAGGGGTAGCCCAGTACCACCGGGATCTCCGAGAGAGATCTACCTCACAGAAGGGCCAGTGGAGAACCACAGGGACAGGCAAAAGCTGTCACTGTACCAAGTGCTGCTGGGCTTGGGACCCCAGAGGTCATGGGGTGGAGGGGCTGAGGTAGTCTGAACTGGCTGCCTTGGGACGACAGTGTGGACTGAGGATGAAAGGTGTGGATGAAGGGCTGAGGTGGTGAAAGAAACAACAGCAGACGCAGGGAGGACACAGCAGTCTGGGAAAGCGTTCTGGAAGAGGGATGGACAGGATGAAGTTCGATGGGAGGAAAAGGGAAAGAGGCTAAAGTTACCAAAGAAAGGCAGGAACTGGTGGTGCCTCAGCAGTGTGTGTGTGTGTGTGTGTGGTGTGTATGGTATGTGTGTGTGTGTGGTGTGTGTGTGTGGTGTGTGGTGTGTGTGTGATGTATGTCTGTGTGTGTGGTGTGTGTGTGTGTGTGTGGTGTGTGTGGTGTGTGTGTGGTGTGTGTGGTGTGTGTGGTGTGTGTGGTGTGTGTGTGTGTGTGGTGTGTGTAGTGTGTGTGTGGTGTGTGTGGTGTGTGTGGTGTGTGTGTGTGTGTGGTGTGTGTGTGATGTATGTCTGTGTGTGTGGTGTGTGTGTGTGTGTGTGTGTGTGTGGTGTGTGTGTGGTGTGTGTGGTGTGTATGTGGTGTGTGTGTGGTGTGTGTGGTGTGTGTGTGGTGTGTGTGTGTGGTATGTGTGTGTGGTATGTGTGTGGTGTGTGGTGGTTTGTATGTGGTGTGTGTGTGTGGTGTGTGTGTGTGGTGTGTGTGTGGTGTGTGTGTGTGTGTGTGTGTGTGTGGTGTGTGGTGAGTGTGTGTGGTGAGTGTGTGTGTGTGTGTGTGTGTGAGAACAGAAGACAAGGGCCAGTACTTTGGAGTTCAGACCCCTGAAAATGATGGAGAACTGTCTACTTTTTTTCTAAGCTGGTACCAAGACTATATCAGGGTGGTAGGGAGGACTTGGGGATATGGGGCTGGGTAGTTAGACTGAGTTTCTTGTCAATATTATAGACAAAGGATCTATACCTCAAATCTCCCTACCTCTCCAATTACCATAACTCCCTCAGGAATCAGCCTTCTTATACCCACAGGCCTGCCATCTAAAGCCTTCCCTCATGACTTTTTGAGGAGCCTGCTTTCTTTGGTTCAAGTCTTGGAAGGAAAGTGAAGCAGAAAATGAGGTCCTGACCCTCATTTCTCTTTGTAGGCTGTAGGCCTCCAAGGTGAGGTGGGGTAGTCTGAGCCTGGATATTCATCTAACAGTTTCTATTGTGGGGTAGGCTGATGATCTCAAAAAACAAAAAGCAAAGAAACCCACCTTTGTTTTTATTTTGTGTGTGTGTGATGGGGGTAGAAGAAAAATGGTATCTCCAAAGGGGGTGGTTGCAGGCTACTTTGGGGGTGAGGGCAGAAAAGGTTGAGGAGCTCCTAACAGTAGAGTATCTACCTAGACCCCAGAGCCCACAGAGAGGTTGGGTAGAAGTGTGTTTATGGCAGACAGAGAGGAGATGCCTTTGACTCCCGGCTGTCCTGGCACCTCCTGCCCCTTGCTGGCTGGCTGGGTATCTTCCCCATCCAGCTGATGGCTGGATGAGGCTTCAGGGAATGTGTATGCCATGCTCCTGAGATATTTACTCAGGACTAAAGACTCACTCTTCATGCAGTGGGGAGGTATCAGCAGCGGAACCCCAAAGTCAGTTGTTTTCTTCTTACTAAACTCTCATGCAAATGGCAGCTTGACACATCAGGAGACCAAGCCTTTGTCTTATGTGACTTCCCAAAGACTTTTTGGAGACAGGGTCTTTCACTTCAGATTGCCAGGTTTGGGGTCTCTCAGATGCTATGCTAGGGTTTTTTTGTTTTTGTTTTGTTTATTTTTTGTGTGTTTTTTTTTTTGTTGTTGTTTTTTTGTTTTTTGTTTTTTTTTTTTTTTTGACAAGTACGGTTTCTGCTGCTAAAGACAGCTTGGGAGTCAAATGGCCTCTAGCCTTCAAGCACATAAATGGCTTCATTCATTCTTTTTTTTTTTTTTTTTAAGACAGGGTCGAATGCAGCCCAAACTGGCTTCAACTTGCCATGTAGCCGAGGATGACCTTCAACTTCTGATCTACTTGACTCCACCTCCCAAGTGCTGAGATCAAAGGCATGTGGCACCACACCTGGTTTTATGTGGTGCTGGGTTTGAACCCAAGGCTTTGTGTGTGCTAAGCAAGCACTTTATCTACTAAGGTACATCCAGCCCTGGGAATTGCTTAACTCCAAGGTCTGCAATCGCAGGGCAGGCCTGGCACAAGGGACTCAGCAGTCAGGGGAGCACTGGGGTGTGGCAAGGAAGGGATGCACGGAGGGAGACCTGGCTGGTTCCATGGTTGAGGATACTGTTTTGGTCCTTCCTTCTAGGACTGCAGCTGGGGAGATGGAGGGAAGACTCACCGGCCATTGCCATACTTGATGCGAATGTCACGACTCCTGTTGAGCTCCTTGCCATCCTTGAACCAACGATAGGAGGGCTGGGGGTTCCCCGCCGCTGCCTCGCACTTCAGCGACTGCTTCTCACCCACCTCTCCTGTCTGGCTCTTCATCTTCTTCAGCTTGGGCCGGGTGGCTGTGGGGTACAAGGCAGGTAAGTGAGTGTCGGGGAGGTGGGAACAGTGCCAGGCAGGAGCAGTAAGAGCCTCCAGATTGAAGCTGGAGCTGGGGAGACCAGAAGCCACCTCTCCTGGCATTTTTCTTTAGTCCAACTCAGCCCACATTTAGAGTCTGCAGTGGGAACAAGGTCCTGCTACTTCTGGACACTCCTCTGGCCTTGGGATGGTACCAAGAGCTTCACATTCCCTTGTAAAACCTTCAGAACAACTTCCATGACTTCACCACAGTGTTTAAACCCATTTATAGACAGGGAAACTGAGGCTTAGAAGAGTGAAGTCACTTCCCTGAGGGTCAGTAATGGACCTGAGGTTCAAATGCAGATCATGACCTCAGGACTTCATGATCTAACTCCCGTCTCCACCCTCCTTTACCCCCCCTCCCCCACCAGGCTTATGCTGGGCCCAGAAAACACAGGAAGACAAGATGGTAGACTCAGCTATCACTCTCAGAAAGGTTAGCCTGGCAAGGGCACTGTAACCTGGCATTGTCATTGCAACAGGACACATGGCATTAAGGATGGTAGAGCCCAGAGGGGCAATCATAGTCTTAACCCTGGACCAGGGCTCAAGCAGCTAAGAGCCAAAGGATGGGATTTGGAGGAAAGTGAAGAGGTGAGCCAGCCTGAGATAGCTCTGGGCTGAAAGAGTGTGAGCTAGGGCAGTAGGCTGTCAAAGGGTGATGCTGGGCAGATACCCTGGTGGGCACAGGCTAAGCTTCAAGCTTTTCCTGTTTCCTGAAACCCCAGGCTGTTCCCACACATCCTAGACTCCCATATGCCACCTCCTTGTGCCACTTGCTGTCACCTTAACACACACACACACACACACACACACACACACACACACACACACACACCACAGGGGGAGAAAGTACTTAGTCCCCAGGAAGGTGAGGGCATACCAGGCTCCCTGCTGGGTCACATAATTTGCCTTGAGATGGTCCTTCCTAGAACACGAGGCTTCCCATGCACACTCTCTGTGATTCCTGTCGCACTCTAGTGTAGATGGAGTTAACTCAGAGGTTCAGAAACTTAACCAAGGTCACACAGCCAGGCAGCCACAGAGCTGAGGCCAAAGCCTGGGTGTTTCAATTTGGAGAATGCAGGGCAGGTGGCAGGCTAGTGTCTACTTTTGAAGTCTTATCTCTCAATGAGGTAGCAGAGCCTAGGTTTGAGTCCTTCCATTAGTAGAAGGGGTGGTCTAGCAGGGTCAGGTGCTGTCTGGAAACCTGCTGGCCCTATCTATGTCACCAATCACCAGGCCTTTCTTTTTCTGTCAGAGCCCCACAGTGGAGTAGAGGCAGCTCTGGAAGAAGGCAGAAGGGGCTTATTAGAGGCGGAGTTTCTTTCCTAACTTATCCCCAGGCCTCCTTACAAGTAGGAGAGAATGGGTTGGGAGCTAGCTCAGAGACCAAAGGAAAGTGCCAGAAAGCTTTCTTTGAAAATGCTTTATTGGGCTAGGTGCAAGCACAGACACCTGTGGAAGTCATTTGGTTCAGTTTAGAACACACACACACACACACACACACACACACACACACTTAACAAAATGGGACCAGTGCCAGGAACATGATCCTTTTATTTAAAGAAACAATGTAACCTTTCACCTTGGTGTTCAGTACCACCACCAACATTCTCAAAACCTAACTTGGAAATGTCCTGAGAGATGAAGACAGATCAATGTTCAAGAAAAGGGTTCCACAGTGAAGCTGGTTTGGGGACCGTATGGATGGATGCAGTCCTTCCTTCATTCACCCTGGTCTGACTGCATATGGGCTTTCAAACATGTTTTTTGAAATCCTTTATTCTGGGAAATAAAGTTCTATATCATAACTTACAGGTGTATATGTGTAAAATCTGTATAACTTACAGATATATATTTTAATATATAATGTAGTCACATGATTCGAATATAAGTATATATTTTATAAAACAAACCTCCCTCTAGCTTCTCAGAATAGCCAGTGGGTAACTAATTTTATCAGTTTCTTTGCTATCCTTTTAGAGATCTTTTATGCATACAAAAAAAGCTTCCCTGGCAGGCACACACATATTTTTCTACAGAATCACTTTTCACACTTGCATAATATTCCTGTGTGGGCATATCATAATTTATGTAACTTCTTGCTGTTGGGAGTCACTTAGCATGCTCTCCCCACGCTCCCATTACAAATCAACCCCTGAGGGCCATCTCCGTGGCTTGGTTCCTGCACACATCCAGGGGACTCAAGACTGTCTGACTTCTAGTCTAAGTCTGGCCACTTAGCTTTGTGTCCTGAGGCCATTGACCTAATTCTTATCTACTTCAGTGCTTCTCATCTGTAAACTGCGTACCTTTCGAGATGCCTGTGAGGGTCATATGACTGAACGCATGTAGAGCCTGGCATGAAGCAGCTCTTACTAAAGGTCATTATCACTATGTACAACTATTTCCTAAAGCAATCTTCCTAAAAGTGAGATTGCTGCGTCAAAGGCTGCGAAAACTTCCTCTGCAATGACTCCCATGAAAGTAATTTTGTTCTGCCAAATTGACCCCCTGGAAAGGCTACACCAATCCACACTCCTTCTCTGAAAGACAGGACCTGTTTTTTTCCCACACCCTCACCATCCTGTGGCATTATCTCGCCTTTAATCTCTATCAATTAGCTAGGCAACAGATAACGTCTCTTTGTTGTTGTAATTTGCATTTATTTGATGGCTGCTGAGGCTGAACGGTTCTTGTAAGTGTATCAGCCCATTGTGTTTCTTTGGAATTGCTCGGTCATGTCTGCAGCCTGTTTGTCAACTGAACACTCATCTTATGGATTTGCAAGAGTGCTCCAAAATATTAAGGCCATAAACCTTCCGATACAATGTTTCTCCTAGGTTATTTGCTTCTTACATTTTAAAATGCATGGCTGGCAGGACTGCCTATGCCTCCCTCCCTTCCTCCATCATTTGTACCAAGAGAAGTCTGTGCATCAGAGTGGAGCCTTCTGCAACTTCATGACTAAGTAGGAGGCCTGCCCAGCATCTTTCTTCTCCTCATGCCCCATACTTTTTCATATGCTCCAGAGTATATGAGGTGCCATACCTCATAGTTCTAAACTCTGGAAGCCAACAGGAACCACCTGGGCAGGGGTCTGGGTACAGTTGGGACATTGAGAAAGAGGGCCAGGAAAGGCATCCAGTTGTGTGGGTTCCCTGGCTCCTTTGTATCTTTCACACATGCTGGAGTGTGTCAATCTGTGCATATCCCAGTGCTGGCCACACCCACAGCACATCTGCACACCTGGCTTCATTATAAAGTTAACAGATGTCATCTAACCTTGGTCTGCTGCTGACCTCTAGCTAGTCTAAGAGATTTGCCATCTTGTGACTGGGACACAGCTCTTTGTGGGTTCTAAAGTGCCCACTTTCCCTAATGGAATGTGTCAACTTCCCTGCAGTTCTGACACCAGGGAAATCTTGTCCCCTGGCACCATAGGCCACTTTGCTCCCAGCCTGACTCCAGCCAGGAGTGGGAGTGACATGGTGGAAGGAAGCCATGATGACTCTGCCACCTTGTTTCTTGACTTGAGTTCCAGCCAGAGGAGGTACAGTGAGTCAGGGGGGCATGGCTTCATGTGTGGGCGATCGGCTTGGAGTGAGCCAGACAGAGGCAGCCAGCAGGCAGGACCAGAGGGTCCAAGGAACTGAGCTCCAAAGTCTTCATTAAAACACAGGCTATTATCTCAGATCCCAAATGTCCCTCTCCATCCTGTGGAAACTCACGTGCCTTACTAGCCACTTCTTGAACAACCCCGCCTAGTTCACTCACTCCACATTCATTCATTCACTCACTCACTCACTCACTCACTCACTCACTCACTCCCTCAATTCATTTTCAGTGAATGATTCAAGCTGCTACATGGCTGACCACTGTTCATTCACTGGGGAGTGAGCTGGACAGTCTGAACTTGGGGAGCCCAACTTCTGTCAGTGACCAATAGGAAGCATGAGGTAGTGACAGCAAGCTTGTGAATTCATCGGCCTTAACAGCCTATGTAGCTGAAGAGGGCAGGCCCAGGTGTCAGGGCTATAAAGTCAGGATGGGAAGCCTGGGTTGGGCTTACATTGTTCTTGTTTTAACTTCTTTGGTGTAAGCCAGGCAATTCTGAGCGACATATTTGGGCTAGATCATGCTTGCGTTAGGCAGCACTGGTCTAAGGTGCATCATGAGAACAACAGCACGTTTGAAGCAGGCCATGCTCTCGAAAGTTTTCTCTTCTAGCTTTTGGAAGTTCCTCACAAGAATCTCCTGAAAGGGGAGGCTGGGCATATTCACTAGGCTCAGCTTCCTGCATCTGGAAAGTTCCTTGGTGGATTTATTACAGCAGCTGGATTGTAGAAAAGAAGAGTGCATACCGATGGCCCTTGGAACAGTGCTGAGGGCACCTCTGCAGCCGCACTTCTGGGCCCAGAACCTATGGCAGGGACTGGGGACCCCATGATAACCCTGGATTTGTTCCGATGGTGTCAGAGGAAAGCGTGAGAGACTCGAGAACTGGGAATGACTGGCAGTGGTGTTTGTGTTTTAAACTCTTTGTTCATCCGAGCAGAGACTACTTCTCCCTTTGTGGCTTCCAGACATCAGATCCAGTACCAATACTCTAGGCTCTCCTGGAACAAGGCTCAGAGGTTGTTCACTCAGCAGACCTCAGACACCTATAGACACAGCCCTCAAAGGGTTTCAGACATGACTGCACTAACTCCAGCCCCCAGCCACAACACTCACCCCTTCTGAGCTCTATTTTATGCCATGCTAGTGTGTGGGCATGGAGACCATCACATTGGGTCCCAAGAGTGTCTTGAAGTCAGAGCTGAACCAAGCAGAGGACTAAGTCCCCGGGATGGAGGGGGTTCTGTTAAGACAAGAGCCGAAGCTGTCCCATGGGCTAGCATTCACATCTGTCCTGCTCCTGTCATCCACTGAGCATCTGTTATATGCCAGGTCTCTGGCTTTGATCTTAAACAGAAATGACTTAACTCTACGTGGAATGACCAATCCCCCTGAGTTTAGCATGTTCCCTCTGTCACTCTTCTGTTACATAAGAAATAGATTTTTCTGTAGAAAAATTACACAATCTACATAAGAAAAAGGAAAACAAATTAAAATCAATTCAATTATCTCCAGAGAGAAAACCCACTGTTCACATTTTCAAGTATCGCCTCCAAACCATTTTCCTCTAAAACGCCTTAGATCTCTTGTCAGTCAACACATTGGAAAACATTTATTTCCAATCAAGCAATATAGCCATAAATCATTTTAATGGATGCCTAATATTCCATTGTTCGGATGAATCTGTCAGGTCACAGCCAGTGTTCTTCTGATATTAACAACAGTGGGGTAAGGGTAGACTTTATCAGGTCAGCTTGTATCAGGCCAAATGGAGGAAGAACAGCACCCTGAGGGATGAGTATGTCTCCTCTCAAAGCAAGGAGACTTGCAAAAGCCCAGTGCTCAGGAGATGGGACAAATGACAGACACTGGATAAAAGGAATTGTGTGTAGAAGCAGAGGGTAATGTTCAAGTCTTCCTTCACCTCAACTCTACCATTTGACATCAGTGGCAAGTGGATGGTTTAGGGAGGCCCTTGATTACTGCGCAGTACTCCCCTCTGTTTCTTCTGGGCTGAAGCCCCACACTCCTTGGGCTGGAGTTGCTCAAGAGTCCCTCTCACCATCAGGGTCAGGGTGTCCTGATGGGTTCAGGAAGGTGTGGAGAGATAGCCTTTGGAAGCCTTCTAAGGACAAGAGGAAGGTCTCTCAAGGCCTACAACAAAAACTTTCCCTGGCTAATACATTCTAAAAATCATCAGGACACCTCTCATGTGGTATAAGTTGGGCCATGAGGTATCTGGTGGCTTCTGCTTCCTACCACCTAGTGCCAACCAGAGCATCTGGCCTGTGTCTTTGTGACAGGCTATCCCCAGAGAGCACCTCATTAAAGATAGCAACCCAGAACAACAGCCTGCTCCTTCCCCACATCCCAGCCTGGAGGCCAGGAGGTGCTGCTGCCAGCTGTTTGACCTCATTCCTCTCTGCAGTGGGCGGTGGGTGTGGAGCACAGAGATCTGAGAGTGAGACAGACAGGCCTTGGCCAGGAAACCCAGTTGGGGAGACCTGGCCCCACCTCCCTCCTTCCAGAACCAAGGGCAGGGACACTGGACTCTTAAAAGGGTTAATGACCCTCCCCTTATGACTAAGGCTCAGCACTCCCCTTTGCAGCTAACACCTGGAGACAGTGCGGCCAGCTTGCCTGGCATCAAAGTCTCCTTCTGCCCTGCTGCTGACAGGCTGCGGGCTGCGGGCTGGCCCCCTCCCCACCCCTCTCCCACCTACAAAGTGACTGCAACCTATTCAAGGTTAATTACAGACTCCAAGTTCAAATGAGAAAAGAAAAAAACAAAACAAAACAAAACAACCTTAAACTTAAAAACACAGTTGGTTCAAGTGGGCACCCGGGATCTTCTCTGTGAAATGGACACTTGAGTGTTCCTGTAGCCTGCTGAGGGGCTGTTTGATGCCCACAGGTTGGCCTCATAGAGAGATCAGATATGGCTTTTGGGGGTGGGGGGCATGTGTCCCTAGACAAGCAGGCTCAGCCTAGTACCTGGGCTAACTTTGCACTCTTTGTATCCAACTGTTTATAGCTAACAGGCCTATGTTGTGCCTGGAGCCATAAGGGAGACAGTTCAGGATGCCCCCCCCCCCCCCCCCCCCAGTGCTCAACCTCCTCCTTACGGTTTCCATGGGGGCTGGGCTGGAAAGGGTAAAAGCCGCTCTCCTTGCACCTGTGCAAGCCTGCTGGTGCCTAGCACCCCAGCGATAGGGCAGAGCAGAAGGCCAGGTTTGCAATGAATGCTGCTGAAGACAGGATGCAGAGCCCACCACATGGGGGAAGGTTTCGGGGAGCACAATGGCCAGCTGAGGTGATTCTGCCTTAGAACAGCCCCTGCCTAGCCAGAAGTGCCAACTTCACACATTCAGACAGCTGAGTGCTACACTCACCCCCCCAAGCCCCCATGCCGGTAGCCCAACATCCCAAGATTACCAGTGACCTCCCCAGGGCTTTACTGGGGAGAGTTTACATGGCAGGGCTTCTTAGCTCAGGCGGAGCCACAGGTCTGCGAGTGGCCGAGATGGGAGTCTGAGGGGAGCTGCTGTGGGTGGGAAGATGGCACAAATCTCCGGAACAGGCCACCAGCTGCAGAAACCCCACAGAGTCTCATGTGCTTTCTCAGACACCTAGTGACGGAGAAACAGATGAGGAATGGGAACCAGAGCTGGGAGAGTGGACTGAGGGCATCTCAGCTGGCTATGAGGGATGGAGGTCTGACTCAGCCTTCTGGGGAAAGAAAGCCACAAGGTTGTCACAGGGGCCAAGGTCCCACTCTCCCAGTTTTGCACTGAAGGCATTAGGTAGGCTGTCTAGTCTCCTGGAGCTTCAGGAGACTAATTTGTGGATCATTCTCTCTCTCTCTCTCTCTCTCTCTCTCTCTCTCTCTCTCTCTCTCTGTTTCCCTGGGAACAGAAGGAGATGTGCTCTGTACAGGAGCTTCTGGTCTCCCCACCTCTTTAATGGCTGGGAGCCGAGGTACGGGACAGAGCAGATATGACAGCCCTGGAAGCCATTACCATCTGCCCAAACCCTGTTTAAGCTGCCTGCTGGGGAAGGTTGGGCTTTAGACAAAGTCTTAGGCTCTGGTTCAGGACAAGCCAGTATGGAGACTGCCTGCTGTTGGAAGGGTGGTGACTTGGGTAACTCAGAGCAGAGGAAAGGACCCTCAAGCCTCTTTGGGATGGCTCTGTACCTCTGCCTCCTCAGTCTGGATCTTGGGGATTTCAGGGGTCACCTGACCACATACATGTTGCTGACTTCTCAATGGGGGAGCGGGGACCATCTCTTTCTGGAGGGTCTGCCTGGGTCATTACCAAGCAGATCAGTAGCTTTGTGTTGAAACAAGCAGCCATGTGCTGAGGGTTTCTAAGATAAAAGAAAACACAGAGGTGTGTGGAGCAGCATTGGGCTTCAGGGAATGGTCTCACCAGGCCTCCTGTTGGGAGGCAACACCCACGTGCTCAGGAGTCTCTCGATGCCCCTAAAGACACATACTAAGTGCTGGGGATAGGGCAAGGCTGGGAAACTGTAATGTGGTCCAGGCTAGTGTGAGCAAGGGGGCTGGAAGCAAATCACTCCAGGCACTAGCTCAGACATGACAAGTGGAGAGCCTACATCTCCAGCTCCTCCCCACTGGATGCCCTTTCGATGACCTTGGCATCTGTGACAACCTGTGCCTCTCTTGCCTTTCCCCAAAGTTTGAGTTCATTCAACTTGCACCAACCATCTTGCTTTTGTTACCCTCACCCATTGTCTACAGGGCCTGAAATAGGCTACATGGTCCCCCTACCCCAGGACACTGCACCAGCAGGGCCCCCTACCCCAGGACACTGCACCAGCAGGGCCCCCTATCCCAGGACACTGTGCTGGCAGGGCCCCCTACCCCAGGTCACTGCATCAGCAGGGCCCCCTATCCCAGGACACTGTGCTGGCAGGGCCCCCTACCCCAGGACACTGCACCAGCAGGGCCCCCTACCCCAGGACACTGTACCAGCAGGGCCCCCTACCCCAGGACACTGCACCGGCAGGGCCCCCTACCCCAGGACACTGTACCAGCAGGGCCCCCTACCCCAGGACACTGTGCTGGCAGGGCCTCCTACCCCAGGACACTGCACCAGTAGGGCCCTCCTACCCTAGGACACTGTGCTGGCAGGGTACCCCTGGCACACTTAACTCTATCTGCCTTGCTGACTTCCTCAGAAACCTCAGAAAAGAGGCTTCAGCCTTCCTCTGATGGCAGCTGGGTCCCTCAGGGGATGCTTTCTGGTTAGTCCATATTTTCCTAAATGCCCCCTTTCTCTTTTTCCTTAACACTTCCTTCCAGGAATCACACGTTACAGGCAAAACAAGTCACTAACGGTCATAGTCCGTCCTGTGTCCACACACCATTCTCTTCACAGGAAACAGAATGGCAGGATCCACCATACAGCTGAGACCAAAGAGGCCTCGGTGTGCGTGCTGGCTCTGGCCAGTGTCTTGTGTAACCAGTGTCTTGTGTAACTGCTCTGAGCCTTCATTTCCTTGTCTGAGACACAGTAACCATCCCATTCACCTCTAAGAGTAGAGGTGAGACATGTCAGGCACTTCTAGCAAGACCTAGAACAGAAATATCTTAGTACTTGGCAGCTCTTCTCAATCCTTCAAAATCTTAAATCTCAGTTGCCTCCTTCAATAATCCACCCGGCCGTCAGCAGCCTCTGTTCCAGTCAGACACCCTGAACCTTGTCTCTGCCCTTCTTGGGGCTTCTTAGCATGGAACATACTAGATTCTTACCTTCTAGACTTGGGGGTTTGAATGAGTGGATGTAATAGGGTTTCGTGATGTTCTAGGTGTGTGGCCAGAGGCAGTGTTTACTGCGGAGGGGCTGAACAAATGAATCAGTGATGTAAGGCTGGGCTGACTGATGGGCCCCTCAAGCATCCCAGATAGAGATGGCTACAAGCACTCTGGGCAGGGTGGGGCCCCCATGCTTAATCCCAGTGCCATTTCCCACCCAGCACTCCTCTCCAGCTCATTATTCAGCCCAAACAGGCCTATGCTCTACAACAGCAGAGTAGATGGTAAAATCAGGAGCCTTAATGAAAGACTGCTCTTTCTGGTCCCAATAGGGCCCTGCTTTGTAGGGTGGGACATCCAGCTGAAACTGTGGCTCTCAAACCGGAGCACAACCCCTAATCCACGACAGAACTAGCTAACACACACATTGCCAGCCCTTTCCCCACAGCTTCTGATTCAATAAATCAAGGGCAAGACTCAGAAGTTTGCATTTCTTTGAAAGACATATGTGTATTATATGCGTATGTACATGTTCACGTGCATGTATATACACACACACATATGTGTACATGTGAGTGTGGAGGCCAGAGATTGATGTCAGTCATCTTCCTCAATTGCTCTCAGATTTGTTTGTTTGTTTGTTTATTTATTTTTTAAGCCAGGGTCTCTCACTGAACCTAGAGCTCACCACCTTGGCAAGAATAACTGTCCACCAAGCTCCATGGACCCTCCTGTCACCACCTGTCCAATGCTAGGATTACAAGTGTATGCCACCACAGCTGGCTTTTTATGTGGGTAGCATGGATCTAAACTGGCCTTCTTGCTTGCATGGTGAGAGAGCACGTTACTACCAAGTTCCTAGGTCATGCCTTGACTCACTTTCTTATTTAAACATCTTCTGCACAAGGGACTTTCTTGAATCAGAAAACTTCCCACTATGATACTAGATCTGGCTGGACTCTGGATCCTTAGTTTGGTTTCTGGCCAGGCCATTCAACCATAATGACTTCCATTTTCCCAGGAACTACGTACTGCCTGTTGGTGCAGGCTCAAGGCCTCTGGCTGCCCTTCTGTATCAGTGTCCACAATTTCTGTTCATACTTGACTGCCACAGTCATGCTCCGAGCTCTTGGTGACGGCAGGGACTTACTGCTCATCTCTGAATTCCCGCCCCCACCCCCTGTGTCTCATCTCTGTAGAGTCCGTGTCGTCTAGCCTACTGGACGAGAAGGTTCACTCCCACAGATGGTCAGCAGGGCTCTTCTGGCTTTCACTGGTTTATCTTGAGGGGTACAGAATGCAGAAGAGCCTGGGGCTAAGTAGATGTGACTGGGGAAGGCAGGGGAGGGGCAGACGTCAGCTCAAGAGCCCGTCCTTCTACTAGCTCATGGCTGATCTCAAGGTGAGTTGTGAGTGTCCCTGTCTCATTTCCCTGCCTGTGAAGTGGGGGTGATAATGTAATGCATGACTTTGTGGACTCAGCTCTGGTAGGAAAGGTTCAGTCAGGCATGGGCATGACCACACTTCCTGTTCTTTCCCTGGTAAGTCCCTAGCCCCCATCTAGGCTGAGTTCAGGTGCCACCTTCTCCCCAGGGTCCTTCTGACTCTGTCCCAACATTGTACCTCTCTTCCCCATGCTTTGTCTGTTTATGGCTCTACGCCGTTCTGATCTTAGGGATCTATGAAGGATCTTTCTCTGAGCTTCCCCAGGACAGGATCTGAGGTTTACTCATCTAATAGAAGGTAAAATAATGCTCACAGTGTTGAATACAGAAAAGCAAATGGAAATGCTTTCAGTTTGTGTGGTTATCACATGGCCAGGGTAGAAGGGGACTAGTGAAGCCAAGTCTGAGGTTAGAGCTAGACCAGAGAGTGCCCCGCTGGCACCTTTCCTCTGCATGCTCCTAGCTTAGCCACTGCCCTAAGGCCTGGGCTGGTTGACTTGGCCTGGAAGCATCTGGTGCCCAGGCCTATGCTTCTTATCATGCACTGCTGCTTCAGAAGTTCCTGGAACCCTCCCTGGCACAAGTGCCCAGGTTGTACATGGAGGAAAAAATGATCTGGATTACATGGCTTTAAGGGAGACCATCTCTCCTCCATCTGCAGCCTGAAGCAGAAGCCCACAGTCCCAATTTTACTTCTGTCCCAGACTTCGTGGCCACTCCATCCCAGGTGACTCACTGCCTCATCCAGGCCCACTGCTGCCCTGATCCAGAAAGACCAGGCTCTGTCTCCTTTTCACCCCTGCTGAGGGCCTGGGACCGACACTGAGGAACGATGAGTCTTGGTCTGTAAACTGCTTTGAGCTCTCAGGATGAAAGGCTACTGGGAAGTACAAAGTCACTCCCTGCTTGTTGTTATTGTTCCTAAGAACCCCAAGGTGCCAGGGAGCTAGAGCAGAGCGTAAAGTGCAGGCTGCACCCCAGAGTGTCAGAAGGATTGCTCCAGGTGCCAAGCTCCACAGGGTCAGCCAGGGGCCGAGATGGGGGGAGGTGTGTGCCAACCCCTCGATGCCATTCAGACACGTGCACACAAGCACAACCACCTTGGATCCGGAAGACCAGAGTCGGTTCTAGAAATCTGAATGCTCACTTACCGATGGGCAGGCGAAAGGAAAGATGGGAAGACTGTGCAAAGATTTCTTTGTGTCCAGGGAATTCAAATGATATATAGTCAGAGCACGCTGCTAAGTATGCTGGTCCACCTTCATACCCTGGGACACCTGCTGGAGACCTAAGTCCTCCCAGTGTCTTCTATGGGAAGATGAAGATTCCCAGTTCACGGAGGAGCTTCAGCAGAAGTACATTTCCATTCAATCCTGACTGGTCTTTCTAAGGTCACACAGAAAACGCCAGTGGCTCCAAATCTGATCATGGAGTCTGTCTCTAAACCAGGACTGGCTCATGATTGTCTCTGTAGCCAGAGCCTCCTTCTGACTCCTGCCTCACAGTCCTTCTCCACCGGGGCTCTCAGGGTCACAAGACACAAAAGGTGAGACTCGGTCCCTTGCATGTAGAAGCTGAGTGCTGAGAGTAGAATACACTGCCAGATGTCCAGAGAGAGGGACACAATGCCCACGCCTTGCAGAGGCCCAGCAGGAGTGGGTTCCAAGTGCCTAGCTGCCAGCTGTAGTGTAGTATCCGCCACACCAAAGTGAACTTAGCCTAAGTCTTTACCCTGACTGCTGCCAAGGCTGGCGAGGCTATGCCTAGGAAGGAATATGGATCGCTAGGGGCAGCCCCAGAGGGGGTACCAGGAATTGGCCCCAAGAACTCTCTGTGAGTCATGAAATAGTGTTCACACCTGCAGCTCTGCCCCACCCGAGCCTCCTGTGCTGAGGCAGGGGAAATGCCCATTTCCCCACACCCCCTCTTGTTTGCTAAGGAGGAACTTGGGTGCTGCGGGGGGCACCAACTTGTCAGTATCTCTTCTGCATTATCCCTCTTGCTTTACAGAGTCCCTCCTCACATTTAAGAAGGTTCTAGAGAAGCACTTACTTTCCATGTCTGAATCTCTTAGTCTTTCCGTCAGATGTGGCCCAGTCCCAGCTTATGTCCCTCTGGAGTGGCCCTGTGCCTATGCTCTTTCCAGAGAGGCACTCACTGAGAATGCTATAAGGTCCTGGCAGCTACACACTCACTGGCCTGGAAAAGCATAGCAGCCTCTAGTTCTGAAGGCCACGGTCATCTTTTTTCTTTCCTTTTTCTCCCCCCACCTCCTGAGACAGGGCTTCTCTGGGTAGTCCTGGCTGTCCTGGAACTCATTCTGTAGATCAGGCTGGCCTCGAACACAAAGATCCACCTGCCTTTGCAGCCCAAGTGCTGAGATGAAAGGCCTGGGTCACCACTGCCCAGCTTGGCCATGGTCATCCTAACCACTCTTCCTATTAGGCTTGAGTCAGACTTTTTCAGTTATAAACCAGAGATTTAAGACTGTTGGTTCTCACTGCCATGGTACTTTCTCTTGATAAGGCATTGTGAAGAGCCAGATGGCCACTGGACAATAGGGAAGAAGAGAAAATGCAAGGAAAAAAAAAAGACAGGAAGAATGTTTACAGAGAGACATTAAGAGGACTTTTCACATTGGGTAGATGCTGGGACAGATAATTCTAAGGGCTGTGGTCCACCACTGCCTCTCAGTGAGCACTCCATCCTCGGCATCAGGATGCCCCCTTTCCAGGCTCAGGTGATTTCTAACAGCTGAAGCCTATCCAGGATCTACCAGGTTCGTTCCTGCATCTTGGACATCATGCCCAAGTCAGGATATACGTGATGGGAAGCAGGGGGAGGGAACCTTTGTCAGCAAAGGTTCACTGAGCGAAATCCATGCCTGTTTGACCCCTGCAAGAGAAAGCCTACTCCTTCAGGTCACAGGTCAGATGCCAGCCCCACGTGACAGGTATCTGTAAGGAAATGACTTACATCTACTGCTCAGCTGACCACAGTCCTCAGGAAGACCCCAAGACACCTGCCCCACAGAAATGGCCAAAGAGGCAGCTTGGCCTTTAAGTCCTAAACTGTTTCTCCTTGGAGAGCTGGAGATAACTATGAACTCTTAGGTTCTCCTCAGTAAACATACCTGAGTCTTGCCCCTTCACCGCTGTGTAGGAAAGAGATTGGGCTAGCTCTCAAGTCACAGTGCAAGTTTTCTAACCTTCAGGTGAGCACTAGTTGGACACTATTTTCATCGAACCTGGATGGGAACCCCAAGGTAGATGTGGACCAAGCAAGTGGGGCGCACTTGCCTAGAGAATGGCACTCGAAGTCTGAAGTCTCATCTCCGGAAAGTACTTTTTGACTTTACCCTCAGAAACCCTCCTTTACTTCCTCTGAAGAATGCAGATACAACCACCTGTAGCCCAGCGTTCTCATGGGGGAGTTGGAGATGGGGCATTTGAACTTGTCTAGCCTGCTGACTAGTACAAAGGAGACTTTTTTTTTTTTTTTTTTACAAATTAGGCAAGGAAAACCTTGACCAAGGAATAAAAATGAAGTGAGAAGGCAGAGCTTCCCCAAAGGGGGGGGCCCAAGATGTGCATATCATAGGCTCTGGGCTGGGAAGTCTAAGACCAGCATACCCCTTTACCCTGCAGCTGCCCAGGGTCAGCATCAATTTGGGTCCTTGTCAAAGGCTCTGCTTCATCAAAGGGAAGGGTGCAGAACTTAAAAGCCCAAGGGAATCACCAAGAAGACCAAGGTGGGACAATCATTCCATGCCTAGTAACCCTCTGGGGGACAAATGTGTCACAGAAGCAGCAGTACCCCCACTGCCTGGGGATCGCTTCCAGGGCAGGGCATCCCCTTCATCTCTAGAAGTGGCGGGCGTGCTGCCCAAGCTCCAATGGCGGAGCAGAACGGGTGGAGGTGTGGCACAGGGGTGGGGGAAGTCGGAGAGCCCAGCTGGCTGAGGATCCCGGCAAAGAGAAGGCAGTGACAGCTCCCCAAACACGGAAGGCTAGGCCTGGGGTGTGCTTGACCGCAGACTCCGTCCATGTCCCCGATACATGCTGCCCACTTGCTGGGGGGGCACAGCTCGGTCTCCGCCGCCCAGGGAGACGCGCGCGCTGCCACTGCCGGGCTCTGGGCGCTTATCCCTCGCTTGCCCTGCCCCTGCCGCGCGGACACGCTGGAACCGAGCGCAAGCGAGCGCACCCCGGCTGCTGTCACCCCAGCGCTAATCCCTGCGCCCCAGACTCACCCGCGCGGCGACTGGGGCGGGTGAGCGGGCGGCAGGTTTCTCTTAGCAAAACGGGGTTTCTGGGCGCGCCGAGGTGCCCTACCTTTTTCCCCGGGATCAGGCTCTCGCTCCCGCTTTCTTCCCTCTCGGTGTTTCTTGCCGCGGCCGCGGCCCCTCCTCCTGGGCTCCGACATGCTGCCCCGGGTCCTAGGCGGAGGGACGCCCTAGGCTCTCCGCTGCCGCGCTGCGCCCCCGCCGCCTGCAGCCCCAGTGCTGGAGCGCGGCGCCTTTCTTATAGGCGGTCACACCCTCCGGGGGAGGGGAGCGGCGAGCCTTAACTCTTCCCCTCCCGCGCCAGCCGCCCTCCGCCCACCTCCCACCCACCCAGGCCCCGTGTGTGTGGGGGGGGGAAAGGCGGGGGGCGTGCGAGATGGCTCTGGGTCCTGCGCCCCCTCCCTGGACCCACCAAGGCAACCAGGACGTGCGCCCAAGAAGAGTGCCTCAGACCTACTCACCAGAGAAGGGGTTCGAGCTGAGCTGAGGGGAGCAGGACTAAGGGGAAGAGGAGATGGGATTCCCCCAGTGAGGGCCAGGCTAAGGACAGTGTGGGGGTGGAGAGACAGCTAGAAATGGGCCCAGGAAAGGACCAAAAGGAAGCCCACCGGCTGGCTCTGAGGGAAGGAAGCACCCTTGCCTCCTGAAGTTGTTCTCCACAATTTGCCTGACACTTACTTGTCTTGGGTCTCCTCATTCCCAAGGGGCTGATCTCAGCCTCACTGAGAGACCCCCATCTAGGGCATACCTTTACACACTCCCACTTGGGACTGGCTGAAGGAGCCTCTCCCAGCCAATATGGGTTGCAGCCGACTTGAGGGGCTCCGGTGCTCCAGGTGGCTTGGCGCCCCCTCCCACACACATGAACTGCAAACCTCAGACCAGGCAAGCAGGCAGCTCCAGCTGGCTCCTTTCTGGGAGGCCAGCGAGGTGAACTCAGAGGCGGCTGCACCGCCCCCTGCCCTAAGCACACATACCACAAAACGCTGGTTGAGGGCTGTCGGCAAGGACACCGACTCCTGCCTCCTGTCTGGGTGTGGTGCTGAAAGGGTTACACAGCAAAGACTCTCCCTCTCCTGGCTCCCAGAAAGCCTGAGCCTGCGGTTTGCCTGCCTAGCTCTGCCTGAGGTGTCCCCTTACAGCTATCCTTACTAGAATCCCAGTCAAAGATCATCCTGGCCAGTCCTCTGTCTCCTTAGCAGAGGGTCCCAGTGCTTCTCAGGACAGAGGCCTCCTTAGGATAGTCTGCAGGAGGCAAGGACTCTGGGTCAAGGCCAGGAATCCTGGGGCTCAAGGGCTGCCTTGGGAGGGGGCTGCCTGCCCCCAACTGTAGGCCAAACTTGGTAGGGGGAGCACAGAAAGAGATGATGTCCACGTAGCGAGCTGATCTCTGGTGCTCCCGGGGCCTCAAGTGAGTCTTATCAGGGGCCACTTCAGGGGAGGCTAAGTCTGAGAAAGGGCCAGCCCCTCTCTCTCCACCACAGTAAGGCACAGTGAGTACTCACCCTGCTTTATGTAGCTTTGCTCTGTGAAGTGATGATAAGGGGTCCCGAGAAGACTTCTCTAAGCCCTTGTTCCTGCAGCTTCCAAAATGTCATTTGTATGATATGGTCTCTCCTTTCTGACTGGACATCACTTCAGTTCACTCCTCCTCTCCCCTGACTTTGGTCTCTCTGCCTGAAGTGTCGCTTCTTCAGCCTGAACACCCCCAAGTCCACCAAAGTAAGCTTTCTAAGACCCACACCTAATCCCTGCATGCACCCGTTACTACCCACTAAACCTGGACTCTTCCCAGGCAGCTGAATCCTATCCTGCCGGGCCCCAGTTCATAGCTCATAGCTCCAAGTCTGTGTCTGCCATACAAACCTGCAGGCCACACACTTGCTCTCCTACCCATACCCTAGCATACTCCAGACCAACATTCCTGCTCAGGAGACATTCTCCCTTCTTGGCCTGACCCGCTGCTTAGTTTGTCTACTTGGTGAAGACATGGGAAGGCTCCCTGTGTTTCAGGCACATTGCTAGGTGTGAGCAATGTGCCTATGGCTCAGACAGACCTGCACTGACCTTACCACCAAGGTTACAGCCTTGGTGAGGATGGACAAACAGCTGATTACACAAATAATGGATTAAGTCCGTGCTACATATTAAGAAGATCCGTTCATTCAGCATACATGTATGTATGTTGATCTATGAGTGCATGGAGGAAACAAGCTGTATCAAGGGAGAGGACTTTATAGAAAACATTTATTCTGGGATCTGTGGAGCGAGCAAGACTCAAAACAGACAAAAGGCGGCAATAGTGTGTGCAACAGCCCTGAGGCAGGAAACTTTTGTGGTTTTGCAAAATCAAAAGACAGTCAGCGTGCCAAGGTGTGTGTGTGTGTGTGTGCATTTATGTATGAGGGTGGAGAATGGCACACATGCTCTGAGAAAATCCAGGAGAGAAGGTAAGCAGCAGTCAAATTAGCCAGGACACTGCAAGCCCAGTGAAGGCCCTAGGCTTTATTTAAGAGCTGTGAGCTGCTTCTAAATGTGCTGTGGGGGAGAGGAGGGAAAGGGCATGTTCTAGAAGAGCCTGCGTGTCCCAGATGCCTCTTCAGTGTCCACAAAAGCAGCTCTACTTTCTATCTGTGGCTCGCAGCTCCACCTCCCCATTAGCGCAGATCTCTTTAAGGCTGACTCTAGTACCTGGCACACCAAGGGTTGTTGAGACTTGCCATTCGGACAGCTAAGTGACTCTCCCACTACAGGAGAGTGGCTGAAGATAGCAGTGGAGGCAGCAGAAGACAGTCTTTCCTGGCTCAGTTCTCCTGGCAGTCCATGACACAAGTCAGACATGCCGTGATTCCAGGGGTGCAAGCTCTCTCCAGGGGGATAGAGCATTCGGGCACAGCCCTGAGGTAGGGGGCAGGTCATGAAGAAAATCTGAAAAGATGGGTGGGATTTCAGTGGGAGGGGAGCAGGTGAGAGGTTTTGGCTGAGAAACAGAAGCTGGGAGAGGAGTTAACTTTGGATCAACCGAGTTCTCCCTGGAAAGGAGGCCTGCAATCATTGCATTTTGCAGCCGAGGACAGCACAGAGTAATGAAGTCACCGGTCTGAGCCAGTGAAAGGTTTAGTGGCAGGACAGAGCTAGGAACCCAAACAGCTGGGCACTCTTAGCCTCTGCTAATGGTCACAATGGCTTGGCTGGAGAAGATAGGAAAGACTGGGTATGGGATGGATCCCTACCTTGTGCCCCAGTCACTGGAAGTGGCACCTCTGTCACTAGAAGGTAGAGAGAGGCCCAGTGGTGCTGGGAGCATATCAGCAGTATCTTTTCCTTCCACTCACTATGCAAAACTTCTCCAGGGAAGGTGGGACTGTGGGGGCAGGGAGGTGATACACTCATGCTCCCCTCACTGCATGTGCACCCGAGCTCCTGCTGAGAGCTTGAAAATGACCAGTGAGCAGGCCTGTGGCCACAGGCCTTTCTCTCATCTCAGGCTGCTTAGTGAGGGAGCCTGGGGACAGTGAGGAGAGATCGCCCTGCAAAGCCTGTTTTACAATGGGATTCTAAAAGCAACACAAGTCAGTTAAGTTCCTGTGGGGAACAACAACACAATGCTTAACTGGCTTACAAACTTCCACACCCCCCCTTTCCCCTTTTTAACATCTTCCCTTCCACTTTGAGGCTGTGCCATGAGCAAACTTTGAAGTTTAGGAAAGTTTAGACTTGTTTGAGTCATGTGCACAAATACCTTTGAGTAAAGAGAGGAAGGAGAAAAAAAAAAATAAACAACAAAACCCAACAATAAGCTCATACTACCTTTCTTCCTCCCTGAGACTCTAGGGCTCCAAGATTCTTACTGTAAAAGTCTCCCGAGGTCTTAGGGACTGAGCGAGGCTTTGCTCCTTCATCTTAGATTTGCTATTCCATGGGAATTCTTTTTTTTAAAAAGCATTGCAGTTTTACATATTTGTTTTGTGTGTCTGTGTGTGGAGGTCAGAGCAGCTTGTGGTAGCTGTTCTCCTCTTTCACCACACAGGTTCCCGAGGTCCA
The DNA here is from genome assembly GCF_011762505.2 of Arvicanthis niloticus. NCBI lineage: Eukaryota > Metazoa > Chordata > Mammalia > Rodentia > Muridae > Arvicanthis > Arvicanthis niloticus. The sequence continues at coordinate 51,421,669 of NC_047671.1, read as the reverse complement.
AATTCAGGCTGTCAGCTTGGTGGCAAGCGCCTTTTCTGCTAAGCCATTCCACCCGCAGCCCCGTCCACGGGAATTTTGAGATGCCTCAGTGGCTTCAAATGAAGGGTAGCTTTAATTGGTCTTTTTAGAGGCCCCCTCACCAGAAGATGCTCCCCCCCTGGCCCCCAAGCCATCACCGATCCACAAGCTCTTCCAAAGAGAGTTGAAAAGTTCTCAGAAAAGATGAGGCTGGCCTTACCCTCAGTCGCCCCCATTTAACCCCTCCAAGTCATGAGCCTCCTGTTCTCTCTTCTGCTTCCTACCCTGTGAGGCCACCAAAGGGGAACAGAGCTAAAGGTCACTCCCTGAAGGACCACAGAAATTCCCACGCACCCCAGAGCTTCCATGAAGTTCTGAGAAACTCACTCTTCCAGAGCCCCAGAATGTAGGGGCTCCTGGCTGCTACTACTTGCACCCCAAGGAGCATGTAGAGTCCAGTCCTGGCCCATCCCAGACAGGGACGACCCAGGCTCTAACAAAGAGGCTAAAAGAGGTCTCTCCTCCCCCCAGATTTATACCCTGGCCTGCAGCTTCAGCACCAGTAAATGACAGACAGTCTCTTGTGTCACTCAGAGGTATTCTACCATCTATCTCCCTTACTCAGAGGACTCGTGGTTTTGAGGGAAAGGACTGTGGCAGACGCTTAGACATCTGGGCTTGGGCTCAGTTTGCCCTAACATTTGGTTTGTTTTCCCTACTAGGGACCCAGGTCACATAGCAGGGAGATGTGTCCTGGAGTCCTTGGCCTAGGAATGTGAGTGGCTGGAATGACTTGGGTGGGGTTGGGGGACACTTGAGATCCTGGAAGGAAAGCTTGAGGCTTAGTGAGCTTGCTTCTATAGTCACACCCTAGATTATCACTCTGAGGTTTCACACACACACACACACACACACACACACACACACTCTCTCTGCACAGTCTTCTGGCATCAGTAGGGGGCTAGAGTTAGTTCTCTGAGGCTCCAGACCCAGCCCTTGGCAGCCCATGATGCTCTGAACAACATTTGGTTCACTTAAAATATGGATCTCCAGGACTATATTACTGAATGGCTGAGGAAATTCACCTATGATCTCTGGGAATCAAGGGCACTTGAGAAGGGTTTCTGGTGCTCAGATCTCAGGCCCATAGAGGGAAAGTATAAAGCCTCACCTCTGGCCTTCCCCTTTGACCCCATTCCCTTCCCTTTGACCCCAAAGAGCACAAGTCGGTGGGCTCTTGGTTATAGGCGCTACTGTGGGTGAACATCACTGTCTCGACCTTCCGAGGCTCCTGGGGTTCAGCCCATCCAATCATAGACCAAGAAGATAACTCATGCTCTTTGTTTAGGAGTTTAGTGTCTTTTCTTCATTTTTGACCCTCTTTGGAGAAAGAAGAAGGCAATGGAAAGGGGCAGGGCCATCAGCAGAGGATCCCCAGGAGCTAGCATAGGAGAGGAAAAGCACTGGCCAAAGCCAGTGGGGAGCCTCCCTTGGCTCCAGGGGCCGGGAGAAGAAAAGCCAGGCAGCAAGGGGAGAGCACAGGAGGGGAGAGGTGAGGCTACAGGCAGGCCTGGGCAGGGCTGCAGGCAGGACTGAGAGGAAGTGAGAAACTGGAGCAGTCCCAGTGATGTGTGTGTGTGTGTGTGTGTGTGTGTGTGTGTAAACACGCGTCTGTGGTGTGTATGTGTCTGTGTACATGTGCATGTGTGGGGTGTGTGCCTATGTGTGTGTGTGTTTTGTGTACACATGCGTCTGTGGTGTGTGTGTGTGTCTCTGTGTGTACATGTGCATGTGTGGGGTGTGTGCCTCTGTGTGTGTAAACATATGTCTGTGGTGTGTGTACATGTGCATGTGTGGGGTGTGTGCCTCTGTGTGTGTGTGCACACGCAAGAGGACAAAGGACAGAGTAGAGCAGAGGTCAGGGAGGCAAGAGCCAGGCCAGGCTTTACTTCCAGAGTCTCCAAAGCCTGCTGTGTCTGCTTGGACAAGTCACTTTCTCTCTCTGGCCTGCTTCCCTACCTGGAGAAGTAAGGTTGGGGTACTAGATTATCTTGGGTTCCTTCTATCTGAGGAATCTAGGGTTTGTGCCCATATGCTCTTCTCTCAGAGCCATGCTCCCTCATAGCCTCTTGTGTGGCTTCTTGGCCTGGCAGCAGCCCTTCCTTGTCAGTTCAAGGAGACAGTCAGGGCCTGGCTGAACGCCTGCAGTGGGGAACCAGGTCTGCTTCAGGTGAGTAAGCACCAGAACCTACTGCCAGGGTGTAGCCTTGGGGCTTGTTGCCTGAACTGTATGGAGACTCCGCAAGCCTCTAGCACCTCATGTGCTGTAGTTCTGGGTCACCGGTTCTCACTGAGGTGAGGGGTGGGAGCCAGCTGTCTTCCCCAGGATGGGGGTGATTTAGTCCTTCTGCCTGCCTCCCTCTTCAAGCTAAGTGCATAATTACATAGCAATAATACTAACCGGTACCTATACCCCAACTCCAGTGTAAGAACATAATTTATTTATGTAACAACATAATGACTTCTTTGTTGGCCTGGGGGCCAGGGGGACCATTTGTAAGTGCTTAGCTACTACCTGCCTCACCCTGGGGACACATGAGTGTGTGGATCAGCAACCTTGAGAACCTTACTTCCCAGCAGCAACTGTCTACTGCCCTGCTGTTTACACCCTGGTCTAGCGGAGGTCATGAGGAGCCAGCTTCTCCGAGTGTCTGCTTATATATTTCCATCAGCTCTGGGAGGTCAGGCTGGAGGAGCCAGCATCATATCCCAGAGAGGACAGCAGAGGCTCCTCCAGAAGAGGCAGAAGGACACACTTCAAGCCAGGCTGGCACACTGGGAGAAACTCCTGGTCACCACCCAAGGAAACAAGAAGCCTTGCCCAATATAGGCATTTGGGAGCCTGGAGGCCAAAATTTCTCTTCTCTTTCTCAGCCCTGCCCAGCTTAGCCCTACCCAGCCCAGCCCTGTCACCCCAGGCTCAGCTTCTCCTGGGACCACAGCCCAACTTCCTAAGCCTGGTCTGGGTGCGGGCACCCATGCCATCTTTGGCTTCTTGGGGAATTCCCAAAGGACAGCTTCACAACTTCATAGTAGCTGTAGCAGGTCTCAAAGACTGTCCTGTTCCTACTACCCAAATCTCCTCCCACCCCAGGAACACCCAGAGCACATATTTGCATCATAGGAAAGTGCCAACACTAATCACAATGGGCACACCACTAGAGGCCTGAAGCAAGGGCTCCCAAACTGCCTGCAGCTTCCGTGAAGACCAGGCCAATACATACAGAAGTGAGCAGAAAACCCACATTCCCTTTGCAGTTCAGCCAGGCTACCCTGGAAGACATATTTTTCTTTTAGGCCCCAGTAATGATTTCCCTGTGAACCCAGAACCCAGCAGGATCATTCCAGCAATCAGCCATCAAAGAAGAGCTCAGAGTCTCAGGTATGTCCCCAGCTATGGAAACTTTGTCCCTTGTCATTGCCATCCCAGCCAACCCTCTAGCAGTCCTCTTTTTGTCTCTGGCAGGTTGCCCACTAGTTCTCTGGAAACTTCTACTTTTCCAAGTCTTGCTAATGGGTGTCTGTAGGGCTGTCCACAGGGAGCAGCAAGTATGTACGGCTCCAGGAGTTCCTAGCTTCTGCACTGGGCCACTGCATGCTTTAGAAATTCTTGCAACAACATTGAATCAATATGACCACCATCATGACAAGGAGATGATGGAGCTGGCTTCAGTGTTTCTCAAAATCTATTCTCTCTACCTTACTTCTGCCACCCAAGCTCCTGGTAAGGGTGGTCCCCTCTGTGCCAATCTGGAGCAGCAGTCTTTGTGTGGCTATCACAAGCCTTTGTCTAATTGGTTGCACGGTTTTGGGGTTCTGACTGATGTGCAGATGAGTCATTCTGACATACTTTATACACAGCTCTCCCCTCTAAATGATTCTGCAACCCCAGTGCCACCAGCCCAGTCGCTGGGCCCAAGGCACCTCCAGGTAGTCTTCCTTAGGTTTTGCAGTATGCAGGGTACATGAGTCATTTTCCTCTCCCCTGCCATGCCTTCTGCTGCCTCTGTGTCCAGTGTCAGTGTAACAGTGCTTGCTCAGCAGCCGCCTCATGACTGGTCTAGTCAGTGCAGGGGACTGCAGGATACAAAAGGGCCTGTCTTCAAGGATGGAAGGCAGACCACACTTACACCGGGAAGCACAGGTCTGTTGGGAATAGGGTATTGTCCAAGTTGCTGCTCCTGGGAAGCATGACCTGGTAAGGGCATGGGGACTGTGAGCTTCCTGTGGAAGGATAGGGAAGAACCTGTCAGAAAGGGATGGACTCAGGCTGTGAGTCAGGGAGGAGAATATGGAAGTCTAAGAGAGGCGTGCTAAGTTATAAGAGACACTATGGCACCTCAAACTCCACTCCTCTGCCTTTCCCTATCTCTTCCACCTCAGGACTAAGAAAGCCACACATTGGCAAGGATCTTAAGGCCATTCCACAAATGGAGTATAGTGCTGCCTTCCTCTAACGGCTTTTCAGAGTCCCACAAGGAAAACTGCATCTCCACAGGCTCAGCCACTCCCCAGCAATGGCTTCATAACCAGCTGTGGCCAGATTCCCCTGGTCCGTCCCACCACTTTTGCAGTCTCTTTCACCCATTCATTCAAAGCCTCTACACCGTGCGGCCTCATCCCTCCTCTCATAGCCCTCCCACCCATTACATAACTTTGTTTGGGATTATTTTTGCCCAAAGGTATGAACCGCATTTCTGCATATTTAAACCATCCTTGATTCATTCCTGTTTCTTAGCTCTGTTTGCCCAGGTGCCTGCCCCACCCACTGGCTCTGAGGCCCCTGGGAACATGCCCACATTGGGCTCAGCTTGCCCCACAGCTATCAACCACTCCACTCCAGGACCAAAGGAATGGACACAGGGCTGCACTGGGTCCCTGCTGGGGGGGAGGGGGCATGGGCCTTAGGCCACAATAGACCTCAGGGCTGGCCCACCATCACAACTGTGGGACTTTTTTTTTTTTTTCTGCTCTTCACACTCCTCTCCAGTAAGCCCTATGGAGCTCCCAGTCTTCCAGAGTGCACCCCAGCTCTCTGGCTTCAGGGTGTGGCTTCCATAATCCAAGGGCTTGGGGGTGGGGATGGGGGAGGAGGGGGCAGTGGGAGGGAAAACATAACACTAATTAATGGTTTGTTTCCTGTTAGCCTCTTACAAATAGAATAGCTTAATGTAATTACTGAAGTAGTTGCAAGGGGCTCTGGTTGCATTGTAAAATAGTTATCTGACAATCATCATTTAATTTTTAAGAGCTCATTAACAAATAGGCTGTGAATGGCTTTCTCGCCTCCTCTCCTGCTGTGGAGACAGGGTGATTTAGTGAGAGAGGACAATGAGCTGGCCAAGGCCTTTCTGTCCGGGGTCACCAGTTGGAATAAGGGTTCAGCTCAGCAGTCGCAGCCTCCAAGAAGAGCTGGCGCCAGTGGCACTGTCAGGACATGACAAGCTCAGTGGTGGCCAGGGCCCCCTAGGTCTTGCCCACATTCCAGTACCATCTGATGTAGGCCTCAGAGAGGACACTGACCTCCTTGGAAGAAACTGACTGCCACCCTGTACCCTTTGTACTGAAGGCCCCGTTGAAGTGTGACCCACCCATTCAATTACTGCACACTAAACAAGTGCCGGGGTAGACCACCTCACTCACAGGCACGCTCTCCTAACACTTCTGAAAGGCTTGTATGGTCAACTCTAGATAACGGGCTGGTTAAAATGAAAGAATGGTGGGGAGATTTGCTTCACAAAAACTGAGATGGGGTGCTATAGGGGGCTTTCTCCAGGGGCATGGGACAGTCTAGCAAGAGTGGGAACTAAAGGCTACTAAGTTCAGACAATAAAGAAGATTTTTATCTTGATTGACATAAAAGACATGTGAAGGGCCCCATGGAGATGAGGCTGTGAGACATGGGTGTGTGTGTGTGGCCATCTGTGAAGAGGTTGGAAACTCATGATAAGAAAGCAGGGGGACTGTGTCATCAGGGGGACTGAGTTGCAGTCATAAGCTACTGCCTTACCTGGAATGCTTGCTGTAAAGGTAAAATATTGACCACATCCAGAAAGTTCTGAATTACAGCCTCTTGGGTGAGATTGGAGCGTGGTATTTATTACTACTGATGCAGATAGCATATGAAACATACTGGCCTTAGCAGTGAGCCGGATGCAAAGTGAGTAAGTAAATTAATTAACTAATTCATTAATTAAAAAAGAACTGGCCCTAGAGAATCCAGTGGTCACAGCTCAGATCGGCATTTAAAGCTAGAACACGCCCCATCAACAAATGCTCCTCGTATTACTACATTTTAAATTAATTGTGGTACAATTCATATACCATACAAATGTTCCACTTAAAGTGTATAATTCAAAAATTCTTGCCTATTTATAGAATTGTGTAGTCATCACTCCATAAATCTTCAGACAGTTTCTTCACCCCTAAAGGAAACAAACATTACATACTGCAGCGTCTGCCCCAGGCGGTTAGTGATCAACCTTCCATGCGTTTGCTCTATTCGGGATAATTTATAAAAATAAAAAAAAACCCAAAAATCACATTCCCTCCTTCGGTTCACATCTTCCACCTGGTGTGATGCTTCCAGGGCTCGTCTGCGGTGTGGTACACATCAGCACTTCATTCTTTTTACTGCTAAGTAGTATCCCACGCATGGATACACAATATATCAATATACACTGGCGTTGGCAGTATTGCACGCAATGCTTCTGTAAACGCTTGTGCCCCATTTTTGCGTGGCATGTGTTTTTATTCTGAAATCCACCTGGCAGTGTGATTGCTGGCTCTGTGGTAACTCTGTTTACCTGGCTGAGGGTCTGCCAGCCTGCGAGCTTCCAACAGCAGTCACAACGTTTACATTCTCATAAGTTTTCTGATTTCCCCACATCATTGATTTGCTATTACCTGATAGCTTTATTTTGTTATCCTTGGGGATATAATGTTATATGTATGTATGTACATTATTTTACTTCCATGTGTAAAATTTAAAAGATTTATCATGCCAAAACTCAGATACCATACAAATGCCAGTTCTTTTTCAAAGGATGTTTCATATGCTATCTGTATCAGTAGCAATAAAAACCATGTTCCAATCTCACCCAAGAGACTGTAATTCATAACTTTCTGGATGGATTAATGAATCCATTTACAGTTTTACAGTTAAACATTTTTGGAGACTATTTAGTCGCTTCATTGTGATTTTGATGGTTAATTTCCTAGATCGTTAATGATGTAGATCATCTTCTTTGGTCACATATCGGTAGATCTCTTTTGGAGGAATGTCTGTTCAGGTCCTTGGCTTACTTTGTTTCTTAGCTTTACTGAAATCCATTCAATATACAAAAAATTGTACATGCCCATTTTAAAACTGAGCCATTTATATTTTTATGATCAAACTGGAAGAGTTCCAACTCATGGTATGAAGATCTACAGCTTATTTTTTTTCCCTGAGAGCTTTGCAGTTTGAAGCTCTGTCAGGTCTTTGAGTCACCTAGAGTCAGCTTTGTAAATAGTGCAAGGTGTTCTTTTGTAGAGGATATTAGCTAAGCCCTACCGCTAAAGTGATTATAATTACAAAACGTAATGGCCTCCAAGTAATTACCATGGGGACTGTGTTCTAGGAACCCCTGAGCTAGAGAAGAGATGGGTAGGCTGTGTCATTGTGAAGGGTTAAACTCTGTTGATTGCTGGGTGTGGTGGTGCAGTACTCGGGAGGCAAAAGCAGGTGGATTTTTGTGAATCGGAGGCAGCCTGGTCTACAAAATGAGCTCCAGGTCAGCCAGAGGTAGATAGTGAGACCCTGTACCAAACACAAACAAACACTCCAGTGGCCACTTCAAGAGACACAGCAATGAAGGAAATGGTACCAGGTGATGGAGTTGATGTGGTAACCCCTAAAAAGCTGAAGATGATGCTGAAGAAGATGCTGAAGACGCTGAAGATGGTGAAGACGCTGTGCTATCCAATGATTGCAACTGTTCTTTCTGTATCACCTTACAATGAAAGCATGTGTCCACATGCCTTGTTCTGTTCAGGGCTCCTAGGAAATTAGAGAAGGCAGTGCTGGTTTTATAGAACAGGAGGAAACTGAGGGTCCAACATGTGCCTGGGAAGCATCCCAAAAAAGCCTGCAATTCTCAGCATCTGTGACTGGACACTGACAGGAGCCGGGCAAACAAGGAAAACTGCCTGGATACTGAGAGGTTGGGATGAGCTGCCAGCTGGATATGTCGAGCAGGCACCAGAACATGTAGCCTGAGAGGTCAGAGTTGAAGGCAGAGTTTTCAGAGGGCACCATTAACACCACCAGGGCAGAAAAAACAGACAGCCAGTGCAAAAGGACACAGAGGAAAGCAAAGCAGAGAAGCTTGGGAAGATGCCCATATTTAGAAATCAGGAAGGAGCCAAACTGTAGATGTGAAAAAGCCAAGGAGGGGCATTTCCTGAGACTAAGATGGGTCGGTGAGTAACAAGGGCTGGATAAACAGCCAGGAGAGTGGAAAAGTCTGAATGGAGGGGGTGGGGGGCTGGGATGGAGAGGTAGGGTGGGGAAGGGAACCAGTGGCAGGGATTTAGGTGTGTGTGTGTGTGTGTGTGTGTGTGTGTGTGTGTGTGTGTGTGTGTGTTGCAGATCTGAAGAGTTACCAACTGGGGTTGGACTTCAGCGGCTGAAGGGAAGGACACTTGGAAGCAAACTTTGCTTAGTAAAATAGAGTGGCAAATAGCCACTCTATCCTGACAGAGAATTTTTGCACAGGTTTCATGCAGATACAACTGTTCTTCCTGTGGAAGTGGGCCCAAGATGTTTCTGAAATTAGTAGCCTCCCAGGGCAAGGGAGTGAGGCAGCTTTCTTCAGTCTGAGTACAGGTCAAATAGGCAATGCTGTCAGATTGGTCTCTCTCTCTCTCTCTCTCTCTCTCTCTCTCTCTCTCTCTCTCTCTCCTTATATACACTTTTATTTCTTATGTCCCTCTCTACCTCTTTCATATATATCCTCCTCTTCCTCCTCTTCCTCCTCCTCTTCCTCCTCCTCCTCCTCCCCCTCCTCTTCTTCCTCCTCCTTCTTCTTCTGGATCTCACGTAGCCTAGGCTGCCCTCTAATTTCTTATATAGCCACAGATGGCCTTGAGCTTTTGATCCTCCTGCATTCCCCTCTCAAGGGCAGGATTGCAGGTGTGTACCACAACAGCAGATTAATTATATGCTGGGGATCAAAATTAGGTCTCTGTGAATGCTAGGTGGGCACTCTCTCCATTGCATACAGCCTTAGCCCTCAGAGCTTTGAGGCTGAGCTTACAGTCAAAACAGCAAGTATTGTGTTACTAGCCCTCCCACTTCCATCGCTTGGGCCTCCAAAGCAGGAAGTACTTGCCAGGGACCCCCATCCCATGTTTCTCCTGTGTGCATTGGCAGCAGGAGAGAATGACCTGCGGAGTTCCTTGGAGCACTGCAGTAAATGGTCCTCTGGAGAGAGGCGGGGCCTTGGAGGTGACAGGATGAGAGATGCAGCGTTAGACTGATAAGCATCTCTGGAGAAAGCTGCCGAGCCCTCCCCTTCCATGTCCTAGGTCCTAAGGTTTGGTTTGTATTAGAGTGGAGGTGGGGAGAGAGTCACAGGCTAAGCATAGTGCGATAGTATGAGTCCACTGAGCAGGGCTCTAACATGCAAGCTAGGGGTATAGAAAAACTGTTCTGTTGAAGGCAGTCCCCACCCCAAGGAGCTCACAGCTGCCAGACTAAAAGGCCAGACATATGGTCTCTTACTTGTATTTGGCACACAAATATTTGGGAAAACAAAATTGAATTAGAAAACCAACACAAGGCTCTAAAAGAGAAACAGTGGATATTACCCACGAGATCCTAGGTAACCACTCCAGGGACAAACACGTCACTGACGTCACTGTATCCAGTGCAAATAAAACGCAATAGCTGGACACGGCAGGGATTGTATGAGAAACAGCCAAGCAAGACTGTCACGAAAACCCAGAGATGCTGGAAAGTGGCAAGGCTTGGGGTTCCTGAAGCTTCCTTTTTATAGACTTGCTTAGGTTCACGTTGAAGTGGTGTGGGAGGAGTCATAGTGGAGGAACGAGACCCCCAGGAGGGCATTCCAAACAGGGAGGACAGCACAGGTGAGGGTCAGAGGCATAAATGTGTGTTCTGTATTGAGGCCCAGTGAGGACTGCAGCTGAATAGCGGGGAGCCTTAGATCTATTCCCGTGTGCGGGCTTAGAGGCCAACCTAGGTGTCTGCATCTTGTTTTATATGTCGAGGGGAGTTTAGGGCAGGGATTCTCATTCCTGTTCACATCTGTGTGGATTAAACGAATTAATCCAGGTTAATTTCTTGGAACAAAGCTCAGTGTTTATTATTATAGCTGTGGTTTGTCTCCCAAAGGAGCCGAAAGGGTCTCGAGGACAGACAGGATGACATCTTCCAGAGAAGCAGGGACATGGATGTGTTCAGCTAACCCAGACTTCTAGGGTCACAGAAGGTTCCCCAAAGTAAACCATGACCTCTCTGAGTCCTTGAAGATTAATCAGGTGGGAAGAAGGGGATATCTGGAGTGGAGGCTGAAAGGAAGAAAGAAAGTTCCAGACAAAGGCAAAAGCATATAGTAAAGCTGTAAAGAAACAGTGTCGCGAGGGGTGTCTGTTTTGAAAGCAAATGGCAAAGTGATTATAGCAGCCACACAGCAAGGTTGTTCCATACAAGATCAATCGGCAAAGTTAATATAACCTTTACATATGTATCAGTAATGAACAAGTAAAATTGGGACTAGAAACACATTTTCAGGGGCTGAGAAAATGGCTCAGAAGGTAAAGGGCTTGCCACGTAAGCCCGAGGATCTGAGTTCTATCCCTAGCACACACATTAAAAACAAAGCTGTCTGCAGTGGCACATGTAATCCCAGTGCTGGGAGGCAGACAGGAGGGCCCTAGAACTGCCTGACCAGCCATGTTAGCTAAACTGGAGAGCGACAGATTGAGTAAGAGATCCTGTTTCAACAAATAAGATGGAAAATACTCAAGGAAGACATGGGATATTGATGTCTGGCCTCTACACCCGCACACATGCAGATGTGTGTTCACCACCCACCCTGAAGTGTGTATTAGCATCCCCCAAAATGAACTACTTAGGTATAAGTGCAACAAATGATGTGCAAGATCTGTATTAGTAAAACTATAAAATCAAAGAACTCAATAAAGAAAGCTATACCGTGTTCAAGCATAGGTAGGTTCCTGATTGTCAATATTTTGGTCTTTATAACTTGATGTATACAGATTCAATGGGATCTCAATAAAAAAATCTCAGGAAGTTAATTCTGTGTATATAAACAAATTGATTCTGAGGTTTATATAGAGAATATATCTATATCTATATCTATATCTATATCTATATCTATATCTATATCTATATCTATATCTATATCTATATCTCCTAGGATAGCTATCCCATATTGAGTACCTAGGATAGCTGAGTAGAAAACCAAAGACGGAGGATTGACCAGTCTGATTTCAAGACTTACTGAGCAATGACGGAGACCAAGGCCCTGCAGCAATGGTGTGAGAACAGATCAGTGGAACAGAATAGAGACCCAGATACAGTCATTTGACTATCAGCAAAGGAGCAGAGAGGGTCTTCAGTAAACCATGTTGGGACAAGTTCACAGCCACCTCCAAAATCTAACTGACTTCACACAAATTCACTTAAAATGAACTACAGACTTAAACATAAAATTAAATGCTATACAGCTACCAGAAGGCAACACAGGAGAAAATAAAGACGACTTGAGGTTTAGCAATGACCTTCTAGCTATAACACTATAAGCATGACCTAGGAAGAAATGATTGAGAAGCCAGGCTTCATTGAACATTCGCTCTTTAAAAGACCTCGAGAGGAAATGGAGAGATAGCTCAGTCGTTAAGAGCACTGACAGTTCTCCAGAGGTCCTGAGTTCAATTCCCAGCAACCACATGGTGGCTCACAATCATCGGGAATGGAATCCAATGCCCTCTTCTGGTGTGTCTGAAGAAAGCTGCAGTACTCATATATACATAAAATAAATACATAAATCTTTAAAAGACCACGAGGAAATAATCTGTACACAAGGGGGGTGTTTGCAAATCATAGCCAGTAAAAGAATTGATAACCAAAATAAATAACAACAAAAAACCTCTAAAATTTCAACAATGAAAAAAAAATAAACCAATTAATCTGCTAATGGGTGAGCTACCTCATGAAAGAAGACATGCAGACCACAAAGAAATATCTGAAAAGATGATCCAGAACCCAAGACATAGCTCAGCTCAGTTCTAGGCTTAGAATTTGCATAGCATATACTGGATTTGACCCACAAAACTGTGGGAGGGAGAGGGAGAGGAAGGGAGAAGGAGAGAGCAAGAAAGAGAGAGAACCACATATCATGAGGCAATTGCAAATTCAAATGATAATGAGATATCACTACACATCTATCAGAATGGCCAATATCCAAAATTCTGACACCACCAAATGTTGGCAAGAATATGGAGCAATAGAAAATCTCATTCATACTCCCCCCTTATACCCAGAAATTATATTCACTTCCTTGTTATTTATTCAAATGAGTCAAAAACATATCCACATAGAAACTGTACACAGATGTTTGTAACAGCTTCCTGTATCACAAGACTCGGAAGCTCTCGCTTTTCAGTGTGTGTATAAATAAAGTATGGCTCACCCAGATAATGGAATTATCTGAATGAATTATCTATCATTCAGGGCTAAAAATGAACTATCAAGCTGGATGGTGGTGGCACATGCCTTTAATCCCAGCACTCAAGAGGCAGAGGCAGACAGATCTCTGTGAGGTTGAGGCCAGCCCGGTTTATGGAGTGAGTTTTAGGATAGCAGAACTACACAGAGAAATCTTCTCTCAAAAAATCCAGAAGGGCAGCTATCAAACCATGAAAAGGTCACTCACATTGCATGTTATGAAGTGAAAGAAGTACAGTATGATGCTAACACATGGTATTTTGAAGACAGTAACAAGTTCAACAGTTGTCAGAGGTTGTGAAGAGGGTAATATCTGGGACACAGGAGACTTTTGGAGTACCAAAACTGTTGCACATGGTATGATGGAGATCATATGTCATTAAACATTTGTTATAACTTACAGAATACATGGCAAAAAGGGACTGTAATGCAAACTCTGGCCTTTGGATGACAGTATGTGAGTTGTCACAAAAGCAACACTGTGGTGTGAAATGCTGGAAGAGAAAGAAGTCACACATGTATGGGGGCAGAGAGTGCATAGAAGCTTTCTTATTTTTCTGTTATTGCCATAAAAGTAGTATTAAAATATTTATTTTGTGTATATGAGTGTTTTGCCTGCATCTGTGTACCTGGTGAGAGTGCAATGCATACAGAGGCCAGAAGAGGGTGCTGGATCCCATAGAACTAGAGTCGCAGATGGTTGTGAGCTGCCACGTAAATGCTAGAAATTGAATTCAGGTCCTCTGAAAGAGCAGCAAGTGCTCTTAGCCACTGAGTCCTCTATCCATTCCTCCCCCAAATACAGCTTTTAAATGAAAGAAAACAGGCAATTGATGATTATGGAGCCATGGCTGCCACATAGACTCCAAGCCTTACTGAAGTGCGGCCCAGGGTCACCAATGTGTCTAGGATGTCTATGGCTAGACAACCTGGAAACACAGAGACTGAGCACGCTAAGCTGGAGCAGAAATAGGCTAGAAGGCTTGATACACTGCTTGGTTGTTAGTTAGCCCTGCAGCCTCAGGCAGGTGATAGTTTCCCCTCTGTCTGACTCTAGGGTCTATGTTCCTCATGCCCACGAATGGCTTGGAGGCCTTATGTCCTCAGCAAGCTACCGACCTGGCAGCGCTTGTCTCCGGACCTGTGCTCTGGGACCCAGAACTTGGAAACTCTGGCTCTCTGGTACCCAAACTTGACAAGTAACCACTGAAGACCACATGGGCAAACTCAGTTCTTATAATTCATAAGGTCCAGCAGACAGTAAAATCCTAATTGCTGATGGAATCCCCATGGCTGGCTGGGGACTGTCATCCTTGGGACCCTTTGGCTCTCTAAGGGAGCTGCAGCTCAGATATGTAAGCTCAGCCCAAGAGAGTGGGTGCTGTGCCCTGCGGTCAGGTGGCTTGGTGGGACAGAAGTCTGGATGGTCATTTGCTAGTGGCTAACAGATAGCTGCAGGGTCCAGCATTCCAGAGGGACACTACAAGGCTGAGTGAAGTCTCGTCTGTCCTACCCTCTGTTACCAGCTCCCATAATGCTGTGGGCTGAGTGCCCAGTGGATCTTGGAGGGCCCCCATCCTGGGAAAGGGAGCCACTCTGGCTGTCTCTGCTCAGGAGTCTCTAGTGGGTTTCCCTTTCTTCAGATCAGGGTTGGACAAGCTTTAGCAAAACATCTTGGTGCTGACTAAATCAATTAGATTCTGACAAGAATAAATCTTTTTGGTTTGTGAAGACAATATCAAAAGTGCAGAATTTCTGGTAAACGAGAAAAAAGGAAAAACCCTGAGTATTTTTCTTAAGGGCAATGAATTATGCTCTCCTTGTTGTGTTCTACAGACGAATTACTCAACCAGCTTGCTGTTTTAATTAACCCAGCTAATAACTTCCCTGCTGGATTCCCTTGTTCATAACTTCTTGGTTTCACATAATAACGTGTTTGTTTCTTCCTTTGTGCCCTAATGAAATGATAATAACCTTCCCTGGCATCCATTTCATCCGTAATATCCGGAGATTTCATTAATATAAACCCTCTTTCCATCTGCTCTCATTCCTTTTAAAGGAAACATTTCTGTGTTCTCTTTCCCTGTCTTCTTTAAGGAGGCTCAGCTAATCTCCCTTCTCCAGGAAGAATCCTTCTGTGTGGCTTCCCCAGGCTGACAAGGCTTGGCACAGGCTCCCTGGGGAACACAAGGGCCTGGAGTTGCTAACGTCTTTTGGGGTAGGGGTTGAGGTAGAAGACTTCAGGATGTTGAGAAGAGCTTTTTGCCCAGGTTTTAAGAGAGTGGGAACCAGTTAATACCAGAAGCAGTGTACAAGAAGGGTAGGAGGGGTAGGAGCAGAAGTGGCTCTGAGATCAAGGAAGACGTGTAGTTAGGGAAGATATTCAGAGAAAGTATGGCTGGCAGAGTCCATTAGTGCTCAAAGTGCCACTGTACTGAAGACCTATTGTGTGACTGTGTGACCTGCAAACTTGGTCCTTCTGATCCTTTGCTATATAGGTGTCACCTGGATACCCACATGGCTAGGGACCCTAGTTCTGCCCCTGAAGAGTCCCACACTGGAGATACCACCCAAAGCACCGACAAACCCAGACCCTAAGGATATATGTTGACCATGTCTATCCTGAATGTCACAGGGAGGGGAACTTGCAGCTAAGTGGCAGGCAAAGGCACTCCTCCCCTGTGAACATGCTTTTTGCTACCAGCTAACCTAGAAGCCCTCCAGGGGTAGTTGAGTCTCCTGGCGGTTGTGTCTTAGAACAGCTCAAGCCTTTGAACCAACCAAGCTGAAGGAAAAGCAGAGACCTAAAAACCCAATCAACCAAGAGAAATCTACCTGAGGTAGCAGGGGTGTCAGGCAGGGACCTGTACAGCTCCTGGGGTATGAAAGCTCTGTAGAGCTCTAAAGCTTGTGGGAAGATGGCTGGGCCCAGCTCTAGCCTGTCTTCTGGCTACTGCCTCCTTGGCACAGCACACCAGCATGCCTGCTTACTTAAAGGGTCTTCCTAGAAGCCCATGTTTGGAAACAGGCTAGGGCAGCCTCACCTTGTTTCTTTCCATCTCACCCAGCCACGTATGCCCAGTAGGCAGAGCTACTATGGCTGTCGCAGCCCCTCGGTTGCCTCTCTGTCCCTCCATGCTAGCAGGATGTGGACACTGCCAATACCATCCTCTGATAAGGGGAGGGAGCAGGAGGACCTTTGTCACCCAAAGCAGCTTCTCTTCTTTAGGTCCCTAAGAATAAGGGGCCATGCCCTTATTAAGCATGCTGTGCCTGTTCTGCCAGGCTCGCTGTGCCATCTTGATGTCCCGAGTTAATATTTGATGTGTGAGTGCTCACCAGTGACCGTGACACTGTGGAAGCTGCAAGGAGGAAGTGTCATGGCGAGAGCCCTGGGACACATATGCTCAGTTACATACGGTCTCAATGGGGTGCCACGGTGGCCAGTCCTTGATTCTCACCAGTGCAGTGAGTTGCAGTGTATTGTTGATGGCTTCAGTGGCCTTGACTCTGGCTCCATAGTCAGCCCAAAGGACATAGACAAGGCTGCCATCAACTGCAGGTGGAAGTGAGCAGGTGCTTGTTTGCACTCTGACAAACTGGGCTTCTTTGCTTCATTAGGATCACATGTTGGGCTTCAGGCTCAATGCTCAGGAGACCAACCCTAGCCCAAGGGGGCCATGAATGCCCAGGAAACCTCTCCAGGGACAGAATCCCCATGATATCTCCTTTGGGAAATTTGACAGATTCTTACAATTCTCTTTTAATTCATAAGAAGGTGTGGTAGGCCCCATCCAGAGGGGGTGACCTCTGAACTTACCTACCAAGCCCATTCCAACCAGACGATCTGCCAGGCAGTTAACACACATATTCTGTGACCATGAGAGGAAGAAAAGCCACCTGGCTCCAGAGGGATCGGAGCCCAGGGCTTTGTGCCAACCACCTACTATCAAGACTCAACTGGTAAGCTGTCACTACTGCAACCCAGCCTTCGTTCCCTGCAGTCAGGATTCTCATACGCTCTTGAGGCCAAAAAAAGCCAAGTGAAAGGATGTGGCACCTGGCAAAGGCCACAGCTGCCTCGAATGTCTGCTGTGTTATACTTAGTACGCTCTGGGCCCAGATACCTCACCCCTGCCCTATTGCCCCATCCTGGAACCTCCTCCAGGCAGCTCCTTAATCCCACCCTTCCTCTCTTCACCCTTCTCCCTATGTAGCCTCTGCCCTACTCTACTTCCCTGCTCAAGGGTTAAGGGGTAGCCCCAGTCAGGCTTTACGTGGGTTGTACATTTGACAGGATTTAGAAATCACCTTGGAGACTATTCTCTGGGCATGTCTGCAAGATTAGGTTAGCTGAGGTGAGAAGACCCACCTCACTGCTGAATTAAAAGGAGAAAACAAGGGTTGGAGAGATGGCTCAGTGGTTAAGAACCCTGACTGCTCTTCCAGAGGTCCTGAGTTCAATTCCCAGTGATCACATGGTGGCTTGCAACCATCTGTAATGGGGTCCGGTGCCCTCTTCTGGTGTGTCTGAAGACAGCTAGCTATGGTGTAGCCATATACATAAAATAAATAAATGAACCACACACACACACACACACATACACACACACACACACACTGAACTCCACATTCATCTCTCTGGTTCTTGGCTGCAGATGCAGTGTGGCCAGCTGGCTCAAGCTCCCACCCCCATGTCTTCCCCACCATGATTGGGAATGGACTGTACCTTTGAACTGCCAGTCCAAAAAACAAACAAAACAAAACAAAAAACCCAAAACCTTCCTTCCAGCTGTCAGGTGTTTTGTCATAGCAACAAGACAAGTTACTAATATCCACTCAAAGAACACATAGACAGGAAGAGTAGGAAGTCTAGACAGGAGGTTGGTCCACCTGCAGATCGGGCTTTGAACACCCTCAGGTTCTATTCCCTATTCTCTCTGTCATCCACTTCTCAAGGAAGACCTCTCCTCATCCCAGACTGCTGGGATTGGATGTGATAGCCAGACTCTCATAGCTTTGTCACTCTATCTTCGGAGGCCAAGATGTCATCTTCAGCTGGGTTACTTTACTATGTCCTTTGTTACAGAAAAAAAAAAAAAGCCTCTGTTTTCAAAAACACAATACTCACCCCACTCTCCACATTCCCATCCCAGTCCTGAGTTTGTATTTACAGCCCTCAAACACAGGCAGAAGGCAAGACACAAAAAGAAAGTCCCTTGCTACCAGCTACTCCCTTCTTATCAGATATTCCCTTACTACCAACTATTCTATTGCTATCAGATACTCACCTTGCTGCCAGCTATTCCTCTGCTATCTGATACTCCCTTTTCATCAGCTATACACACACTACCAGATACTCCCCTGTTACCAGCTATTCCATTACTATAATATACACCCTTTTAAATCATATACCTCATGTCCTTTCTGATCAATGCCTTATGACCATGATGGCAAAGCAAGGAAGAAAACAAATGAACCAAATGCCTACGGACCAAGTCCATCACTTGGGACCCACCGAGTTGAGAACAACATAGCTGGCCATCTTGATGGTCCCTTGGGTGCTCTAAGAGGACTCTCAAACACTACAGGTAGAACTTATCTTCCTCTGAGCTTGTTCATGACTTTTGACTTCTATTGTTAGCTTTAATGTTTTTGTTTATTTGTTTGTTTTGGTTTGGGTTTTGTTGTTTTATTTTTTTTTTGAGACTTGCCTTTGATATGCAGGGTGGCATCCATTTGGGTGTGGTTTTGTCTGATACATCTCTTTTCCTCATCTTTATTCTCATCCCTAACATCACAAGGAAGCCGGCTAGACTTCCCAGCTATTTTAACACCTTCCTTAAAGCCCCGCATAAAGCTTCAGGATTAAGCTCCTACAACAGCTTTTATCTTGCCACTCTTCTGCTCAAATCCTTGTTGATCCCTCTATCAGTTCTCAGAGTGTTTGAACTTCCTGGCTTGACTTTCAAGGCATACGTATTGTGGGTCTGGTCATACGTCTACCTCACATGTCTATTTTCCAGACACATGATTTCCAAACATACTTCTCAACATTGCTCGTTTTGGCCATCAGTCCCT
This sequence comes from Arvicanthis niloticus, assembly GCF_011762505.2. NCBI lineage: Eukaryota > Metazoa > Chordata > Mammalia > Rodentia > Muridae > Arvicanthis > Arvicanthis niloticus. The sequence goes on along the minus strand of NC_047671.1, from coordinate 51,402,753 downwards.
TTCTTTGGGGACACATAGGCATTGATAGGGCATAGCCATGGTTTCTTTCTTTCTTTCTTTTTTTTCCCCTTCCCTTCTCCCTCTCGCTTGGCCCTGCTCACACTGGCCCAAAGGTTTGTTTGTTTATTTGTCTACTTGTTTATTTATTTAATGTAAGTACACTGTAGCTGTCTTCAGACACCCCATAAGAGGGCAGCAGATCTCATTACAGATGGTTGTGAGCCACCATGTGGTTGCTGGGATTTGAACTCATGACACCCAGAAGAGCAGTCAGTGCTCTTAACTACTGAGCCATCTCACCAGCCCCATAGCCATGGTTTCCAAAGAACTTTCTACAGAACAGAGCCAGATGTTGCTTCCCTCCAGTGACAGCTTCAATAATCACACCACATCTTCTACTGAAATGATTTCTCTGGCTTCACTGACCCTCACTAGACTGTACAATTAACTGATGGCAGCTTTCTCCATCTGCTTCCTAGCACTTAGTGGGTGTCCATAGTGCTTGTCAGGTGAATGAAAGCGTCTGAAGGCAAGAGAACAGATGAGAGCAGTGGGACACATGTCTCCCAGCCTGTGAACCACAGTTCTGTTAGCGCCACTCCAGCGCTGACCCCCAACCCCGCCAGCTGGCTACCAGTAGGCTTTTCTCTAAAAGCTTTTACAACAGGGTGATTTCTGTCCTTGCTCAAAAGTCTGGATACAACCTGAGCAACACAGGAAAGTACTTCTGAAACAAGCAAGCAAGCAAATGAATTAAAATGAACCAAAGGACAAGGCGCTCCACTTGGAGGCTCACCTCTGCAATCCCTGCGCTTCAGAGGTAGAAGCCAGAAGGTTATGAGTTCAAGGCCAACTTGGGCTGCATAGTGAGATTTTTGTCTCAAAAAAAAAAAAAAAAAAAAAAAAAACAAACCAAAAGAAGCAAATACCACTGCCAACTAAGGGCTGGGAACACTCCTTGAGTATTCAAGACCACAACAAACAACAAAACAATCAAGAACTGTCCAACAGTGGCTTTTCTACTTGGTACCACCCAGGTTCCCCACGAAGGCCATCCTCCCATCGACTGTTGTGTCACCCTGTCAGTGAGAGGAATCATCTTGCTATTTCAATCAATTTTCACTCTGCCTTGGATAAAAAAATGGGGGAGGGGGAGGGAATCACCAAATAGGATAGCTTCCCTCAAACAGAGTGAATTTGTCTGAATTCATAATGATATTCATTAGTATGAGCCATTTCAACACAATTCTTAACCCAGGACATTCCTTTCAGCTTTAGAGAAGGCTTCTGAACCAATAATTCAGCATGGTGGTTTGTGGGTTTGTGGGACAAACCAGGATTAGAGTGTTTTTCCGTAGCACTCTCTCTCTTCCCTCCCACTCTTAGAGAGGACTGGGTTGACCCCCTCTAAGACCTAAGCAAAGAAGCAGCCTGACAGAGAACTCCTTTCCACACATTTCTCTGAGGTAATGAAAGTGAACAAATGATACATCACAACACAAAGGCAAGAGGGGTTCTGTTCCTGTCTGTAGACGCTGGGGTAACCGTAGTCATCGGCTAGACACCGGAAGCCAGAGATGTCCTAAAGAATGGCCACACAGGGTAGTGTGTTTATATTGTATTAGTTATGAGCAGGTATGTTTGTAAAATGAGAGAGAGAGAGAGAGAGAGAGAGAGAGAGAGAGAGAGAGAGAGAGAGAGAGAGACTTTGGGTTGTGCCTCTCCAGGCAGGAGGTCTGCTTTCCATGTCTGCCTCTGAGGATGAGACTCAAACTCATTGGCTTGCAGCTCCTCATTGCTTTTCTCCCTGCTCATGGCCACAGCTGGCAGACGGGGCTGGGGAAAATCACCAGAGGGAAAACAAAGGCCAAGTGAGCTGCCAAGGAGGTGTTCCGGGATCAGAGACCGGGTGCCGGTCTAGCCATTATCTCTTTAGATGGTAACTTTAGAATCCCTCTCTGATTGTTGAAAGGTGATGCCGCACACCTTTGGTCCCAGCACTGGGGAGACCGAGGCAGGAGGATCTCTGAGCTTGAAGCCAGCATGGTCTATAGAGAGAGTTCCAGGACAGCCAGGACTACTCAGAGAAACCCTGTCTCTCTCAAAAAAATTACTCTTTGATCATCCTGAATCCTTAGTTTGTCCACATATAAAATGAACACTAGATCTACCTTATAAGCTGTCACTAAGGACTAAATAAAATGCCTCAAAGTGCTCAGTAGAAAAACTGTCATACTGAAGGAACTCAGCTTACGACATTCCAGAGGATAAACATTTCTCAAACCCTGATGGCACTAATTATATACTTAGGAATATGAATTATATAAAAATTAGCAAGCAACAGGACATAATTCAGCACAAGATTGTGGGATATGAGTGGAAGTCCCTAAGAAGGATGTGAAGAGAAGAGACAGGGAAAGGCCTCTGTCTGTAGACCAGTGGACGGTGCTGGGGCCATGCTGAAAGTGTGGCGTTCAAAGGCCAAGTGTAAACCTGGTCTTGTTTCATTTTACTTTTCTTTTACTGTCCTGTTTCTATGACAATGTAACAATGCCTTAGTTATCCTCTGATGCTGGGGTAAGACACTATGACCAAGTCAACTTATAAAAAGAAAGTCCACATATCCTTCTAATTTCTTGAAAACATATAAGAATATTTAAAGCAAAAAGCATAATGCCAATGTTTTTTATTGGATATTTTATTTTACATTTCAGTTGTTATCCCTGTTCCTCATCCCTCCCATAACCCCCCTATCTCATCCCTCCTTTTTCTTTTTGCTTTTATACTATTTTAATTACATGCAAGTATTAAGGTCAGTTCTAGGTTGAGGAACTAGCAATATAATAGATGCAAATAGTCAAAGAACAAGCAAGGCAGTAAACGAAGTCCCATGATCAATCTCGTGATCACTATTTCTAAGGGCTTATCAGAATGACCAAAATATCTGAGCCTACTTCCCTGTCCTAGCCCAAAGTTTTTTTTTTTTTTTTTTTTTGGTTTTTCGAGACAGGGTTTCTCTGTGTAGTCCTGGCTGTCCTGGAACTCACTCTGTAGACCAGGCTAGCCTCGAACTCAGAAATCCGCCTGCCTCTGCCTCCCAAGTGCTGGGATTAAAGGCGTGCGCCACCACTGCCCGGCCCAAAGTTATTTTCATGCCTGAAGCCTACTTCTTTGTTGTAGTCTAAGATTTAGATCCCTGCCTGAAACTACTTCCTTGTTAATGGTTTTAATGGTTGTAGATGACATATGTCTGACTACAGCCTGGAGGGCTGTTTAGCAGCAGATGGGCATGTATACTTTTATTAGGATTCTATGTCTTACATGAAGTAGTCCTAGTACTTTGAAAGAGACTGAGTTGGACTTTAATAAAAGCAACATAGGGCTGGGAAGATAGCTCAGTGGGCAGGAGAATTTGCTTGCAAGCATGAGGATCTGAGTGTGAATCCCAGAACCCATGCCAAAAGCTTGGCAAGCTGTACATGCCTGTAATCCTAACATTATGGAACAAAGACAGTTAGCCTAGCCAAAATGGTGAGCTTTCAGTCCAGAGAGACATCATACCTCAAGGTAATAAAACAGAGAGCTATATAAAAGAAGTAATTTGCTCTGTTCTCTGAATGTATATGCAAGAGCATGCCTACACATTGACATGTATGCACAACACACGTGGACCACACACACATACACAGACACAGAGAGAGAAGAGAGCAAGAAATTAAAAACAAAGAGTGATACTTAATTGTGAAGAAATTACATACACATATATCAAAATATATGATGCAATTAATTAAAGATCTAAATGAAAAAGTAGAAAAATCCACAATAGCTAGAGATACTAATGTGTTTCTACAGACAACCAATATCCACTCAGAAAGGATATGAAAGGAATGAATGTCAGTTACGAACTGCCTTAAGCTGTTATGCTTACAAAGGGTATATGCAAAAAATATAAAAACTATGCAAGGAATGTTCAATATGGACAACATATTCATCCACAGAGTAAGATCAATAGGATATATTGCATTATATAGAAATTAAATGTATTTCTATGTACTGAGGACATGAGGCAATTTTAGGATAATGATTAGATTACATTATGACCAAAAGCTAAGTAAATTTAGTAGCATCAAAATTAGGAAAAACCTAGGGAAAATTTTAACAGAAAAATGTGTAAAAGTACATGCTGGTAAGTATGAGGAGAGTGATCTAAAGAAATAGAGTAATATTGTGTATTCATTCACCCAAATAATAAAATGAAATTCTTTCTAAACTGGTCTATGGATTGAATGAAATACAGTCACAATCCCAGCAGGCTGGCTTAGTAAAACACAACAAGCTGATTCTAAAATGCATATGGACATGCAATGGATCCAAAGTGGCCAAAGAAATTTTGGGAAGAAGAAAAACGTTGGAGTGTCTGTTGTCTGGTTTAAGACATCCTACGAAGCTATGGTGAGCAAGGATGTGGTGAGCAGGAAACAGTCAGCTGGTCCTGATGAAGACCCTAAAGCAATGCAAGGCAGCTCTGTTCAACACAGTTCTGGAACAACTGTATCACCATACTTAAAAAAGAAGGAAGAGAGGGAGGAAAGAGGGAAGGAGTGAGGAAGAGAGGAAAAAAGGAAGGAAGGAAGGAAGAGAGGAAGGAAGAAAGAAGGAACAAACAAACTTTGGCCTTTCAGACACACCATATACAAGTAACTCAGAATGGGCTGACTGCTGGAAGGGTCAGGGAGATGGCTCAGCTCATAGAGTGCTTGCTGAACAATTATGAGGACCTGAGTTTGGTCCCTAATAACCGAGCCCTGTGCAGTGGTGCACTCATGCAACCTCATCCCTGGGAAGGCTGCCATAAGTGGTTCCCTGGGGTTTCTGGCCAGTCAGCTTAGGTGAATCAGGGAGTCCGAGGGAGTGAGAGACCCTGTCTAAAAAACAGGACAAGATAGATGGCATCCTGAGAAAGGACCCCAATGTTGTACTTTAGTTTCTGTGTATGTATGTACACCGTCTTCCTGCCCTCCAAAAAGCACGCTCACATTAAATGGATCCTAGACTGAAATACAAGAACTGAAACTACAAGACCTTTGGGGACTAAGTAGAAGAATTCTTGATGATCTTGGGTTTGGCAATGATTTCTTCAATAGGGCTCCAAATGTATGCAATATTAAAGAAATAAAAAAATTAGCCTCCACAATGAAAAACTTCTGTTCTTCAAACAACAGTGCTATGAAACTGAAAACCGCAGGTTTGAGAGAAATGTACAAGACAGATCTGAAAGAGGAATTATGTCTGAAATACATAGAGCACTCATAACTCAGCAATATGAAGACCAACAAGGCAATCAAAAGTGGGCAAAGATATAAACACACATTTCACAAAAGAAAAAAGAAAAAGAAATATTAATGGTCAATAAACACATGGAGAGAAGCATGGCAGCATTCGTCATCAGGGAAATGCAAATGAAAACCACAGGACTCACCATGCACAACCACCAGAGCCAGTGCAATGAGAGGCATCGTGATGGTTAGGAGGGATGCAGAGTGCTGGGAAGGCGAGCTGCTGCCGGGAGAGCTGAATGCTGAGTTCGAAAGCTTGCTAAGCTGTAAAGCACAGAGCCACATTGTGCAGCTGCTCCGTTCATAATCTCTCCTCGAAGAGAAATAATATGTCCACACAAAATGCTGCCCGCAAATGTCCATAAAAGCCTTATCCCCCAGCGCGTAGCATAGGCAAGCACTGTACCCCAGTGGAAATAATCCAAATGCCGATCAATCAAATGGAGATGATAGATGAATGACTAGATGACAGACAGAGAGACAAATAGACACATAGGGGAGTACCGTTTAGCAATAAAGAAAGGGGAACTATTGATTCGTGTAATAATGAGGCATATCAGAAATATGTTTAGCAACATAAATAAAACACACTTGAGTATGTGCTGTGTAGTCTTATTTAAATGAAATTCTAGAAAGGCAGAGTGGAAATAAATTAGTGATTGCTTAGAACATGAGGGTTTGGGGGTGGGTAATAGAAGCGCTTTACGACTTGGTTGTGGACATTTGACTAAACTCACTGAATTACTTTTTTAAAATTGATGAAGTGTATTGTGTTGATTCTGTGACAATAAGAAAAGGAACATGAGGCTGCTCTGTAAGGTGCGTATGAAGTGAAGCCCAAAGGTTTTCAGTAAAAAAGAAAGACAGTCCTACACACAGGACTCAGAATGGACTGCAGTAGTTCCCTTATCAGTGGTTTTAATTTCCACGATTTTATTACTCATGGTCAACTGTAGTCCAAAAATATCAAATGAAAGATTTCAGAAACAGTTAAGTTTTAAATTAAAGACAGTTCTCAGTAGTATACTAAAATCCTTGCAGCGCCCCACTCTGTCAGCCAGTATTCACAGTGTCTACACTACCTTGTTAGTTCTCAGATAGCCAGGTCAGTTATCGGACCAGCTGTCATGACTTGTCATGACCCTTACCATGGCAACATTACCATGCCTCTGTCGCTCATGGCACTTCCCTTCATATAGGTCCTGCATTACTATGCATTGCTGCAAAAGGAAGTATATATACAGAGAAATAAGAAATTTCAAGAAACCACATCCATATAACTTTTATTAGAATATGCTGTTAATAGTACTCACTTAAAACATACCAATTCACTAATGCTTCTTAATCTCTTACTATGCCAAAAGGAAAAATAGTATACTTATGCCATATATAATACGATGTATGTATTGTATGGTACTCTATATATCATATATAGGTATACACACACATATGATTTGGTAATGTCTAGGCTTTGTGGTACTCACTGGGACGAATCCCCACAGATCAGAGAGGACTCTTGCATGCTTATTTGTTTCTCTAGGAAGACACAATCAGTGTCTCTGGTCCTCAGATAGCTGGAGGACTATTTCTATCATGTTCCTTAGAGGTAAGTACATTTAAAAAAATAACTGATTGAAAAGTACTGATAAAGAAGTCAGGAGTGTTGTGGAAGTTCACACAAGAGTGCTCTCTCTCACAGTAGTGGGAAATGTCAGCAAATACTTATGGAAGAAGTTGTCTCAACCAAGATGGAACAATAAGGAGTCAGCCAGGGGAAGGGAGGAGGGAAAGGAGGGCGTTACACGTGAGAGGAGGAATACGAGCAAAGATCCCACAGAGGGAGGAAGGCTGTGACACAGGCACTGCAGGGCTTCTGTAGGGTTGGAACAAGGATCTAGACAGATGGGCTCTGGGAATGCATGGGGCTAGGCTTCCATTCTGTAAGCTGGGAGCTGGTGGCTTTTTTTGTGAATGGCCAGTGGAAAGACACTAGATTTTGAGTTAAGAGACAAAATTAGCTTTTTGGTTGTTTTGTTGGCAGGTATTTACATTAAAAAAAAAAGTAAGAGTCTAACACTTCCATTGACAAAGTTTAAAATATTATAATTTTCTGCAATATAAATTAATGAGAATCATGGAATTTTTTTTGAGAATAGCATTTTGCCTAGTTGGGGTGTAATGTTAGTGGTTTTATTACCAAAAATCAATAATATACTCTCATACTCTCATCTGTTAATTCTGCTCTGCACTGAGAGACTAAGTATTTTTTCATAAAAGTTGAGAGCTTCTAGCTATTGATATCAACCTTTGAGCACATGATTCAATTAAGCCTATTCATCACAGGGAGGTCTTTACAGACTTATCTGATTTTTCTCTTGGAATTTGCATCCTTACGCTGCAGATAAATCAGTTCCCACTGAAGGTTGGGAGACTCTTGGAATGCTGTTAAATAAGTTTTGAAAGATGAAAGTTTCCCTCACATTTGGATCAGCACCTGAAGAAAACATGGCTGGAACATAGTTTGAGCCCAGAGACTATATTCCTAGGAGCCAGTGTGTGAGTGGGGCTCGTGGCAGCTGCTTCAGCCCGTGTTGGCATGATTAAGACAGAAGGAATCTTGGTGTGAGTCACTAGTATAGTCAAACTAAATAGTCAAACTGAATGTCACAAGCAAGCGTTCTTCTGTTTCATTAAGAAATAACAAGTCAGGACTGGAAAGATGACAGCTCAGGGGTTAAGAGCACTTTCTGTTCTTTTAGGATTGGACTTCAATTCCCAGCACTCATATTGTGTGGCTCACAACTGCCTGTGGCTCTGTGGGGACCCCATATCTCTGGCCTATTCAGGCACCAGCATTCATGTGTGTGTATGCACACACGTGCACATACACAGAGACACATATATCACACACAATTAAAAATAAAAAGAAATTTTAAAAAGAAAATATCAAGTCTACAGCAAAGAAGAGCAAATTTACAAAGCTGTTTTTCTTTTTCTTTTCTTTTCTTTTTTTTTTTTAATAAATCAGTGATTAAGGGCCATTTTTTCTCATTCAGGAAAAATGTCATCTCATCTCTGAGCAAAAAAAAAAAAAAAATCACAATAAAAATTGACTACTGTTAAGCCAGTGAAGTGCTACATAGATCGACATGCTAATGTTTTAGATCTTATTTCTAAAAAAAAGTCACAGGACAGTCAACTGTTAGGCTCCCAAAAGTGAAAGATGATTTCAGCACCATGCAACGGATTGAAACACTTTCCCCAACATCTCTGCAGATGAATAACACAAGGAATAACCATGGGTGTGAAATCTCTTCCATCTTTTCCACATTTTGTAGATTATCCCAACTAACCCTTTTAGTCTGTTCTACCTTTTTTTTTTTTTTTCCATCACGTGCTAGCAGGGTCGGCTCAGGAAGCACTGAGTGAATGTCCTCTCACCTGTGTGAGTCTCCTCACCCGTGGTAACTCTGGGTGAGACCACGTGAGCTCCGTGTGGGACCCCGTGGGGACTCCGTGGGAGACCCCACGCGCTCCGGGTGGGACCCCGTGGAGGCTCCATGTGGGACCCCTAGTGGAGACCAGGTCTTTATTCACTTCAAATTTGCCATCGCTTCCTCAAATGCTTAAAAACTGACCAATATTATTAACAGCTGTTGGCTCATTCAAAGCCAAGGAAAAGCAGTTGGAATCATCTGTCTTGTCTTTCAGTGTACTATTTATGTTGTTCTCGATGTCCTCAGCCCTTTGAACAACCATTCTTGGTGAAAGGCTAATAATCTTAAGTGAGTTGATTTTTCTCAGGGTGAATTCTTCAGCTGCTGCAGTCAAACACGATTTAATTAACTTACCACTTATAAACAGCTTTCTTTGCTCTGCTAACAAAAAAGCCTATTGGAAAGTTACTTTGGTTGCCGCCTGATTTTCTTTCCATATACTTTCTTTCTTTTCTTTCCTTTTTTTTGGGAGGGGTGAAGAAATTATGCTTCAATGAAATATTAAATTTTAAATTTTCTAGCTTTTCCAATTATTCCTTTTCTGTGAATTGGGACTATTGTGATGAATTTTTAATTTGGTAACTATTGATATATTCTGAGTTCTACTAGTATAGTTATGTCATCATGTAATAAATATAATTGTCACCCTATTCAATAACAAAATGATCTACAGCCCATTATACTTCAAAAGTGCGACACTGGAAGTCTATTCTTTTCTTCTTCTGTGGTTTTGACATTGGCCAGGGAACTGTGCCAGCACATTGGTGCATGTCTCATGAGATGTGAATGCCACTAACAGCGCTGCCAGGTAGATTGTTATTCGCTGTGCAGAGCATAATAAGTGGTCTTTATAGTAGCCACCCACCATGCTGCTGTAGTACAAAGCCAGGCTCAGAAAAGCACTGAATGAATGGCTAGGCTAGGCTAGGCCAGTAAAACTTGATCTATAGACACAAATTTTGCATTTTATAAATTTTTTTTTACATTACAAATATTCTTTTCTTTTTCACTGTTTAACCTATATAGGCAGCAGAAGTTAAATAACAGGTATGCATGTGGGTATGCTCACAATTCACAGATGACATGATCATCTGTATGGATTCAGGGTTCTTCCAAGGACACTACAAAGTTGGGTGTGGCAACACGTATTTGTAATCCCAGCACTTAGGAGGCTGAGGCAGGAGGATAGAAAGCTAGATGCCAAGAGAAATGTCCAGAAAAAGAGAGAAGGGTGAGCCAGGGTGGATTTCACTGGTGGAATACTTGTCTGAAACGAGGTTCTCACTTTGATTCTCAGCAACACACACACACACACACACACACACACACACAACTCGGAGGGGTGGGGAAGTAAAAGAAATGAACTCGTGTCTATAATATACAAAGACTGTACAACTCTACTACAACAACAATGAGTCTGGCTTACAAGATCTATTTAGGGGCTGCAGAGATGACTCAGTGGCTAAGATTGATTGCACCTCTTCCATCAGACACAAGCTTGGTTCTCATTTCCCAGATTAGGTGATTCACAACCACCTGTAACTCCAGCTCTGGGGGCTGTAACACCCTCTTCTGGCCTTCACAGGCACCTGCACATATGTGGCACGTACACACACACACACAAATTTTAAAAATAGTAAACAAAAAGTAGGTTTAAATTATTCTTTAAAGGATTTGAAACTGCCTTTCTCCAAAGAAGACACGGCCAATACACACATAGAAAAAGTTCATCAGCATTGATCATGAGGAGTTGTGAATGAAAATTCTAACAAGAGGCTATTCACACCTAGCACAATACTGGCTATTATTTTTAAAAGGCAGAGAACAACTAACCTGGCTGTTCCACTCTGGGTACACATCAAAAGGATCTTAATAGAAAGTCTTAAAGAGGTGCAACATTCTTCACAACAAAGGGTGAAAAATAACAAAAATGTTCACTAACAAACAAAGAAAATATGGCGTACACATTCAGTGGAATACTACTCAGCCCTGAAAAGGTACAAAATTTTGTTATGTTTTAAAATACTGATGAACTTTGAGAATATTGTACAAACTGAAGTAATATGGTTAAAAGTGTTGAATGATTACATTGGTATTCTTTATCTAAAGTAGTCAAGTTTATAGAGACTGGAAATAGATTGGTGGTTGCAAGTGTTGGGTAAGGAAGACAAAGTTTTTAAAGATTAAAAAGCATTCAGGAGATGTGTGATGGTGACAGTTATACAACATGTATATTTTCGATGCCAATTGGCTATATTCTAAAAACAATGACAGTGATGAGTTTTATGGCATGTATATTTGACTATGATAAATATTGGGGGGAGAAAATGGGTATTGGATTTGATAGCTATTTCTTCAAAGAAGTTACACATATGGCCAGAAAGCACATGAAAAGATGCCCAACATCAGTAGTCATTTACAGTGAGAAGTCCCTTCACAGCCACTAGTTTGGCTGGAATAGAAAAGAAACATAGTTACCAGAGGCTGAAGAGGTAGGAGAAACCGGAACCCTCACACACCACTGATGGAAAATGTAAGACGGCACAGTTGCTTTAGGAAACAGCCTGGCAGTTCCCTAAAAGATTAAACAGTCACCTGACAATGTGACACTACTCCCAAATGCTTCCATACCTAAGAGAAACCAAAACCTATGTCCTTACCAAATCTTGCACACAAATACTCATACAGCCATTGTGCATAATAGCTAAATAGAAGGAACCTTAAACTGATGACTCAGCAAATGAAATCTGGCACATCTGGTCCCTGGCACATAATCTGGCACTAGACAGACATGCAGCAGTGATGGGTGCCACAAGACGGATGGGCCTGAAAACCGTGCTAAGTGAAAGAAATCAGATGGGAAAGACCACACACATTCTGTAACTCCACGAATATGTCATGTCCAGAAAAGGTAAGCCTATAGGGGCAGAGAGTTGATTAGTCACTGTATAGTGTCTCCCACCCCCAGTAGGTCTTCCTAGGTGGCCCAGGTTGGCCTCTGTCTCCTGAGTGCTAGAATTGTAGACAACGCCTCTATGCCCAATGGGCTTTCTTTTTAGGTAGATTTCTTTAGGTAGAAATGTTGTCAAAGTTCTCAAATTGGCTGTGATGGTTGATTTATATGTTCTGTTTGCATCTATATGTTATTTATACGTTCTGTGTGAATATACTAAAAATCTGTGGGGGCATACCCTATATATGTGTGAATTATATGTGAATATATCTCAACAAAACCCCATAACAGAAAAATGTATTTCTATGGACCATACCATCTGCAGATAGAGAATGCTTTTATCCCAAGTGTTAGCTATTGGAAGCTAACAAACGGTTTCAAGCATATCTGTCCAACGTTAAGGTCATATTTTCACACTAAAGGTTTCTTCTGATGTCAGTGTGGAGCATGGAAGGAGGATGGCATTGGAGAGGCCAGGTAACAGGCTTGAGGGCATCCTGCTGAACATGAGGCCGGTGGAAACTAGTCTGATCTGAGAGATGTTTAGGTGGGGCAGGTCATGTGATTGATTTCAGATTGGACACTGGGGCCAGGGTAGAAAGTGATGTCTAGATTTCCTCAGCACAAGAAGGTCCAGGCATCACAGACAGCAGCCTCTCAATCACTGGGGAGGCCTTTGAGTCTAGGAGGTCCTGAAGCCCCCAGATCATTCAAATCCCTGTCTAGAGATCCATAATGTAGCCATTTTGGTTGAGGGCACAGCTAACAAGACAAAAATGACTGCAGAAACTCCTCTTCTGCTTTAAGGAAGAAAGAAGCCATATTAAAGGATTCCCAGGGACCTAGTGTTTCCTCCATTTGTATAGATTTCCATTTTCTCATAAGCCCCTGCAGCCTGTCAGTTAACCCCACACCCTGAGTGGTTCTGCTGGATAGATAATTTGACCCCACTGTTCTGGGTGAAGGGCTCATAGCCCATCTTCTTTCCTCTATCAGTCTGCCGGGGAAGATTGGGAACTAATTTTTGCTGAGAGACAAAGGAATGGTGTGCTAATGTGTGATCGTTCTGTGAAGGGAACTTAAATTAATGTATTTTCCTTATTTCAAAATCAACTCACAAGTAAGAACAAGTAAGAAATAAAAGTCATTAGAACATCCGCTACCTGAAGATATTCATTAAAAGTATGCTGGGGCAGGTGAAATGGATCAACAGGGGTGGGGGTGGGGGCTGAGGGCTGGGGGCGGCATTGCCACCAAGCCTGATGACTGAGTTCAATTTTCAGAAGCCACTGTTGCAGAAGGAGAGAATGGACTCTGAACGTTGTCCGCTGACCTCTTCATGTGTATACAAACACTGGAGAATGTCCTTGCACGTGTGCCTACGTACATACACACATACATACATATACATACACACTCACATACACTAAATGAATATTAAAAAAAATTTAAGCCACTCACGTTCTGGTCCATCTTACCTAAATGTCATTTTTCCTTCTCTGCTTCTATTTCAATAACAGATGACTTACGCATGACATCTCTGCTAAGGAATGGACCCAAATGGATGCTGTGCAACATGGAGACCATACCTCCGCCCAAAGTCACACTTGGCTGAGCCTGATGGCTCAGGTCTTAACGGAAAGCTAAGACAGAAGGACCACAAGTTCAAGGCCTGCCTGGGAAATTCCATCTTAAAGTTAAAAGCAGAAATAAAAATTAAAAAAGGGCTAGGGATATAGTTCATTGGTAAAGTAATTGTCTGACATGCTTGAGGTCCTGGGCTGCCCATTCTCTCTCTTCTCTCTCTCTCTCTCTCTCTCTCTCTCTCTCTCTCTCTCTCTCTCTCTCTCTCTTACACACACACACACACACACACACACACACACACACACACACACACTTATGGCCCATAAGTCAGATCCTGCAGGGTATCTGAACACAGTCAAGTGTTCACAGGCTCCGGCTTCCATCACACCAGCTCTGCTCATGCGGGTTTTAGAGCATAAGATGCAGGAAGTTACACAAGCCCTTGAGGCCTGGACTAGGGACTGCTCAAGAAACGAGGTCACCCCATGGGCAGCTAGAATTGCTACATTTGTTCATGGCTCCTGTCTCTTGTCTAAGGAACAGTAAGCAGCTGGGAGCAAAGTGTCTGTAAGGAAGAGACAGGAAAATTTGTTGAGAGAGTGGTGTTCCAGACTCTTCCTAAGGGAATCTGACTAAAAAGAACTACTTCAAAGAGTCATTAGTAGATTAGGAGAAACAGAATGTTGGGCTCCCTCGGGTAGAGCGGCATTGGAGCCAGGCTTGATTTCAACACTTCCAATATATCTCCTGAAAGGTCAGCTGGAGTGAGCCATACACCAGAACAAACTCCCAACATCAGGGAACACAGACAGCCAACGCTGGCTTTTTCCTTGGCAGATCCGCTTAAATGCACCCCAGTAAAGTGTTAGAGGGTCTGCCAGTCTCGGGGAGCGGCCATGAGATGCTGGGTATTCACACTCAGGAGTATGGTAAGCTGTGCTTTGTGTGCGTGAGGACATTGCCGGGGACAGAACACACTGTCTCAGGCTAAGCAAGAACTCTATCTACCCAGATGCATCCCAGCCCTAGCTTCTCACAGAGCAGAAGCCTCCCAGGTGCTGGGAATCTAAGGAGCATCTTTCTGTATCCCTCATGAACTAGGGAGACAGCTCAGTGGCTAAAGCATGAAGAACAGGTCTCAGGTTCTCAGAAACCACATGAAATTCCAGGTGGGGGTGGCATCGTGTCTGTAATTCCAGCTTCAGGAGGAGACAGAAAGACAATTCTGAGAAAAAAAAACTCATCAGGAAGATTAGGGGTATCTGGGAACTCTGGTTTGAGTGAGAAACCGTGCCTCCATGAGTAAAATAAGGTAGAAGAGCTATAGAGAATAGTTCTTGACACTAAACTCAGGCCTACCTCACATGCATGCACATGTACACATATATGTCAGGCCCTGCTGGGTATCATAACACAAAATGGGGGGAAAGATAGGCCTTGTGACCCAATTTTTCTCAGGGGACCATCCCTGTGTGATCATTCCCTTCTGCAGATTCTTGTACCCGCAGTTGCCTCCTTCCTGGGGAAAACCGTCTCCATGTGCCAGAGCTGACTGTGGCTCACACAGTCTCATTGCCTCTGACATGTGGTCATATCCCACTTCAGGGTTTCTGATGTCAACTCTTCTCAGCAGTGGGAGAGAAGTTCAGCTCTGGACTTCCAGATGCACCTAACCTGGACAGAATATTCTCACCTCCGGAATGCCTCCTCCACAGGTAATTGTGACATTATTTTGGTTATCATTATCACTGTTCCGACCTACTTCCAGGTCCTTTTCCTAGCCACCAGGCCAGCCAGCATCCTGCCCACTGTTGCCATGGCAGCTCACATGGTTGAGTACACTCCACTGTCTCTAGTCTTCATGGCCAACCCGTAAGTTCTTGAAGAGAAGAGCATGGCTCCAAGGTGATGCCACACTGCAGGGGCAGAGCTGGCTTTCAGCCTAGCCGAGCTGACTCCCAGGTCTATGCTGTGCCTCCTGTCGCCTTCCTGGTCTGTGCTAAGCTCTGGGTGCAGAAGAAGAAGACAGATTCCTGCTAAGTTTTGTGGCACTGGGAAAGTCTTGTGTTTGCATGTTGTCTCTAAGAGAACAGCTTTGATTGAGACAGACAGACACACACCAGTGTTTGTGTGGCTGTGGGGAAGGTATTAGCATGGATCTGGGTGTGTCTGTGTGTCTGTGTGCATCTGGGCTCTGTAACTGCAGCTGAGGGTAAGGCTCTTCTTGGTCCTTTTCTCCGAAGCAGCCACATTCTAGAGCCGCCACGAGGACCTGGCCAGTCATGGCCAGGCCGGAGGGTGCCTTTCTACCCCCCACTGCCTCTCTGGGGGTACCACATTCTATGGTCAGAAGAGAGACCCTTAGAGGATCCTTGGAATGTCCCATCTGCTGGGAGCCACTTGGAGGGCTGATGACAAGATAAGGGAACAATAGCAACTGGGCTCTGTGCTGCCTTCTTCCCTTCCTAATGAGGTTCCTTGTGTCCCAGAGCCATGGAAAACTCCCAAGTTCCCCACAGATTGCCTCCAGGGCCCAGCTGCCTGCCTTTCACCGAAGTCTCACTGCTTTCTCAACTCCTAATGTATTTCTGCAGCTTCAGTCCCCAGGCCATCCAAACAGCCATGCGGGAAACTCAGTTGGGTACAGTACTGCAACTCTTGCTATTCCTTGCCTACCAGCTTGGACTTTGCCAGGCAGGCCTTCCCTGCCCGGCCTGAAGCGGCAAGACAAAGCTCACAGCCAGTGGCTCGGAAAGAGGACCTAAAGGGTGGCTTTTAGTAGTCATCAGGAGAGGTGGCATATCACCAGAGCATGACAGTTGGAGTGAAGTAAACTGCGTTTGAGATGCTGGTCCTGCCCCCTCCTAACCATGTGACCCTAGGGCGACCATGCTGAGCCACACTTGTGGCGTGCATAAAACAAAGAGAATAATATCTACTTTGCAGGGTGGTCCAAGGATTAACCAAGATAATATATTTAAAGCACCTTGCTCAGTGCTTGACACATAGTTGGCACCCAATAAATATGGCTTCCTTTTCCTCCTCCGCACTCCCTGCCCAGCTTCTTGCCAGCACAAATGGGCAAACAAACTTGGCAGATTATGTCTCAATTATTTGAAGGTCCAGAGCCCAGGCTCCATACTGTATGGTCTTTAAACCACACAACCCCATGGAAGGTGGGCAAAGGGAGAGGAGAAAATGAGGCAGCTGGGGAAGCGCGGGGGTGGGGTGGGGGGGGGAAGCTGGTTGTAAGAGAAGGAAGGTTGCAGAGAGGGGCTCAGCATGAGGTGGGAGAGCTGGGGGTGGCCCAGGGCCTCAAAGCATCCCCCAACTGAGTATACAAGGAATTTGCTGATTCCTGCAGCTGGCCCCTGGATGAGGTAGGGACAGACTCCAGATTTGGAGCCTGGTTTCAAGCAAGTCCTTCCCACTAGCCTGTCTGGGCTGGAAGCAGGGAACCTGATATTTACATACCTCCGCAGAAGTGTCCCAACAGCCTGCTTGCTCTACCATGGTGGAGGAGGAATAATGCATCAAGGCCAAGCTTGCTTCTCTCCCCTCCCCCTAAATGACCCAGTGCTTCAGTGCTCCAGTGGAGTTCTGTGTGTGTGTGTGTGTGTGTGCGCGCGCGCGCGCGTGTCCCCCCCCCCACACACATACGTGTGCCTATGTGTGCATGTGTGTGCACGCAGCTCTGGTCTCTAGCAGAAGAGGCTGCAAGCCTGGGTTCAGAGGGATGCAACATCTGGACAGCTGTGAGCCTGATCCAGATGTGTACTGGCCAGATGGAGGGCAAGCTCCCCTGGGTGAGGGCTGCACAGGAGGGAGTCATAACCCCATTGTGTGACCTAATCCCAAACATATTACTCTGGAGTATGTGCACCATCAACATTGTCATTTTAAAAAAAGCCTCAATGTGGAGAGAAGAAAACAACCCCCCATGAGTTTGTCAGTGGGCCTCTGACTGACATGCTTTCTGGAATAGGGGTGGCCTGAGGAGGGGAGTCTGGTCTAGCACTCGGTGGTGGGCGCCAGAAGCCTATGTGCTCCTGAGGAGTCAGGGTTTAACTGGGAGTATAGCCCCTGCCTGCACTGGGAAGCAAGCTCCTCAAGGCTCCAAGCCAACCAGGTACTCTGGATGCTTCCAGCTGGGGAAGCATTAGACTGTTCCTTCTCTTCCAAGCTATTTCCACCCCCATCTGGAGACAACCAGCCAGAGAAACTCCAGAGGACCTCGGGGGTTGTCTGTCTTACTGCCTGAGGACAGTGGATGTGTGTATGTTGGGGGGGGGGTCAAGCCAGCCTTTTCAGCAACACTGATGAGATAGGGTTGTCACAGCAGGCCTCCTGGAGGATGTCCAGTCTCAAAAGATGGGCAAGAGTTTGCCTAGATAGAGAAAAGGAAGGGCAATGAAGTTCTGTTCAGCGTGAGAACGTCCCTGGTCCCTGAAAGGCTGAGGCTGAGAGGAATTTGTGAGAGAGACCGAGTGAGAGAGAAAGACAGAGACAAGGAAAGGCAGAGAGACAGAGAGAGGCAGAGAGAAAGAGACAAGGAAAGGCAGAGAGACAGAGAGAGGCAGAGAGAAAGATAGAGGGACACAGAGTCAGAGATAGAAATTGTGATAGAAAGGGAGACAGAAACAGAGAGACAGACAGAGAGAGACAGAGACATCACATGGGGACCTCAAGTACCTGAAAGCACATACGGTCCAAGAGTCTCTCATCTGCTAGCATAAAGTGAGTGAGAGGCTGTGCAAAGGAGCCCAGCCAGAGGCATTGAGGCGCCTGCGACCCCATCCCTACCCAGGCAGCTTCTCTGCTCTAAAAGCCCACAGAGCCAGGAAGAATCCGTCAGGATGGTTAACCAGGAGGGAAGATGGGGGACCTGGGAACTGAGGGTGAGAGAGACCCAGAGAGGGATGAGAGATGCAGACAGGGCCAGGGGCTCCACTGATCTCCTCCCCTCCCCTCTTACAAGTTCGTGGCAAATACAACTGCTTTTCATTAAAGTGGCCGAGGAGGAGAAATCCAGCCCAGCCCAGGTCATGGTCACAGCCATGAGCAGCCATCCTCAGCCAAGCCAGAAAGGAGCAGCTGAGGCCCCAGGAGACCTGCAGTTGCTGTCCAGCTCTGGGGTCCCAAGGTCACCCATGTCGACACCCATGGAAGGCATCAGTGAAAGAGAAGAATTCAAATGGCCTGAGGACTAGTGGGGGCAGGGAGACGATGCCCACACCCTCCTGGCAGTTCTGCCTGCTCTCTCTCCTAATTCATCTATCACACCATGGCTGGATTCCATCCTACCAGCTTCCTGCTCAGAAACCGGCCATGGCTTTTCCACATGTCAATTGAGTTGCACTTCTGGGCCCAGCATGGTCCTCTGTGGTTTAGCAAGCTGGACATCATCACATTCTCCTCCCATGGTTCTCTAACCCAAGCCATCCCCACATCCAACGACTCTCCCCACAGATATCCTGCCAAGTCCTTCCACATCATTGCTCATGAACTTTAAAAAACAAAAAAACAAAAAACCCAGAATGCCTTTTGTCTCTCTCAACTCATTGTGATTTTTCTCTTATGTTTCACTCACCTGTAAAACTGGACAGGAATAATGCCTGCCATGTAAGATTTTTGTAAGGATAAAATTAGAAGTGCTTGGAACGGAGCCTGGAACACCATGGACCTGAGATCTTGGGGTTGTTACTGTTCTATTCCCTACCCTTCCAGGCGGAGTCAAGCTTTACCTGCTGCCCATCACGAGTGTCGAGTGTCCTCGCACACTGCCCTCCTGCCTGCACTTGCCAGCTTGTCTCACTTTGACTCCAATGGTCTCTGTCAGGTACCCACATAATGCCAGGCACTCTGCTAGGCAGCAGGGGATAGATGAGGAGGGAAGGGTGTTCCCTCAGAGGGATGGAGATGCAATTGAAGATGGCTGCCAGAGGGGTTTTTCAAGTGTTGATCTTAAAGTACAGAGATAAGTCCACACTGAAGGGCAAGGGAGAGTTCTTGGAAGAGGTGACCGACAAGTGGGGACCTAGAGGCTGAGGAAGAGAGAACAAGGCAGGGGTGGGGTGGGAGAGCAGCATGAGCCAAGGTCCAGATGGAAGGGCAGGGTTTGGATGTGTGAACCCCAACAAGACCAAGCAGCTTAGGAATAGACTGTAAGAGGAAGAGGGGAGCGTGGGCAGCCTTGGAAGGACCCCCATTGGAAAGGCTTTGTAATTTGGATCAAGACATTGAGCTGGATAGTAGGGAGTCATGAGGATCCATGGCACTCACGATGACCTGTACTATGCACACCTTGGGTCACTAACTTTCACGCCGTCCGCCTAGACTTGCAGGAAATGGTAACCCTGTGCCTTTTTCATGCCTCTTTCGGCGAGGTAGAAGGTAAATGAACAGCGGACTACCTGTCTGATGTCCCGGGAGGGTAGACACTGCATACATCTGTGATGAGGACAGAGACGGAGGGGCTTTGAGGTATCAGAAGAGTTCTCTGCACTGTGTGGAGCATGGGAACCTGGCCATCTTCCAGTCACACACAGCGGGAATGAACTACTCACGGGCCTTGCTCTCTAGAGAAATGATGGTGTGGCCTGTCTCCTACCTACATCGCTGGAGCTGCCTTGCCAATGAAGAGAAAGGCAGGACCCATAAGAACTGGCTCTGGGAGCTGGTAAAGGGCTCTCTAAGCAGAAAGAAAGGGACGTGTGGGGCTCGCAGCAGTACCCTGGCTCCATCCACTCACACCCAGCCTCTCTCTACTGTGTGGGAAGCTCTGTTGGCAGCCTGTGATAGCCAGCCCTGGGAGGGACACATTGTATACTATGGGCACCAAAGCAGTTTAGGAGGCTTCAGGCCCCTCCTGTCCTGTCTAGGGAGCATCTCTCCAGGGGAAATGCCCTCGAGTCCTGGCTGTAGCCTCTCTTTTCTCTGACATTGTACTTCCAGACATACTACTCATGAGGTGTATGACTTTGATGTCTTCTCAGGCATCCTCAGACCCTCAAGCCTCTCCTGGCCTCACATGCAGGCTGCTGCCTCTCCAGCATCCTTCATGGCCGCCAGCACATCTTCCCCTAGGCTTTGGGTTGCTGGTTCCATCTGCTGTGAGGTGTGATGTGGGCTTGTCAACCCATAAGATAGAACGTATCTGATTCTTAGCAATGGAAAGTGGGAGAAGAATGGCCTCTCTTGATATACTATCTCAGATTCACCAGCCCAGGGCTTAGGCCAGGAACAGGGGCTGCATGGCCATCAGATGCAATGACTATGGCATCTGGACAGCAAGTGCTACAATCCCAGCAGACCATGCAAGTTCCAGGACAGGAGGGGAGGCCAGCCACTGATCAGCAAGAACTGCAACTAGATCACAGCTTCTAGAGCCTGACAAAGGGTCTGGACAAGGCGTCCCTCCAACCAGCTGCCCTCCAGCTCTCTCCAGCCTCCTGTACAGTGGGTGTGCCCAGAGAGGGAAGCTGGAAATCGGGCCACCATCTGGAGAAGATGATGGGCCTGGAAGACAATGTCACCAAACGGATTTCTCCTTGAGGCAATCAGGGCATGGCCTCATCAGCACTTTGAAATAAGCATCCTGGTTGTTTCCAGATGTGGAACCAGATGTGAGAAAATGACATCTTGGCATTGCCTAGTGGACAAGCCTGGGGTCCATCCTCGGCCCTCTTAGTTGGCAGGGTCTTGTCTGTATCTTTCTGTTGGTCTCCTTGCTTGCACACCTCTCTCTGGCTACACAGCTCCAGGCTGCTGGACTCTTGATGTTGGCTAAATGTTTTCTTATGCCTGGTTTTGATCCACCTCACAATCAGTGTATTTTCTTGTTCAGTGGATATGGGAATGAGCAGGTCCCCAATCCTCCCCCTACCCCGGTCAAATATCTAGAGTGAATGTTTGTGTGGGTTTGTATGTATGTGTGCACCTATACATGCACAAGGTTCTGAGAGCCGAAGGCAAGTCAGATCCCTGGCCTTGCTATACAGGCAGCCCAGGAGAGGTCTTCCAGGGCTGTGGTGGAAGGATCCTGTACCTTTAACATAGCTATTATGCAGCAGGGCTCTAGTGTTGTAACCATGCAGAATACTCTCTCTAGTCCAGTGGTTCTCAACCTTCCTAATGCTGTGACCTTTTAATACAGTTCCTCATGTTGTGGTGACCCCCTCACCATAAAATTATTTTTGTTGCTACTTCATCACTGTAATTTTACTACAGCTATGAATCATAATGTAAATATCTGATATGTAGCATATCTGATATGCGACCCCTAAAAGGGTCATTGGCCCCCCTAAAGGGGTCACAACCCACAGGTTGAGCACCAATGCGCTATCCCATTCCAACTCCCTCACACCTTGCCAAAGCTACTCCAGTCAACCCTGACTTGAGATGCTGAGTGAAGAGGCCTCTTTTCTAGGCTGAAAGCAGAAGAGCAATGGAGAGATGACCCATTCTCCTCAGAGGCCTCCTGGGGAAAGCAGGTAAAATACCATCAAAGAAATAATCCAAGAATGGCTTGTGAGGGTTAGACAACAGAAGAGGGCAGGACTGGTCTGATAGATGGAGCCCTTCTACACTCTATACACAAAGTGCAGTTTAATTCACCTTAGACATACCAAGCCTGACTCCATCTTTGGCTAGCCTTGGCCTCCCTCTGAGGATCAAGCAGAGTACTCTAGAGTTGGGAGGGAAAGGCAGAGCAGGTCTGCACCTTTGTGGTCACCTTTCTCTCAAATTATTCTGGACAGAAAAGGGTGGGTCAGCTTCAACGTCCTCAGGGTAGGGGCTGCTAGGGGCTGTAGCCTGAGTTTTTTTTTCATGCATCAGTAAGTTTTTGAATTTGAAACCTTTTAATTCACAAAGTGCAGAGCACACACTGTCCAGCCTTCTTCATTAAGAACTAATTACTAGCCAAGTTTGAAGTCTTTGGAGTTGCTTGGGAGTCATTTGAGCTGAAAAAGAAAACATAACTATGTTGTTGTTTCTTCTAACTGGAAAGGATTGTGTGTGTGTGTGTGTGGGGGGGGGGTTGTAGCACTTACAAACAGCTGAAGGGATTTTTGTCTCTATCTTTACAAAACTCATTGCTCTAGGCCACAACCAAATATGGAAAAAATGACCAAAAATAATAATCTCCAAACCATGAACTTTGCTGAAAGTTACAAATAGCTGAAATATGTAACAGAAATGGCCGTTGACCCTGTTCTGATCGGTTTGCACTATTTGAACCACCTGCCCCCCTTTCTGTTCACAATGTACCTTGGCATCTTTCAGAAGATGCTTCGTTCAGGAATCCAGGGTCCAGGACCGAGCACAAAGCTGAGCACCAGAGATGTCAGTGATGGATTTGCACTCTCATCTTGCACAAGGGGAAACAGACTAACCTGTGGCCTAGATGACTTCCCCTGGGTCCTGCAACAAGCTTCAGCACAACCAGATCCCTGACCTGGCTCCTAGCAGGCTGTCATCTCCAACTCTGGTGTATCTGGGTAGGGCAGGGTCTCTGGGCACCGTGGGAGAGGAGATGTGGACTCATACCGCAACAAAACAGACCACAGAGGCCTCAGCCCTGTCTCAGCAGAAGAGGTAGCAGTCTCTCAGCAAGAAACACATTTGCCATCCTAACCCTGTTCCCGGGTCCTCCAGAGAACACTCTTGGGCTGTTGCTGTGGAGTGCTTAGGTGCTTAGGGTTGGATGTTGTACCCTGGCTCAGAGTCCCAGTCTTGGAAGCACCAGAAACTGTCTCATGAATCTGCCATGATGACCAAGGTTAGGACTATGACTTCTGGGACCTTATTCCTCAGATCAACTCCTACAAGGGAGAGGGACAAGGAATCAGGGGAGTTGTGTCTACAGTACAAGGAGTCTGTACTGGGTTTGGTTCAGAATAGTAATATAACTACACCACTAGTCAGACACAGTATGAGTGCCTTAATCTCAGTACTCAGAAAGCTGAGGCAGGGGGAATGTGAGTTGAGGCTAGCCTGGAGTACATAGTAAGGCCCTGTCTCAAGACAGAACAAATTATGATATCAGACTTCTGGTTTTGAATCTGGACTCTCTCACCATCTCAGTTCCTTCATTGGTAAGTGAAATAGTATAGTCCATGTCTCTGGACCCATAGTACATATTGCATATTTTGTAGCAGGGGTTATTGCTGTTAAGTGTTTGGTACTGGTAACTTAAGGGAGAAAGACTAAGCAAATGGCCACCTAAAAGCTCAGGCCTGACCTGAGCTGGATAGAACTTCCCAACACCAGTTCTGGGCTAGATGCTCTCCTTGCAAGTAGCATGGTCAGAGACACAGGAGAGTCCAAGGAGCCCCAGACCCTGTGACATGTTTATTCCAAGCCTTCTGTTGCCTCCTCTGTGAGCCCTGAAAAAGTTGCCAAGCTCGTCTGGGGCTTGATTTCTCCATTAGTAATAGGAAGATAATAGAACCCTGGCTGCTCCTTTAAGCTCTTTGAGGGGCCTGGATGAAAGGTACCAGCAGCCAGACTAGATGCTGCTATTAGCAGTGACGACAGAAGGAGCACGCTTGTAAGCTCTCCCTAGCTCTGACTCAGGCTGTTTACAGTCCTAGGCCCTGGTCTGGGGAGTGAGGGTGCTGAATGGGTTTGTGGTCAAGGGAGAAGGGGCCCGTGGTGCCCTCATCTGCCCTGTGACCACTCACGAGTGCCTCTACTGTGGCCTAGGCTTCAGCAACTTTCTTCTTCCTGTGAGGACTTCCTACTGCCCAACATCCATGGGAAGTTCTATACCTCTTGCTCCATGCATGCCTTCCTGTTAGGATTCAGACTCCAGACCTGCCATGTGACACACCACTCTGGAGGACAATCAAGCCTGTTACAAACATGTAGCAGCCATGGTCTTAGAACAGAGGAATAACACCTCTCCCCCCACCCCCCAACAAGCCAGGCCCTCCCTCTGTCTCAGCCTAAGGACAGCAACCAAAAAGAGCTGGCCAGCATGGGGCTGGACCCCTCTATGACCTCCACATCTGGTCAGAGGCTTCAGGTCTCTCCTCCCCGGGGAGCTTCTAATGGGAGGCTGACCAGAGAAGGGAGGATTTTGCAAATAAGCCCTACTCCAGAAGGGCCTGCTGGGCCATCCCTGCTGTGCACAACAAGAAGTGCAGAGGCCCCTGTGCCCTGATGGGAACAGGAGGCAGAGGAGCTGACAAAGCAAAGTGTACTTGATACCAGTCTGTTCCCAGGCTGCAGGAGAAGAGCTCTTCCCTTGGCAGCTCAGGCCAGATCGGACCTGCAATGGTGTCTGTCCTGACCTTGGCATTGGCTTAGGGACACACAAATTAATCCATCTTAGATCCCAGCATGACACAAGCCAAGGCAGTCCTAGTCAAATGCCCCCTGGCTTCTCAAAGTGCTCTTGTTTTCCTGACTAGTACAAAGAACAGGCCATGGGGTAAGGAGGAGAGCTGGGTGGTAAGATGCATGGCAGATCTCCGTCTCATCCATAGCCTCGGATACACTAAGCTAGGCACACTCCATCACTGAATCCTTAGCGTTGACTTTTTGAACTAGCCCTTGACCCTACCATGTTTCTTCCCTAACCCCCAGCTTCCCAAACCCAGCCTCTATCGCTCCTTCCACCAGTGTTGTTAACCCCCTGTGGCAGAACCTGTGGAAGATACTGAGTGCTTAAACTAAGGAACTGGGTATAGTAAAGAGACACATATAAAGTAGAGACTAGTCTGAGAGACAGACACTGGATGATGCGAAAGGAAGGAGGAAAAAAAAAAATCAAAACTCCAGGCAGAGAGAGGCTGCTCAGAAGACATCATGGTTCCCTTGGAGAAACCCGGAGAGAACTCTAGAAAGAGAGATGATAGGAACAAGAAAATGGAGGAAGTGAGAGCTTGGCATCGCAGAGATCCGCTCCCACGGAGTGTTAGACGTTGGGAGCAATGGAGGCTGATGCCAGGCTGGGCTTAGAGACCCTGAGCAAAGGAGGACACACCCAGCAGGAGTGGAGGTGAAGCCCAGAAGTCAGCAACATCCCCAGGAGCTCCCTGAGGTTAAAGGATGTAAGCAACTCTGTTTAACAGAGAGGGAAACTGAGGCTCATTAGTGCTTAGTCATCTGCCCAAGGCCTTAGAGAGAGTCAGCAGCCAAGCCAGTGGAGTATTGCAGACGCCAGGCGTGGAGGGGTCCCTGTGAGGTCATCTGCTCCACCTCTGGCCTGATGGGTTCTGACTATGTCCAATCAAGGCAGGAAGCTCCCTGCCATGGTCTCTCTCTTGTCTTTTCTTATTTTAGTTTCTCTCTCTTCCTCCTTCTCTCCCTCCTTCCTTCCTGCTGTCTACTAATGCCAAGTATTTATGATTCTGATCTAGCCAGAATCCCTCCTTCTGTGGTGTAAGTCTTCCGAGTTCTTAAGAAGCTCGTGTCCTTGGAACACCCTCGCTGTACCTTGAGGTCACTTTGGCTGGCTGATCTGATTCCTCTCCTACAGGACCATTCTCACCAGTTTCTTTCTCTCCAGGTCCCAGTCCTCCAGAGTAGGAGTGGTAATACCTACTAGGTATTCCATACGTGGCAGATGAAAAACCAAACGTGTGGTTTTTAGACACACAATCACTGGCCTCTGCAAAACAGATCCCACAGAAACCTTTAACACCACTAACTTCGTTTAGCCAAGCAGACATGGTAGTAGCCACTGTCTAGCTCAGTCTGAGATATTCTTAAGCCAAATTCTTACTTTAAAAACATAGGTCTTGAGCCGGGCAGCAGCAGCTCACCCGCTTAATCCCAGCACTTGGGAGGCAAAGACAATTGGAGATTTGCGAGTTTGAGGCTAGCCTGGTCTATAGAGTGAGTTCCTGGTCAGCCAGGGCTACACAGAGAAACTGCCTCAAACAAACAAACAAACAAACAAACAAACAAACAAACAGTCTCTTCTTTCCTTGGGTAACCTTCCACACACAAAATTTACATCTACACAAAGCACACATAAATTGCAGGCATCGGGGAGCCCCTGTTAACCGGACTGGCATTGCTGCTGGGTTCTCTGGTAAAGAAGGAGGATTCTGCAGACAGCTAAGGCTCATCCCCCAACCCCCGGAATTCCTGCTTATCATCATCCTATGTTCCACACACAGGAAAAGACCCGAGCCCTGCCCACTTAGGCATCATTTCTGCACACTGTGTGCCAGGCACCGAGCCAATGCTTCGTATACATTTTTTCCGTACCTGGTCCTTACAACCACCCTGTAGGTTCCAGGGAGGAGAGCGAACCCTCCAAGAGGTGTAGTCTGGCTGGTAAATACCACAAACAGGTGTGGACTCTGCCTGCACTGGCTCACTGTAGAGCCTACCCTCCTATCTGCTCTTACTACAACCATTGCCTTCTTCTTAGGCCTGGTGGCCTTGAATTTCCCACTGTGCCCCACCCCCAACATGGCGCCTCTCCACATCTAGTTGAGGACACTTGATGGCCCCGGGGTGAGGGTATAGGACGGTTGTCCAGTCCAGCAGCTTGTCTTTGTTCAAACCGGTCACTTTTCTGGCTGTTTTCTTTTCTCCTAATCTCAGATTGAAGGCCTATTATTTCCAAGCCAGGACAGAGAGAACGAGGAATAAAGAGGCCCTGCTCCAGGAGCTGGCCTGTCTGTGTTCCGCCCAGGTGATCGCTTCCCTGACAAGCCTGGTCATGCCCATCCCCCAAATGTGGTAGGATCATTGGTCACAAAGCCTTGTTAGGGGCTTCTTTTCTCCATGCACCTCCAGGTCTAGGTTAGGTTGAGGGAAGGAGGAAGAGTGAGAGGAAGAGTAGCTGAAAGGAGGTGCCTGGGAGGTGATAGGAGACTCCCCTAACCCAGCCTCTGGTCTGCTCTTCCTCTCCATACAGAGGTAGCTCTGGAGAGAGTAGTCACATGCAGAAACACAGCCGGACACACACACAGGTACCCACATCAGCACCGCAGCATCAGTAGGCCCACATTGCAGCCTGCCAGCACTCACAGAGACCTCCAGGACACAAACTCCCTGAAGCTCAGACACATAATCACAAGCACATGGACTCAAATCACACATTTCCAAAAAGGGCCGTAAACATGCCCTTTCCCCTAGGCACAAACATTATCACATGCACACTTGTGGGGGTGGGGTGGGGCACTAGGGATCTGGGAAAAAGCATCTATGAACAGTCCCAGGGAACAAAGGATGCTGGTATTACAATCCTGAATCAGAGGGTCTCCAGGCTCACGTGGCTGGGGTGCGGGGGGAGCAACTTCTGGGCCCCCAGCTCCACCCTCCTTCTGGCACTAATGAATTGGCGAGTCCCGTCTAGTCCACGAGCTCAGGGAGTCCTTTCTCAACTCTTCCTGTGGACTTTGTTCTGAAGCTCAGCCCATTTAGCCCTGAGTCAAAAGAAGCCACACTGTGCCAAAAGGGATGGTTTGTGTCAACTGTCAGGAGACACCACTGGGTTACCCTGGGAAAGGAGCCTTTAACC
This sequence comes from Arvicanthis niloticus, assembly GCF_011762505.2. Classification (NCBI taxonomy): domain Eukaryota; kingdom Metazoa; phylum Chordata; class Mammalia; order Rodentia; family Muridae; genus Arvicanthis; species Arvicanthis niloticus. The sequence goes on along the minus strand of NC_047671.1, from coordinate 51,374,892 downwards.
TGCTGCTGGTATCCTGTCCCAGCTGAAAGGGGGAACAAAGGTGCCTTGATGCTCTGGTACTGGGATAGCTGGTGGCAGTAGACACACCAGCACTGCCCTAGCACAGAACCTTGCCATCACCATATGAACCTCTCATGGTCAGGCTGGCCCTCTAAACTTCCCACCTGGAGCCACCAAACCTCCCCATGCCCTGGGCACAGGCTAGCATAAGCCCCCCTTTAGCCCACCAAGAGCCCGCGTAAGTGCTGGAGGGACACTGTGCCAGGGTTGGGAGAAAACAGGTAGCTGGTCCAGGCAGTCACGGATGAGAACCCCTGCGTAAGTTTACCCAACACCAGCTCCCTCCACGTCATGGCCTCCTAACAGTAGCCACAGATTTTCCATGAAGATCACGGCTGGTGGGAATAGAAGGCAGAACTGCCTGTACAGGTGGAAGCTGGCATTCTCCAGCCTCAGACCAGGCCAAAGGGCAGAGTGTCCCAGTTGTACTTGACAGTGGTGGCAGTGACAGCTCCAGGAAGCTTGCAGGCCCTTTCATAGTAGAACTGCTGGGGCCCATCTGTGTAAGCAGGGGCTGAAAATTCACATAGCCAGGATCCCAGACAGAAGGACTGTGATGTACCTGTGGATGTCTCCTGGCCCTGTTGAAGGTCTTCATTGATACAGAGAAGCAAGGAACTGTCTCCATCCAGGCTTCCCCTGACCAGGTAGGAGAGCCCCTTGCCTCAGCAGCACGCAGTGCCATTATAAGCAAAGGCTCAGGGTACCACTTTTGCTGAGGTCAGAACGAGAAGGAGATAAAGACATTGGAGATGTGAATGTAGGGGCTGAAGGCCCATGCAGGGAAAGAGGTGAGCCAGCCACCAGCAGAGAGGAACATCGGGTCAGCTGACGATCTCTCTGCAGAAGCTCACTCTCTTCCTCTCTGGGGCACATAACATAAAGCATAAGACATTGCTTTCAGATTTGCTTATTTATTTCAACGGTTAGCCTGGAAGCACCATGAATTTAGGGATCAAGTCTTTCTTATTTACCCCGGGGTCCCCTCGCATTTGGTATGTATGAATGACTCAGTAACTTATGCTTGTTGAGAAATGAGTGGGCCCTCACCACAGAACCTATACAGCTCCGAAAACACAGGAGGAGTGATGGACCTGAAGACACAGATGACCCAGATGACAGAGGGCAGGAAGTCTTCAAGAGAAGCCTCCGGACATACCTTCTTCTCACCCTACAACCTGCAAGTCTCCTGGCACCCAGTTATATTACAGGGAACTGGAGATGCTACCCTCAAATAAGCTGTGCGTTGGCCCCTTCCTTCAAGATGTCCCTTTGAGAAGGGACCTAGCTGAGCAGAAGACCTAGCTGGACTTAGGGAGTGAGAACCCTTCCCAGAAGAGGGATCCTCTCCCAAGACGAGCCCTGAGGGAGAGTATGATTTAGCCAGCCAAGATAGGGGGAGAAAAGAGGGTTCTGTAAAAAAGGAAGCAGGTTTCAGAAGTAAGATAATGCGTGTCTTAACTGAGTACAGAAGGAGCACCCACAGTGCCCAGAGTGCCAGGGACTGGAGAAGACGTGGAGGACCAGGGGAGGCTAGAACGCTGCTCTGGGTTCTTGAAGGTCTTCTAGTTGGAAAGTAAAGGGACTATGTTTGTAAGCCAGAACTTCCCTTATTGCTAAAAGAAGTCAGAGCACTCTGCTTGGGTGGATGGTGATGAGTCTTTCTTCCATACCTCGCATAGAGGAAGAACATGGGCACTACCCCAAAAAGTGGGGTAGAGCCACTGGTGGAGCCAGGCAGACCCCTAGCCTGTCCTAGTGGGTTCAGTCAACAGATGGCTGCCCACACTTTGCCTTTAAGCACACCCAGGGGGTGAGAGAGACCTGGAATGACAGTCATTTGCAAGCCCCAGAGCACAGCCATAGAGGTCCTGTCAGTGGGAGTGCCCCAGAGGAGACAATAGTGTTGCTGGGCCAAAGAATATGGATGCTAACCTCTTTCCTGGGTTCTCAGTACCTTCACTCCAGGGACACTCTCTATCTCATTCTCTATGTTGCTCAGACCTGGGCTCCTCCTGGGCAGAGGAATGGAGAGGCTCCACAGGTGCCCTCAGTATACACATATGCTGTCCCCTAAGAGTCACTGTAATGTAGAACAGAGCTTACTTTTCTCTCTCCACTCTTCTGCAGCCTACAGATGGCCACAGGTAAGCAAAGGTCTCTTCCTGTTAGGTCATACAGCAAAAGCTGTGGCAGATACTGCTGCACTGTGGGACCAGAGGAGAGCAGCTGGTGTCCAGGTGGGATGAGAGGCAGAGACACTTAGAATGCAAGGCTGGTCACCAGAGACATGGAGACACATTTAACTCACATCTGTGTGCTGACCAACTGAGCAGCTTTGAGAATTCCTTCAATCTGGGCTTGGATTTCTCCTTGACTCCCACCCCGAAACCAAAATGAATGGGACCCCAGAATTGCTCAGGCCCCTTCCAGGGCTTTGCCCCAGTGGAAGAGGCTTTGTTAACCTTGAGGCCCCACAAGGAATGACTTCTGTCTTGCTAGTAAGCATTCAAGCCTAGTCTGCTCACTTTTTGCTAACTGGGACATCTGAAGGGCCCAAGTCTGGCTCCAGAATCATATATCTGTCAGATTAGAAGGAAGGATGTGAATAGCTAACGTAGATTATAGAAAGAAAGGGGTCATTGCACAAAGGAGGTCCTCAACACTAAAATGAGGAAGAGACAGACAGACGCTGGCTCTCGGAGTGGGGCTCTGAGTTGAGAAAACCTTGTGTGGAATGGTGCAGAATTTGAACATCATCCCCACTGAGAAGAGGCTGGAGGAATTAGAACTTTGTCCTCCTCTGCCAGCCTTCCCTGAACTGGCTTGATCCCACAAAGGGATCCCGGCTGAAGGGGGGTCAGCAGAAGAGGTAGCAACAGTTGGGTTTGGAAATGCAGGACCCTGGAAGGGCAAGAGGGCTGCGCGCCTCAAGTCAGCCATCAGCACTGGGAGGCCTCCACAGCCTGCTGTTCTCAGGCTGTCTGTATACCACTCTCAAGAGCTACAGTGCAATTATCTACACAGACCACAGCCCGCAGGGCCACCAAGAACCAAGCTCTGTCACTGGGCAGCTGAGGCACAAAGTGCTCTTAGTTGAGGGAAACTGGACCACCTCTAGAAACTCCTAGAACTGAAGGGGCTTTCCTTTCATCGTTAGCCAGGAGGGCCTGTCTTTAGGGGCGGGGGTGGTGGGGGGTGCGTGAAGGGGCCTTTGAGCAGGATCTGAAATTCAGCTTGCAGCGCCACCTGGTGGAAGAAGAGTGAAGGTGCAAGAGGTGCTCTCAGAGACAAGTAGGTGATATCCTGCCACCTGGTGGAAATTTGAGGAAGCGGATTTTGTAGTTCTTGAGTAGCGAGTGAGGAACCTCTAGGAGGCTTCCTACTCTAGATTGTAGTAGGAAGGTTGTAATGTGCTAGTATGTGACTCTAGTCTACGAGAATGCACATTTTTTTTTTTAGGAGAAAAACAAAGACTATTCGTGTGATACAGTGTGCATTCTAAGTCATAGGGTAACCCACTCAATGTCCTTGCCTCCATCCAACCAAATATTCAGAAACACTTGCTAAGCAAGGCGTGTGCGCGCGCGTACACACACACACACACACACACACACACACACACACACACACACACACACTTTACCAAATCATCCATGTATGTCATCTCCTTTAGCCTTTACATAACCCAGAGAGATACATGTTATTCCTCTTGCCTTGCACATGAAAACATTCAGAAGTGAAATTACTTGCCCAAAGCCTGCTAGGTGAGACAGCCAAAATAAGAATGAGAAACGACCCTTTCCCAAGGATTACCCCCCGTCTGTTGAGTGACAGACAAGAACACCAATAATTACACAGGGGGTCATAGGAGAGCTGAGGCAGAAGTTTCTATAAAAGTCTTTATAGCAGGAGTAAGCACAGATTCGATTCTAATACTGGTAATATTTGCAATGATAGCTAATATTTATTGTTTATTACATGTGAATGCTTATATGAGACATCTAATTTAATCCCTTCAAGGGTAGGAAGGAAATGGAATTAGATTTTAACTGGCAGGGCTAAGATATAAATGCCAGTGGACAAGCTCCAAGCTAGACCCTTGAACACTATGCTACACTCCTCAAAGACAGAAGCAAGTGACTGGGCATCCTGGGACCTAGGAATGGGTCACTGCTGGACTGGCTGGCACTGAGAAGTGGGAAAGACTGGTGCAGAGGTTCAGAGACCGTGCCATCTTATTGTGGTCCAAGAAGTACACTTTGCTCTTAAGCCATTCTGGGAAAGGCTGGCTCTCATTTACACCGTCCAAGATTAGCGCCAACACAGAGAATCTTACTAACCTGTTTGGGTCCTGACAACATTTTCTATAGTGTTTCAGAAGCAAATTCTGGCTTTGGCAGGAGGTAGAAGGGCGTGCCAGGGATCTTAAAGATCCGAGGGCTGTCTTGGATCATTTTGTGTTGTTATTACAGAAGGACAGAAGTGGGTGATTTATAAAGAACAGGTGCTGATTTCCTGTAGTTTTGGAACACAGACAACCCAAGACTAGGGGTCCTGAGTGCTGCCAGTGCCCATACTGCCTTTCATCCCATGGCAGAGGCAGAAGTATGGAAGAACGTCTGAGGTGAGAGGAGACAGAACTTGCTTGGTAACACATCGGTGAGACTGTTAGCCTGTGGTGGTTGGTACTCTTATATCAGGGGTAAGTTGTTAACACATGAACATGGGGGATGGGTGCACTTCAACTCTGGAGGCTGTGTATGAAAGGACTAAATTCAGTATGCACGGCTGAAAGGGAACAGAACACTGACAGAAGACTGAAGTGACCGGAGGGAAAGAACTTCTGTCTCTGTGGAAAGAGCCTCCTACTCAGAGCCTCTGTCAGTTTTTGAAAGGAGCCGGCTGTCAGCACCAGGTGCATCTTGGGAAGGTCACTGGTAGGTCACTGGTTAGCAGAGAGATGCTATAGAGTCAACATCCACACAAGGACCCATGTCCCATCCAATGCTGAGATGCCACAAAAGCATACTTATTTTTACAAACAGCGATTCAATCAACCCTATGGTAGGTAGGCAACTAGATGCTTTGGAGGTAAGCAAGATACGACCCTCACCCTCAAAGCTTTCAGAGGTTAGTAGTTCATCTCCAGCCCCTGGCCCATCCCAGATAACCTTGAATTTAGGTTGCACGTTCTCTCAAACAAGAAGAGCAAAGTGAGTTTTGTATGCCTTTTTTTACCCTTTTTTGAACAATTCTATACCTCAACTCAACATTTGATGTTAAATGAGATTGCAGTGTATGCATGCTACCACGACCAAGGAATAAAAATATAAATAACAGTGGTTAAGAGAACAACAAGCCCTTTTTACTATGTGCCAGGTACAGTACCCCTCACTTTTACAAGTATTATTTTTAACCTAATTGTGCTGGCAAAAGTTCAAAGGCAATCTTAATACCTTTCAACTTCCTGAAGGGTTACACCAAAAGAGGTGTCTTACTGTTCTCAACAACCGCCAGCTCATGCCAGAAGATAATGGCTTTATATTGCAAGAAGAGTAGGCCAGCTATAAAATAGGATGCTCTGGGAACATGATGGTCCAAAACACAGGAACAAAACACCAAGCAAAGCTGGAGCGTTTTCTTCTACGGAAGACTTCAAAGACAGAGGGGATGTCCATTTGGTTTAGTGATGAAAAGGAGGGAACCGTGGAAATCCATGGGTGTGGACACCGGGTAAAGCCTGGGCACATGGCCGGCCCTTTGAAGCCATATCAATAAAACTCCAGGAGGTGACCTTCATGTGACCAGCAAGCCCAGAGCAGTGCCCCAACTGCCACAGGACGGGCAGCAGAGCCAGGCACTACAGCATGCAGGTGAGGTTCACCTGCCTCGTATTCCTCTAGCCCAGCTAGCCTAGCATCCCGTGTCCATTCTTCCATCCACCCATGCCTTTTCCTAACTATTTGAATCCTGTCTGTTGGCATGCAGATTCTCTCCTCTGGGGCTATCTGCTTTCAAGCACGGAGGCTGCACATGAAAGATCAGAAAGCCAAGCAGGGAGATGGTGCTGTCACAGAGAGCACTGGGGAGAAGAGAAGGGGAGAGGGTGTTCATGCTCTGGACATCCCCCAGGGCTGGAGCTCAGTGACAAGTGGTAGCCCCAATCGTTACACTCAGCCAAAGTCAAATGCATAAGCCTGATGGTGATTTCTACTTCACATTACCCATAAGGCCTTGCCAAAGGTGCACCTGCTTTAGACTTAATATCGAGTCCAGTCCCCATAAGCAATGTTTCTTCCTTTCTTTTTGTTTCTCCTGTAAGCTTTGAAAATTAATCAACCGCCCTTCTTTTAGAAGAGGCCACCGACCAGGATTCTGTTTCCTCAACTTCTGTTTCTTTTCCATGGGAGAGGGGAGTTATTTAGTCCTGCCTACAAAACCAACCCAGAGACCACCCTGGTGGATTTTAAGCCCTTTAAGCACTCCCTTAAGGCTCCTTTTAGTAATGAGGTTCATCTGAAGGCCCGACCTCCTCTGTTATAACCCTGCCTGCCTTGTGTACCTGTTTTCACAAGGCGGTGGGTCCCTCCCCTGTTACCTAAGCAGCAGGGCTTGAGGTATGGAACTAGGTTTGATCCACATCATGTCTGTCCTCCAGAAGCAGCTGACAAGGAGCTGGCTGAGGTGTCATTCTTTCTCCAACCTCCTTGTTACAATGACAAGCAATGATGGGGAGGAGCCATGGCCCAGACCCAGAAGAAAATTGAACGGCCTCAAATTAGGTCAAACATGCCTTTGGCACAAACCACAGAAGAAGAAGAAGAAGAAGAAAAAAAAAAAAAAACCAGAAGACAGCATTTTGCTCTTGGGTTACAAAATGAAACATAATGTCCCCAAAGCTGTCATATATGTGAACAACAGACAATAAGAAGTAATGAAAACACAGTGACTATTAATACTATCAATAGAAACAGAAGTGTAGAAATAAAGTCAGTATAAAATACGTAGGCACTACCATTAGAAGATTATGCATTCAATATGTAAGAAGAAACAAAGAGAAAGACATGAGTGGCTAAGACAGCAAGGCAGCACGGACAGTAAAGGCTTTGTCCTCAGGACCCACATGGTTGTAGGAGAGAACTGACTGAAGCCACATGCACACACACACACAGACAGACAATACAATAAATAAGTAAATAAATAAAATAAATAAATGTAAGAAGGATCATGAATGAATAGAAAGCTGTGCTAAGAAAAACCTCTTTAAAAAAAAAAAAAAACAACAACCAAAAAACAAATATAAAAACCACAAGAGTCACTAAGTCTCACAGTCATCTGGAAGAGTAGATTTAAAGAAATAGCCAAGAAAAATAGTGATGAAGAAACGCTTCAGACAAAGGTATCTTGGAGCTCAGTGGGAGAGCACTTGCCCAGTATGTACAAGGAAGGCCTTGGGTTCCAGTCACAGTGATGCCAAAATAGAAAACAAAATCTAATAGTCCTAGATATGTGAGAGACTGGGGAAGGGGGTACGTAATGAGACCATTTGACCGGAGCAGTACAAGAGCACCACATTAAAAACAAAGTGTGCAGCTGGCGGGGGAGTAAATGTACGGGTGGAATATAACACAGAACCAAGAGACAACTGAAATGTTTAACAGAAGGCTCACTCAGGGCTCCAGAACCCTCAGCAATGTCACCTACTGCACACACACAAGGTGTCACCTACTGCGCACACACAGGATGTCAAGTGACATTTCACATTAAGGAAAAAATGAGTGTCCAACAGCTGCACAGAAATAACAGGTAATGTTTGAGACACTATACCTATGGAGTAATAAATGAACCGTGGGTGTTAGAAGACTTAAATGTTAAATAAAGTGCCAGAACATTTTGTTGAAATGTTTGCATAACATAAGAATAGAAAAGTCTTTCTAAATACAGATCAAAAGGAAAACCAAAAGGAGACACTGAACTGTTTACTACATGAAATTTATACAGATCCTCGCTGTTACGGGATGTCACAAACTGAGTACAAACAATGTGCTGAGATTACACTTGATGTTCTTCAAAATAAAGGTTAATGGCCCTGGCATATTAGGGAATTTGCCAAATGACAACGAGACAAAGAGATCCTTCAATAACAAAATGGGCAGAGACTAGACAGAAACGCAAAGTGCTAAGGAGAAAGCCCGTGAGGATGCTCAACCTGAGAAATAATCAAAGAGAATTTAAAAGGACCACATTTGTGCAACCAACTTGTAAAAGGGAAATTAGCACTCACAGACCAGCAGGAAAGCCTAAATCCACAGGTTTTCTCAAGTGTGGCTGAGCAGCAGGTGTCAAAGCTTAGAATGTGCTTGTCTTTAGTGTCTTCAGTCCCACCCTAGAAGTCACCCTATAGGTACAATATGTGCTAAGAGCTGTATCTAGGAGCAAAACCAGCACAACACAAGCCAGAAAAACAAATTTCTAATAACAAACCATTAAGATGTTACACCTGTGTTCAGTGAACCACCATGTGGCCCTTGAAATGATGGCATAAAGACACAGCTATTGTAATAGAAAGTGTTTCCCATAAATACTTTTGAAAAATTATTTTCTAATTTTTATTGTATGTGTAGGAGTGTCTCGCCTGTGTGTATGTCATTGCACCATGTGTGTGCAATACCTGTGAGAGCCAGAAGAGGGTGACACATCCCCAAAACTAGAGTTACAATTGGTTGTGAGCAGCTCTTAACCACCCAGTCATCTCTCTCTGCAGCCCATATTTCTATCTATTCTATATTAAGTATTTTTGTGTAATTAAAATTCTTTTTAAAAATCTTTTTAGAAAAAGTATAGCTAGGTGGTGACATGCCCCTTTAGTCTCGGTGTTTGAGAGGAGAGATGGATTTCTTGGGTTCGAGGTTAGCCTTGACAAGTTCCAGGACAGCTCGGGCTAAACAGAGATACCCTCTCTCAGTGTTGGGGTGAGCCGGGAGAGAAAGTAAGACGCTTTGTTCTGGCGGATAAAGGGACTAGAAATAATCTTTAAGGACAAATGGTTTAGACAGACAGACAGACAGACAGACAGACAGACAGACACACACACACACACACACACACACCTCTCCAAATAGTCTCACTTCAATTTCTTACTTGGTTTCTTGTCCTCACCAACAATAATCATCTGAAAATCATTAACAGTTCTAACATCCCTTTTTTGTTTCTCTCTCTCTCTCTCTCTCTCTCTCTCTCTCTCTCTCTCTCTCTCTCTTTCTCTCCCTCCCTCCCTCCCTCCTTCCCTTCCTCCCTCCCTCCCTCCTTCCCTCCCTCTCTCTTCCCAAGGAAAGCATCTCTACCTGGCAAGAGGGGAAAGTTGTGCCTTGAGAGCAGAGAACAGAGTGTCCCCCAAAAGTCTGTGTGTGGAAACCTTGGTCTGCAATGTAATAGTGGAGTGGTGGGACTCGGTGCGGCAGCTGGGGGTGGGGACAGCTGGGGGTGGGGACAGCTGGGGGTGGGAACAGCTGGGGGCATGAGGTTGCTGAGGATCTTGCTGTTAGAAACCCTTCTCAAGAGGCTTTTATTAGTTCCTGAGAGAAAAATTTAGGAAAGTTCAGGACCGGCTTCACCTCACGCCTGGCTTCCTGTTTCAACAGCTGATATCTCTGTCTTGCGTATGATCTGACCATGAGGTCACTTGCTGTACTGTGCCAGCCTGAAGGCTTTCACCAGAGCCAAGGAGATGCTGGTGCTATGTTCATGGACATCTCAAGCTGAGGTTAATAAACCTCTTTTCTTTATAGGGTATCCAGCCTCAGGTTATTTTGTTATGGCAATGAAATAAAATTCTCTCAGCTTGGGATATCTAGATCCTGCAAATAGCTCCTAGATTTTGCTTTTGAACACTTTAAGAATTACACAAGAAGTACTTATGGTGCAAAACAAATGGGCCACTTCAAGTTAGGAGAAGTGGAGAAGCTACTAGACCAGCAAAGATGAAAATTTAAATAAGTTACCCACACATGAATATATCATCAACTGCCATATGGGCCATTAAATGGTAGGGAGCCCCTGAACTGAGAGTAGAAAAAAGATAGAGGCTCAACTACAGTCAAAATTATATTTTTTAATACAAGTTTACTTGCCTACCTATTTAATTAATTTATTTATATGTGAGTATGTGTGCACACACATGCATGATATGTGTGCACAGTGCATGTGTGGAGGGGGTGTGGATGATATGTCATGCACATGGAGGTCACAGAACAACCTTGTAGAGTGGGATTCCTCCTTCCACCTTTATGTGGGTTTCAGAGATCAATCTCGGGATACCAGAGTTAACCATTGACCCATCTCACTGGTCCCTAAATTGCATGTTTTTATTTATTTATTCTATTGTTGTTTGAGACAGGCTATGTAACAGCCCTGGCTCTCCTGGAACTCATTGTGTAGAACAGGCTGGCCTTAAACTCACAGAGATCTGCCTGCCCCTGCCTTTTGAGTGCTGGAAATAAAGGCATGCACCACCACTGCCCAGCTTTAAAAAACTAAACTAAACTAAACTAAACTAAACTAAACTATTTGTTTGTTTGAGACAGGGTTTCTAGCATATTTTAATAGTAAGACTGTATAAGTTATTTTCCTACAGGTCAGACTTAATTTATTAAATCTTCAGCATCCTGACCTCCTCTAGCTGCCAGGTCCTGATTCTCCTCTTCACACGAAATGCAGACCTCAGAAACCGTGCATTCCTGCATCCTGACCTCAGTACCAACTGTTCTCAGCACCAGGGTTAGGGACAGCAGCTTTCTAACGTGGCTTGTGCAATGCACTCCTACTTTAGGGACCTCTGTTTCCAGTCTCAGATGCAGACTACTTCCCTAAACCCACAGGAGGAAGCCCACAGAATGGCTCTTCAGATGCCACCAATGTTCCCTGGATGTGGAAAACCCATTTCCTGGCCTGTATGTGGGCTTACAGCCAGCCCACCTCTGGAAAAGAGGGTTCTTGAACACAAGCGGCTCCTGTCTCTGTGCATGTGTGCCTGTGTTCATGTGTGTGTGTGTGTGTGTGTGTGTGTGTGTGTGTGTGTGCGGGGGGGGGGGCACGTGTGCACTCTCTCACTCACATGTGTGTTGTAAATGTCTGTCATAGATATGAATGCCCATGTCACCCCCAGTCATGTCACGTCCTTGCACCTCCTTATTCTTAAATCTCTGGGAATCACTTGGTCAATTAAAACTTTACCAGCAAAAGATTTGGAACCCAAATCAAATCCTGTTCCTCTGATGCTGTACCTTTTAGTGGGAACAAGGGTAAGTGAATCAAAAAAAGAGAAAGACCCAGGGAATACCCTGACAGGCATTGAGGGTGGCATCATGAGAAGCCTGGACTTCCCATCCCCATACTCTTCCTTTTTATGGAGGGGCAGGTTCTATCTCTGGTGTCCAGGACCCCAGGCATACTGGGTATGGTGCTGTGCTGGTCACCTCTGCCCAATGCTCTGGACAATTGCCTGAGATCTCCGAAGCCTTGTTACCACTTTATAGAAGGAAACAACCACCTGGTTTCCTCAAAGAGGAAAAAACAAAAAAACCCAAACCAAACCAACCAAATAATTAGAAACAACAAAAACTCAATCATTGTTTGGAGCCTTTTCCAGAGACTTTGGTCCTAAAGTATTTGAACCACTTAAGACTGGGGTTCTTGGAGTCCAAAGTCTTGGGGTGCTTAGCCTGATGGGCACTCCAATGATTGATCTGTTCCTTTCCCTGCCACAGCAGCTAGCTGCCAAATGGCTCAGGAGGATCATTCCCAGGGCCAATGGCTCCCTGTGCTCAGGGAAAGAGACCTCTCTTCTCACTTTCCCCAGAACAGCCCCTGAGCCTCTGGATAGGGCTGCAGAACAGACAGGAGACAGAGTCAGGAGAGACCCAAGGTCATCAGTCCAATAGTGCAGCTTCTCTGAGAAGCGTGAGGCTGAAGGAGGAGGAAGCGCAAAGCCACAATTGGCGTAGTGCTTGTGTGCACACCTCTCCACCACAAGCCGGACTCAGAGCGGAAGAGAGAAGGCTGAATGGTTCAGAGAGCTGCCTGGGGCACAGGTCACTCACTTTGCTTCTGTGCAGCTCTGTGATCTTGATAAGTTACTTGACCTCTCTCTGCCTCACTCTCCTCTTCTGTAAAAGGGAGATGCTAATAACGCCAACCCGAAGAACTGAGCCGTTTGTTGTTGTTTTTTAAATACAATATATTTTGATCATATTATTTTCCCTCCTTAAGTCCTCCATGTCCTCCCCACCTCCCTCAAGTCCTCCCAGATTCTCCCCACCTCCCTCAAGTCCTCAAGATCCTCCCCACCTCCCTCAAATCCTCCCAGATCCTCTTCACCTCCCTATCCACCCAACTTCAAGTTCTTTCTCTGTCAAACAAAATAAAAAAAGTAACAACAACAACAAGCACATCAAACAACATGGAGTCCATTTTTGGTTTGTTTTTACACAAGACTAATAGGGAAATCTAACTAGAGAGTAGGCTTCCATTCCTAGCAACACAAATATTGATTTAATTGTAACAAATGGACCACACTCTGGTAAAGTGCTCACATCAGAGAAAAGTAGGTTGAGATAGATGAAAACTCTTAGAATTATTTTTGCAATTTATCTGTAAACTTGAAACTTTTAAAATAAACTTCTCTGGGCATGGTAGTACACACCTTTGATCTCTGTACTTGGGAAGAAGAGGCAGATGGATCTGTATGAGTTCAAGGCCAGCCTGGACTACATAGGAAATGCCAGGCTAGCTAGGGCTACACAGTGAGATCTTACCTCAAAATAAAGAAACAAAACAAACAAGCAAACAAAACTAGACAAACCAAAAAAACTAAGTAAGCAAATAAATACATGAAATGAGAAGTTTATTTAAAAACAAGTGAAAAGACCAGGCACTGTGGCATACACCTATAATCCCAGCGTTTGGGAAGTGGAGGCAGGAGGATCAAGAGTTCAAGGTCACCCTTGGCTGCATAGAGGATCAGAGGCCAGCCTGGACCCCAAACTATGATAATAAATTGGTCCTTGTCATACGCAGGAATTCTAAGCCTTGTTCCTGGAGATCTGGAAACATCCAGAAAGCATCTCACAGCCAGTCGGCCTGCATCAAAGCTCCTGAGCTGCAAGTTAGCAAAAGCTTCCAAACTCAAATATCAATGGACGACAGGTTAGATTGCAGGGAGACGTCTCGCACCGCACCGTGGTCTGCTCCGGGGTCCTGGGCTCAGCCCCTCGCCTTTCTACAGCTCCTTTTCCCTTTAACTATCATGTGCCACTGCCTCCCCAAGGAAATTTGGTCCTCAGAATTGTGATGTTAAGAGGTCTACCTCCTGTCTCCTCTTGTGTTCTTCCGTCTTCTCCACACGATTCTGCCATGATGCCTCCAACTCATCATGTTGGAACGCTGCCAGGAAGTCAGAACTGGCACTTTGCTAATTTTTATGCTTGGCTCTTAAACTGTGAACTAAATAAATAAACCTCATTGTTTTATAGCGCACTTAGTCTCAGGTATTTTGCTATAGTAATGGAAAACAATACACTTGTATAGAATCTTCCAGCCTAGAGCACAGATTATGGTGAAGCCAAAGTGTGCAGCCTCTAAAATAAGCTGTGATAATCTATGTTCTTGTGTAATCGCCTCCTCTTGAGCATGGGCTGATGGGATGTCATGTGTAAAGTTTGGATGGACAAGCCAATAGGCCTCCATCTTGGAGTGGTTGTCCCAGGAAAGCTAGTCATTATGCTGCAAGAAAGGTCTGTGAAGAGGCTCCCGGGAATAATCCTGGAAGCCGATCTGAGGTTTGCCAACAATGCATGGATGCTCTGGAAAACAGTGCCTTCAGCCCAGAGGACAGCATTCCCAGGTGACAGAGTGACTGTGTCCACAGTGACCCTGGAGCTAAAGCACTCAGCTAAGTTGTACCTGCATTCCGGATGCACCGAGAATGCGAGAGAGTGAAGGTTTAAGTCACTAGACTGAGGTAATTTTTATGCAGTAGTATATAATGGACTATGAAATATTTTGTGGGAAACTTAAGAAAATTGGGAAAGCCAGAAACAAAGCAAAACAAATCCTGGCCCTTGAGATTCCATAGAAAGCCCACCACATAGCCAAGTCCCCTGACATTTCTGTTCTTGATGCCTCTCTCTTCCTTAAACTCTTCATCATCTGCAGGAAGATGGGTTTAGTGATGACAGCCACAGCATTGTCTCCCACCTGAAGGCCATGCAAGCTGTGGGGGCTAGGGACACTCAAATGGGGCACTCCCTGACTGCTCTGGTTCCTGTCAGCACAGGTGGCCTGCTTCTGATTAAAACAGCTTCCAGGCCTAGCTCTTTGGGGACTTGGTCCTAGTCCCAGGGATGTTTGCTGCATCAGCAGAGACATCTGCTCTGCACCCTGCGCTGTTCCTTCTGAGGCTGACCTTAGGATGGGAGAGCTTCTTGTAATTGGACCTCAAATCTTGACATTTAGAATGGGCTCAGTGCCAGGTCTGGTTTGTGTGTTCCCCCTACCCCCAGGACAGACACTCTACCCCACACTCACTAGTCCCTAGAGAGGGAGTACCATAAAGGCAAGAAGAGAATCAACCCGTGACTCACCACACAGCATCTCCAAGTCCACCAAGCCCTGGACAAAAGAATAGAATAAAAATGTCTGTCCAGACAAGCTAGACCCCCACCAGAACAGCAACACTGTTCTCTACAGTTTGACCCCAACATGGAATGTTCCACTCAGTTTCTTTCCCTGTTCCTTCTATCATTAGTCCCCAATTCCCACTTCTCTGCACTCACTCAGCAGTTCCTTTGCCCTGGAGACTCTCTCCACTTCCCAGTCCCAAATAGTTAAAACCCCAGCTTCTTTTGACTTTAGCATCTCATACAGAGAGCCTAGCTGGGTAGAGAAGGGTTTCTGCTGTTCCTGGGAGGGGAAGGCGGCAAGTGGCAAGCGGTGGAGACGCTAAGCCTGGGCTCCTGGGGTGCAGTGTAGCTGTGAAGAGCTGGAAAGAGCATTCACAGTAGCAACAGCTCCTCGGGAAGGGCTTCCCGTGGTGTGACTGATGCAGAACACAGTCAGCAGGAGTCAGGCTGAACTGAGCAAGCAGGCTTTGGAGCCATGGATAGAGCTGCTGCTGAGATCCACAGACCAAGAGGACTGCTTCCCCAAACTGGGTGCTCCCACCACGCCATCTCTGATCCTGCAGAACCCTTCCTCACAGATGCAGCTTAGACCTAAAGCTAGAAATCAGAACAGAGCCTGCTCACTCTCACAGCCATGTGGGAGGAGGGGCTTTCCCAGTTGCCCTCCCTGCCTCCATCTCTCCCATGGAGCTGCTGTTAGAATCTGTAACCCCTGGTCTTCTGGCTTCTGCCTTTCTCCTTATCTTCATGGGAGGGGGCCGGGAATGAGGGAGGAGCGGTGTTAAGCTTTGGAGCGTCCAGCTGGCTGTGAATAACATGGCTGAAGTTCTGCTTCTATCCTAGACACAAACACCTGGATTCCCTCCAGAATAAGGAAGTGTGGGATGGTGAGATGGCTCTGCAGATAGAGCCACTTGCCATCAAGCCTGACAACCTGAGTTTGAGTCATAGGACCCACATAGTGGAAGGGAAGAACCAGCTCCTGCAGGCTGTTCTCTGATCTACACACACACACACACACACACACACACACACACACACACACACACACACACACACACAAGCACACATGCACATTTAATTTTAAAAGAAGAGAGAGTCAAGGTACAGGTCCCAGAACCTCAGGCTTCCACTTAGAGCTCCAAATGATTGGGAGACACCCCTCCCCCACCCCTGTACAGTGTTGAGGGTGCAGGCTGCTAGGCAAAGCGTTGTTTGACCTGTTTAGCATGCACCCTTTAAACTGTCTCTTCCAGGCTGTGAGCTGGAGTCTTGTTTGTCCCAGCGTCCAGCAGGAAGCAAGCTCCCACTGTCTGTAGGCCTGGTCTTCCTAGCCTGTTAACCTAAATGGGGAGGGGTGTGTAAAAATGTTTCTGGAGAACGACCAGTTGACAGCAACCCTAAGGCTGCATATGCCCCAGAGTTTGCTGGGACCCTACAGCTCAGCTCTCAGCTGAGGCTTAAGGAGGTTTCATTGAGAGCAGAAGGAAAGAATTCAGAATCCAGTTAGAGTTGCCAAGGAAGCCTGCTCCTCAGACTTCCCCACACCTCGGCTGCTTCCAAAGCCCTTCGTTCCAGTCAGGACTAACCTCCTCTGCTCAGAACAGAAGGCAGGCTCCAGTTTGTCTGCCTTCCCTCTGTGTCTTGGTTCAGCCACACACGATGTTTCCATTTACTGAAGGTAGAATGCTTCCTTCCACTCCTTCCTGCTTCCTAGGATACATCTGAGTCTCCAGGGGTTCGGGGCCAGTCCATTGTCTGCTGCATTCATTCAGCCCACACCAACCTATGTCTTTTCTTAGTTTCCCAGCAGCCTGGCCTGTACCACACCACCCAGCTTGCCTGGAGCAGCTCGTGCTGTTCACTGGGCACATTATTAAGTCTCATCAACCAGAACATAAATGCTTAGGCAGCCCCAAAGGTACCAGGAAGTCCCATATTGTGAATCTCAGTGCTTGGAGAACTAGGACCATATTGGAGTCATTTCTGTTCTGGCACAGGGAGAGCTCATAAAATGTCAGTAATTCTTTATTTTTTTCCAAGTAATTACTGCTTTACAACTTCCCGGGTAGTTCTATACTTCCATTTCCACCCCTTGATGTGCTTTGCAGTTCCTTGGTCCCAGGGGCAAATGCTAGTCTCTGAAGACCAGACTTTCACATAGTCCATAGTCGATGTAATCATAGCTGGCAAAGGAGGAATCTTGCCTAGGGCCAGAGAATAATTTTTCTCCAAAAGACACTGACCCCACAGAGGTGTGTGCCCTTCTCAGTGCTCCCACACTGACCCCACAGGGGTGCGTACCCTTCCCAGTGCTCCCACTCTTGCCTTTCTCACATCATCTGGCTTTAGCAAGTTGGCTCCCATTGCTGCCAGGCCAAGCCCAGTTTGCTAGGGGATTAGCTCTCCCTGGCAGCTCAGTAGCACACTCTGTTTATGACACTGGGTATCTGTCACAGAGGGCTAGGGTGTGCTGCACATTCATGTAGATAGGGAGGAGCCATTCATAAAGGCATTCCTTCTCGAGTCTGATGTTGGTCACACCCTTGGGGGCAAGCACATGGTTCTAAAGAGTCTCTGCCCCATTCCCACAGCCCTGGAGCTGGCTCAGATTTGGAAGAAAAGGTGTATGTGAGGATAGGTCCCAAGGCACCCAATACCACTCTTGTGTACATATGTGTGTGTATGTGTGTGCATGTATATGTATAAATATGTGTAAATATGCCTGTGTATATGTATGGACATGTGTGAATATGTATGCATGTATATAAGCACTAAATAAGATTTTGAATATTTTTTGGAGAGTGGAGCCTGAAGAACTTGTCAACTTACAAATGAGCCACTTTCCCCCTCTAATATTTATTTATATATTTGGTGCTTTGTCTGCAAATACATCTGTACACCAGAAGATGGCAGAAGACCCCATTGTAGATGGTTGTGAGCCACTATGTGAGTGCTGGGAATCAGACTCAGGACCTACCTCTTTTAGAGCAGTCACTGCTCTTAATCACTGAAGCATCTTTCTAGCCCCATATACGTGTGTGTGTGCACATATATGTATATATGTGTATATATGCATGTGTATATGTATGTACATGTATATGCATGTGTATGTACATGTATGTGTATATGCATGTATGTGTGTATATGTATGTGTGCATATGTGTGTATATGTATACATGTATATATATATGTGTGTATATATATATATATATATATATATATATATATATGTGTGTATGTGTATATGTGTATTAGCTCCATGAGTACGTGTGACTGAGTGATACATGACAGGAAAATAAAACAATAAGAATGTCAAGGTGTATCAGAAAGAACAAAGAGGCATTGAGGAGTGATCTGGAAGGAAAGTTATAAAAATGAAAAGAGACTAAACTTAGGCATGGTGAAACTGTAAATGATTTCCCCCTGTTTTCCTACAAAGAGGACTTATTAACTTTAAAACACACAGTTGGGCATGATGGCACACAGCTTTAATCCCAGCACTCAAAAGTCAGGGGCAGGAGGATCGATGTGAGTTTTAGGCCAACCTGGTCTACATAGAGAGTTTCAGGCCAGCTAGACTACATAGAAAGACTGTGTCTCAAGACAAAACAAAACAAAAAATGCATGCAAATTTTGTGAATTTTATGCTTATTTCTCACAATAGCCACTGTTAGAATTTAGGGAAGATCCACTTTATAGATAATACAATAAGCACCGAGCAGTTAAGTGACAACCAAGTATTCTGAGATCCGGCCTATAAGCATATAGACACATGGTCTGTGTGCTTTCATATAGCA
Source organism: Arvicanthis niloticus (assembly GCF_011762505.2). Classification (NCBI taxonomy): domain Eukaryota; kingdom Metazoa; phylum Chordata; class Mammalia; order Rodentia; family Muridae; genus Arvicanthis; species Arvicanthis niloticus. Next base: position 51,356,351 of record NC_047671.1, on the reverse strand, counting down.
TCCATGGATAACAGTTCCCCTTTGCTTTAGTCATGATCCCTTTGATCCTGGAGACTTGGACCAGACCAGACATGGTACCTGCACACCCACCTCACGTTCCAGGTGTACCACACTGACACCAACCTCACATAGCTAAAGGAGCAGATTTGGGGCCAAGTGATGAGAAGCATGCATGAGGCAGAAAGCATTTCACCTCAGCCTCCAGGGCCTGAGAGCGCTGGGCAATGGTGGAGGTTTATTAACAGGTGCTGGCAGGGCCCTCACTCTAGAACTTCTGGCTTCCAGAGGATGCTTCAAGCATTCTTTGCCTTCAGAAACAGGAATAGCTCCCCTTTCCCTCAGATCCCAAAGGACCAAAGAATTAAAACTTCAGATGCAGCGATTCAGAAGTTTTGGGGATAACTACACTCCCCAGAGTGTGGTGACAGCTTTGACCCTCTCCAGAAAGCTGCCTGCAAGCTCCCACAGTGCAGAATTCCAAAGGTTCCCCAGGCCATGGCAAAGCAAGTCCCTCCTAAGAAGTCCTTTGTCCTTTCAGCTCACACCTCTGCCTCAGTGAGCCCTTTTTAGCTCCTTTTTGAGAGGTGACTCAGGACCATTATCCTCCTTCTACTTCTGATGACCCATTGGGAGGAGAAGGGAAGTGACTTTCAGGGACTCAACCCATGAGTCACTGTACAAGCCAAGACTGGAACGGAGGCATTTGTGGCTTCCGACACCATTATTTAAGTCACTGTCGAGAGCGGCTTCTCACAGCAGGGTCTGGACCCAGGCAGGATAAAAAACATAGGAGGTTGCTGGCCCCAGATCAAGTTAGCAGAGAGAAAACAGAATCCAGAGTTTTGACACATGTGTGCATCTTCTCATTGAAAACATAAAGACAAAAAGAATTGCTTAACCTTAGGCTACACAAGAAGAAACAGGCCATGGGAAGGCACTAAAGATAGAGAATTTGAGCATCTCACTGTAGGTCAACATTCTTCCTTGGGACCATTGCTAACCCAGGCAAAGCCTCCCACTGTGTGCCCGTAGGGTGTACAAGTCATGGTCCCTCTGCTGAACAGAGCATAGGGGGGAAGCTGCAGTGGCCAACGTTGAACAGTGATATAATGGTCAGACTTCTCCATTTAAACATCTACATACCTCTCATGGCCCGAGTCCACTGCTCAAGACCAGAGATGACGAGATAAGAGAACTGAACTTAGTGTCTGGAAGGGAAAATTTTAAAAGTCACAAAGACAGATCCCAGTAACACCCCCACTCCCTTCCCCCCCACCCCCCCCCCCCCGCTCCTGAGCCTTGCTAGCCATTTCAATCCCACAGCTAAGAGGAGTTGTTGAATAGCCCAAATTCTGCCATGCTGTCCCCAAAACGTTCCCGTGATGATGAATGAAAATGTCCTATTAGGATTGTTCAAAAGCATTCAAAATGCACTGACATAACCGAGGAACTGTTTGGTTGTATTTATTTTATTTTACACACATGGACACATCCATGGTGTGCATGTAGAGGTCAGAGGACAACTTGTGGGAGTCAGTTCTGTCCTTCTGCCACATGGGTCCCAGAGATCAAACTCAGGTCTATCAGGCTTGGCAGCAAAGTGCCTTTCCCCTCGGAGCCATCTTCACAGCCCTTAGTTTCACTTGTTCTTGATGAACGTAAACGTTTCCCATCCAAGGCTGGTGGCTATTATACCAGAGGCTCTGGGAAGACATAAGCTTGATCCATGGTGAACGGATAATGAAACCATGGAGCAGTTGGACCGTGGCATGGCCTCCGGTGCTTAAATGACATGAAAGCAGAGGCAGGAAAAATCACGACAAGTTCAAGTTCAAGGCTATCCTGATCTATATAGTGAGTTCCAGGCCATCAAGAGCTACATAGCATGACTGTTAAAAAAAAACAAAATAGGGAAAACCAAACACACATTAGTTCCTAAGTAAAAGAAGCTGATCTGGAAAGGTTGCACACTATAATTCCAACTCTGTGGCAGCCGGGAAGGCAACCTGTAGAGACAAGGGCTGGAGAAAGAGGTGATCAATGGAGCCATGCAATCGATCATATGAGGCTGTACCCGACACAAGTGCTGGACTTAATCTGTAGATGTTAAACACGTGAAGCTGGACGTGAACTATGGGCTTGGGTCAGTGTGGGTTCATCTGTGTAATAAACACTCAGCAGTGCTGGTGAGGGGTTGAAAAAGGGGAGAGTCTACAGAAGGGTAGAGACGGGTAAGGGTATAGGCCAGGTCTCTGCACCTTCCTCGTACCTTAGAGTTAGCTATAAACCTGAACCTTCTCTAAAGCATCTCTCTCTCTCTCTCTCTCTCTCTCTCTCTCTCTCTCTCTCTCTCTCTCTCTCTCTCTCTCTCACACACACACACACACACACACACACACACACACACACACACACAAAGTAAAATAAAATAGAATAAAAAACCCAAATTCATACCACAAAGCAGGAGAGAAATTAATTCAGGCGGCATGAAGATTAAGCTGCAGGAATGTTCATTTTAGACCTTTTTATGGAGTAGAGAATATTGTAAACAATCTGGATATACAATTGGAGCATATTGTTAAATAAATTCTGGCAGCTTCACAAAATAGAACATTTCTTACCTCCCACATGTAAGCATCAGAACAAGTTCTCTACTGCCTCCAGCACACATCCTGACTCCGTCCATTACTCTTCCCTCAGCTGCCACCCTCTGGGTATGAGGCACCACCCCCTCCCCTGGATTACTGAACAACCTCCTGACTGCTCAACCTGCTTCGGTTTTTACACCTTCCATCCATCTTCCCCATAGCAGCCAGAACTGACTACTTAGCTGGCTGGTGAGGCTAGCTAGCTGCTTGTTTTAAATGTATAAGCAGCCACAAGCTCACCAGCTACAGAAAGGGCTAGCTCTCAGCCATCACCTACACCTAACCTTTTAGTCTCCTTACTTCCGCCCATGGCTGACCACCATCATCCAGACCATTGATTTCCTTTAAATGCAAATATTGGGTCTACACAAATTCCAAAGTATTCCTATTTTGTTTATTTTGTTTAAGTTGTCTGCATATGATGAGAGTACAATGTGTTGTGGAGTATTTTTGAACTTAGTATTTACTAAGATGCATGAATGTCATTGCATAAAACCATACTTCACTTAAACTGCCATTATAGCTCAGGCACTATAGAGATAGGTGTCTCAGGTTAAGAGCACTGGCTGCTCTTCCAGCAGACCCAGGTTTAATTCCCAGTACCCACACGACAGTCCACAGCTGTCTGTAACTCCAGTTCCGGGGGATCTGATACCTTCACACCAATGCACATAAAATAAAATAAACAAGAACTGCCATAATGTCCCATTGTTCTTGTCACATTCCATGCCATGATATTGTGCTGCAGACCTAATCCAGTCAGCAGCTCTCACATATGGTTAGGGGGATGAGGCATGACCGTGTGTGCTCCTCACACAGGAATGGAGGTGGTTTATGTTGTACATGTTCAACCTTGTTTCCGATCGCTCCCAGTTTGTAGCTCTTTCAGCAGCTCTGAAGAGTTCCGATTTCTTACAAACACTTCTTTTTTATTGAGCTGTTTTCAGTTCTGCCACTCAAACAGGTACTGAAAGTCTCACTAACTGTGATTCTTGCTAGCTAGAAATGTGGTGCTGAACACCTCTTAATAGTTTATTATTTTTTAATGTTAAAAGCCTTCTTATTTTATTTCATGCTTACTATAGGTTAGGCGTGTGAACGCCAGAGACAGCTTTTGGGAGTTTTCTCCTTCTGCTCTGTGGATCCCAGAGGATTAAATCAGGTCAGCGAGTTTGGTGGCAGCCCCTTCACACACTGCTTTTAAAAATTGATCTCTCCGGGCGCGGTGGTGGCGCACTTTAATCCCAGCACTTGGGAGGCAGAGGCAGGTAGATTTCTGAGTTCGAGGCCAGCCTGGTCTACAGAGTGAGTTCCAGGACAGCCAAGACTGTACAGAGAAACCCTGTCTCGAAAAACCAAAAAAAAAAAAAAAAAAATGATCTCAAATATTTCCTGTTTTCTTAGAGACTCATTTTTTTTCAATTAAATTGTTCATGCTTTTCTTATTAATTTGCCAAAGTTGTTTCTTACATATTTTTTTTAACTGAAAATAGGTTTTTGACACGATATATTCTGATTACGGTTTCCCTCCCCCAACTCCTAGTTCCTCCTCCCCTCCCAAAGAGAAAACTCAAAGAGAAAACAGGAGAAATACACATAGATGCAGAGACACATGTTCACACTCATAGGAATCCTTTAAAAATACCAAACCGGAAGCTGTAATAGGATCTTCATACTATTTTTTGCTGATTGTAAAGCTTTTGTCCTAGTCTGTAGGTAATCTCTCCTCTCTCTCTCTTTCTCTGTTTTGAAATGGAGTCTTTCTATGTGGCTCTGGTTGTCCTTGAACTCACAGAGAGCTTCCTGCCCCTCCTTCCAGAGTGCTGGAGTTAAGGCATGTGCCACGGCTGTCCAGCTTCTTTTTACTTTCTGCAAAGGTGTCTTTGGATAGTAGAAGCTCTTACTCTTAATGTGGCCAAACTTGTCAGCCTTTTTTATTTTTGTAGTTAATATTTCTGAATCTTATTTTTAAAAAGCTCCCTCTCAAATTCTTGGAAGATAATATCATATTTTCTATTAGCGAGTTTCAAAGTTGTGGGATTAAAAAAAATATTTGAATACTTAAGCCATCTGGGGTTAATATTCCAGACAGAACATACGCAGGCAACCAATTTTGCATTTATTGCATGTAACTTTCCCAGTTCCATTCATCATCTCCTTGCTGGTTTGACATACCGATTGTATCACCTACTGTAGTCTCTTGTCCTCCAGGCTAACAGTAAGCCCTCATGTTCAGTAAGCAAGGCCTGTCGCTCTATGGTTTTTGTCCCTCCCCCCCACCCCCAGAACTTTAGAAATTCCAATCAAGTAACACAAAACACTAGATCAGTAGAAACTCTATGTTTAAAAAGGCCAATTATAGATTGTATATTCATTTGCGAACTAAAATGTTCTTCCTCTTAATGAATTGTCTCTTTCCATTTCTTACTTTAAAAAACAAAAATCTCCTAATGAACTTACAGCTTTTTTGCATAAAAGACAAATGCTTATATTGTTGGGTTTATTCTCAAATATTTGATTTCCTCAATATTTTGCATGAGCCTTTCTTTAAATTCTTTTGTAACACCCCCATTTTAGAGAAACCACTAGCAACAGGTATATAGAATGAAAATTCTTTTTAAAATGCCCATGTTATTTCAAGTTAAGTAGCTAGAGTCTCCTTTTATTTTGAATAATTTTGTGTTGTTTGTGGTTTTTCTGTGAAAATGTAGTCATTCTTTCTATCTGTGGGGGCTTGTTCCAAGAGCCCCAGCAGGTGCCTAAAACCACAAATAGCAGTACCCAGCCATATATATATTTATTTTATAAATAAAATATACATATATGCATGCACAGTCTGTGTTTTCTCCCATGCATATACATTCCTAATGTTTAAGTTATAAACTAGGCACTGAAAAGTAACTAAGAATAAAATGGAATGATTATAACAGTACACAGAGAGTAATCTAAAAATTAGATATTCACTTCTGGAACTCTCCCTTTAATATTTTTACATGACTATTGACTGAGTAGCTGAGGCTATGGAAGTAAAACTTCAGATGGAGGGAAGTGGGCAGGTCCAATGACCTGGGACTGAAGCGGATGACAGGCACCCCCATCTGAGAAGATCTCACCCAGTGGGTTTTGTTCATTGTTTTTGTGATGCCGAGAAAGAAACCTAGGGTTTTCCACAGGCTAGGCAAGGGATCTCCCACCGAGCTAACTCCAGCCCAGCTCTGGTATTTTACAGTCATTCTTACTTGGTTAAGAACTTCTTATTTGCTCTGCTTTGTCATAAACGGCTGTTGAGTTTTTAAACTTTTTCACAAACCAAATGACAGAAATATAGAAAACAACGTAATTTTTGTAAAGTTGTTATCCTGATGCTAGCAGCCACAAAAGGAGATAAAGTCAGCCAGAAAGCAGCCTACCTCCACCCCTCCTTTCCCCATGCGTAGTCCATGCTCACTAGACTTCCTGGCTTTGCTTTGGTAGCTCAAGCATAAACCTCTAAACACTGTGACCCAACTTAGCCAAAGTCTTCATATACGTTTTTGATCTTTTGCTCTATTGTCAGCACCACCAACCTCCGTCTTTCCTCCTCTGGCAATCTGGTTCATGAAACCCTGCGATATTTTCCTTGTTAGGGTATTGTATTAGTCGGGTTCTCTATAGGAACAGAACCGATGACTCTCTCTCTCTCTCTCTCTCTCTCTCTCTCTCTCTCTCTCATATATATATATATATATATATATATATATATATATATATATATATATATGTTTGTTAAAGTAGCTGACAGATTCTCATCCAGCTCACCCAACTACAACTGTCTTCCAGTGGAAAATTCAAGAATCTGCTAGTTGTTCAGTCCACGAGGCTAGATGTCTCAGTATGTGTCGGAATCCCAACATATGGTTTTAGTATAGGTCATAATCCCAAAGAAGTATGCTCTAATACCAGTAAAGGAGTGAACTGGCCATTGAGATGAAGGGTAAGCAAGCAAAGAGCAAAGGCATTTTTCTCCCATGTCCTTATATAGGCAGCCAGCAGCATGTGTGGCCCCAATTTAGGGTGAGTCTTCTGACCTCAAATGATCCAATTAACTAAAAAAGCATCCTGCACAGGTGTGCCCAGCCACTTGGGTTTTAGTTAATTCCAGATGTAGTCAAGTTGACAACCAAGAATAGCCATCATCACAGGTGTTGACTTTCTTTTAAAACTAATGAGGTGATTATGTGCAAGGGGGTATGTCCCTTGTTAGTGGTATAAATTTCTTAGTGCTATAAATTACATTTATGAAGGATAATTTCCCTAAAACATACCAGATCATGCCATTCCCCTCCAGTGTCTTCTCACAGACTTAGGATAAAACTCCCAGGCTTTAGGTGCCCAAGAATCAATGGGGGTGACCTTAGCTGTAACTCACTGCATTGGGGATATAGAACCTGAAGAGGCCACTTCTTAGAGCCAAAAAGAAACCCCAGTGAAGCAATAGAGAGACACCAACCTACCCACAGAACTTTCAACCCAAAATTAATCCTGTCTACAAGAAATACAGGCACAGATTATGGAGCAGAGACCGAGGGAATGATCAACCAGCCCAACTTGAGACCTATCTCATGGACAAGCACCTAGCACTATTAATGATACCCTGTTATGCTTGCAGATAGGATCATGTTGTCCTCTGAGAGACTCTACCCAGCATCTGACTCAGACAGATACAGACACCTACAGCCAAACAGTGGATGAAGTTTGGGGACTCTTATAGAAGAATAGGAGGAAGGATTGTTGGCCCCAAAGGAGATAGAAACTCCACAGGAAGACCAACAGAGTCAGCTAACCCTTGAGGCTCTCAGAGTCTGAACCACCAACCAAAGTACATACACGGGCTGGACCTAGGCCTCCCCATATATATGTAGCAGATGTGCAGCTTGGTCTTCATGTAGGTTCTGAACAACTGGAACGGGGCTATCCCAAAAGCTGTGCATGGGATATGGTCTTCTAGTTGGGCTACCTTGTCTGGCTTCAATGGGAGAGGAAGAGCCTAGACTCGCAGAGATTTTAAGTGCCATGGTGGGGGGATACCCAGCAGGTACCCACCCACTCAGGAGAAGAGGATCGGGAAGAATTGTGGGAGAGGGTGACCAGGAGGAGGGCAGTGAGAGGGATGTAAAGTGAATAAATTAAAAAATAAAATAAAATAAGACCTCCCAAGCTTTGAACATTATTGCCAAAGGACTCCATCAAAGGTTCAACCTCCACGCTCCTTCCTGATGGCTTCAGATGAGCTTCCCTTTTTTTTCTGTCTTAGCCCTAGTGGCTGTCTTATTTTCTCAATCTTGTCAAGCTTGTGTGCAAGCTCTGGTCAGTGCAGCCACCATTGGCTGCCTCCTGCTGGAATGTCTGTCCCTCTGATCTTTCTCCTGTCATTAAGGCCTCAGGTCAAATTTTTCTTCCTTAGCAGAGTTTGGTGGTACACATCAAGAATCCTGGCACTTGAGAGGTGGAAACAGGATAATTGCAAGTTTGAGGCCAGCCTGGCTTACCACAGTAAGACTGTGTCTCAAAAATATAAAAACAAACAAAAAGTTTCTGTCCTCAAACAGAACTTCTAAAATGTACCCTAGTTAGTCTCCTATCATCTGTTTTTAATAACCCTTATCAGGAGTCTTTATATTTATTTATTATCTTACCCAAATCCATAAGTATTATGCAAGTCTTTTTCATTGATTTATGCTCCATACTGAAATTGGTGCCTGGCACAATCACATCCCTTGATAAATATTTGTTCTCTCAAAATGATATTATAGGAATATCTCTATTGATAAGTAAATATAGTCAAGTCATAGTAACTCAATAAAATAAGTGTACATCCATGGTATGATTGTATTTTTAAAAACATATCTGTATTGCCTCTTTGGAGGCTGCTTCAGGAGGGTCAGGAGTTGAAGCAGGCCAGCCTGGACTATATATATCAAGTTCAGACCCAACCTAGGCTACAAAGCAAGACCCTGACTCAAAATAAAGCAAAACAAATAAAAAACAGAACAAACAACTCTAATAGGCATTGTCTTCTATGCCTTTAATTCCAGCACTCTGGAAGCAGAGACAGGCAGGTCTCTGTGAGCTGAGGCCAGCTTGGTCTACATAGAAGAGTTTTAGGCTAAAACTGGTACCTCTGTTTGGTCTTTTCTGTTTTCTGCTTTGGTTTGCTACATATATTTCCTTCTTGATCAGACACATGCTGTATTGTAAGAAAAGGGAATTAACCTTATCATGGTGAAAAGTTGGTCTTCCCTTTTTTAAAGGTGTGATCTAGTTGAAAGAACTCAGACTCCCCAAATAGCCAAGGGCTCATTTACAATAGCACATGCAATTACTCAGCAGCGCGCAGGGAGCGTGCTCCTCCCTAGCTGGTATAACCGGGAAACCAAGGTCTAAATCTGCCTGTACACAGTCACTTTATTCTGCCTAGTTCCAAAAAAGAGGGATTGTGGTTCCTAAGAAAGTCATCGTTATGTCATCTATGTAGGGACATAAGACATACACAAATAAAAAGGGCTCACTGGGAGAAGGGGTATTTGGAGATTCAATATTTTGAGATATGGTCTTGCCCAGGCTGGTATTCAGTTCATGAACCTCCTATCTCAGCCCTCAAGTGATGGGATTACAGGCACATATCACCACACCCAGATGAAAAGAAACACCCTCACTGATAACAATTATCACTTGTTTGGGGGCTTTCTTCATACTCCCCAGGATCTACCGACAACCTCCCCATGACACTGGGGCTCACTGAATGCTGACTGTATAGAACAGTTCAACCCAAATAATATCACAACACAATCCCTGACAAAACACCTAATAAAGCAAAACAGAGAGCTATGAACTCAAGGGTCCAGAGCACCATTTTCACAAGATGAGAGTCCTGGAGACGTAGTGTCTAACCAGTGCATAGACTGAACACTACTGAATGATACCTGAAAGTGGTTCTTGGTCAATATTATACAGAAACAATATTTTTGGTGTGTGTGTATGTATGGCATATACGTGTGTTCCTCTGTGTGTGTGTGTGTGTGTGTGTGTGTGTGTGTGTGTGTGTGTGTATCTGTGTCATCTACAGTTGTTCTCTTCTTTATGTCTTCCTCTCATTGAACCTGGAGCTCACAAATTCAGCTTGGTTGGCTGGCTGTGAGATCCAGGGAACTCTGCCTGTCTCTGTGCCCTCTAGTACTAATTAACATTGCTGTACCCCACCCTACATTGGTGCTGGGGATCCAAACTTGGGCCCTTGTGATAATGCAGTAAACACTACATCAAATGAGCCAACCCTCTATACCCCCATCATTTTTAAATGCAAAATTAAAGTCTAGATGGAACAGATGGTAGTCTATAGAGGCTGACCCCTCTGAGATCTCTGGGGAAAAAAGAGGTTTGGAGAACCCTGGGAGAAAAGACTCCAGCCGGCCAGGAGAGGTGAGAGCAACTGGCTTTCACACAGGGAATATAGGCAGTTTGGGGGTGGCTGGAGGGGTGCCCAGGCATCAGGAGGCAGATGTTTTTGGGGAGCAGTAAGCCTAGTGGGTTGGCATGAGTGAGCTGCAGGAGGCAAGTGTCTGAACAGGGTGGGAAAGGGGCCATCCGAAAGTGAACAGCCTCAGACGCAGGCTGTCTGGACATGAGCCTAGAAGCAATGAGGAGAGACGAGCGGTTTTAGATTTTGGAAATGTGTGATAAAGGGGGTAGTCTAAAAATACTAATGAGTATTCAAATTAGAACATAGTACACATTAATCTCAGCCCTGCTGAAAGGGACAGAAAAGGAAGCACCCAAATGTCCTGATATGACATTCAGATGACAGTGGCTCTGAGGCAGACACAGAGTCTAGACCAAGTGGTCATCTGAGAGCTTCTCAGGGGACAGAGAGCCTGCCTTCACTATGTGGAAGATGGACGCCGTCACTCTCCTAACCTTCCAGAGAGGCTCAGGCTAGATAGACAGTGGGCAGCAGTGAGTTCCCGACTGAAATGGAAAATATCAAGAAGTGGGGCTTTCCTTGTGTAGACAGGACATTCCACCCCCTCTGCCATTGCCTAGGATGTGTGCAGCATCTGGCAATGAGGAATGTTCTCTCAGAAGCTGCCCACAGCATGGTCCTCAGATGAGGTGTGAACAGACTGCCCAGTATCCCCATCACCAAAGATGGGGATGAGTAACGAGTCCTGTGTTTCCACTGGAGTGTTCCACTAAATCATTCGAATCCCTTTTATTAGAAAGAAGAGAAAACATCAAAAGTCAATAACTTACAAGTTAGTGAAATGCAGCAAAAATCAGAAAATGGAAAGGCAAAAATATTAAAGTAATTGTTTAGAGTTATTTATTCCACATTATATATCCAAGTGTTTTGTCCACGTGGATGTGTGTATGGCAAGTGCATGCCAATGACAGAAGGAGGAGCAGACCCCCTAGAGCTGAAGTTATAGATATTTATGAGCTGCCATGTGAGTGCTGAGGACTAAAGCCGGGTCCTCTGCAAGAGCAACAAGTGCTCTTAACGGATGTGCATCTCTCCAGCCCAGAACTCAGCACGTGACTGCGTTAACAAATACAAACACACTCAGATGGTACGTACTGGTTTTGAAGCCTGATTTTTTTTTCTAATGAACAATTTCTTATGACTATTTTCAGATGTCATGAAAGTGGTGTGTGGTGGCTGCATGCCATTCCACAATGAGAGGACAGCAGAGAGCCACAGTCTAGCTGATCAGTGTCCCAACACTGCTATTTGGACATTCATGGCAGCATGATGAACACTAAGTGCCAAATAACCCTGTCCCCAGCATCCTAATAGCCCTGTCCCCAGCACCCTAATAGCCCTGTCCCCAGCACCCTAATAACCCTGTCCCCAGCACCCTAACAACCCTGTCCCCAGCACTCTAATAACCCTGTCCCTAGCACCATAATACTCTTGCTATTAGCATGTCTTCATTAATGTCTCACTCGGTGGCGGCAACCTGTGGCACCTACCATGAGGAAAGTTCACATCCCCGCAGGGGCCTGGCTGATGTACCATTTCTTTTCCGAAGCTTTTCTAGACCAGACTTATCCAATGTGTGTACCCTCGAGCCCAGATACACTGACATCCTGATTGGTAAAAGGTGGGCCTCCCTCTAGTGCTTAAACTTTCCCTCCCCATCAACAGCCCCTTCCTCTCCAGCCATACCTAAGATACTCTATGGTAGAGAACACCTTGGGTTTTATAGCACATTTGATTAGCACTCAACAAATAGCCTAAATGATTTCATTTAAAAGCTTAATGGGGAGTTTCTGGTGGTGGTGGGGAGTCTCTAACTTTAGTTAGGGTTTAAGGATAGTCTCTGTGACTAAAGAAAAGGGACACAACAACCTTCCTTTGCCTGTCCCATGGCGTTACTAGAAGAGCCCAGCACTCTGCCTTTGTCCTGGCCTTGTCTCCTTGGTTGAAACCATGAAAGCTGTGAGTAATACTAAGAGAGCAGCAGGAGTGAAGAGTTGATCTTATGAAGACATCTGACACATGTCTGCCAACGCAGGCTCTATCTAAGGCTTGCGGTAAGCTGCCTTCGTCTCCAAACAGTAGTTCACATGCTTTTTCACGAAAGGGGAAGAGAGAACAAAGGTCAACAAAACAGGCCTCCCTGGCAGGTGAAGGGAAGATACCATTGCCTGATGCCAAGCTAAGACAGACATGGCAGGGCTGACTCTGCCATATGGGGCATCATCTGCCAAAGCACAGAAATAGATAGAAGCGTCCCCCAGAGCCGAAGCTCAGGAGTCAGTGAAGACACCCTCATGTAGAACCTCGCCAGGCCAGTGGGCAGCATATTCCCAGGAGAAGGAGCACAAGAGCCTGGCTTAGCCAGGTTCCCAAGCCTCCTGCCCCAGGCTGTGGACTCAGAACAGATGTATCCCTCGCTCAGTGGTTCCTGGGCTCCACCAGGAGAGAGGGACAAGGTCAGTCCTCAGTGGTCATGAGGATTGTCCCTCTGGGTAAAGCATGAGTCTGTGAGCCACAAGCTCCCTTTGACACAGAGAGAAACAGCAGGATGACATTCCCTCCACAGAACCTTCATCTGGCCATCCATCCCAGGTTGGGGCAGAGCAAGGAACACGCTCTGTTTCTGTCGTGTGAGCCGGGAGAAAGTGTGGGGTCACAAGAACCCTAATCTGAAGTGAGAAGGCCTAGAGTCTTACTCTCTGTCCCCAGTGAAAGATGGCGTGCATTGGGTAAAGCATCCGACTTCTCTAGAAAACTGAGAGACCCGGGTTCACTACTGCCTACAGAAGAGCTACAAGGTCAGAACATGACTCTGGAAATGCCAGAGGGCTAGGAAAATGCCCCAGTTGTGGTAAACACTTACCCTGTCCACAGCAAGGTCAAAGCCTGAGAACTGGCCATCTGACTGACTTGGGAAACCTGCATCAGGGTGTTCTGACGAGCAAACACAACCCAGAGCCACAGTATCTGTTTTATCTCCAAACTAAAGACTATTCCAGCAGCCTGCCTCACTCCTGTCTCTCAGCCTCTCTGACTCTACAAGTCTGGCTTCTACTGCTGATATGGCCAGAGATGGAGGACTTGGATTTAACTGAGGGAGAGACTCTCAGCCCAAGGGGGTTCAGGACTGACTCCTGACAAGGCGAGCAAAAGCGTTGTGAGCTAAGAATTGTGTTGGAGTTTTAGATTTGGTGGGAACCACAGACCACCTGCCTGCCATCCGGAGGCAGATAAGAGACTGCTATGTAAAACATGGCTAAGACCAGTGAGATACAGGAACAGGGAATAAAGAGGAACAACCGAGACAATGACAACAGCTTGCTCAAGCCAGTAAAGGCAAGGAAGGGTTCAGAAGATCTAAGAGCAGGACTCCCTGACCTCAGCCACACACCCTCTGGTCCATCGTCTCCTCCAGCACAGTTGTCTGTGTGAGTGCAGACTCAGCTCCTGTTTGAGGGTCACACATACCCAGCCCAGTCCCTCTAGGCATCTGTGACATTGCAGGACAGTGTGCAGTCTGAATGAGATCCATCTAGCCTGCATTCAGGGTGAGAGGCAGACAATGCCACCCAGCCTGCCACATGACTTCCAGAAGTTCTGAGAGAATACAGTGCAGAGTAGGAAGCTTACAAGGGTGCACACTACTCCCTCATCCTTCTTCCTGGACTTTCCCCATAAACAAACTCCACCTCAAACACTGTGTCAATCTTGCTTTTCAGCCAAACTCAAACCAAACCATCAATAAAGACTCTGTCGCTTAGACACTGGCCAGAGAACTTGATGGTGACTTGGCATTTTTTTTCCCCCAATGGATACCAAGTTGCTTTGAAAAGTTCTGTGCATAATGAATGCCTTTGACTCTCCAGGTTACTACCTGGCTCTTTACTCAAGTCAGTGGCAAACCTCACCCATGTTTCCCTACCAGCAGTGACTAAAAATGCCCCCCACTCTCCATCTCTCTCCCCCTTCCCCTCTCTCCCTCCCCATGCACAGCTCCTCATGAATTCTGGGAAAGCACTCTCCCACTGAACCACACCCCTGGTTCTGTAAACTCTTTGCTAGCCCTCTGCTGCTTTTCTGAAGCCATAGTCTAGGAGGGAAAAGCATCCAGGCCATGGTACCCACCCCACACTGACCTTCTCCCAGCATCAGGCCCTCCTAGAAGAGACAACAGGCTTCACAGGAGCGTGATCCCCTCTTGAAACAGGAGGAGGAGGGCACTGGGGAACAATCACTCAGGCTTCATGGTGCGAGCACATCTGTGCTGTGCTTTGAGAGCTATACACATCCCAAGGGAACCCGGGAAAGCTGGTCTGTGTACAACCCGCATAAATGTATATGAGCCTAAAAAAATACACATTCCCAAAAAGGGGAAAAGAAAGTGGGGAGAAAAGTGAAACCACCAGCCAGAGTTCTCACCAAGCGATGGGACTATGGACCCTTTTTCATTTTTTTTTTTCCTTGTGCTCTCTCGTATTGTCTAAAAATGAATGCATGATGATCTTAAGTTTTTAATTAGAAGAGAATGGCGTTTGTTTCTCGAATGCTATGATATCTACAGAGCTTTAAACATGACCTAGAAATGCCCAATGATCAAGTGAACAGGGTAATCTGGGACAAGATCGTGAGCCTGGAGGTTCTTAGACAAGAGATGTGGAAACACAACATATTATCATATCAAGTATTTTCTCCCTCGGTAGCTTCGTCTTTCTGGGGAAGTGAAGCACAGAAATCCGAGTCAATTGCCCACACACCTCTGCGCCCGAACTCTGACATTCGCTGTCCGCAACCCCTCTGTCTCTGCTGTTGAGCTCCTCCTTCCGGCAGAAGAGCCCAAGAACACTTAAGGAGCAAACTTCCTATTCTGGCTACCCAGGGACGTGGGCATCCTGCTGAACAGCAAGGGGGGCTGAAGGGCAGCAATCAGTGAGCTGGGGAGCCCCTGAACCAAGCCAGTTGTTAAGTAGGCGTGAGAATCCATCAGCTGGAAACACCGAAGGCGGGCAGGCAGGCGGAATGATTCTGGGTGAAGGAACATTGTAAATGTTGTCACCCAAAATAGAGCTGAGCTGAACTTGGCTCCCAGGCACTGCAAGCCTCCTTCCTGCTCTCTGCTGGCTCTCTTCCGAGCCCTGGAGGTCCTCCTCAGGTGCCACACCTCCTCCTGCTGCCACCAGGATTGGCTTTGTCTGTAGAAGCTGAGGGCACTAGGGAGAAGCTAGACTGGAACACCAGAACAGTAAGCCCCAAGGACAGACTCAGCCACTGACAGCCTAGCAGCCTCACAAACAATACAGACCCAATACAGGGAACTCAGAGTTCAAAGGCAGAATGATCATACAGCTTCCTCATCCTTACTGTGCTTGGCGCCCTTCATCCCACGGCTCCTGTCATCCCAAAACCTGCCCTCTCCTTCCTATGCCCTGAGAACCACCCAGTCACCAAAGTCAGAAACCTCAGTATGGTACTTGAACAAGCATCCTTCTTACTCCACAGGCAGTGAGACAGTCTGCTACTCCTCCTTATAGGTTCTGTTGGACTTCAGATTCCCATTGCCTTCCTCCTGGATGCCTACAGGCTTGTCCTAACGCTCTCCATACCTTATTCCTTCCTGAGTCACCACCAGAATTGAGCTTGATCACTTTAGCCACTCAACGGCATCTTTGGATACTGTTCAACTGCTCGTCACTACCAACACAGTGAGGTCCAAACTCCAATGTGGCCCTCAAAGTCCTTCACCGTCTTTCAGGGACCTCCTTTGCTCATCCCCTGCCTTCTCACGTCTCATATTCTAATTACACCACACCTCTCAGATGCCCCAGTTTCAATGTGACCTTGGACAGGACACTGAAGCTGCCATCCCTGCTGACGATCCGGTCACTAGGTCGCCTGTCAGCAACTGCATCACCTATGTGGCATTTCGTTCAGCCATTCAGGTCTTCTGCTTTCCTCTGTGTTATCCCAACTAGCTTAAAAGAGCTTAGAATTAAAAAACGGTGTCTATAAATTATTTGTTCCTAATGTCTACCTCTCTTCTCAACATTTTATACTCTTTATAACATAGTTATGATGCTATTAGTAATCACCACACACACAAGGATGTATTATTCCAGTCAAAAATTAAACAACTTGAAGATATAGGTCATGTCCAGAGTTTCGTTTTATCTACCTAAATACATAGCATATGGCATTGAGCACGTGATTGTGTCTCAGGAAGCAATGGGCAATGCATTTTTCAATTATGAAGGCAGATACTGTGGAGCATCTGCTAGATTCAAATAGTGGAGCTGTGACAGGGGAAACATCTTTGCCCTTTTGGAGCCTATAATTCTGGGAAAAGGAGATAGAGATTTATAAGGCACATGATATGTTGCTATTTTATGGTGATAAGAGCTCATATGTAACTGAAGCAGAGGGAGAAGACATGACACAGGGCTGCAGTTCCAGACAGGATGACCTGGAATTTCTCACCCATGTGGAGGCAATGGAAAAGGTAAAGGAAAGAGAAGGAAGCCATACAGATTTCTAGGTCAAGTATTTTCTGAGAGTGAACAGTCAAGAAAAAGGTCCTGAGATAAGAATGTGTCTGGCTGATCCAGAAAATAACAAGGATGGTCACAGAGATGAAGTAGGAGATTCGGGAGAGAGGAGTGTATCTGGGAGCAGAGAGGAAACAGACTAGAAGACGCCAGTGAGCCTTCAGTCATCCCACTCTGTGAGAGAGAAAGCCACGTGAGGCTCGGAGCAGAAGGATCCACAGCTCATTTATTTTTGATTGTTCGGTCAGTCTGGCTGCTGCATTCAGAATAGACCACAGAATCCCAGAAACCAATCTGATGCTGTTAAAGGAAGGCGAGCAATCTCAGTGCCATGGGCACAGTGGGGGAGCTGGTGAGAAGTGCTCCGATTCTGGAGGGAGCGCTCTGAGGATTTGGGAGTGGACTGTACATGGACTAAGAGAAGAGTGATGTTTGTCCAGAATGGCTCTGACAGGTTTATTTGAACTATTGGTCTTGCTTTTTTTTGAGTTGGGGCAGATGACAGGAGACACCAGGCAGCTTTGCTATGAACTGGCAAACTCCCCTTTCTAGCTAGAGAGTGTGGCAACATAAGAGGTGGTAAATGTGCCTCTTCATAAATGAACAGATGCCACTGCTGGGCAGAAGCCCATGCTCAAGACACACGGCTACTTCATGGTAGCCTGACTTGAGAAATGCAGTCAAAGCAAAATTCAGTGGTATAAGGGATAAGAAGAGACACAGAATTCAGTAGAGTAAACCAGACCAGAAGGAACCAGTGAAGTCTGAGTCCTAATTCTCAGGACCTCTTGAGTAGTTTACCTACCAGACAAAAAGGATTTTGCACATGTGATTAAATTAAGATCTTAGATTATCTGAGTGGGCCTACTATGATTACACTGGCCCTAATAAGGAAGGAAGGAAGGAAAGAAGGAAGGAAGGAAGAAAGGAAGGAAGGAAGGAAGGAAGGAAGGAAGGGAGGGAGGGAGGGAGGGAGGGAAGAAGGAAGGAAGGAAAAAAGGAAGGGCTGGAAAGTCAGCTCAGCCCATAAAGTGTTTGCCAAAAGCTTGAGGACCTGAGTTTGATCTTTAAGACCCAGAGAAGAAGCCCAGCGTGGTAGCATACACCTGTGATTCTAGCACTGAAAAGACAGAGACAGGCAGTCTATCCTAACTGGTGAGTCATAGGTCCCCAACATGTGACTCTGTCAAAAAAAACCCAAACACACAAACAAGAAACAACAACAAAAACAACAAGGTAGAAATATCTTGAGGAATGATGCCCAAGGTTGACCTCTGACCTCCATACACATATGCTCACTTATGCACGCGCATGCACACATGCACATGTACGTGCACGCGCGCGCACACACATACACACACACACACACACACACACACACACACAGAGAGAGAGAGAGACAGCTAATGAATTAAGCCTTGATCAAGAAAGGAATAATGCCCTCAGAAGATGAGATCCTCTGCTTGGCTTCACAGCTAAGCGCACACAGCATTCTACAATGAATACACGTGGAAGGCCCATGGCAATAAAAGATCACAATCAGGCAGACACAGAAAACAACTCCTGCAGACAGGATTCACCAGTGGATGCTAAAATTAGTGGCTTGAAGTCAGAAGATAAAAAGGATTTTCAGTTTTAAAGTATGTCCTCCAAGATATTTTTAACAATAAAGGGATAGTCACTTTACTGTGCAGACATGCAGCAGACACTGATTGACCACGTGACCAAGGTTGTCATCAAGGTTGTACAATATCCCAAGAAGCCCAACATCATTTCTGTTAATCTTTTAAAGAGGCATAACCATTAAGAAATCCTACAACAGAGGTACCTATTTCCAAATAGCTGATCAACTGTCTTCCGGAAGGGCAAGATCACGGAAAACAAAGCAAGACCAACATACAAAGGAGACCCAGGAAGAGCAATGGCTGTGTGTAAAGACACTCATGCTTAGTTAATAGTTTTGCGTCCATGGTAATGCTTTTGAGTAGTGATTCTCAACCTATGGCTTGTGACCCCCTTTGGGGATTGACTAAAGCCATCAGAATATACAGATATTTACATTGCAATTTAGAAGAATAGCAAAATTACAGTTATGACCTAACAACAACATAATTTTATGGTGGGGGGGGGTCACCACAACATGAGGAACTGTATTAAAGGGTCACAGTATTAGGAAGATTCAGAACCACTGGCTTAGAGCTTTGATAAGTGTACTATGGGTGTGAAAGGTATTAATACTAGGAAATGTAGGTGGGGGTGTGTGCAAGAACTCTCTGTACTATTTTTTAACCTTCCTGTGAGTCTAAAATTAGTTCAAAATGGAAAGTTGAAAAGAAACTGTCCAGATCTACTATCCACCAAGCATCCCTCTGCAACTCCAGGTAGCTTTCCCTCGGCTTTAACTGCAAAACACAGTGTCCCCAGCATCCTCTCAGGAGATGTGGAACTCGGTGGACTCCCCCATGCCCCCAGAAATAACACTGATCAGGTCTTGACTTCCTGAAGCTTTGAAAGCACAGACCCTAAAGTGCTAAATAGCTCTTTCTCTCAGCTGGGAGCATCAAAGGACCCAAGAACCCAATGATAGATCTGAAATTGCCACTGATGATACCACGTAGCTCCCCTAAGGCTCACTGGCCAGAGAAAGGTGCTGAGCGTTAGAAGCTAGTGGTCCTCCCAATATTGTCCCCTGTCACTGTCATGGCATGGCAACCCCCATTCTCCTGCCAGCACTGTGAGGGTAGGTTGCTCTGGCATCCATTTTTAGAACTATCTTTCATCTGGCATTGGCACTGTTGACAAGAAGGCAGTGAGCTTCTGGTCTCAGAACCCGCCTCTCTAGCTGCATCCTTACCTGCCTTGTAAGTCTCCTGGTGACCACATGCTTCAGAGACAGCCATGTGAGGAGTTTGCCAAGTATTCTCTGGATGGACATCAAAGGCATGCCTATACCTGCACAGGCACAGCGTCTCTAGTATCACACACCCACTCCACTGCCCAGGGTATGCCACAGGCATCCAAACTCAGGACACAGGAGAGACACAACGACTTGGATGCAAATGCAGCCTTCTTAGTCTTCGGTTGAGCCACTAGAGTCCTACTGTGGGTAACTAGATACCTAAGATGTCTAGGTCAAAGATTCTCAAAAATCAGTGGTCCCTCCAGAAGACCAGATAGAGAAAGGCAGTTAGCATACCTTATCCAGTCTACACCAGAGAGAGCAAGCCAACAGGAAAGGGCTGTCACATCCTATGACCTCATAGATGTCTTCATCTTTGGGTTCTTCCCTCACTGATGCTGAAATGTGGATGAGGAGTATGGATCAGTGGTAGAAAATCTGCCCAGCATGGGAAGCGCTGGTATCCACCCCAGGTACCACAATCAACTGATAAAATAATACTAAAACACGTTGGCTACTCCTTTTCTCCATCAGTACACTCTGGACTCATCTGTACCATGAGAGCCAACCACCTGGCTTTGTAGGGCTCCTGTGCAGTGTTACAAATAATGTGGAGATTGTTCGGCATCTGCAGAAGTGTTCACTCTCAAAGAAAGCTTTGAAGTACAGATTGCCCCGCTCTGGCTCGAATTCACCGCGGGTGGCAAATGGCACAACCATTCTGAAAGGCAGCTTGAAAATGTGTCAGATACCTTGAAAATGGTCCAATCCTTAGACCCCGCAATTTTGTTTCTCTAGGATTATACCAATAAGATCAGAGTTGTATACAAAAATTACTTTACCACGTGTCAGCCCAATTTGTTTTTAGAAGAGCTTGCAAGAATTTCTGAACTGACACTGAGTGACTAAACAATGCACAGTAGAATTCTTAGATGGCCTAATAGTCTCCATTAATTAAAAAAAAAAAAAAAGCATATTTTCCAAGGGTCAGGACTGTAGATCAATAGTGTGACTGCCTCGTATATGGATGGCCCTGGGTTCTAACCCCAGCACTGAAAACATAAAATAAAATTACATTCTCCAAGAGTGCTTTGTCATTTGGTAAGATATAGCCTTGGGTTATCATACGTGTGTATGGTGGTAGAAGAGACATGTAAGTAAAAGATTTAGGAAGAAAGTCCACTATTGTGATCATTTCCAGGTCATTGAGAAATTGAGAGACCTTTTACATGCTTGTTTTTTATTTTTCTGTTGCTTGTAAAGTTTTTCCAAACAACCATATGCTATTTTCTAATATGGAAAACCAACATTGAGGGTCCCCTACCCCCAGTTACAGAGAGTCCCAGTGACATGCCCTAGGGTATTGTGAATCAGAAATAAAGACAAAAGCAAATGCCATTGTCATAAAAAAGACTCTCTTAGCTCACAAGCTGCCTGTGTATGAAGGGGCAGCTCCTGGGTAGTGGTTCTTAACTGGGGTGATGCTGTCCCCAGGGACACTTGGTACCTCTTGAGACACTTGTCAATTGTGGTAACTGGGGTAGGAAGAGGCTGCTGGCATCTGGGAGAAGTCAGGAATGCTGATAAACCCTCACTGCCTAAACAGAGCCCCACAGTGAGGACTGGGAAGACTAGTTAGCTCCACATGCAGGAGTAGCAGCATAGATAGCTCCCGCTCTAAGGAGTGAGAGCCATGAATCCCACTCCGACCCCTGGACCATCACAAAGCTCAAGCAATTGAAGGCCTATCAGGAAGCTCCAAGCTATCTCACATCCTGAGCCAGCTACAGCATCTTCTGCTTCAGACAGGATCTGACTTGACAGTTAATGGGCCCCAGGGTGGAGAGCGCTGAGGACTTTATTGCTTACATTAAGCAACCTTCCGCTTCCAACTGGAGGAAAATAAACTGCTCGTTTTGCTTAAGAGCAACAAACAGCACAGAAAGAACAGGACTCAGGACTGAAGGCTTTGGCGGAAAGAGCTGTAGATGGGCCTGCAGTGAGCAGGAAGCCTGTTTGCATGGTTTTTTTCTTCTGTATCCTCACTCTCAAGCTTCCTGGGTGTGGATGCTAGATTTTGCTTCCAGGTATCTCTAGGATAACACAAAAGGAAGATGCCTACTGCAGCTTGAGAATGACTTTCTCTTTTCTGAAATGCCACCATCAAAAGGCCCTACCTGGACTTATCTGGGGGCAAAGAGAGTGATTCTAGTACTTCCCTTTGTGACCTTGGGACAAACTTAGCAACTTGTAGGACTCCTGAGCTGGAAAGAACCTTGACCCACATCCCTTCCCTTTACAGATCATGAGATTGAGTACCAGAGAAGCTAAGAATCTGTTCTGTGCTACACAGTTCTGGCAGAGCCAGTATCTGAACCCAGATCTTCTGTTCTGGCTATTCTTCAATGGCACCTCTGTCACAAGGGAGTCCAGTTCTGTGAGACCCCAACCCTCCGGGTCTGTCAGAGGTACTGGTTACTCTTTAGTGACATTTCACAAGAACGGATGTACAGGACCATCCAGGAATATGTGCACATGGATACACTGATGTTTGTACAGTCCTTTGGCCACAACCATTGAGGAAGAACTCTGAGTCACAGCAGGGGGCACCTTAGGGACTTGGGGTGGTGACACCTAGCTCACAAACATGGAACCCTAGGGGTGGCTACTGCCATGTCATTCTAGTGTCTAGCAAACTTCTATCAGCCAAACAAAAGGCTTGTTTGGGCCTCATTTACTGAATAGTAGACCATACAATTGCTTGCTTCGTTGATTCAACAAATATTTATTTAAAAAAAAAAAACAGTTATGTGGTGAAAACTGAGCCTTACAAAGGCCATTTGAGTGTGATCTGGCCACCCTACTGTTCAGCCCTGTTACAAACCCTCTGCTTGGATTGCTTCGAAATCCCTCTTTCCTTTCTATTCTGTTTCATTGTTGTGGATTCATCTTTATCTGAACTACCTTGGGAGACTGTAAAGTTGGCTTGTGATCAAAAGAACAGAAGAAGAAGAAGAGGGAGAAGGAGAAGGAGGAGGAGAAAGAGAAGAAAAAGAAGAAAGAACATAAGTCAAACCAAATGAAATGTGTGTGTATATATATATGTATGTATGTATACATATATATACACATACATACTCGTATATATATAAATTACATTGAATTCCAGATGGGTCAGCATGAAATGTGAAGTTAAAAACTAGAAAGAGATTGGCCTATTTACCTTGCAGTAGAAGGGAAACAACCTTTCTGACAACTGGCATAATCAGAGACAATGCTGACAGATTAAAATAATAATAATGTTAACAAAATACTAGTAATAATAAAAGCATGAGCACACAGGATTATGATTATAATGTGGACTTCAAGGTCTGTCTCTGCCTTTTACTAACTGTGTGGCCTGAGGCACATTCTTATATGAAATGGGATAACAGCAGGTACCAACCTTCCAGAGTTGTTACATGGCCTGAATGAAGTAGCTGAGGCAAGACTGTCGCACTGTGTGCGTGCACGTGTGTGTGTGTGTGTGTGTGTATGTGTGTGTGTGCACGCGCTCATGCATATGCGTGCATGCATGTGTGTGTGTGTGCGCACGCATGTGTGTGTGTGTGTGTGTGTGTGTGTGTGTGTGTTCAGTACCCATTCTGGCACTTAGGAGCCAGTTAAGTTCTCACCCTTCCATCTGACCTTACCCTTCCCCAGAACACCAAGACTAATGGCACCACAGACTTCCTTGGGCTGTATGGTTCATTGCATGAGATCCACTCTGCTGTATCCTTTGCAGACTCTCAGGCACAAAGACACCCCTCCTCCACCCCCGCCCTAGACTAGTGCAGCTTGGAGCCCCCAAACCCACCTGAGGTAACATTAATTCTAGAAGACTGTGTGAAATATGTAAGGACAAGTAGAAGGAGAATATGAGTGTTCTCTGAAGATTTACTACTCTTCAAAGCCATGAGGGGAACCACTGGCCTCCAAGATTACAGCAGCTGCAGAGCTGGGCCTCAAGGAGTCTCTTCACCTTTGTCTCAGAACAAAAGTGTTCTTGGTCTTAGAACTACATCTCTTCCTGGTCAGAACTAAGCTGAAAACTCTTCAAGGGTTGGCTTTGTGCTTACGTTCTCCAAAGCATTCGGAGTGGTATCTACCTATAGAAGACACGTTAAACAAGGCTGCCTCAGATACTCCACTGAAGGTTTTATGTGGACATAAGCTTTTAGTTCCTTTGGGTAAATACCAAAGACTACAATTGCTGAACTGTAGGGTCAAAGTCATTAGTTTTATAAGATATCATCAAGCTGTCTCATCTTCCAAAGTGTCAGTGCCATTTTATATTCCTACAGGCAGTGAATGAGAGTCCTGGTCCTGCCTTCCCATCCCCGGCAGCATTTGGTGCTATCAGTGTTTATCCACCATTGCCAAAAACTTGGAAACAAGTGATAAGCCATTCAGTTGAGTTAGTAAGTTGTGGTGCATCTGAACAAGGAGATACTTATTATTCAACACTAAAAAGAAGTAGGTCTCAAGCAAGAAAATATCATTATGGCTTAGATATGGTTTAAATGACCTCCAGGATTGTCTTGGTACCCATGGTACATTCAGCCTTCAGTCTGAAGTGTTAAGCTATTTAGAGATGGGAATTTGGAGAAGTGGTTAAGGTTAGGTAAGATCTGTAGGAGAGTTACCGTGACTGAATCTTGGTGGCTTTACAAGCAGAGGTTGGGAGAAAAGGGAGAGAAACCAAGTGGAGGGCACACATACCTGCAGGCTCTCTCTGCCTCTTGCCACCTTGGAACTTTGTCAACAAGAAGGCCACATCAAATGTGGCCCATAGACAACCCCCCCCACCCCTGTAAAACCGTGAGTCACAAACTTCTTTATAAAGTATCTTGCCTCAAGTATGTCATTATAAAACAACAATGAAAATAACAACAAAAACAATCTAGAAAAGGACATACCAGAAAGGCAGTAAAAAGATGAATGGTTGCCAGGGTTTAGTACTGAGTGGGAGGGGAGGGGAGAACAGGTCAGGGGAGGGGCAGGGAGAGCGGGAGGGGGGGAAGGATAATGGAAGGCGGGGAGGGAAAGGGAAGAGAAGAGGTAAAATGTAGGACAAAGAGGATTTTTTAGAGCAGCAAAAATAATCTTTGGGTAGCAATGAAAGCACGTCTGGCTGTGTATTTTCCAGTATGTTGTACAGCAGGGATTGTTCACTATGTAACCTTTTAGGATTGGCTTAGTTCACTTCATTGCGTTTACTTGGACTTGTCTAAATCCACCGAATGTACACCACCAGACTGAACAATGTTTTGAGGTAGGTTTATCTATTATAACAAATGCACTTTGGTGAGATTTGTTAATTGGAAGGCTTTACAGTGTGAGAACAAGGGTTATATGGGATATTTTGCCCCTTCTCTCAGGTTTGCTGTGAGCCTAAAACTGCTCTTAAGGATAAAGTTTGGCTGGTTGTCATGGCTTGCTGTATAAGGGTACTTGCTAGCCTGAGGAGCTGAGTTCAGTCCCAGAGGTCATTCTCTGCTGTCCACATGCACCCTGTAGCACACACACATCACACATATATGGTGTATGCATATATGCATCACTTGAGACATGTGCATGTATGTATGCATACACACATGTGTATATGTATGTGTGTACGTGTGTGCACGTATGTGTGTTTGTATGTTTGTGCGTGTATGCACATGTGTAAAACTAGTCTAAGTGGTGGCATATGTTTATTATGTCTGCAGTCAGGAGGACTGTGAGTCTGAGGCCAGTCTGGTTTACATTGATTTTTGAAAAACAATAATGACAACAATAAAGTCTTTTTAAAAAACACAGAAAAAATTGCAACTTCTTTCTTCAACAAAGAGAAACTTCTTTCTTGTCAGCAACCAGACCTAGGAACATGTGCCTTGAATTCACACTCACATATATGTGACTTTTCTTCCCATCCATGGGGGCAAGGTCTTATCCATGCTGTGTTAGGTGCCCTTCAGTGTTCGCCCAAGCACCCAGCCATCCCAGGCCTTTGGAAGCGTGGAGTTTCTCCATCATCCCTTTGCACATTCTGTCTCCATGGTTTGGGATATTTCCTCCTTTTCTTAAATCTCACTAACCTGCATTTCTTCTTCAAAGTGCCAACTTAAATCTCTTTTCTACTAGAACCCAGTTCCCTAGGTTGGATTGAGGGGTCCTTCATTGGCCCCTCTCCTTGTAGTATCCTAAATGTAGCATTGTCCATGTTATACTACAAATCCTTTTTATCTCCTGACTTAGACTATACATCTGAGCACAGAGCATACTTGTCATTCAGATATCTAAACAAACTAATTCTTCCCTAGGTTACAAATGGTTAATTGTGCTCATCCCATGAACCCCTTCTCTCCAGAGTCCATCAAAGTCTCTTATAACTAAACTGTATCTTTGCAATCCCCAAGTGCACTCACCCTCTGTAACACTCTGTATTACGCTTCTTTGTTTCTCTAGCTTACCCCTTGAGATTGAACTCCAGAAGGACTTTCATCCAGACAGGATCTGGTCCTCCAACAGTACATCTTTTTGCTAGTTCTCACAGTGAATGCAATGTCATCTTAGGCTATCAGCTATTCTTCCTAATTTATAAGCATGACTAATCTTTAAAATCATCTCCTGTCTTAGCTAGACACAGTGGCCCATGCCTGTAATCCTAGCTTCTAGGGGGATCATGATTTAAAAAAAAAAAAAAAAGGTTTGAGGCTTGCCTGGCCAACATAGCAAGACCCAGAATTTTAGAACAAATTTTTTAAAAATTCTCTTTTTTCATTTAGGACAATGAGAATCTTAGTTAAAGCAGTTAAGTAGAGATGTGAACAAAGCACCCAGGTAAGCAGTAGACTGTTCTTACATTAAATTAATGACCATGAGCCAAGATGAGCCATCAGTGGACCTGATAATAATTCTGTCCTCCCTAGTGTATTTGCCCACCTACTCTCCAGGGTGACTTTTCTCACACCCTCCTTCTCCTCCAAGTAAAAACAATGCCTCCTCCATATTTTCACCGGTGACCTTGTTGCCTACTTCAGTGAGAAACTGCCACAGTCAGAAGAGAATTTCGACAGACTTCCGCCACAATGGTCACCTGGCACCATCCATTCAGTCCGCCACCCTCCTGTAATTGAGATGAATGGTCCACAATCCATGAGCCAGGGTTTGCCCTCCCTCAGCGAGGGAAAGCATCGCAGCGCCTCCCCCCCCCACTCTCCCCCACATCATTAATGTCTTCCTCTCCGATGGGTCATTCCCACCAGGCTATCAGCTATTCCCTCTCCCACAAGGGAAAAGAATAATCAGAGTTTCAGATTAGAAAGATGAAACCGTCCTGGGGTTGAATGGCTGTGAGCGCTGTACCATAAGGTGAGCACAAGGAAGGTTCCTGAGCTCTCCACATAAAGCGGCCGCAATGGCTAATCTCGCTAGCCACCTTGACACACTTGGAAATGAGGAACCTCAGTTGAGGAATTACCTCCATTAGATTGGCCTGTGGCACATCAGTAGGGCGTTTTCTTGATTGTTAATTGGCATTGAAGGGCCCAGCCCACTGTGGAAAGTACCATTCCTAACGAAGTGAGTCTGTGCTAGATGTGAAAGCCAGCAGAGAGAACCTGATAGAGCAAGCCAGTAGGCAATCTTTCCCCACAGTCTCTTCTTCAGTTCCTGCCTTGATTTCCCTCCATGATGGACTATAGTGGAATATTTCCCCCCACTACATTTTACAATAAAATTTGGTAATCTGGGAGGAGCTAATGTGGGAGGAGAGGAGAGAAAGGGGAGAAGGAAGAGGAGGAGCTAGGATGAGGAGGAGGACCGGAGAGAGAGGAAGATGGAGGAGGATGTACGCATGTCTCTAGCAGTCTAAGGTAGTTGGAATATTAAGGTTAGATATTGGGAAACACCTCTAATTGTGTGGGAATCTTGTTACTTGAGCATTACCAAATATATAAAGCTATTGGATAATCTTTAAACATTAGAGTCTCATTTCTACGGGTACCACGGGGATGGCGGGATGGTCTGGGCTCAGCCAAGCATTGTGGAGACAGCGTGGGAGATGGCTCTAGCCCTCCTGAGCTGGTGGCCTGAGCTGACAGCGGCATGATCCCCCGCTGTTCATGGCCCCAGGCCTTGTCTAGTGGAGGCAAAGCTAAGCAGAGCCGCTGCCACTTAGAGAGTCGGCCCAAGAAATAGCCTTTATTAAATATTAACAGTAACAATGGACTATAATGTTTAAGCTAAATAAACCCTTTTCTCCCCAAGTTGCTTCTGGTCAATGTTTTGTCTCAGCAACAGAGAAGCAAGCTAAGAGTATGGTTAAAAAGGAAATTTGGTTAGTTAAATGGGGAATTTGGTATTGTGTGCACTTTACTACACTAAAATGTAATAAAGTTTCCCAGTTCTACCTCCCCTTTACAACAGAATTTCCATACATTTCTTTTCTTTTCTCTTTTCTTTTCTTTTCTTTTTTTCTTTTCTACTAAACTCACTCACGTAAGGCTCAACTAACACCACCATCTTGCAGCTCCTCCTATCAGATCTCCAGAGACATTGCCCAGCCAGTGGTTAGTGAGGCTGATGTTATCTTCCTGGGCTCTTCCGCAGCCCTGGGGCTGTCCACCTCTCCCTCCCTTTCAGGGCTTATTCTTCACTTGGCTTCAGCTTACCACACTCTTGGTTTTCACCTGGTCTCACCTGCCAAGTCTTGTCTTTTCGCTGGCCCTCTACTCCCCTACCCTCTCAGCCCCTACCCTACCCTCTCAACATCCCCCAAACCCCCTCAGCTCCTCCCCTGCCCTCTCAACCCCTCCCGAACCCTCTCCAGGTTCTCAGCACTCATTCTTAGTTCCTGCGCGTGTTTCGGCTTCTACCAACTACACTCACTGATTGGTTGATCTCATCAACCTACACTCACTGATTGGTTGGGTTCATCAACCTACACTCACTGATTGGTTGGGTTCATCAACCTACACTCACTGATTGGTTGATCAACCTGGCAGTTTTCCAAGCTTTCAAAGTGCTTACAAGCCACTTGTTCTCCACTCAACATAACCACCCTCCTCAAAGACAAGTCCTTACCCATCCTCAGTATTTATCCATCTTCAGCCACCTCAGAGTTTCCAGTTGTTCGGGTCATTTTTTTACTCACGATGCTGCATCTTATAGACCAAGAAATATTTAGACTCTCTCTCTTTTCTTTCTTTTTTCTTTTTTCTTTTTTTTGTTTTTTTGTTTTGTTTTTTGTTTTTTTGAGACAGGGTTTCTCTGTGTAGCTCTGGCTGTCCTGGAACTCACTCTGTAGACCAGGCTGGCCTCGAACTCAGAAATCTGACTGCCTCTGCTCCCAAGTGCTGGGATTAAAGGCGTGCGCCACCACTGCCCGACGACTCTCTCTTTTAAAGACAGCCCAAATCCAATCTCTTCTGTTTTCTCAGTCAATCTCTCTCACCTCTGTTTCTGAAGTCTTCTCGTCTGGCCTCCCTCTCTAAAGACTAGTCTCAAAAAAATCACATTTTTATGTTCCCTGTCAAATGAGCCAGAGTATGCTCCTCGGAGACTCAAAACCCTACTGGATCTTTCTCTTCTACTAAATGTAAAAGCTAAATCCTCGAGGTGACTCTCTCTCTTTAGATTGCTTCTCCAATCTCAGCGTGTTCCACGTCAGCCAAAGGGGCATTTTTGCTGTGACCCCAACATGCCAAGCATATTTCCACCTTGAGAATTCCCCTGCCAGAAATTCCTTTCACTAAGATATCGACATGCCTAAGACCTCACCTCCTTCCGGCCTCTGCTGTAATCTGTATCAACAGGTGCACCAAGACCACTCTATTGAAAATCAAAGCCCTTCACACTTCCAATAGCTTCCTTCTGGCCCTTATTTCCCCCTCATAACCTTTATAGCTTTCCAAACAACACCTAATTTATGTATTTATTATGATTTTTCTATGTCATTGGTCTCCTCTCACCAGAAAGTAAATTTCCACGAGGCACAGTCTGTTCATAAGTCTAAACATCTGGACGTATATTCTAAGAGAAACTCAAACATTGCTGAAGGGATAAATGCCTAGCATATCCAACATCTCCCAAGTGTTTTATAAATGAGTGAGTGAATTAAAGGAGGGGTCTAGGCTTTGAGGGTCTCACAGGCAGGGGTGTGGCTTACTCATTTTCATAATCCCAATACCAAGGACATCAATTGGGATTCAATAAATGTTAGCTAAATTGAGAAAGACTGAGAGACTAGAATAGAAACATGAGGTGCCAGAACCCTGAGGTTCCTGTACAGGCATCTCTGACTCTTTCAGGATGTAAGTCTTAAGTATTGGCATGAAGAGGACAGGTGAGTGCAATAGAGGAGGATTACCTCCTGAAGAAGGGCTTCCTGGGCTCCCTGGCCAACCTCGGCCAAGGGCCAAGGCTCCACCTTCAGACTGCACAGGGAGAGGGTTTCCAGGAGCAAGGACACCAGGATCTCAGAAGAAATGGGTGCGGAGCCAGGTGATTTTCATGTCAGATTTCCAGGCCCCAAATTTTGATAACCCAGAAACTAGAAAATCAAGTTACTTCAACAAACATAGCCCTTGTTTTTCTCTCTTCAAGGATTCATGTCTCAATAGGTAAGGCTCAGACGGTTTTACAGCCTGTCACTCATCCCACCGTGGGGGAGGGGAGTTCAATAGGTCCTTAGGCTGCTCCTGTAGGACAGGCTAGTTCCTACTTAGCGGGCACACCCCCAAGTCAGGAAGAGAGCATCAGTCTTTTGGCTCCAGGGTTTTGCTTTCAACTGGGAACACAGACCTGTTACCTGAAGGACAGGCAGGGACAGCTGAGCAGAGCAGGCAGCTTGTGTGAGACCTGGACCTCCAGTGAGAGGACTTTACAAGCTTCTTCTTTGGCATTCTGCAACCTTGGGCAGGTGATTTGCCACTCAACAGCTCTTAGTTTCTCATATTTAAAATTAAATTTTTGGTTCTATGCGTGGAGGTATGGCCTGTAATCATGGTACTTCAAAGTCTTAAGCAACAGGATTGTGAGTTTAAAGCTAGCCTGGACTACATAGTAAGACTCTGTCCATAAATAAATAAATAAATAAATAAATAAATAAATAAATAAAAATTGTGGATGAGATAATGCAACTGAATGATTCTTATAGAACTGAACTATTACTGATTTCTTTTTTTTATTTTTATTATTTTGTTTGTTTAATTATTTGCTTGAGATAAAGTCTTACTGTCCTGAAACTTACTATGAAGAGCAGGCTAGCTGCAAACTCACAGAGACCTGCCTCTGCTTCTGCTGTGCTGAAATTAAAGGCATGTTCCACCACACCCAGCAATTTTTTATTATTTTAAACCATGTTAGCGTTGTGTCTGTGTGTGGGTGTGCGCACATGAGTGTAGGTGCCCTGAGAGGCCAGAAGCATTAGATCCCTGGAGGTAGAGTTACAGGTGGTTGTGAGCCTCTTGATGTGGGTGCTGGAAACTGAACTCAGATCCTCTAGAAGAGCAGCAAGTGCTCTTAATTGTTGAGTCCCAGCCCTATTACTGACTTCTTTAAAGTCAGTTCAAGTACAGCACTGAGCTGGGCAGTGGTGGCGCACACCTTAGTCCCAGCACTTGGGAGGCAGAGGCAGGCAGATCTCTGTGAGTTCGAGGCCAGCCTTGTCTACAGAGTGAGTTCCAGGACATTTACACAGAGAAAGCTTGTCTGGGAGCAGGGGTTGGGGATGGGGGATATATAGCATCATCTCCATATACCTTCTTGCAAATTTATCTTGACTGCCTCCTCCAGAGCTCAGCAGCCAGTCATTCATAAAATTAAACCTATTCTATGCCAACTGTGTGCCAGACATCGTGCAAACAAACAGCAGGTGTATATAACGGATGCATCCTCTGTTCTTGGGAGCGCATCATCTACCAGGAAGTAGGTAATTACATCAAACATGCTAGAAGGATGTTGGGATCATGGCCCTGTTGCAGAACTAGTGCCTACTCTGGGATCCCAAAAACCGTTCCTTAAAGAACTGAGCTCAGGACAGACAATAGTTCTGCAGATGAGGGAAAGTACCAGTATTTCAGGGAAAGCTCAGTGTGAATTCAGTGTTCTCAGACCATATCAAGCTTAGAAGGAACAGAGAGTGCGGCTGCTGGACTGCCCAGGGCCTTGGAGGTTGTGAGAGGAGTTTTGACCTCATATAAATAAGGAGCCTGGAACAGAGCAGGGATAACAGAGTACAGAGTGTTTGGGTTTCTGTTTTTAAAAGTGTTCAGTGTGGAGAATGAGGCAGCAGCCAGCTTTAGATGAACAGGTAAAAGACCATGTTTAGCATGGATGATTTCAGCAGATTAGCAAGTAGACTCAAGACAGATGTGAGGAGTACCCATGGTAAGGCCTGGTGGGGTAGGTAAGAAAAAGACCCTAAGAAAGTGAACCTAAGTGGTTAGCGAACGCTTTTGGGAGAGCAACTGGGAGAGGAGCCGTATTAGTTTAGTTTGTGATCTGTGTGAGCTTCAAGAGATCCATAAACAATCAAGTAGAAATGAGCAAGAAAGTGAGTCTGAATCTGAGCTCAAAAGTCTCAAAAGAAGAGTGGGAGCAAGCAGAGCATTTCACACCTGACTTCACTGGCTGGTCCCAGGCCAAACACAGGAGTGCCAAGACTGTACAGGAACTCAGTGGCTCCGTGCTATATTCCCAGCACCCAAATGGTGGCTCACAACCCTCTGTCCTAGGGAACCCAACACAGTCATCAGGCCTTTGTGGTCACCAGGCATGCACAGACATACATGAGGACAAAACACTCTAGCATATAAAATAAATAAACTTTCCAGAGCATACATAGTGACATACCTTTAATCCCAGCATTTGATATACGTGTGTATGTATATAATATATATATATATATATAATATATATGTAAAATAGATACATATATAATTTTAAGTCTATACAATTTATATAAAATATAAAGCATTTCTGGTCTCAAGCATTTTGAATAATGGACACTGATAATGAACTTGCAGGGACAGACTGAGAGTGTGCAAAATGGAAATCAAAGGGCGAATACATTTTTCAAAAGCTGGAATAGTCAACAGCCCCAATGTGCTGGACAGTGAAGCAGATCGGATAGAACGTGTCCATTGGATTAGGGTCTGGGAGGTCATTTAGGGAGGCCAATATCCATGAAGCTGGAGCTGGGAAGAAGGGACCAGGCATATGTGCTGTTCTTTCAAGAAGGTTGTTAAGGAGAGGGAAAAAAAATAGGTGTCAACTCGAGGGGTAGGCATGAGCAGGTTGAAAGGGACTGGACAGAAATAAAGAAAGGGACATGACAACAGAGAGAGAGGAAGCCAATGATGTCAGATGTTGAGGAGAAAGGAAGGGAGAAACTGGCTTCAGGAGAGGGATGAAGACCTGACCTCAGAGAAGGGCTACTGTAAGGGGGGGGGGGTTGTAGTGAGAATTCTGGAATTTTGGTTTCTTTAAAAAAAAAAAAAAGCACAGAAATATAATAATATGTTTTAATCCCAGGTGTGGAATTATGGGGCTGCTTCCCAGCAGCTGACTATGGTTTGCCCTGTGCTCTAGAACAGGCATAATTTTGCCAGATATAGATAGTTTCTGTGATTGTGTGATGTTTGGAATTCTGGGAACTTTCCAGAGGGTATGTAAGTGCTAGGGTTGTTGGTCATTCCGGGGTGTTGCTTGCTGTTTGTTAGTAGTCATGCTCAAAGAGGAAATAAGAAGGAAGAAATTAGATTCAGAGATCTCAGTCCCTCTATCTTCCCTCTACCCGCCTATCTAGTGATAGAGAGTGAAAGCAGGGGTGGGAGAAATATGAAGGGTATGGGACAAGACAAAACCACAAAGTAGCAAAGACCAGATACAGGGGGATGTCTTAGTTCCATTTCTATTTCTGTGAACAGATACCATGACCAAGGCAATTTATGGAAGAATTTATTGAGGCTTACAGTTCCAGAGGGTGAGTCTATGATCATCTGGTGGGGAGGATGGCAGCAGGCAGGTAGGCATAATGCTGGGGCAGCAGCTGAAAGTGCACATCCTTTTTTTTTATTATTATTATTAGATATTTTATTTACATTTCAGATGTTATCCCCTTACCCCATTTTCCCCCACACCCAGGAACTTCCTATCCCATCCCCCCTCCTCCTGCTTCTATGAGGATGTGCCCCCACCTACCCCCCCACTCCCACCTCCCCATCCTCAAATTCCTGCACACTCGGCATCTAGCCTTCATGGGACCAAGGATCTCCTCTCCCACCTATACCGGACAAGGCCATCCTCCCCTACATATACAGCTGGAGCCATGGATCCCTCCCTATGTGCTCCCAGGCTGGTGGTTTAGACCCTGGGAGCTCTGGTTGGTTGGTATTGTTGCTCTCCTCACGGGGCTGCAAACCCTTTCAGCTCCTTTAGTCTTCTCTCTAACTTCTTCATTGGGAACCCCTTGATCAGTTCAATGGTTAGCTGTGAGCATCTGCCTCTGAATATGTCAGACTCTGGCAGACGTCTAAGGAGACAGCTATATGAGGCTCCTGTCAGCATGCACTTCCTGACATCCACATCAGCGGCTACCTTTGGTAGACTGCACATGGGGTGGATACCCAGGTCTATGGCCCTAACACCCTGAACACACCTGATCTCATCTGATCTTGGAAGCTAAGCAGGGTAGGGCCTGGTTAGTACTTGGATGAGAGTGCACATTCTTATCCAAAAGGAGGAGGCAGAGAGAGCTAACTGGAAATGTTTAGGCTTTTGAAAACCCAAAGTCTATCCCTAGTGACATCCCTCCTCCAACAAAACCACACCTCCTAATCCTTCCAAACAGCTCCACCAACTGGGGACCAAGCATTCACATATATGAGCCTGTGGGTGTCGTTCTCCTTCAAACCTCCACAGTGAAGGAAAGGACGCTACATTCATCTTGAGAAACAGAGAAGGTAACCCCTCTGTTATGTTTTCCAGAGCACATCTCAAAATCTACAGGTCCCAGCATTCTTGGTGAGCAGTGGGGTCTAGGGAAGTAAACAACCTTCCCCAGGTCCATCTCAACCCTAGTTCAAGATGGCACTCTCTTCTCTGCATTGCTCCTGAATCAGCCAAGCTCTCTCCATGGGGGCGCCACAGGATCTCTGGGAGGAGGATCTGGTATAACCGGGTCAAAGAGAGAAAGTAGTTGAAATGTCATTTAAGTGGGAGGCACAAAGCACTGACATGAAGCAGAGACAACTGTGTTAATGGGAAGAACAGCCTTGATTCTTCTCATGGTGACATTAAGGGAGGACAGACAGACAGAGGCTGTCTAACAGAAGGAAGTGACAGCCTGCCACTGCCCAGCTCCCTACCCCACAGTTCCCAATGACTGGAATCTAGGGCTACATCTTCAACTGGCTGTCTCATAGACAGTGACTCTTGGACCAGACTCCATAAGTATCTCCTAGCCTGACCTGCAAAAACAGCCCTTGTATATAAAGATTTAAGAGGGACAAGTACATGCCAAGGTGACAGGAAGCAGAGCATCAGAACACAAAGCCTGCCAAGTCCAGGCGCTTGACTCCTGCAGATCCAGACCAATATCTCTGCTCATTTCAGGCCCTCTCTTCCTTGTCTGATCTCTTTCCCATCCCCCAGGAAAGAGGCACTCCTTCCTCAGCCCACGGAGGAACAATTCTCTCACTCATAGGACCAGCATTCCTAACAAAGTCTCATTCTGCAGGGACTATCAGCAGAGAAGCTGAATTCCAAATGAAGAAGGGAGAAGGAGCCCGTGGAGAATGAACACTGCCTCCCAGGTTCCTATCCTCCAAAATCCCCAAAGCATCAGGGAAGACAGAAGGAGAGGGAAGGGCAGGGCACCACAGGGAGGAGATAAGCAACACTTAGCAGGCTGCCTATAATAAGCAAATGACATAATAGAAATAAACAGAGCTCTGGGGAGAGGTGCTGCCAACACTGCCCTCGCAGGCTCAGGGGCTCAAGGGAGTCACGCTGGGCTAGAAACCCCGTTATTTCTAGGGCACCATGCTGCATCTGACCTGAATCAGGAGCCACTAGAAGGCCCAGAGTCTGCAAAACACAGCATAGCTCCAGCAGCCATCGGGTTCCCAGACTTGGACAGTGCAAAGAAAGAAGCCATAGAACCCTTCAGAAAACTATATCCAGTCATCCATGTTATAGCAGAAAGAGCTAATAGTTCATTTACAATGTCTCTGTTTTCACACTCTCCATAGAAAGTGGGGCTTCAGAACCTCTCCATCACTTGTAAAGTGGGTGCATGTACAATACTTGATAGTGCCCCTTTGAGCAACACCAGATGACCTGAGGGCTCATGACCACTTTGACTGGGAGGAGCTTCTGAGACAGAGTCTCACCATGTATCCCTGGCTACCCTGAAACTTGTTTGGGGCAGGGCAGGTGTATTTACAGGGAGCCATGTTGCATGGAGATCAAAAGGCAACTTGCTGGAGTCCTTTCATTCCTTCTACCATGTGGTTTCTTGTATAAGTCACCAGGCTTGGTGGCAAGTGCCTTTACTCACTGAACCATCTCCTAGTCCTAGAACTCACTTTGTGGTCCATGCTGGCTTGGAATTTGCAATAATCCTCTTGTCTCTGCCTTCTGAATAAATCCTGGGATTCAGGAGTGTGCTGCCACACTGGACATGGCTTAACATTCTTAATTATAAATTCTTTGTCTATGTTTCCTGGATAGTAACAAGAAAACCAGAAGACATGCAAGTGGGCACTGGCAAGCCATCTGGAATGGGAAGTCTACACCCAAACAGTCACTGGGAAACCTAGCCTGTAAGAACTGGTCCCCTGTAGAAGGCTTTGAATGACTGACATCTGAGAGCTTTTAAGAGGAAAAAATCAAAACACAAGAACAGAATTCTTCTTTAAAATAAGCTGTGTGGATGGCTAGCTGTCGGGGTGCAGGACTGGGTAAGGGATCTAGTTCCCTAATTACACCCAGAGCTTCAAATTGTCAAACTCAGGGTAATAAAGTTACCTGTACATCAAAATGCATTATGCCCTCCATTTCTAGAAGGGCAGAGATGACACTAACGTTGCCAATAGAGATGGTAAAAATCAATAAACAGAATATGTCCCTCAATCAGGACATGTGATGTACAAGCCAACATTCTGTTGCCAGCTCAGTGCAAAAGGGTGACTGTGACTGTGACATATTGCAAGACACTCAAAGGCAGACTGAGCTCCACCAGAACAAGGCCCGCAGAAGCCTCCCAATGCATTTCTTTAGTGAGATTTCTGCTTGCTAAGTGTGAAGTAAAATAGCTTCCAGTGATGGAAAGGAAGAAAGAAAATTTTCCACGTATAGACCATTGCCTCCCAGAACAAAAGCATCTTAGTCCTTCTTATGTCCTCACTGCCATCAAAAGGCACAGACTTTGGAGATGCCAACTTGTGGGGGAGAAGGGCTTGAGTTTATGAAACAAGGAAATATTATTCTGCCCTATGCCTCAAACCCCTGCTCTATGACCATGCCCTTAAAGGTCTTGGCAGAGGGGTTTGAGCAGGATATGCAAAAGACACTCCCAAGAGTGCTCACCTGTGAGAGTGAGCACCTGGGCAGTTGCTGTTTGCAATTGCTCCTTCACTGCCATTACCTCCTCTGATCCTCCCAAGCTCCCTGTTAGGAAAACAAAGCAAATATTGTTAGACCTATTATACAGTTAGGAAAACGGGCTCAGGAAAGACAGTCAACAGACTCTGAACCAACAGCATGAGCTGGTGTTTTGTCAAGTCCTTCTTGAGTCTAGACAGAAGGGCACCAGGATTCCTAAATATAGAAGCAGCAAGGTCAATAAGAGCTTTATGTACCCCCAGAAAGCTGGAGACCCCTGAAAAGGAAAAGTTGAGAGGCACAAGTGGCCTCTAAGTATGGTAGGTGACCAAACGTCAACCCAGAAGCCACAGGCCTTATTTTAGGGACAGCGGGTTCATGGTGAC
Source organism: Arvicanthis niloticus (assembly GCF_011762505.2). NCBI lineage: Eukaryota > Metazoa > Chordata > Mammalia > Rodentia > Muridae > Arvicanthis > Arvicanthis niloticus. The sequence continues at coordinate 51,318,726 of NC_047671.1, read as the reverse complement.
TAAGAATAGTACTGCTATATATTTGCATGCAAAAAAAATGGGAAGGCTCATCCTTGCCCCTCTTGGCTTTCCTTGCTCTGTCCCTCCAGGAGTCCTCTACCCTGACATTATCAAGAACCTCTTCTTGTTTCTCTGAATCCTTTGTGTCCAGTCAAACTCCTTCACTAGGGCTCCTGCGTCTCCATCAAGGGGGTCTCAGCCCTCCTTCTTCTGTGTCTCCTCCTTCTGCATCTCCTTCTTCTGCATCTCCAACTCACACTTCTTGCTGCAGCCTAACTAAAACCAAGTCCCATCCTAGTTCACACCAACAGAGCAGAGCGCTGAGCCGGGTGCTATGCTAAGCTCTAGTCTCAAAATACGTTTTGAACTCCCACACACACCATGATTTTATTCAGGATTTTGTATCTACTAGGAAAGCTCTTCCTCTACCATCAACTATCCAAATTCACCTGGACCCATCTATCGGGGCTTATTTCTAACCGTTCTCCCTCTTTAAGCTTTCTCTGATAACGCAAGCTGGATCTGGTCTGCCCTCCCGTCTTTCAACTGCTTCTCTCTTCAGGACACAACTCAGTATGTTTGAGCAGGAAGTGACAAATGCCATTCTGTTCACGTCCTGCGAAGGGCTGTGCATAGAGGAAACATTCAGGTAACGACTATAGCCTTTCATGGATTTCTTCTTCCATCTAAGTCTCCCATCAAACGGAGGGAGCCTATCGTAGATGGCTCGGCTTCAGAATCCTGCCTGTGCCAGTGTACACTGGTCTCGGAAAATTACTAACATCTCTATACTTGAGTTTCTACCTTTGTAATGAAGAAGATAATGACACTATTTATTCCTTATGGTTATTATGAGAACTAAATGAGTTATCATTTATAACGTGATTTGAATGGTACCAAGAACATAACAAATGTCACATAAGTATTTATTAAGTAAATAAAGTCACTGCCAGACTCATCACTTTCCTCATAAAATTACCTTTCCCTATAACTATTCCATTTCTGTTAATGGCACTATTATTACTTCCAGCTTTCCAAAATCAAAACTTTGACCTTTTTATCGCCTTACTGCCTACTGTTCAAGCTCAAATCTCCCAGGTTCTGGAAAGGAAATGTCTTCCAAAAATGGTAATGTGTGCTTTTAATGGTGGTACTCAGAAGGCAGAGACAGGCAGATTTCTGTACGGCTGAGGCCAACCTGGTCTACATAGGGAATTTTAGGACAGCCAGGGCTACATACAAAGATCCTGTCTTTATAAACAAACAAACAAGTAGGAAAGAAAGAAAATATCTAATTTACCCATCTCTTCCTCAGGGCTTCAAGAACTTTACAACTTACTGTTTAACCTCTAGAACACAGCTGCAATCTGCTCAGAATTGTATGTACAATGCATCACCAAACATTACTTTCTCTGTATCATACCTGTATATTACCTACGACAGTACCCTGTCACCTTCAGAGCTGGGTCTAAATCCCTTTGTCTGCCCCTAAAGACCTTCTTTAATCTGGTCCCACTCCACTTTCTTGATCTTCTCTCCCTGTACCTTTACAGCAAGTATATTAATCTCCTTGTGGTCCTGTAAGGTATCTTGCTTGTTTCCATTTCTGTTCTTACTGGTTTTTTTTTCTTCTTCTTCAGCCTAGCAGTGTCTTTACTCTATCCTCTGAACCTCCAATCCAATCTGTTCATTCTCCAAGGCTAGCCCCCTGTCCTAAGGCTAACCCCCAGTCCTAACTCCATCCTACAGACTTTGCAGCTGTATTTGTGTGTCAGCATCCCCAGATCCTAGAGTTGATTTTGGCTTCATGTCACTACTGTACCTGGTGTTTTTGTGTTACTTTATTAGTCTGATATCCCCACGTGGACTTTAAACCTCTCAAAACCGAAAAATGCACATTCTATACCACCACCTCCCGGGTATCCTTCAAGGAAACAACAATCAAGGAGAAAAACAAAACAAAAAACCCTCTTCTGTTAAGCAGTATTTGATTTAAAACTTGTCTCTCCATTCCCTTTAGAGGCAGGAAGTAGATGAGAGCGGAACCTACCTAGCTGTTTCTATATGCTGTGACCACAGATGGCATAGCACCTCTACCTGGGGGGGATTCGCTATAGCCAAAACGCCTGTTCTTTCTGTGACAAGCGCCAACAGTCTCTGCAATCTAGCTGCCATATGGTTCGCTCAGCCCTGTAGCAAAAATCAGTTTCTCAGGAACATCGGAGAGATGAAGCAGGCTAACTCTCCTGTCTACAGAGTACAAGGAGGTCACCTTGAGCTGGCCCTCAAAAAACCACAATCTCCAAGGATGAGCCAGAGGCCAACCAGATGCACATCCAACCGCCTCTGAAACATGTGTCCCCAGAATCTACCTCTTCTCTAAAATCTAGTCTCCTGCATCCAGCGAATGCCCTCCCTTCCACACTCTTGAGACTCCCCAAGATGATCCACAGCAGGCAAGGACAGAGAGGGGTACAATACCCTCACTATGTGGCGAGAGAGAGCTGCCAAAGTCAGAGTTTAATTTCTGTTTTCATAGTGCCTGGTCCTGAGGGCTGCAAACAGTAAAACAGTTTCATCCTGGAGCAGGCTGCCCCAATTTAGGAGGGACTGTCCCCACTTTTTGATCAACTATTCATCATTTCCCCGTTCTCCCTCAGTGGATTTTGAAGGCAGGAGGAGGTCAGGCCCCCATCATCTTCCTAAATTGCCCCAACCCCTCCCATCCAATTATCACAATCACAGTCTCACAGTCTCTGTGTTTGATACTCAGAATGGAACAAGGGGAAGCCTGGAATCAAGAAGAAATGCAGCATTCCAGCTATGCAGGGTATCTCCCAGCCTAGGATTTTGCTAAAAATTTCAAAGAAAAACAATAAGCCCATGTGGGCTCTATTTTGGTACCATGCCACTTACCTAATTGGCTTAAAACACTCTCTTCCCCAGTTCTCACAGCTGAAGAAGGAACCACGATTTGTCTGCTGAAAACAAAGCCTGGAATGTTGAGTACAACCTGCACTAGGTCACACGGAATGAGGTGGCTGAGACTGGGCCGGGGAGGCAGATGTCCAGGAAGGACTGTCACCGCTTGAAAACAACCCCAAACAACTGTGGGGGCCTGAGGAGTCTCCTATTCCCTCAACTCAGGACCCATAGCCGAGCACCCTAAAGTAAGGGGCCGCCACTCCTGATGGCCTGATCCAGATTGCAGATCCACCATCCATTTGCTACCAACCCCTGACCACACACATCCCCCACCTCTGGAGTGAAGCAGGAAGTGCAGAGTCTCAAGAGGACCCTGGATAAATCACTTGTGCTGAATGAGCTCTCTCTCACCTTGGACTGATAGCACTGTTCTCTCTCTCCTTCCTCCACCTGCAAGGTCTCCGATGTATTGCTCTCCCTAGCCTCACGCAATCTTCCCGTTCAGTGCCCTGAGTAGCTGGGACTGCAGGGATTGCCAGGTACCCAGCCGTGCTGATCTGAAACAGCTTTCTTGGCTGTGTTCCTTGGGTGGGAAATGCAGGTGCCTCATAGTGGCACAAAAGGAAAGAAACCTGTTCTTCCTCCATTTTCACCTCAAGTCACACTTAATGAGCTCCGGCACATAGCATCACCATGAAGATGCTAGGGACACAGTGACATACAAAACCAGAAAGTTATCATTGCCCCTGGATAAAGCTAAGATGCTGCCCAGAGAAGTGAATAGGAAAGAACCTAAAACATCTATCAGAGACATAGTGTTTAGTAATAATATAAAGAGCAGCTACAACAATGGAAAAAGAAAATCCAGTGTAGCATTGTATAGCTAACTCCTGGCCTTCATCTGAAGTCACTATCTCAAATGACATAGATTCACTAACACCACACATCACTCTATGTCCATTTCCTTCTACATGCAGGAGGCATATCCCCGATGGCCAGTTCTAATCCTAAGGTAAAGTTATAAGGTGACTCTTCAAGTTACCAATTAGTTGTTAAGACATCTTAAGGTCTTAACACACACACATGCACACGCACACGCACACGCACACGCACACACACACACAAAGCAAAAAGCAGTGCACCCATAGCTGCAGCTCCATCCTGCACCTAAGATGCCCATTGCAAAGAGAGGTCTAAGCTGGGCATGGGTGTGAAAGCTAGGAACTGACTGGACAGGGAAAGTTGAACCAAGTCACACAAACAGAGCAGAAGCACCAAATCCAGAGAGAGAGAGAGAGAGAGAGAGAGAGAAACCAATGTGTGACTTGGAATTCTCAAGCAGTACATTTTGGCTCTAACAGAGCAAAGGTGAAGAATGAGCTAAGGTTTTGGGAGGGAGGAGCTGAATCATGGAGGCCCCACATGCCCTATAGAGAAGATTTACTTATTTCAAAGGTAGTGTGAGGAGGTTATTTAAGATTTCTGGGTTGGAAAGAGAGATTTTATTTTAGAAAGCAAGTTCTAACAATAGGTAGTAGATGAGAGAGGAAAGAGACAAGCCACTCTGCTTGCAGCTCTAGTGGCAGTCTGGGTGAGCTATGATACCCGACTAGAGCATCATGAACTGTACTTAGGGGACATCACAGCACTAAAAACTGTCATGAGTTGTCAATGGGTTGCATTTGGGGGATGGATGTGAAAAAGAAGCCACAGATGCCAGGCAGTGGTGCACACCTTTAATCTCATCACTTGGGAAGCAGAGGCAGCTGGATCTCTGTGAGTTCAAGGCCACCCTGAACTACAAATCAAGTTTCAGGACAGCCAGGGCTGTTATACAAAAACAAACAAAACAACAACAAAAAAAAAAATCTCAAAAAAAGCCAAAACAACAACAAAAAACAAAAACTAAAAAAAACAAAAACTAAAAAAACAAAAACAAAACAAAAACAAGCCACAGATGATTCTGATAGTTGTAGTAGCTTAAGGAGCTTGAAGAGAGTACCCTAAACATAACAGGATGTGATAAGAAAGCACTAGACTCAACTGAAGACCCAAGAAAGATCAAGGGCAGTGTCCCCAGGACTCTAGAGAAAGACACAAAGCCCCATCTAGATGTTTAAGATGTGTTTCACTTCTTCCCAGAATAGGAATCCCAGTAATCTGAAAAGCATTGCTCATCCCACCCCACCCCGGCCACCCAGCAGCCTCCCCGGGTACTCAACGTAGGAAACAGTTTACCTTAGTAAGGCTTGTGGTTATGGGTTTTCTCTGATACAGTGATCCATAGTGGAAAAGAAGCAGCAGAAAGGCACACATATTAGGAAAGAATTATACCAGCAGGGATGACACCACCACTCAGCCAGGACTGAAATGGGGCAGACTGATGAAATGACTTAGTGGCAAATACAAGTTACATCTATGGAGAAATCAAGGTAAGGACAGAACCAGGAGCCCATGGGATAGAACCAAAACACCGGGAATCATTCTGGAAGGTATTACTGTGCTCAGGTGCCAACTGCACGTCAGAGCTGCTCTGGACTAAAGACAGACACTCCTTCCTACCCTAGAAAAGGTAAAGCCATGGCCACTGCAGGTGATGTGGGGACTAAATTGGAACCTGAACAATTGTCAATCAGAATGAACCCCACAGGTTAGTTAACAGTATTGTATTGGTACTGCAACCTCTTGGTACGATCATTTTACACCTTGTATAATTTTGGGAAGCCGGGCAAAGTATATTTGTGGATATTCTACTGTGTTTGCAACTTTCTTATAAGTCTGAAATTACTTCAAAGCTTAGAATGGCAAAGGAAGATTTTTAGAGCTGAGAACGGTGGTGTACACCTGTAATCTCAGCATTTGGCAAGCTGAGACAGGAGGATACCTACCGAGGAAGAAGGACTTGGAAACACAGGCATTGCTCTTTGGTTTTAGAGAGTCGTGAACTACGGTTATCTTCCGCCTATCTGAATGCTATACTTGGGTACAGAACTCAGATTTGTCTTTTTACTTCCAAGCCTTCAGACTGAGAAAGGCAGGACTAAATTTAGTCACCAAAGCGGAGGAGCCACATTAGAGGAACCCCATCTACACTAAGACTGTCTTTGTATAATGAGACCTGCACTCAGAGAATAAATGAGACCATGATGGGGAGGATCTTAGGTGGAGGTGACAATTTTCAGGCATTCCTGGTATGTCACCTGTGCCTGATGGTAAGCTATAATGGCCACACATCCTTTGAAACTCCTTCTGTCTAGAGAGAGTATATGCCTCCTACCCTTGAATCCAGAGGAGGTTTGTAACCCTTTTCGAATAAGCTGGATCGTGTGGGTGTGATATGTGAGTGACCACACAGCTCTGCTTGCTTGTGCAGTTAGGAAACAGAGGCAAGGTCCCTCCTAATAGAGCTCCTCGCGTTCCAGAACTGAGTGACAGTATCTATAACCGATAACTGGTGTGGGTTTAGTCACTGCAGTGACAGACTACCTAAGCAGTAGTCAGGAATAGTTATAACTGGAGTCAAACAATATGAAGAGACTTCCCCTGCGCTGGGCATTGCCTTTGAGCAGGTGTTCACTTAAATACTTCCCATGGAGCCTATCACAAATCCTTGAGATAGCTGCTATTATTGGCTCTATTTTACAATGAAGGGACCTGAGGTTAATCAATATGCCCCAGGTGATAGAGCTATGGAATCACAGAATAGAATGCACTGTGAATAGTCAGCTGTAAAGCAAGCAGTTCATCCATAGTAGGGATAGGAGAGACCCTCAAAACAGGTGATATACATGGAGCAGAGAAGTAAGGACAGCCCCTTAGGAAGCCGGTGATCTTTTACAAGGCGGACAACGATGGAAGGAGAGCCCATGATTGGGATGATCTGAGAAGGCAGGAGAGGGAGAAAAAGCATGAAAACATCCGAGAAACCAAAAGCTAAACCTATGTGATTACTGAGAATGCTCACAGCAGGATCCACAAACTAACTTCAACTTTTAAGGGCATCCAAATCAACTGTAAGCCAGCATGGAACACCGCCCCCAAACTTATGATTGTGAGTAGTGGACCATTTGCAAGATAAGTCATCTCTGGACCATAGGCTCAGAGTCAGGTCTATTGGTCACCCTCTGTAACCCCATCCCCTCTCTACCTTCCTCTTGCAACCACCAGGCTCACCTCTTCTCAGGAATGATCCTGTTTGACTTCACAGATGGAAAAAAAAAAAAAGCTGCCTCCCTTCCCTCCCCCCTTTGTGGTGTTTTCTTGTTTATTTAGATTGTTTGTTTGTTTTCACACAGAGTCTCACTATGTAGCTCTGGCTGGCCTGGAGCTATGTATAACAGGATGGCCTCAAATTCAGAGATCCACCTGCCTCTGCCTCTCAAGTGCTGGGATTAAAGGTGATCACCACCATGCCACAGGGATTGAACCCACAGCCTCAGTGATGGTAGACAAGCACTCTAGCCACCGAGCACATCCCCAGCTAAAATTCTCTTACTTAAGAATGTGGTTCATGAACCTTGGTTGGCTCCGTGAGCGCTGAACTCAATGGAGCTCTTCCAAACCAGATGTTTTCCTTTACAAGAAGCTCCTCAGCGCGCACTGAAGTTTTAAGTGACTCCTCCACAGAGTGTCTCTAAAACCAATGCTTTCAATGTTTACTTCTGTCTAACAGGCTCGGTCTTTAAAGATCATTTACCGGAGACCGACCTCCCAGCCCCATGCTATCACCCAGAAGAAACAGAGAGGGAACAAAGATGCAAGCAGGAATGATGTTGGCTGAGGTGGAAGTGGTATTCCCTCTCCCCACAATTCCCATCCACCCTACTCTGCTGAGTACATGCATGGTGGGAACGACTCAGGTCATTTACAAGAATGGAGACTGCACCACCTTCTCCACCTGGGGTCACTTGTGTACCTCCTCCAACAAGCAACAAGGGGTGATATCTCGTTCTACCCTTAGTAAAAGCAGGAAGCACAGCCTCTAGATCAGCATGCAATCCTCTCAGGTGCGGCTAGCCTGGATGGCATGTGAGGCTCCTCCAAGAATGTCTCCCTCATACTTCTCTAGATTGACAAAGGAGGGAAGTGGAGTTCCTGGCAAACAGTCATCCTTAAGCCCTGAGCTTGCAAGGGAAAAAGACATCGGCTTTAGAGTATCTCAGTAAAGAGGTCATTTAAAGCTTTAATGACCAAGGTGTGCTCAGATCCACAGCTTAGGGTCTTCTCAGTGTTGGTCTGAACCACCTAGGCTCCACCCTGGGGCCACCTGGAAGGGATCAATGTCAGGATCTGGCCAAGACAATTTAAAATGCATGCTACTAAGAGTTGGATGAACCTCACCAGAGATGCTGGCAGACCTGTTACAGTTCCACGTTCCTCCTATCCCAGGTCTTACTCCTGAATATAATAGAAACTATAAGATCTAAAGTCCAAGGAAGAATTGGGGATTTCATCATAGAAATTTCTGGAAAATTTTTTTTCTGATGTTTAGGATAATGGGGCTGCTTCCTTTAGGTTAAGAGTGAGCAAATTGGAGAGACTGAGCAGGAAGGACGGTGATGAAAGAAGCATCAGGTAAGGCAGTCAGTAAAGTCTGTGAGAAGAGGGTGTATATAGGAAAGCAGCTCACAAACTGTGATTCAACTGGTGGGCCATGGTGGTAAGACTGACAATTCTAGACTTGTTTAAGCTACTTAGGAAGATGGGGTCTCAAAAGCAGACAGACAGACCAAAAAGACACCCAAAACTAAAAAGTAGTTAGTTAATTAATTAATTAAATGAGAGAGAGAGACAGAGAGACCAACTATGTAACAGCCTCACAGGCTGCCTTCTATAGAAATATTCTGTACCCTTTCACAGAAAAATCTTCATTTATGAGCCTTGAGTTCATTCTGACTAATAGAGCTTGTCTTGGTCTGTGACTTTCCCCTCCCTCTTAAAAAAAAAAAAAAAAAAAAAAAAGCAACTCTTTACATTATCTTTTCCCTTCAGATGCATCAACCAACAACAGAGTTGAGAGAGCCACTCCATGCCTTACTGTTTTCTCTTTCAGGGAGAGATTTAGACAGGATGATCACCTACTTAATCTGCTGGTGTAAGCAAGCATGGGAAACCACACAAGGAGACTATGCTCACAGCTCCAGGCACCAGAGAAAGAGACTTATGGTTCAAAGGAGGGTGAATGTCAGAACCTCCTGTGAGGCTATGACCAGTGGCCCTCAGGACTTGGTGCTAGGCTGGAAAAGAGTTAGTTACTTCTGGAGAAACCACACCAATATCCATATTTCTCACTCAAGACTTCAACCAAACAGACACAAAAAAAATGCCTAATTCTTAGCAAATGGAGGACTAGTGTAAAAAGAATCTCTTAGAAGCATCACCTGTCAATAAAAAAGCTGATGGCCAATGAGCTGAGGCAGGAAATAGGTGGGACACTGGCAGGAAGAGAGGATTCTGGGAAATAGTGAGAGGATAAAAGAGAGATTCACCCAGGGAACTTAGAGGAGATAGACGGTGCAAACCAGAAGTAGTTGAAAGAGAGTTGCTGGGAAATTCAGACATTCAGGGGAAACGCTGGATGCTAAGAAAGAAGTGGGACCAGCCTGAAGAGAGGTGACTAACCAAGTGGTAGACAGGCAGCAGTTTGAATGGGTTAATGTATCCCTCTTTGAAAGATGGCTGTAAGTAACTATGCTGCCAGAAGTCCCCAATCTGCCGACTACAGTAAATGCTGAACTTAGGCTCTTAGCTTACTACAAAAATGGTACCTGGCCCATGCCTCTTGAGGCACTCGTCCTGACACATGAGCAAGTGAGGTAAACAAGTACCACTTGACACTCCTGTGGGAGTCAGAATGGAGAATATTTGGAAAGCTCAGGTGGCAGGAAAAAGTGCTAGATACCTCAGAATGCCAACTAACCAAGTCAGAAAGGAAAGTCATGCCAAAATATTGCCATATGTGAAGAAAACTGCCAACAGAGAATTCTAAAGTTCAGGAAAAGAGGGGAGCTGCTTGCAGCAATATGGAGGACACTACCCCAGGCATGGTGGTTGCACGCCTGCCATCCCAGCACTTGGGAGGCAGGAGAGTTGATGCAAATATGAGGCTAGCCTGGTACCTATAATGAGTCCCAGGCTAGACAGGGCTACACACCGTGAAAACCTGCAGCAAACAAACAATAATGGTGATGACTCTGTGAAAAGACCATGGGGCTTCCAGAAAAACACTGAACTGCAGCTTGCCTGAGGACTAAGTGTAGCCCTTATTGAATAGCTGGAGATGCTTACCAAAGCAGTCCTGGCCCCTTGGCCTGGGCCATCATCTGAGTGATTTCAAAATGTGTCTAAACCAAAAAGTAAATGGGCAGAGACGTGTCAGCCAGTGACAAATACTAAGATTGCCAGAATAAAACCCAAATAATTCTTCAGAATATATGGCCAGCCAAGGATATACAGGTTAATGGTACCCACAGAAAGAACCCAAAGCAAGAAGTCTTGTTCTATAAGCATCTAAGCAGCAAAGTATTTCTATCAGATTCTACACAGCAATCAACAAATTAATTGGAATAAAATTAAATGCACAAACTCTAAAATTGCCACATGTGACATGACCCCATTACTTCTCTGACTATGGGCCACTATCAGATCTGTCCCAATTTAGGCATAAAGGAGCCCACCCCTAGATCTGGAAACCCCAAATCAAATCGGTGAATCGAGGAGCCTGCTTTGAAAATACAGAAGCTTTCAGCTGAGTCCCGGGATCTTTCAGCAACTCCCCCTGACAGCTGTAAAATGTAAGCTACAATCCGTTGAAGTCAGAGCAGAGACCCAGCAGGACTGCAACAGTTCATTCACCCCGTGAGCGTAATGCGATGTTTGAAGAAACACTGACAAGTCTGGACCTTAGACTTCATGTTTGTGAAAATGAGAAAACAGTATTTACCACAGATGTCCCCCCAAAGTGACCACAACATATTCACAAGCCCATCAAGATCTGAAGCATATTTGGGCCCCCCACAAGGTCAGCATCCAGGCCCAGGGACTCCCATGGGCTATCCTGAAATAAGACTGCTCTTACACAACCCATCTTCCTCTCACTACCCATCCCCCACACAAACCCAATCCAGTAACTCTCAGACTCAGCTTAGTAGAAACATCTGGGTGAAAAGGATAGCTCTGTGTATGCTTTTCTGTACTCAGTACACTCCTACTCGACACTTTTATTTACCCATTCTTTCTGCTTACATTGGTCTAGGTTGATAAGAAGAAACAGTTGGTCAGGCTTAGTCGCACATGCCTTTAATCCCAGTACTTGAATGTCAGAGGTAGACTGATCTCTGTGAGTTCAAAGCCAACTTGGTCTATATAGGGAAGTCTTAGCTAGCCAGGGTCACATGTGAGACCCAGTGAAGAAGAGAAGGGGAGTGATAAGTTCCATTTTATACTGCTATATTCATAGCAATCCTATGAAGTAACTGCCATTCCCATTTTATGGGAAACTAAGACACAGAAAGTAATTTACCCATTAATTCCCATCCAGAAAACACAAAAGATGATCTCTAAGGCCAAGCCCACCTGACCAGAAGATTGAAGCCCTTGGTCATTACACTTGTATTTAGTAGGATTTTTTTGTGTTTTACAGCAAGGGCATATTTTCAGAAACCTCATCTAACATCATAATTAATAATGAAAGTCTGGATGTTTTCCTCCATGACTAGAACAAGGCTGGCTGCTCTCAGCACTGCTATTCAACATTGTACTTGGCAGCCCTAGCCGGAGCAATAAGGAAAGAAAGAAAAAAAAAAAACAAAAAGAAATGGCAAACAGAAAGGAAAAAATTGAACTTTTTTGCTGACAACATAATCATGTGCATAGAAAGTCCCAACAAATCCAAAAGGGAAAAGCGTTACTGGCACCAAAAAAGTGAATTTATTAGGGTCACAGAATATAAAATCAACATTAAAAATGGAAGGGTGGGGGTTACAGTTCAGCTTGGTTAGTATCACGAAGACATGATCTTTAATCTCCATCACCACCCTCAAAAAGAATTGCTTTAATATTGTCAGCCTTCTGTATGTGTGGTTTATATGTGTGGTTTGTGCATCAGCAGACTGTGTACTGTACAGCTGTGCCTGTGATAGGTACTTCTGTGCATATGGGCTTTCATCTTGCCATTGTCTCCTAAGCAAAGCATGTCGATAACAATAAAGCGTTGACCTCACATGAGGTATTATACATAATCTAGAAACAACTCTAGGAGGATGTGTAGGTTATATATGGACACTGTAGCATCCATAAGGGATTTGAGCACCTACAGATTTGGATATTAATGGAGGGTCATGGAGCTGGTGTCCCTTGGATACTGAGAGACAACTGTATCAGCAATGAGAAACTGAAAAATGAAATCAAGTTAATAATAACATATACAATACCATCCCAAACAAAGAAACACCTTAAAACTGACAAACTACATACAAGCCACATTCATGGATAACCAAATATTACCAAGATGCTTTTTGTTTCTTTGTTTTAGACAGAGTCTCTCTACATATCCCAGTATATCCTGGATTTCATTATACAGGCCAGGCTGGGTTTGAACTCACAGAGATCTGCTTGCCTTTGCCCTCAAAGAGCTAGGATTAAAGGCATGAACCACCATGACTGGCTTTGTTTTTTTTTTGTTTTTTTTTTTTTTTTTTTTTTTTTTTTTTTTTTTTTTTTTTTTTTTTTTGTCTTATTAATTTGTGTGTATTGATGAATGTTTTGCCTGTATGTTTGTCTGTGCACCACTTGTGTGTGCCTGGTGCCCATGTCAGCCAGAAGAGGGAGTCACAATCCCTGGAATTTGAGTTATAGTGGGTAGTGAGCCACCATGTAGGTCCTGGGAATCGAACCTGTCTCCTGTGGAAGAGCAGCCAGTTCTCTTAGTAGCTGAGCCATCCATCTAACCCAGCAAACTATTTTTTTTTTTTAAACTGAGACTTCAAATGCTGCTTACACAGGTAAGAACAAACTTATCAGCCTAGCGTTCAGACGAAAGGTACTCTCACCCTAGCTCGTGACCTGTTTCCTATTTCTCACTTTCTTGTCTGTTTGTCAACCACAGACATGGCCTTCTACTTCTGAGACAGCTGCTCTCTGCATGGAATCAATTTGTTTTGTTTTTGTTTTTCAAGACAGGATTTCTCTGTGTATCCCTGGCTGTCCTGGAACTCAGAGATCCACTTGCCTCTGCCTCCTAAGTGCTGGGATTAAAGGCGTGTACCACCAGGTCCAACGAATTGATTTTAATTCATGGATTTGTCTCTCTTTATCCTTGAACTATTCTCACCCCATCCATTTCTTATTGGAATCACATCTCAAAACTGCTCCAAGAAGTTTCTTAAACTCTCCAACAGATATGGCTGCCATTCCCTTCATGATACCCTTGCACACTTCCCTCAAGCACTGTGTTGTCATAACTTACGACATTTCATATAGTCTAAGTTGCACTGCTGTTATATCTGTGTATTTCAGAATTGTAAATTCACTGATAATGGGATCTATAGCCAATCTGTTGAAATAAACATCTAAAGGATAAACAATTTAAAAATCCCTTTAAATAACAAAACCTTTAGGATACAGATCAAAACAGAATTAATGCTACCCTGAGTGTTGAACCGTCTGGGTTAGGTATTCAGCCATGTGGTAACTTTCCTTTCATACAACTCTGAGTTAGTTCATTTTGGTTTTTGTTAGATGGACCAATATCAAGATCGAGGCCAAGTAAAACATCTCAGCCTAATGGACAAGGACAGTCCATTCTCAGTCTTCATAAAGCAGACAAAGAGGAAAGGGGTGGGGAGCCAATGTTCTTAGAACAGGGTAGGGAACCCATGAATGAGTTTTTTTTAAAAGACATAAAGGAGTCTGCATCCAGAAAAAGCATAACTTGACTGTCATATCTTGACAGGGGTCTTAGACACAGAAACTATGAGGATACCTGTGCCTCTGCCCTTCTGGAAACATCTGCAAGGGGAAGTGAAATGTCAACCTCTGGTTGAAAATATTTAATCCCAACCCGGAGTTTCTACCCCACCTTTGACCATTTCATTCCCGGACAAAAGACACACACGACCTTTATATTCATAATAAGCCTTTATTAACACTAATGCTGGGCAGAGATCTACCCTCTATGCTATTAAAATCTATTTCCTATCAATAACCCTGAGTTATTACTTACTATGTTTCATCTGGGCTGCTCTTAACTCCAATTGGCCAGCCCTCAGGGCCATGCTTTCTTGACTCCTAACCTATGGTGTCTTTCTCCTCTGTCCACCCTCTTCTCTCTCCCCTCATGGTCTCCTCAGACCCCAAACCTGGGAACCCCAAGCCCTGCCTATCTCAATTCTGCCCAGCTATAGGCTATAGACATCTTTATTCACCAATCAGAAATAACTTGGGTGCAGGTCACATAGCATCACTTGATGCTAAGTGAGGATGACTCTCTTGTCTCTGGAAAACTAAGCCTTGCCCCCACCCCTGAACTTATCGCTACAGTACAGAGTGACAGACCAAGCCTCAACATCAACCACTTTTACCCACCCCAGGAGGCTAGCAGCATATCCATGTGTTGAACAGAGGCTCACAGAAGTACTGGCTTTGGAGGCGCTCTACCTCTGTCCCAGGAAAGGTCTCTGGAGAGGTGTTTGGCTCTCGCTGCATAAACAAAGTGGGAGGGAATGTGACTGTAGATTGAGCTCATATGCCACACTCTCCTTGAATCAACGAGCTGGAGAAAGAGTCCTGGATTCAACTTAATTTCATAATTACCAGAAGCATCACAGCTGATTGGCAGCAACTAAGTTCAATCAGTATAATTTGTCTTTTGACCCCAGATTGGCAAAAGCTTCCTAGATCGTTGCCTGGGTTCTAGCATGTCTTCCTCATGTCATCCGAATGCCCTCTGCTTGTCCTCCATGTCTGCCCAGTTTCTTACAGCCTTGCACGGCACTCTGGCTCAGCACGATTCATGTGTGTGCATTTTTCTCTTTTACATTTATTTATTTATTTATTTATTTATTTATTTATTTATTCATTCATTGGTGTGTGTGTGTGTGTGTGTGTGTGTGTGTGTGTGTGTGTGTGTGTGTGCGCGCGCGCGCGCGCGCGCGCACCTGCTACTATGTGTATGGAAGTCGGAGGACAATTTGTAGATGTCAGTTCTCTTCTTCCACAGTGTAGATCCTAGAGATCTAACCCAGGTGGTCAGCCTTGACAGTGAGCATCTTCATTCTCTCCTGCCATTTTGCTGGCTAGGCCCGTGTACTGTTAAGAGTCTACTTTAATTTCACAAAAAGGCTAAACATTTCAGCAAAGAGTGGGTTTGAGATGTTTGGGTGGATTAACTGGGCATTTTGACAACGTGGCTTCTCCTTTAGCATGCTTAATTATGATGTTTAACAGACATCCTTACAGTTTGAGATGACACTTTCAAAACAAAATTCTCTCCCAGTAATAACTTGGACTCTGCCACTCAAGGGGAAAAAAATCAGCAGATCGTGTAAGAATTTTATTTGAAATTGGCATTCTCTTTTGTAATCTTATTTTTTTCCCTCACTGGAAAGGAAAAAAGGTGATGTTCGGTTTTAAATTTTAAGTGTTTCAGTTGCGTTGTCACAAAAACTAATTGTAAAGACAAAAAAGAAACATTTTCAGCCTTGTCGTGAGTTTGCTCTTTCACAGTCAACTCAGCCTCATTGCTCTGGAGTTGCGGACCTCGTCCATTAAAACTCAGATGTATTTCTGTGTGCAAATTCTAAAATGTCAATGGGCTGAGAGTCTTAACCCACTAGGAATGGTAGAAAGTAATACCCATTTCACATCCAAATTCAAAACTGGGTGGGAGCATATCTTTAGTAAAATTTATACTAACACCATTTCAACCTTTGAAAAGAAAAACCCAAGAATATGTTGTTTAAAACTGCACAGGGTTCCGGGAATGTAACCAGGGTTACATAGTAAGACCATGACTCACAGAAAGAAAGAAAGAAAGAAAGAAAGAAAGAAAGACAGAAAGAAAGAAAGAAAGAAATTTTAAAAAGAAAGAAAGAAAAGATGGTGCAGACTGATATTAATATCACCGGTCCCTTTCCCAACTCAATATTTAAAGCACTGAATGCCACTAAGCCAACTGAGGGGGTGAAGAGTCACACTGTTTAGATATTTCATATTTATTTTCTCCTCTACTTACCCAAAAAGCACTTCCCTGATTCTCTCACATACTCTAATCACTTACCTCTGTGTGTGTATGTATATATATGCATGTGTAATATGTGTATGTGTATATATATACATATATATACACATACATATATACATATATACATATATATACATATATATACATATATATGTATATATATACACATACACACATATCCATACACACACACACACACACACACACACTACTGGATGGTTTCACCAGGTAGCCCCTGAATTGCTGGAACTCACTGTGCTGGGATTGAAGGTGTGCACCACCATATGTGGCCATGGAATATGTTTCAATGGCACAGCATCCAAAAACTTAGATTTTAGATTAGAATCTTAGGGTTGTATTTGTGAGGTAAAATGTGGGTGAAGTGGAAAAGAAAGGCTTTGACTAGATAACTAGACACAGAAAAGGACTCAGAAGTAACAGAACCCAAGTAGTCAAGACCTTGGATTGTAAAGTGAAAAAGTTACTATAGAATTATCTTAATGCAAAAGTTGACATACTCCATCCAAAATAAAATAAAATTAAAATTAAAACACTACTTTGAGGAAAATGCATTTTAGAAAAAGACATTTCAAAACTAAACAATTTTACAGTTGTTTTAGAGCAGGTAGCTGAGGGCAGACAAGAGAAAACCATGCAGTCTATATGTTGATGGGCTTGCTGAATTTTGGGCATTAGCAATGTGTTTCTTACATAAAAACACAAGTGCAGTTTCATTTAAAAAAAATAAGCTGTTATCAGAGAATAAAATTTAAAAGCTCTGGATAATAAAGGATGGAAGAATACAAACGCCTTGATTAGGAGCTAAGAGGAAGTTAGTCATTTAGACTGTTAACCAGGCTCCCAGAGATCCCAAAACATTTTTAATCGAATTAATAGTTCCTTTCTTTGCATTTAAAATTGGGGGTGGTAACCTACCTCCTCCCACCTTCACCCTGAGAAAGCATCCCCTCCAGCAAAAACCCTTCCTCCTACCCCTCAGATCACATAAGCAACCAATCATCACACTGATGAAGCATATCGTGGTCAAGTACTCTAACTGATAAGAGCTCATTGGGGGTTGGGGGTGGAAATGGGTTCCCATAGTGATAAGTAAAGGCTATCATCAGACTCAGTCTCCCACACACAGACACACACACAGAGCAGCCCCACCCCCCAGCACAAACCCCATGTCACAGATCAGGAAGTTGAGTGTGTTTCAACATGAATTTAGAAGCTCCTTTTTTGAACTTCACCTGACTTCATCCACTCAAAAGAGTGTCTCATCTAGACACAATACCAAACAGTGCCAGGGGCAAGGATGAGGACAGAAAGGATCTTAGAGATAAGGTGTTATTTCTGTCCCACAAACTCCATTCTGCAGAGGAAGCAGCCACCCAAGAAATAATGGCATAGGATGGCAATTGAGCCCCTGAACCTATAACCAAGCCCCTGGGCCAGACCAGTTTCTAATCTGGTTTCTGCTCTCCCATCTTCAAACTGCAGCACAGCTGGCTTCCCAGCTGGCTGGGGAAGAAAAGATTCTGCAAATAAACAGCGTTTTAAAAATATTTGGCCACTTTTGCTATACTAAGTTCTGTGAACCACCTTCCTCTAATATGACAATCTTGGTGGCAGATTGATTTCAAAGTCCACATCATACACTGGAGAACCACAAGCCAGCAAGTCCCAAAAGAAGACACGGTCTTCTTTCCTGCTGTCTCCCGCATCTATTTAATTAGGAAATGTTTTAAGAACACGTATCTGAGAATGCAACAAGATGAGGTGCAGTTACACCAAACATGTGTGAGCACCTCTTACGAGTGACCACTGTGGAAAGAACATGTGCAGGCTGGTACAGAGTTACACGGCCCTTCTAAGGCCTTTGTAACTCTACCTCTCCTTCCCACAGAAAGCTCAGAAAACATCTCCATATATGCAAATTGCTTAGAAATGCAAAGATTTTACTCTTTACCACTAGAGGTAGTCATTTTGATTAAATGCTATACATTGGATCTATAAAATATGACCCTTTGGTTAGGCATTGCTCTTCCAGAAAGAGCCCTGGCTATCACTCCTGGGCCACACTTCACAGCTGCAATGAGCCTTTATGAGGACCTTTTGGAAGGGGTCCAGAATGATCCTTGGTTTGGTATGACTAAGGCATGTGCTTTAGATACAATACATCGCTTCACATGGCACATTACCTCTAAGTCCCCTTCCCAAACCTTGCTTGTAGAAGACCTCCCCAGGAACCACACCTCTCAAGCCCAGACAGCTCAGACCTGAAACTGGCTGAACAAAGTAACAATTCAACCCCAGTTGCTCAATATAACGGCTACAATGACAGTTTCCAAGTGCCAGCTTCCCTATTTTGCAATGGGCAGATCTGCTCCAAGGAGAGAATGTTCCCAATGACCCTGTGGCCCACAGGGCTTTCTTTAGAATAGAAAACAGAAAATGAATGTGTTCGCTATTTCCTGCTGAACACAAGGAAGGTGTTGTGGTTAGTTAGGCCGAGTTTGTTTCCTCATTTAATATGCCATTACAGCACATGTTTTCTTTAGCCACATAGTAGAAAATAAGAAAATATAATTTATATTCTTCTGTCATATTATCTCCAATTCCATAAGTCTCCTCTCACAGAACCGCCCTTTAGTTTCTAATCCTCTTATGTAAAGCTTCTCTGATTTCTATCTCTACACTATCATCCTTTTTTTCTTTATTCCAAAGTATTTACTGCCATACACATTTCTGCTCCTCGATAATTTATGATGTGTGAGGGCCTTCCCTTTATAAGTGATTGCAATCCTAAATTTATCTCTGCAAGAACTATACTACACATAAATAATACGAGATGCCCAGAGTCTAAAAGCAGAGTATATCTATGACCTCAAATCTTTCCCGAGCTCAGCATTCAACTGTTGAAACTATTAAATGTGAAGGGAAAACAACCAAGGTGCAAGGAAGGAGACACTGCAGGGGACAAAGGGCAGGGATGCCTGCTCAGATAGTGGCTGACTGACAATAGCTATCAGTCCTCAGTGACCCTGAGGAGGGATCATGTGGAGACATGTACTGTGCATATTCAGGAGTGATTCTCCAACAACCCAAACAGAAACTGTCCTTGGACAAGGTTCAATACATGTTTTTACCATCTACTTCCCCCTGCACAAAGCAGTTAGTTCCACAATCTCCCCCCCCCCCAAGGGATCTCAGATAAAATACTTAATAGAATAAAAAAGAAAAGGGAAGAGAGAAATTCTTAGCTAGTCTCAACTTGTCAACATAAAACAGTTCAGAGCATAAAACCCACATTAAAAAAAGCAGGCAACAATATTGCTTAGAATAATATCCAAACCATAAACTGCTGTCATTCCATAAGTTTTTTTTTCTCCATGGTAAGATTCTTCCAAGATTCTTCTCATTAAAGTGATGGGGGGGGGGGGGCACGGGGGTATAGTACAGTGCTTAGATACACTCCCACAACTAACTGCCTAAAATTTGCCTCCTAAAGGAGTGGAGGGTGGGGAGGGAGGGAGGGAGGGAGGGAGAGGGAAGCTTCCTAAAGTCAAAGGCAATGATCGCTCTAAAACAATGAAAGCAGGAAAATTTCCAACTAGCTGTTACACATTATGTTTGCTACTCAAGCCTTCCTACACTACCCAGGTTTAGTCAATAAACTGGTAAATACAACACCCACTTCTATGAGAGTTCAGGACATCTATCCCAGTCCAGGATTCAACAGTCCAGGTTACACTAAACGCCACAGATTTAGCCTTTTTTTTTTTTTTTTAACCATCTTATTGAGAAATCAGTGGGACTCAGAGACAAGAAGAAAAGGCTGTTTTAAGTGCCATTTCTTTAACTTCTGTACGGGAGACCTTCACTCTGGGGCCGCGCAGATATACAGGCTATCATCGTTTTGTTTACAATCCCCTGCATTCCTGTGCAGCATCCAACATTGTGAGGATAGATGCAGATGCGGTCAACGCATCCGGTCAGGAAGATGTTAGAGTTGAACTTCAAACATTCAGCAAAAGCAAGTTACTCTCACCACCACCACCAAGACCAGGCGAGATACTTCACAAACTGCTAAAAGAGTGTCTGTCTGCTCACTAGTTCTGGTTGTTAAGGAGGGAAGGCTAGGCTACTTGCTAAGCAAAGACGGGCAAAGCACAACGGAGGAAAAACAGCCCAGAGCCACATGGAGAACGGGAAACAGTAGCAGAAAAAGTCCAACTCTGCCTGCGCCAGTGGTGTGGATGAGCAGAGCAACGGAGCGGGGAGAGGAAGGAGGGGGCGGGGGCGATCATTCCCTAGGAGAACTTGTAAGCGGAGGCCTTCACAGCCTGGGAGTCTGCCCAAGCTGCTCCTGTAGACCCTGGCAGCCTGGGCAAGGCAGGCCCCCGGGAGCTGAACGGGCGAGGCCTCCGAGGGTCACTCCTGACTCACTGAGCCTCAGGCCAGCGCCTCCCGGACCTCACCGTCTTCCCTTCCGCTACTGGGCTATGATGGCAGCTTTCCAGCCCCACATGCCATACATCAGCCGCAGATCTCTGTTGGCACAGGCCAGCGCCTCCCCACCAGCTCTCGCCCCTAGCACACACTTTGAGCCCGATTCTCCTTCTCCCCAAGCCTACACCCTCGCCCACCCGCGACCGGCGCCCTGTTCAGGGGCGGCCCCACCCCCCGGTGGCCGTGCACTGCCAGGCCTGGGCACCTGCGGCACCTCTCCGCCCCACCCCCATCCTCCACCACCTCCCTCCTCCCCCCTCCCTTTCTCCAGCAGAAGGAGGGGGCGACTCACCGCAGTCAGTGCACAGGATCTTGCCCACCTCTTTCTTGATGTTTTTGCCGTTAGGGTCGACTGGGGCAAAGGCTGTCTTAAAAACTAAGGGCTGCTCGGTGGGCTCCAGGAAAAAGATGTAGCGCTGGTTCCTTTCGAGCGGCGCACAGGAGCCCACGCTGATCACCTGCTCGCGCTGCAGCCCCCCGCTCCGGAGCGGCCACTTGTCCAGCACCTTCACCAGCGCCACCCGACCCGAGGCGGGCGGCTCTCGGGTGCTGTTAGAGCTGGAACCGCCTGCCGGGGCCAGTCCCTGTACCTTGCCCTCTACCACCACGGGTGCCTTGTACGCCTGGTCCTGCACCGACTTGAGGCTGGGCGAGTAGCAGGCGAGTGACACACCGAAGAGCAGCATCGAGAAGCCGGGGGCCGGGTCGCGCCTCATGCCGCCGGCGGCTGCGGCTCGCGAGCGGGCGGCGGCTCTCCGGGCTGCGGGGCTGCGGGGCTGCGGCTGCGGCTGTGGCCGCGGCTCTGGGGGCGCAGCGGGACGGAAGATGCTGCTGCTGCCGCTGTTGCTGCCGCTGCTCTCGCTGCTGCTGCTGATGGTGGTGGTGCTGCTGCTGTTGCTGCTGCTGCTTCTGCTGCTGGTGGTGCTGCTGCTGCTGTTGCTGCTGCTGCTGCTGCTGCTGTCGCTGTAGCTGTAGCTGTAGCTGTAGCTGTAGCTGCTGCACCGAGCCTTCTCCAGTGGCGGCGGCAGCGCTGAGCAGCAAACCTGCCGCATCTGGCCAGGCCATTTGGGGGGCTCCGCCGCTCAGCCGCCGCCGCCTTGGGAGGGGAAACAGAGCCCTCTGGAAAACCGGAAACAGCGTAACGTTAGCGCCTCGAAGCCCTCCACCGGCAGCCCGGGGAGGTGGCCCAGCCAGGGCAGGGGACTGGCGGCAAGTGGGCCGCGATGCGCAGCCCGGGCGCAGCGCAGCGCTCCCTCCCTGTGCGCCAGGACTTGGAGGAGGATGCGGAGGATGGGACGCCCGCCCACTTGCTCTCTCGCGCCCCCTCTATCCCCGGACCTAGTCAGGAGCGTGGCTTCTGCAGGGGAAGCTTGGAACTGCACTGTTTTAGTGCCCGCCTTCAGCCCGCAGGGGCGCGGGAGAAATCGTGCCACCCTTTGCTCTTGGGATTCATAGGCATGACAATGGTGTTTAGTGCCGCGAGGTGAGGGTAGTTTCTGATAGCATCCTAAGAACAGAGGAGTAGGACACAGGGCGTGCCTCTCTCTGCCTTAAGCCCTAGGCTATAAGTATCAGAGAGGGAGACAGGGCCAGGATGGAGCTTCTGCTTCTTGCCTCTTCTTCCCTAAGAGGACACTGAACACCCCCCCCCCCCCCAAGAGTCCACCTGCTCGACCCTGCCACCGCCTGGTGACCGCTGAGTATTCGAGCTGAGAAAGATGATCCCAGTCCCATCATTTTTAAAGGAGACAATGAGTCTTGTCTGAGAGGTAATGATTGGAAGCGGGTCCAGCCTCCCAAACTCAGGGTTTTCTCCAGTTGTCAAGGGGAACGAGGCTGCACGTTATACAACCCCATTTCCTTTTTAAAAACCAGCTCCCTAAGGGGGGGGGGGTGGGGGGAGCGCTCTGGGAGCCAGCTTAGAGCCAGAGCCTGTCAAGGCCAGAGAAGACTCCATGGAAATGGTTTCTTTGTAATCTGGCGCTTGCAAAAGCCAGTGTCTGATACAAACATGTATTCCACAACCCATGCTTTTATCAGTGAGAGCCCAGGAAGTTTTCCACATCCTACTGTTACCCTTAATAGATCTCAAGCTCAGGAATGCTAGTGAAGCTCTCTGAGAGTTTGATTCCTGAGGTGGGCCCCCCAGGGAAATTAATCGGAGGAAAACTAACTGACTTGAGCTGGTACAGCTCTTCCGGGAAAGGAAAGTAGGTGCTGAGCCTTCCTTGCCTCCTGGGTCTCTTAAGTGACACTTCAAATGGATTATCCAAAGTCAACAGCAGTATCTCTCTCACCTGACTCCAAATTCCCTCTATTTCTTAATGGTAATGTTTTATACCTAGGCATGCAACCCGTTCTCTAGTCTTACTTCTTAACCGCCATCAGCCGCTCACTCACCAAGTCCTGTAGTTCCACCTTCAAAAATCGCCCATCCGTTTCCTTCCTCTCCACCTGCTGCAAACACCTTATGCCCAAGTCCTCATTGTGGATCTGAACACTGCAGAGATCCCAGTGGTAGTCACACTTTTTGCGTCCGCACATGGTGCCAGTGAGACCACAGCCAGTGCTCTGTCTAAAACCAATGCAAGGTTGCGGTCATACCCAAGAGTAAAGGCCATATTCTCCAGCAAAACTTCTCAGGCCTCCTTCTGCTTAGCATCTTGGTAGCTGAGGCCTCCCTCTAACAACCCGTGATGTCATTGCTCTTTCTGTGTGTCCAGGAAGCCTCACCTTTAGCTTCTCCATCTGCAGAACTATTCTTTCCTCAAGGCCCAGGTCAGCTTTATCACACACACACACACACACACACACACACACACACACACACACACACACACATTCATCACCACCCTGATCAGCATGTATGCCCTCCTCTGAGTTATTATGTCCATTGCATATCTCAGTGTTACACCATTGACTTTACAGTACTTTCAAGCCACGATCTATGTATGTTCTGTGAGTCTTTGGATCCCTATTACATCCAACACATAAGACATAATCAGCAAATCTTCAGTGAAGGAAAGAGAAAAGAGAAGGGAAGGGGAAGGGCTGAGGATCAGTGTTCTTTTTTTTGTTTTAATTTTACTGTTTTTAAAATTACATGTATGTATGTATGTATGTATGTATGTATGTATATGTACATACACATAAGTGCAGGTGCCCCAGGAGGTTAGAGGCCCTAATGTGATGTTGAGAATCGAACCTGTGGTCTCCACAAGAGCAGTGCACACTCTCAACGGCTGAGCCACCTCCCCAAGCTCAGTACTCTCAAAGGCCTCAAGCCGGTCCTCACAGCCCCTTCATTGATGTTTCTCAGGGAAAGATACCATAAATCACAGACCATTGCTATATCGAGGGTGGCTAACCCCACCCCTCATTTTTCAATGAAAAGGAGCACTCCAGAGAGGCAAAGATACTTAAGAGCACACACAGCAGCACAAGTCCAGTCTTTTGTTTCTGGGGCCAGTGTAGTAAAGAGCTTGTACTCTGGGGTCAAGGAGAGCTGGATTTTTTAACCTGTTTTTATAAATTGCTAGCTTTGATATGAGTTCATTTTACTCTCTAGCCCCCAGTTTCTTCATTGGAGTAATGGAGAAAAATTACAGGATATACTTTATGACACTGTTTTACATTCTTATTTAATAGATACTCAATTCACCATGCCTACGTGCCAAACAGCAGGCCACTGCCCTAGTTCCTGGATATACTGAGAATAGCCAAATCAACAAAGTCCCGTGTTCTCAAAGTCTTGGTCTGGCTGGAGGGACAGCGACAAACAAGTAGTCAAATCGGTAACTAATTGCTTACAGTGCTCTGTGCTCTGAAGGAAATAAAGCCGATGAAATGATAGAGAATAATAGGAGGGCGGAGACAAGGTCAACCTGGATAAAGGAGGGCTTCTTTGGGGAGATAACATTTAAAACCAGAGTAGGAGGGTGTGGCTGATATGAGATGCTGTGTCCAAGGCACTTAGAACAATGCCTAGCAAAGTAAGGGCAAAATGTATGTTGAATGAGATTGATAATTGGTGACTCACGCTAGTGATTCCCAGGCAAAGAGATCAGAGACACTATGTGGTAAGAAATTATTGCATGTTAGGATTTTCTGTATGGTTAAAAAAAAAAAAGAATTTCTGAGTTCGAGGCCAGCCTGGTCTACAGAGTGAGTTCCAGGACAGCCAGGGCTATACAGAGAAACCCTGTCTCAAAAAACCAAAAAAAAAAAAAAAAAAAAAGGAAGAAGAAGAAAAGAAAAAAGAAATGAGCTGGCAAGAGGATCAGCAGGTAAAAGTGCTTGTCACCAAGACTGAGGACTTGAGTTTAGTCCCTGGGACCCATATGGTAAAAGGGTAGAGCCAACGCCCACAGACTGTCCTCTGACTGCAGAGACGCACACTCCCACACACCATTTTCTAGGCCAGCCAGGGATGCATAGTGAGATACTGTTTCAAAATAAACAAACAAGCTTAAAAGGAAAATCCAGCTTAAAACAAACAAACAAACAAACAAACAAACAAAAAATGGTGGCTGTGGTAGTGGTGTGGACTGGGACTGGAGAGATAGAGGTTAACAACACTGGTTGCTCTTGCAAAGGAACAAGGTTCAGTTCCCAGAAACCACATGGCAGCTCACAGCCACCCATAGTAATACTGGCTCCGGTGGATCTGATGTCTTCTGACCTCTAGGGATTCTGAGCCTACATACATACATGCATGCAGGCAAAACACTCACACACACAAAGTTAAATGAACAAATCAATCTAAAGAAAAAAAAAAAAAACTAGTGCAGGGCTGGAGATGTGGCGAAGTTAGTACGACACTTGCCTAGCATATGCAAGGTCCTGGATTTGAACCACAGTATAAATACATGCCATCAGATATATGTGGCTGGAGATGTAGTTCAAGGCAAGAGTGCCTACCTAGCATGTATGCAGCCATGGGTTTGGCCCTCTGCACTGCATAAACTCAATGTGGTGGCATATGCCTATAATCCTAACACTTGGGGGTGGGCAGAAGAAATGTGTTTGAATTCAGTCAGTCATCCTTGGCTATATGACCAGTTGAAGGCCAGCCCAAGATACAGGAGACCCAATGTCAAAAAATAAAATCTATTGTTACTTAGTACTAGAAGTTATTTCCTGGAACAACATCCATCTCAGAGCCTTCAAATGGAAAGGTAAGTTCTTATGTCCTAGCAGTAACCAAATTCCTGTAGCCACAGAAGATGCAGACTCAGGCAGGGTGTCCAAAGAGAAAAGAGATGATTGTCCCACTTTCCTCGAAGTGTGGTGTGTATGAGAATAACTGCAGAATTAGCCTCTGTTGAGTATAGAAGGCCAGGGTATGTAACATCTCCAGGTAGCTCATTTCTATATAAGCCTTTCCTAGAATTCAAAGTGAATTAGTCCCCTGTCTTAGACAATTAGGCTTGGGATGCTGAACCTCCAACTCTGCATCATGATTTAATAATTGATAACTACAGTGGTGGTTTCCATTTATTGGGGGTATTTTGTGTCAACTGCCTCATGTCCAGTATGTACATGCTTCAACAATCTTGCACTTTACAAACTCTAAAAACTTATAAAAATGAAATAGCCTAATGACAAGACTCTAAGGATGGTCCATTGCCAAAGCAGTGGCATCACACGCACTCCCTCCAGGCTCTCTGGGTGAGAGGCATTCTCAAAGCCTTCCTTTTATTATCACAGAGACTCATTTACCCAAATGATTTCTGTGAACATTATGCTATTTGGTATCATGTAAGCAACATTTTACAAAAACATGAGGGAAATAGAAAAATGAGAATATAACTAATTTTCTTCTTTCTTTCTTTTTCTCTCTCTTTCTTTTTTTCAAACTTAGTCTCTTATCATAACCCTGGCCACCCTTAATACTCTTTAGACCAGGCTGGCCTTGAACTCACAGAGATCCACTGCCTCTGCTACCCAAGGGCTGAGATTAAAGTATGTGCCAACAAACTTGATTCATAAATTATTTTCATTGCCAAGACTTACCATAAATTCAAAACTAGGCTTAAATTAATTTCTTTCTTTCTTTCTTTCTTTCTTTCTTTCTTTCTTTCTTTCTTTCTTTCTTTCTTTAATTTTTGTGTGTGTGTCCTGATTTCTTTCTTTCCTTATTTAATTTGTGTGTGTGTGTGTGTGTGTGTGTTTGTGTGTGTGTGTGTGTGTCCTGAAGCTCAAACTCAGGTTGTATGGCTTGATCGCAGGTGTCCTTACCAGCCGAGGCATGTTATCACCTCAAATTAATGCTTTTGAACAAGAACTACACAGAGGCATGAATACTAGCCTCGCTAGCATTCTCATAGCTCACCATAAGGTTGTGGGAGAAAAAAAACTGGTTCATGTTAGCAGTGGGTTGTGTCACTATGTAAAAGTCACTAAGAACAAAACCAGAGGTAAAGAGAATGATACAAACATTCTGAATTCAAGATAGAACACCCACATGAAAACCCTGGCAATTCTTTCAGGGCCCTCCCACACAAGATGAACTTCTTTCAGCTCAGGCTGGTCCATGGGCAGAAAAGACCCCTGACCTAAGTCACATGACTTGTTGCAGCCAGGAGAACTATCCGGGCAGGGGGAGAAGTGTGACCTGCATCTGGTCACTGAGACACAAATGGAGTGAAACCCTTTGACAGTCTCACTTTCTAAATAAAGACATTTTTGTAAACTTCTTTTTTTTTTTTTTTTTCTCCTTTTGAGATCTGTTTTCTAAATTTGGCTGCCAGAGTCACTTTCAGGTTCTGTGTGGTTCATTTCTTTTCCTCCAAGGATTTCAAACAAGGGACTAAATAGAAAGCAGTTACCGAGCAGCAGCATTTCGCAGTGGGCAGACATTAGCACCAGTGTCCCTCAGCACATTCCCCTTTACAAGGAAGAATTGAGGCCGCGAACCCTACTGACAGACTCAAACAGTCCTAAGGCTCTGCCTCCTTGCCTACTGCTCTTTTGTATGCTTTTAAAACTAAGCTTCATGCGAGCTCAGATAAATTACTTTGCCTTTGTAAACCTTTATTGGGAGGACAATCGATCCACCTCCTAGGATTTGGTGAATGAACTCTTAATTTGTACAGATTCTCACACAAGGATAGAGGCTGTCTCTCCATAGTAGAATGCTTGCTTCGTATGAGCAGCGCCTCAGGTTCAAACCCCAGTACTGCCAGGATGCCTTACAAGGTGCCTGAGACAGAGTGACCCACTAACCGTGAGGGCTGCAGCATCAAGCTGCCTCCATCTGAGCTTGGTTCTGCTTCCTGTCTTTCACACATTCTCTGCAACTGCAAAACAGGTGACAAAATAGCTCCTGTCTCATCCTGTCTGATGTGGATCTTAAATAATATCATTATCTACGCAGTACATTGATCTATTCATTTTCTTATTTTAAATAGCTGCACAACCCCAAATTCAGAAGTTTTAGGAGCATTTATTTTCATATTTGTGGCATATGCTAAAATACTAAAGCCTGATAGTCTACTTAATTTAAGAGGAAAAACCCTCATTATTAATAGTCTAGCCCTCCATCAGGAGAGGCCACGATGCAGTAATTTATAGTAAGAGGGCTGTGTTCCGAGCCCAGGGCTCCTTCTCTCCAACCTGCTGACAGAGCAGCAGCCCCTCTGTCGGACAGGCTCCATCTGGGATAATAATACTTATTTCTTTCTGCAGTGCTTTAAGTCCTTTGGATGAAAACTGCTATGTGAGCACAAATTATTATCTCTTTTCCAGATACCACTTTTAGATTAGAATCCAGAAGATTCCTAAAATAGACTGAAGCAGAAGCATCTCATGGACAGAGGTACCTGTCTGTGTGATGTGGCAACTGGATGATGCCTCCGTGCATAAAGCCAGCTTTATTTTTAATTACAGATTGATGTGTTGGAGTGTATGGACTTGCTAGAATGGGGGGAAAGTGAGATTTCCTCCATGGGATGTTTTTTGCTATTTAACTTCAAAAATTTTTGTGCAGGTTGCATGCAAACACATGGGATGTACATGCATGATCACACATACATTCTCTCTCTCTCTCTCTCTCTCTCTCTCTCTCTCTCACACACACACACACACACACACACACACACACACACACACACATCACACGTGCAGGCACATACATATCTTCTTCCTTTTATACCATCCCTTTCCTCTGCCTCTTAAGGGTTGATATTCCAAGTCTAAAGGCAGACACAGACACAGTGAGCCTCTATTTGCTGATAGAACAAAGCAATAGTAAATGTTAATACTCTGTTACAGCCAGGATGACTCTTTAAATCAGGCCTAAGTGTATAAGGTATCCCTTATTAAATATTCTAATACATATGTTTCTTTCAAAAGTATTTTTACTTATTCTTTCTTTTAAAAAGTCCATTTGGGGCTACGACGAATACAGCTCAGTGGAAGAACATTGGCCTAGAATGTTCAAGGATCTGAGTTTGATTCTCAAAAGTACTTAAAAAAAAATAAAGACGTAAATTGATTAACTGATCACTCAAAAATGCTTTCACACTGCTCTGACCCAAAGTTTATCCTAGATGCTGAGAACAGAGTGTCAAAAGAGAAATGTAATACTCTTGTCCTTGCTGGGCAGTGGTGGCACACGCCTTTAATCCCAGCACTTGGGAGGCAGAGGCAGGCGGATTTCTGAGTTCGAGGCCAGCCTGGTCTACAGGTCTACAGAGTGAGTTCCAGGACAGCCAGGGCTACACAGAGAAACCCTGTCTCGAAAAACCAAAAAAAAAAAAAAAAAAAAAAAAAACCAAACAAACAAACAAACAAAAAACCAAAAAACTCTTGTCCTTGAAGATTTTTTTATCCATAAAGATACAGTCAGCAGTGAGGGAGTGAGGGAGCAGACAACATTTTCAGAAGCAGAGATGGGGAATTGGGTTGAAACTTATTAGAAGATACTCCTTGCAGTGATGACCTCTAAGGAGACAATGTTTGAACTGAAGAAGAAAAAGGAGACCTCCTTGCCAATAATGCTGGCATCAGAGCATTTGAGGCAAAGGAGGGACTGTCATACAAGGGCTCACAGCAGTCTGCCGTGGTAGACACACACAAGGAGGGGAAAGAGGGAGGTGTGTGATACGTTAGGAGAGTCATGCACTTCTCAGACTCATGCTCTACCTTTTGAGCTGTGTCCTGTTTGATATTTGAAGTAAGTGGGGGTTCACAGGAGGGGATCCATAAAGAAATACCATAATGTGACTTATAAATAAAAAACACAGCTTTGAGCAGGAAAAAAGTTCATGATGGGCAAACAGGAAACTCAGAGACCTGTCAGGAAGCTGCTTATGGCCTAGGTGACAGGTGAGCATGGCTTACACATGGGTGAGTGTGTAGGTTAAATTTTTAAAAGTGATGGAATTCAAGATGTAACATGAGGGGAGAAGTGACAGGGCACAGTGGAAAGTGGGACAAAGAGAAGGACTCCCATTCAAGCCATGAAAGAGCCCAACATCTCTGACCCATGTAGCAGAGTCCAGTGTGGTCATGCTCAAGAGTCTTGTGTACCTCACCCATGTTATAAATAAACTAATGAGAACTCATAATCCAATCTGTGGGCCAATCTACCTAAGACCTATTTAATACTGCAGATATCTAGAAGTTTGGGGCCTCTCTCATGCCTTTAAAACATTTGAGAGCACTAGAGGAATAGGCTCCTAAGTAGAAAGTAGCATTACACTCTAGTTTGTTAAAAGTTGTTTGTTAAAGGCACTGTGTACAAAGATGGCAGCAGAGTTGAGGGAGCAAGAGGAACAGAGAGGCTTTACAGGATTTCCATTCCATGCATGTGTGGTCTGCCCAGGCCATGGAGGCTGGACGATGGACAGCTACCGCTGAATGAAGCACTGCAACTGGAAGTGGAGGGAGAGGTTTCTCCTACTCCCTTTCTTCCTCCTACTCTCATATCAATCATCTGCTAAGCCCAAGGGAAGCCAGGGACACAGGACCTGCTGGTGTTGCCACAGAAGTCAGAAGAGCAGAGAAAGACAGTAAATCCACGGAGCAGAGGAGTTTAGGACATAGTTTAACCAGCACAGATAAGATAGCCATTCAGGAAACAATTCAAGAAGAAGGTAAAGACCACTGTCAACTATGGCCTATCAATGGAGCATTAAGCACTTGATAGAGACAAGAAATGGAGATGGAGAGCTAAGTCATAGTAAGACACAGTAACTCAGCTTCCATTCATCGTCTCAACGGGAAAGAGATTTACAGAAAGATATTGATCATGTTGTGTGGCTTTGGGTTTAAGGATGCTGGAGTGGCAAATGCCTGTGATCCCAGCACACGGAACTGAGGGAAGAAGGTCTTGCATTTGCAGCCAGCTTAGACAGCAGAGAAAGACCCTGAAGGAAGAAAAGAAAGAAGGAAAGAGGAAGGAAGGAAGAAAGAAAGAAAGAAAGAAAGAAAGAGAGAGAGAGAGAGAGAAAGAAAGAAAGAGAGAGAGAGGAAAGTGAGGGTGAGACAGAGAGAAAGAGAGTAAGAGAAAAATAGAGGGAGAGAGAGATCTCACTTCTCTTTTGTAATTAGGCAGCAACCTCCCTGGTTATAGAGATATTTGCTTGACATTCTGAGAAAAAGACTCAGATTCCCCTCACCCGTAAGCCTCTGGACTTTTACCCCCACTTTCCTTGAACATCAGAAAGGGGCTAATCCCACCCCCAATCCCATCCCTAACCCCACCCCCAGGAGATGCTGGTTTATTGAAGCTTAAATTTAGACAAAAGCTAGAGACAGACATTTGAGGTCAGTAAGCTTGTGTCACCATATGGTCACGATCAAATAGAAAGCAACACAGCACCATGGTCAAGGAGGCCAGTTCTGGTGTCAGAGTGCGGGGGCTTAAATGCCTGCTTTACCACCTAATAACCGTAAGACCTTGAGGGAGTGGCTCCTGTAACATGGGGGCAAAAAACAGTTCTCCATGGGGCTAGTTCACACAAAGACTTGAAGACACCACCCAGCAGGTAGGAAATGTTGAAGACAGCTAATTCTTATTCTGAAATATTATGCAGCCCATTTTCTCTCTAAACTTGGTCTTAGTTTCTTCCCTGTACCCCACCCCAAGCACATGCAGACACCCACAGATAAATGTAACTTAAAAAAAAAAAACCACCTTGTAATTCAGAAAAGCCCATAAATGTCTGTTTAATGAGTAACATGATTATATTTAATTATTATTATTTTATTTCATGAGTATTGGTGTTTTGCCTGCATGCATATCTACCTATCACATATGTGCCTGTTCACACAGAAACCAGAAGAGGGTGTCAGATCTTCTAGAACTGGAGTTGCATATGGTTGTGAGTTGTCACAGAGATGTTAGGAACGGAACCTGGGTCCTGTAGAAGAGCAGCCAGAGGCCTTAACCACTGAGCCACCTCTCCAACCGCCAGCATATAAACTTTGGTTAAATTACTACAGATAAAGACTATTTTAAAGCTGAGCATGGTGCCACATGCCTGCAATCCCAGCACTCAGGAGGCTGACTGTGAGTTCCAACCAAGCTTGGGGAACATAGTGAGACCTTGTCTGAAAACAAAGTAAAACGGGAGAGGAATAAAAGCAAGACACAATGATGAACTTGCCTGAAAAGGTTACCATAAAACCTATAATGTTGTACATTCATTAAAATTTTAATTCAAAAGCAAAATCATATGGTAGGGCACACTCATGAATATATTATAATATCAAAACTCAGATTTTTCAACTTCTAGGGAAAAAAAGTGGACAAGCAGAATTCTGTGAGCTTCAAGTAAAACTGGGGGGGGGGGGTGGGGGCTGTACTGTCTGGTGAGGCAGCCACTAGCTACTTTGTAGTTGTTAAGTAATTAAAACCAACTCTCAAGGTTGGTGTGTAAAACTCTGCTCCCATTTTCATTTGCCATATTTCAAGTGTTCAGACATGCCCTGAGACCAATACCTAGTGTGAAGATAAAAATAAAAAAATAACGTAATCGTTGTAGAGAGGCCTCCTGGGCAGTCCTTCGGGGGTACTTCGGCTGTGAAAGACATCCCCATGACTTGGAAAGGGGAAGGAAGGTGTTATAAATATAAAAACCAGAGCAAAGATAAAGGTTGTTTGTCTGTTTGTTTTTGAGGCAGGGTCTTGCTATGTAGCCCAGGCTAGCCTTGGATGCGCATCTCCCTGCCTCGGCTTCCTGGGTGCTATGATTATTGGCATGCACCACCACACCTGGCACAACTTTTCCAACTTAGAATCCTAAGTTTTAGTAGTCACAAGGTTACCCAGAACAAAACACTGTCATATAGAGGTGTTCTTTTACTGGTCCTTTATTCACCCAAAATGCACTACCACTCCCATCACCCACACCCACACCCACCCCAGGGAAATTTATGTTCAATTCCAGATGTTTTTGTAGTGTGTTGTTTTGTGGTGTAAGTCAAGGCAAAAGCAAAAACAGATTTTACCTGGTGGTACTCTCCTAGAAATGGAAAACTGGGTGCCTTTGTGCCCAGTGGCTTTTCTCAAAAGCTGTATTTTTTTTTTTATAATTGATCATTATCTCATGTTTCTGACTCCACCCCTTCTCTCTCTGGAGTGTGCCACTTTCCCAGGCTCCTTTATCTCTGCTCTTGCAAGAAGGCAAGGCTGGAGTGTAATTTCACAGACCATGCTTATAAGGAGCGCGTTCCGATTCCCCGGTGGGCACTCATTCCTTCAATGCCTCCTTTTTATGGTATTTGACAGTGCACCAGAAAAATGCCACCGCTAGAATAGGGAGAAAATGGAATTTGTAAATTTTGTACCCAGGATAAATCTGCCATGTGCACACAAAATAAGCAGACTTTTGGTGATAGATAACAGTATTCCACCTGGAAAAGAGAGACTCAAGTTTCTACAGGGGAAATGAAGCTTCGCTTATTTTCTAGGTCTCAGCAAAAATCACAGCTACATTGTTGCTGCTGTTAAGAATTCTTATTAGGTGGGGGTGGGGGGTGTTGAAGGACCGGAAGGGGGATGGGACTCCACAAGAAGACCCACAGAGTCAACTAACCTGGAACCTTGGGCTCCCAGAGACTGAACCACCAACCAAAGAGCCCCCCCCACCCCCACCACAAATATGTAGCAGATGTGCAGCTTGGTCTTCATGCCGGTCCCCTGACAACTGGAGCAGGGACTGTCCTTGAATCTGTTGCCTGCCTGTGGATCACATTCTACTAACTGGGCTGCTTGTCTAGTCTCAGTGGGAGAGGATGCACCTAGTCCTGTAGTGACTTGATGTGCCAGTGTGGGGCGATATCCAGGGGGGGGCTCTCCCCATTAAAGGAAAAGAAAAGGGATTTGGGGAGCGGCAATGTGAGGGGGGCTGAAGGGGGGCTTAGATAGGGATGATAAATAAATAAATAAATAAATAAGGATGAAAAAAGAGTTAGTTTTTTTTTTAAGATTTATTTATTTATTTATTTATTTATTTATTTATTTATTTATTGTATATGAGTACAATGTCTTCAGATACACCAGATCCCATTACAGATGGTTGTGAGCCACCATTTGGTTGCCGGGAATTGAACTCAGGACCTCTGGAAGAACAGTCAGTGCTCTTAACTGTTGAGCCATCTCTCTAGCCCAAAAAAAGAGTTCTTATGAGAGCTGGTGAAATGGTTCAGCAGGTAAGAGAGCTTGATACCCTGACAGACAACCTGAGTTTTATCTCCAAATCCGATATGGTACAATGAGAGAACCCTTAAATTGTCCTCTGACCTCTAAACAAACACTATGTGGTATGTGCGCCCCCTGATATGCCCATATTAAATGAGAACACTGTGGTATGTCCACACTGATATGCACATACTAAATTAGTATGTGTAATAAAATTTTAAAGAGTTCTCATTGGGCAGTTTTAATTAGCAAGATAAATAAAGACATGGCTTCTGGATTGAGATGGGTGAGTTTTTAAAACAGAGTCCCAAAAGGTGAAACTAACCCAGCATTGAATCTATTATAAACCCAACTGACCAATGCATAAGAATCCCTTCTCCATGGGATCCTCAAGTAGTGAGGAAACCATCCATCAAAAAAGACTGTTGTGGAGGAAGACCTAAGGCATGGTTCACAGCCCACTGAGGCCCCCACAGGCAGCCAGTACCAGCTGCTGGCTTGAGAGTGAGGCTGCCGTTCTCAGCACCCAGCAACAACCTGACAAGCAGTCAATCTACAAAAGGACAAGAAACAGTAAGCTTAAAGCTGCTAAATTTGGAAGTAACTTGTTAAGTAATAACAGGTAGCAGACAGATGCCTGCACTGAGGCTGTACAGACCGGACAGACAGAAAAACAGACCTGCACTGAGGCTGTACAGACCGGCTTGCCTCATCTGTGAGCTTCACACATGTTCCAGGCATGAGCTTTGTCTGGAGGAACTTAATTACATTGTAGCAGACTTTGAAAAAACAGGCATGGTGGTGCACACCTTTAATCCCAGTACTGGGGAGGCAGAGGCAAGTGGTTCTCAATGAGGTCAAGGCCAGCTTAGTCTATATGAAGAGTTCAGGTAAGCCAGAGGTACATAGTAAGACCCTGCCTCAAAAAAACAAAAAGAGCTGGGCAGCGGTAGTGCACGCCTTTAATCCCAGCACTTGGGAGGCAGAGGCAGACAGATTTCTGAGTGTGAGGCCAGCCTGAGCCAGGGCTATACAGAGAAACCCTGTCTCAAAAGAACAAACAAACAACAAAAACAAAAACAAAACAAAAACAAAAAACTAAAACAAAACAAAAAACAAACAAACAAACAAAAAAACCCGAAACCAAAAAGAAACAAACAAAAAGTTTTGTTTCAAACTTAATATTTTCAAGAAATCATTTAATTATCACTTCCTTTTGCTTCATCATCAAATTTTCCACCGGGTGATTTAATGCCATTAGTAGATAAACACTAATGTGTGTGTGTGTGTGTGTGTGTGTGTGTGTGTGTGTGTGTGTGTGTGGTGTCTCTCTCTCTCTCTCTCTCTCTCTCTCTCTCTCTCTCTCTCTCTCTCTGTGTGTGTGTGTGTGTGTGTGTGTGTGTGTAAGAGAGAGAGGGGAAGGGAGGAATGGAGGGAGGAAAGGAAGGAGAGAACAATGTGCAGGAATCAACTCTCTCCTTCCACCTTGTTGTTTCGGGGAATGGAACTCAGGTTGTCAGTCTTGGTGGCAAGCACCTTCGCTTGCTGAGCCACCTAGCCTGCCCCACATACTGCTCTTAACATTCTCCAATCCATTTTCTATGTAAGAGCTTTTTAAAAAAGGTGTGCTTGCTTGCTGACTCTTTCCTGATCAAAGTTCTCTGAGATTTGCTATCGTGCTTAGACTAAAACAAGTTCTTTGCCTGACATTAAGTTCTAACATTGACTGGCTTCTGCTTCCTTTCTCAACCCTATCTCCCGCCCCTTGCTTGGGAGTTGAGCCTGATTCCAGCTGTGCACAACAGCACACCAGGCTGTACACTCAGAGCCCCGTTGGTGGTCACTCCACAATGCCATCCCCCCGTGGATTTTTTTTTGAGTCCTTCAGGCTTGAATGCAGATCTTAAATGATGTCCACTTAAGGAGTGTCCCTCAGTCGCCACCGCATGCTATTTTCATTACAGCTGTTCTCATTCACTGTTATTTGTTTATATATTAATTTTTGTTTGTTATCTGATTTTTCTCCACTAGGGTATAAGTTCCATGTTAAGAGACCTTTTGGTTTTATTTAATACCTTATTCCAAGAACTCAAGAAGATTGACAAGCCAAAAGGCCCGAGTGAGGATGCCTCAATCCCACTTTGAAGGGAGAAGAAAGCAATCAGGGTAGGGGGCAGAGGGAAGGAGGGACCTGGATGGGAAAGGAGACATGGAGGGGAAAAGGAGAACATGACCAGGTATTGGGAGAAGGAACAGGACTGAAGCCCTGAAAGCCAGCAGAAAGAATGGAAACAGGCAGCCCCAGGAGGTAGGAGGTAGGGGAACTTCTAGAAGGTACCAGAAACCTGGGAGGTGAAAGATGCTTAAGACTCAAAGGGAGGGACCTTAGATGAAATGACCTACAATGGGGAGAGGGAACTTGTAAAGCCCACTTCCAACAGAAAGACAGGGCATTAAGTGAGGGATGGGATTGCCATCCCACAGTCAAAAACTTGACCCAGAATTGTTCCTGTCTAAAAGTACTGCAGGGACAAAAATGGAGAAGAGACTGGGGGAAAGGAGGTCCAGTGACAGGCCCAATTTGGGACCCATCTCAAGAGGAAACTCCAAGGCCTGACACTATTACTGATGCTATTATATGCTTACAGGCAGGAGCCTAGCATTGTGTCTCTGCAAGAGGCCCAACAAATAGCTGAGTCAGATGCAGATATTTACACCCAACCAATGGACAGAAGTTGGGGACCCCTGTGGTTGAATTAGGGAAAGGCTGGAAGAAGCTGAGGAGGAGGGTGACTCCATAGGAAGACCAGAAGTCTCAACTAACCTTGACCCCTGATAGCTCTCAGACACTGAACCACCAACCAGGCAGCATACACTAGCTGATATGAGGCCCTCAAGACACATACAGCAGAGAACTGCCTGGTCTGGCCTCAGTGAGAGAAGATGTACCTAACCCTCAAAAAAAAACTTTATTCCAGGAGGCTGAAAGAATGGCTTGTCCCTGCCTTGAAGCTACTTAAAGTGTGAGTTTGATGGATAGTGCTAAATAAGATTAATACTTATATATGGAGTTATTAAAGAACAAATTTAACTATTAAAGAAAAAAATTATTATGATCATTCATTCCTTGGGGCTGTGGGCATAGTTCAGTGGTAGATTATTAGCCTAACATGGGCAAGACCCAGGGTTCAATTCCTGGCACAATTAATAATAATAATAATAATAATAATAATAATAATAATAATAATAATAATAAATGATGATGATGATGATGACATCATTTATTAATCTTATGTCTGTTGAAGAACTTTGTATACCTCACTATGGCATACACCAGTTTATGCCTATAAGTCACACACCCAAAGAGCAGAAGTATCAGGATCACGAGTTACTTCAAGGCCAGTCTGGGTGACTCTGGGAGACATCGTTTCAATTGAAGAAAACAAAAACGTCATCTTAATATGGTTGGTGCTCTAAATATTTCCTATGCAATGCTCACAATTGTCTATGATAATGTCTGTATAGTATGTGTTACTTAGCCGTGACTGCTGGATCACAGCCTTCCTAAGAGAAGGATTTACATCCTACCCAATTTTGTGTACTGAGATCCTCTGTGCTAGCTGACCTACATGCTCTCAAAGGCTTATATACTATCCATCGAGTTTTCTCCCCCTCCTCCCCCTGCTTCTCCTCCTCTCCCTCTTTCTTCTATTCCACATGAGGGATAAAACTGGAGACCTTCTAAATGCTTCTAAACTCCCCTGAGTTGTATCCTTAATCCTCTTCTTTTAAAAACTTGGAAGCAGTACCACACTGTGTTGCCCAGGCTACCCTTAGACTCACTCTGTGGCCCAGCAAGCCCAAACCTTGCCATCTTCCTGTTGTCCCTTCCTAAGTAGCTGGGATCATAGTACTGCACGACCAGGCCCAGTGTCAGTCAAGACCTTAATATCATCTTTGAGTTTAACTAGTGGAGTTGATATAAAAATATATAATAAGAACAACCCTACAAAGGATTTGAAATCTAAAATGAGGGGTCGTTGGGTAAAGTTAAGACAGTAAATGATAAAACCTTTTATTTCTAGGAGTGCTTGAACAGTTGAAGGATAATATCTTTATAAACAGAACTAATATCCTTTCTTTCTTTTGAGACAGAGTCTCCCTATATAGCCCAGGCTGGCCTCCAGCCCCTCATCCTCTTGTCTCTGTCTCTCAAGAGTTGCTATTATAAGTGAACACCACCATACCCAGCAAGTTGATGACTTTTGATAATGATGTTGTGGATAATAATATTACCACATTTAATTTTTCTAGTTGTCATTATAATGCTATTTGTGTAATAAATACAATTTATAAGGATTCTGGTACCCCCCTCAGTTTTACTCATTACAAATTTTATAGGGTAGAAAGATTTGATAAATTAATTTTCCCAAAGATTCATAAAAAAGTAGTGACCCATTCACCGTTGACCCTATTAATGTTTCTTCCAGGCTGATATTCCTGGAACCCCCAAATTCCACTACCAGGCCAATGAGACATCAGCTTAATGATTATATAACCAACAGGCTAGCAGGCTACTAGACGAAACATATCTGTAAATATGTAAATGCAATGCATAATAAATGCAGCAACAGAAGTGTGTGCAAGGCACAGACACACTAATGAGGACTAATTCACTGTGTCAAGAAGCAAACACAAGACTGAAGAGATGTCTCAGCAGTTAAGAATACTGTCTGCTCTTCCAGAGAATGGAAGTTCAATTTCCAGCACCCACATCTATAACTCCAGTTCCAGAGTATCCCATGCCCTCTTCTGGCTTCCAGGGGCATTGCACACATGTGGCGTACAGACATCTATAGGAAAAACACCTACACGCATAAAATCACAATAAAAATAAGTCTCAAAAAAAAAAAAAAACTGTCTTAGCTAAGGTCATTGCTATAAAGAGATACCATGACCAAGACAACCCTAATAAAAGAAAACATTTCATTGGGTCTGGATTACAGTTTCAGAGGTTCAGTCCTTTATCATCATGGCAGAAAGCACACAGCCTGCAGATAGACATGGTGCTGGAGGAGCCGAGAGTTCTACATCTTGATTCAAAAGCAGCCAAAAGGAGACCATCCTCTATCAGCAGCCAGGAGAAGACTAGATTACACAGTGGGCAGATCCCGGGCATAGGAGACCTCAAAGCCTGCCCACCATGGTAACACAGTTCCTCCAACAAGGCCATACCTAATAGTGCCACTGCCTGTGGCCAAGCATTTAAACACATGAATCCATGGGGGCCAAACCTATTCAAACAACCACAGAAACATGTCACAAAGAAGATAATGATTTGTAAGATTGCTAAATGATGAACTAAAACTCATTAAGGTAAAGAAGAGTGACAAATATAAAGGAAAAAAAAACCCTTTAGATGACATTCCAATGGGGATACAGTTCTTGGGATAAATCACATGGTATGTCCACCTCCATAAAATGTTTTGTGGATAATAATCACTTTTGAAAAACACAACACAAGGGTAGTAGTGGCACAAGGGTGGTGGTGGTGCACGCCTTTAATCCCAGCACTTGGGAGGCAGAAGCAGATGGCTCTCTGTGAGTTCAAGGCCAGCCTGGTCTACAGAGTGAGTTCCAGGACAGCCAGGGATACACATGGAAATCCTGTCTTTAAAAAAAAAAAGGAAGGAAGGAAGGAAGGAAGGAAGGGAGGGAAAGGAAAGAAAAAAATACAATGCAAAGGTTTGAAAATAGATATAAACAAAACATAAACATCTAATTTGATGTTATGGATTGTGTATAAAATATTCCCAATTCACCTCCCAAAGGGCTTATACGTTGAACATTTGGTCACCAGCTAGTAAATCTAATCATTCAGAGATGACTAGACCTTGAAAGCACCAATTTTAACAATGTGATAACCCATTCATGATTTCACACGGAATGGACTCTTGGTGGTAGGTCCTGGTTGTAGAAAGCAAAGCATGTCTTTAAAGGATGTGATCTTACCCTGATTGTATATATATATGAATGAATCTCTCTTTATATCTATAATGCTAATTTGTTAGAATTTCTTAAAGACAGTGGTCCAGCTAGTCCAACAATGGCTGTGTACCATCAGAAGTTTCGAGAATCCAGTAGTAGTTCAGTCTGTGAGGCTAGATGTCTCAGCTGATCCTCAGTATCTGTCAGAATCCTGAAGAAGTAGGCTCTAATGCCAGTGAAGAAGTGGCTTGCCAGCAAGAGGAACAAGCAGGCAAAGACCAAAAGCTTCCTTTCTGCATGTCCTTGTATAGGATTCCAGCAGAAAGCGTGGCCTGGATTCAAGGTAGATCTTCCCACCTGTAAGGATCTGAATTAAAGGTGTATCTTCTCACTTCCAAGGAATCGAGCTTATAGATGGGTCTTCCTAATTCAAATAATTATAATTTAAAAAGTCCTCCACAAAGCATACCCAGCGACTTGAGGTTTAGTTATTTCCATACGTAGTCAAACTGACAACCAGTAATACCCACCAGAGCATCATTGTGTTGCACCATTAAATACAACGAACTATTCCAGCATAAGTGAAAAACTGATTACAATATGTACTCAAGGGAATAATCCTCAAATTCCATCTATGACGTCTGTGTGCGGTCATGGGATATACAATCACTTAATTAATCAGTAACTTTGAGCACAAGATACTGACATATAACTGAGAAGAGAATTCTACATTTAAAGCAACAGCTTAAGAAAGTATGAATGAAGCACAAAGCTCCAGCATGAGTTAAGGAGATGCCATCAGCAGCTCTGGAGGTCACACCACTAATGAGACTCAAAACATTTAGAACACCAGTGTCCTTGTCATAACAATTTCTTAAAAAAAAAAAAAAAAAAAAAAAAAAAAAAAAAAAAAAAGAATCGCTGAAGAAAGTTCAGAGATAGCAAAAGTGTAAAAACAAAGTTGCCTATGTGAAATCATTACCTTCTAGTGTTTTCTAATGTGAAATTCATTTGAAAAAAAAAAAAAGAGTTAGACTTATCCTTCACACCACACACAAGAATACATCTAAAGGGGTTACAATTTAAATATACAAGTTCTGGAAGGGGGCTTTGGAGAGCTCCCCTTTGTGCGCCTGGAAAGAAAACTTTGCTACTAAGATTCAAAGTACAAAAGCAAGAAATAGAAAAGACTGATAAATTTGGCTATGTAAAAAGCTTCACATGACAGGACACTGAAAAGCAAAAACAAACATGTGGGTTATGATGTTCAAAATACATATCACAGCCGGGCGGTGGTGGCGCACGCCTTTAATCCCAGCACTTGGGAGGCAGAGGCAGGCGGATTTCTGAGTTCGAGGCCAGCCTGGTCTATAGAGTGAGTTCCAGGACAGCCAGGGCTACACAGAGAAACCCTGTCTCGAAACAAAACAAAACAAAACAAAACAAAACAAAACAAAACAAAACAAACAATATATATCACTTCTTCCTCCCCACTCCACTCCAACCACCCCACACTCCTCTCCCTCCTTCTTTTCCCCACCCCAGCCTTCCCATCCCCCCACCCCACTCTCCTCATCTCCCACCCCACCCTCCTCATCCCCCACCTCACTCTTTTCACCCCACACCCTACCCTCCTCTCCCCACCCCATCTTCCTCTCCCCCGACCCCTCCCCACCCCACCTTACCCTCCACTTCCTCCACCCCACCCTCCACTTCCCCCACCCACCATCTTCATCCCTCGCCCCACCTTCTTCATCCCCCACCCTCCTCTCCCCACCTTTCTCTCCCCCACCCCACCCCAGTCATCCTCATCCCCCTACCCTTCTCATCCCCCATCCCACCCCTACCCCCCGCCCCCTTTTTGAGACAGGTCTCTCTGTGTAGCCCTGGTTGGCCTAGACCTCACTATGTAGACCAGGTTGCCTCCTCTGCCCTGAGTTTCCTTCTTTCCTTTAAAGTTCTTCTTCTTCTTCCTCCTCCGCCTCCTCCTCCTTCTTTTTCTTTCAGTTGTTATTTGTTTTGTTTCAGGGTGTGTGTGTGTGTGCCCCACGTCGTGCCACAATTGCCAGAAGAGGGTATCAGCTCCCTTGGAACTGAAGTTACAGGAAGCCTCTCAGTGGGTATTGAGAACCAAACAGAAATCCTTGCAAAAGCAAGAAGTGATTTTTGTTTTCTTTCTTTCTTTTTTTTTTTCTTTTGGTGTTTGGATACAAGGTTTCTCTGTGTAGCCCTAACTGTCCTCAAACTTGCTTTGTAGACCAGGCTGGCCTCAAACTCTCACAGATCCACCTGCCCCT
The DNA here is from genome assembly GCF_011762505.2 of Arvicanthis niloticus. Classification (NCBI taxonomy): domain Eukaryota; kingdom Metazoa; phylum Chordata; class Mammalia; order Rodentia; family Muridae; genus Arvicanthis; species Arvicanthis niloticus. The sequence continues at coordinate 51,276,110 of NC_047671.1, read as the reverse complement.
GCTTCCGGAGTGCTGGGATTAAAGGTGCACGCCAGTACCGCCAGGCAAAAAGTGCTCCAAGGGCTCCACTGTCTCTCTAGCGCCATTTGTATCTCTTCTTAAAGGTCCCTTAGAATGTACATAAAACTGGCCAAAAATTCTATCAAAACATGCAAATAACTAGGAGAATACCAAGGTCTTCAGCACAGAAAGTACAAATATCTGAGAAAATGGAAATTTCTAATTATCCTGATTTGGGCGTTATCCCATGTATACATATACGTAATCATCATAGTGCATCCCATAAACAAAAAGTATAACAAAACATTCATGATAAAAACAGAAAGAACGGCATAAATGCCTGAGTGGATAATTCACAAAGGTATATGTTAAAATACTTTTTAAACATATAAAGAGATGTTCAATTTCACTTATAATAAAAGAAATGCACATTACTAAGACTATGTTAAAGCATCACTTCTCACTTGTCAGATTGGCCGACAGGTGAAAGCCTTATCAGAACTGACTGAATCTCAATGTCCCTCCAGTCGCAGGCTTCAATCCTAAACCTAGTAACAGTAAGAAGAGGTGGGTCCTGTGGGAGGTAATCCGATTGAGGGCATCACCGTAAAGTCCTTTAGAAAGACCACACTGACGTGACGTTTATCGCGGGACTTAACTGTGCCAGCTCTGCTTTGTTAATAACTACTCACATTAGTTCCTTACTCTACCTAATTTGTCTTTTTTCCCTTTTATTGGAAACAGATTTTTTTCCCTCACATAACATATACTGTTATATGAGTTTCCCCTCCCTCTTCTCCTCCCAGTTCCTCCCCTCCTCCCCTCTCATCTGGATCTCCTCCCTTTCTGTCTCTCATTAGAAAACAAGCTGTCTCTGAGGGAATATAATATAACATAATAAAATACATAATGATAAAACAAAATCTAACACATTGGAGTTGGACATGACAAACTTTTGGTCTCTCTCACACTCCGGAGGTCTTAGAATATTCTCCACAGAGAGAGAAGATTGAGTACAAATTTGCTCTTCAACATATTAATCCCACTTATATAAATTTAGCCTGCAGGTATACCTTTGTCTTGGGGTTTCTACTGCTGTGAAGAGACACTATGACCACAGAAACTCTTATAAAGAAAAACATTTAATTGGCGCTGGCTTACAGTTCAGAGGTTTAGTCCATTGTCATCCTGGACAGAAGCACAGCAGCGCACAGGCAGACATGTTGTTGGAGAAATAGCTGAGAGTTCTACATCTGGATCTGAAGGCATCAGGAAGAGAGTGACACTCAAGCTGGATTGAACATATGAAACCTCAAAGCACCCCAGTGATACTTCCCTCCAACAAGGCCACACCTTCTAATAGTGCAACTCTCTCTGGGCCTGTAGGGACCATTTTTATTCAAACCAGCACAACTTCCAATAACACAACAAGTACATACGCAGCATTACCTTAAGTTCGTAATATTGAAAAATATTTAAATATCCAAGCAAAAAGATTAGTTGAATAACAATACAATGAATATATTATAGTATAGATATATATTATACACACACACACACACACACACACACACACACTATGTCGCTGTAAAGAAGAATATAAATGATGAACTGACTTGAATGGAATGGTACTCAAGACAGTTAACTGAAAACAAAGTGGCCAGGCATGGTGGTACCCACCTGGGAAAGGCAGTGCAGAAGCATCACATCAGGGGCTGAGACAGCTAGGGCCACATAGGGAGATAATGTAAAAAGCATATATAACAAACACGCCATAAGAAATAAGATGACACAAGAAAACACACATTAACATTGGGAAAGAAACGGGATGAATCACAGAACAGAGAAATCAGCAAGAAACAAAGGTCAGGGCTGATGGGGACTGGCTCTTCTCTGAGCACACCTTTTAACGTGGTTTTTATTGTTTGTTTATGCAGCTGATTCTTCATGCCACGCACAAAGATAAGCTCTAAAAGGGTCAAAATTTAAAGGCCAAAACAAAACAACTATATGAATTATTGAAAAAAATGTGGGTGAATTTCTCATTGACTTCTATGTAGGGAAAGCTTTGTCACTAAAATTTGAAACACAGAGGCCAGAACCTCACGTATGCTAAGTACAAGTTCTGCCACTGAACTACACTTCCAGTCCTAATTTTTTAATCTTTTTGAAAACATACTGAACATTCAAGAATAAGTTAAAGCAATAAAAATGAGAAGGAGAAAAACAAATCTAAGGCTAAAAGCCCGATGAAAACTAAAAATCAATTAATTCATTTTCAGTGATTTTCATGTGGAACAGGGAAATGCTTTTTTTAAAAAAAAAAACTAATGCAAGAAATTTATAAACACATTAGGTCCTCAGCACTGGTGAGTGTGGGAAGGGGAAAAAAAGCACAGAACCCCAAGTTCTTTTTAGTAGGTGTTAATTGTAATAGTGAGACTACTTAAATGTGAGGCAGGATTGAGCCAATGAGAAGTAATGTTGATAAAATCCAGGATTCTCTGCTGGCAGTGATGGAGAGAAATAGAGAGAGAGAGAGAGAGAGAGAGAGAGAGAGAGAGAGAGAGAGAGAGAGAGAGAGAGGCAGAGAGAAACAGACAGATGGAGACAGACAGAAACAGAGACACACAGAGAAGAGACACACAGAGAGACAGAAAGAGAGAGAGAAAGAGAGATTCAGGATCCCCACCATGGAAGAAGACAGATGTAAGTATGGAAGGAAAGAAGACATAAACAGAAATTGGGGACACTGGAATTGGTATCATGGTTGTAGAAATATGAATATATATACACGTTTACAAATTTGTATAGGCAAGCATGCATGTGTGTGTGTGTGTGTGTGAATATGTATGTACATGTCTTAATTTTCCTATCTTTGTTGAAAGGTCCAAGAAGCAAACATGGTCCAGTGACAATGAGAGTCCCTAGGGCTCCCATATCATTTTCTACTGGTTCTCACTAAGGGAACCTGGCCTCCTTCAACATGGCCTGTTCCAGGTCTGGGCAGTGTAGGTGCACTGGAACCTTGAACAGCTTGGTTGAGCCAGAAAATAAGGAAGTATTAAAATTACAAAATTAAAAAATACACTGTTTTAGAAACAGCTTTAACAGGACCCTTAAAAACAAATCTGATACAACTTAAGCACTGAAATAAGTAACTACAGTAATTAAACTATAAACTGTTGAAAAACTAGCAATTCATGAGACCACCTCAATGACAGAGACAAAATGATACCTACATATATATACATAGATTATAGATAGATACATTCATAATTACATAATTGTTATATACATAATATACAAATGCATGCATAGATGACCGACTCACATACATGTATAGATACATATATATACACATACATATATAATTAATAAATGGTGATATACCTATACATAAATGATTAATACATACATACTGTTTTAGTTACAGTTTCTATTACTGTGATGAAACATCATGGCCAAAGCAAATTGGGAAGGAAAGGGTTTATTTGGCTTACACTTCCACATCACTGTTCATCACTGAAAAAAGTCAGGACAGGAACTCAAACAGGGCAGGAACCTGGAGACTGATGCAGATACCATGGAGGGGTGCTGCTTACCAGCTTGCTTCCCATGGCTTGCTCAGTCTGCTTTTTTTATAAAATAAAACCCAGGACCACCAGCCCAGTATGGAACCACCCACAATGGGCTGGACCCTTCTCCACCAATCACTAATTAAGAAAATGCCCTGTAGGCTTGCCACAGCCTGATCTTATGGAGGCATTTTCTTATGGAGGCTCCCTCCTCTTGGATGACTTTAGCTTGTGTCAAGTTGACATAAAACTATCTAGTACACACAGATGGGCATAGAAAGATAGATTTATTGGTAAATAGCTAATAGGATATACACCTCCACTTTCGGATTCCAGGCAGGTGTCTCTATGCGTGTCACTGTCTGATACTTTAAAGGAGCCTTGAAATATGTTTATATTACAGTTTAAAAAAAAGAAATCAGGGGGAAATATAATAACAATATATCTCTTTTGAGTTATATTTGTGTTTAAGCTAATGTAGTCATAAGCATAATCCTAAAATTCTGTGTTTGGAGGAAGATGCCCATGAAGGTGCCTGTGGCCCATGACGGTCATAATATAGCCCCAAGAAGGATGAATGTGAGCGTGGACAGTGGGCAGAAGCTAGAATGTCATTTGCAATCATACAGTAAAGATCAGATCAAGCAAGAATCAACAGAAGTCAAACAGAAGGAAAAACTTGGTGAAGAATGGGGTACTTGCAGTCTAGCCAGGTACACCCCAACACTTTGGAGGTCAGACAGGAGGGTCAAGAATGAGGCCATTGCTGGGCATTTTAGCGCGTATCCTTAATCCCAGCACTCAGAAGGCAGAGATCTTTATGAGTCCCTGACCAGCCTAGGTCTCAAAAGCTAGCAGAGGCTGGAGAGATGGCTCAGCAGTTAAAAAACACTGTTGCTTTTGCAAAAGACCTGCCTTTAGTTCCCAGCAGCCACATCTGGAAGCTCACAAATGCCTGTAATTCAAGTTGGAGGCAGAATCCTACGCCCTCTTCTGACTACCTCAGGAATTCCATGCACATAGTACACACACACACACACACACACACACACACACACACGAAACAAGCAAATATGTCCTTCATAGACCTCTTACTAATTACAAGAAAGAGTGTTAATAAAGTGGAAAACTGAGGTACTGCCTTGACTGAGTGATCAAAATTGCCATTACCCATGAGGAACAGATAGATACCGTGTGTCCTGCTTGCTGATATGGCTCAGTCTGATTATAAGGAAACATCAGACAAACAAAAGATGAAGTGTTCCTCTTTGCTTTTAAGTGGGAGAATTGTATTCTTCAAAGAAGTCAATATCACTGGGCTCAGGGGGGACAGATATGGAAATGGTCTATATTGAAGGAAGATATTGAAGAGTGACCGCTAAAGGCAATAATTGACCCCCAAATTGAACCTGGGCTGAGGAAAAAAAACTATAAAAAGCATTATTACATTCTAGAAAATTAGAATATGGACAGGAGATTAGATAAAGCACCATGTTAATGTAAATCAATGGAGTTTACAGGAAAAAAACTTATTTTTGAGAAATGCATGCATAAGTGTTTTAAGGGTAAAGAGGCGCGACACACAACTCAAGGGGTTCAGATGGGAAAGTGTGTGTGTGTGTGTGTGTGTGTGTGATGTGTGTGTGATGAATGAGAGAATAAATGATGAAACAATATATAAACTATCAGCAACAATTGAATACTTGTAAACAATAAATAAATATATTTTTTATATTTTTGCAACTTCTTATACATTCGAAGTGATTTTTCAAATATGTTTTGACAGCCTAAAAATAAAGATTTACAGTGGCACATCTAAGTGTCTGCTTCACAGTGCACCAAGAGCCTTTCTTACGCCAGGACACCGTCCTCTGTGAGCCTTCCCAGTGCTAGGACTACAAGCTTGTGCCACCTTTAAATTGCTGTGATTTAAAAAATAATCGTCAGGAATTCATTTATACCTCACTTGCTATTTTAGAATGTGCCACTAGGTGGCAACGTGACCAATTTAATTGTCACCGTTAATACAAATAGTGGGTTTTTTTTTTTTTTTTTTTCAAACTTCTATTTACAAAATCCCAAAATAGAAAAAATAATTACTTGAAGAAAAGTGTGGTCACAGCAGACACACAACCCCGTGGATAGTGAATCCATTGAGGTATTTCTATCCCACGACCTCACTCATTCTTTGGCTAGACTTCTCTGAATAGCTTCTTCGTCTGTCTCTTGGCCCCATTTCCTACCCAGCTTAGAAAAACATCTCCTCTTTCATTTCTTTCCAACTCAGAAAGTGGCATTAGTACACTACTTCTTCTCTGCTGCTCAGGTCAGAAACTAAAAGCCACTCTGTCATAAAGTGGAGGGCTTTGTGCTGTTAGTCCATATTTTTGTTATATTATTAGTTCAGTGTTTTGCTTTGTTTTTAAAGAATGTGGTTGTATAGTTGGGTGTGATAGAACACACATTTAATCTCAGTGGTGGAGAGGCAGAGACAGGAAGATCTCTGAGTTCAAGGCCAGCCTGATCTACAGAGTGAGTTCTGGGACAGCCAAGGTTACACAAAGAAACCCTGTCCTGAAACAAACAAGCAAGCAAACAAATGAAGGAAAGAAAGAAAAGAAAGGAAAGGAAAAGAAAAGGAGAATTAGCTGGGCAGTGGTGGCGCACGCCTTTAATCCCAGCACTTGGGAGGCAGAGGCAGGCGGATTTCTGAGTTTGAGACTAGCCTGGTCTACAGAGTGAGTTCCAGGACAGCCAAGGCTATACAGAGAAACCCTGTCTCAAAACACCAGAGAGAGAGAGAGAGAGAGAGAGAGAGAGAGAGAGAGAGAGAGAGAGAGAGAGAGAGAGAGAATGAGAGAGAATGAGAGAGAGAGAGAGAGAGAATATTATATCAACTGTATATTTCTTGATAACTATCTGCCTCTGTGGGAGATTGTATGTTTTCCCTGTGTCCTTAAGAAGAACATGCTGGGCCTGTAGACATGCCGGGCACATGGCTCAGTGGTAGAATGCTTGCCTAGGATAAATGAGTTATAGGTTCAATTTCCATGGAACAGGAGGCAGTGGAGGGAGAAGAGGAAGTAGCAGTTCTGTTGTGTGAAGTATTGTTACTCTAATCAAGTGCTCTGGATGGTTCTTGTACCTTCTGTAATTTCCTAATGTTTTGTCAGCCTTTTCTGTTTCTGGCGAAAACACAGTGAGGAAGAACTGTGTTCTTGGTAGTTTCCTACAGTCCCATTAGTGACATTTTGTTTTATATATCATGAGGGGAGTTGAACACTCATGTTCAAAATGGCTGGTTCTTCTGTGGTATTTTAATTGAGAATGGTCCCATAGCCTCATTTGTTTGAATGCCTATTCCCGGGATGGTAAAACTATTTGGGAAGGATTAGGAGGTGTGGCCTTGTTGGAGGAGGTGTGTTGAGAGGGTACGCTCATTCTCTATCCACTCTCTCTGTGTCCTACTTAAAGGATTCTTTTTTTTTTTTTTTTTCGAGACAGGGTTTCTCTGTGTAGCCCTGGCTGTCCTGGAACTCACTCTATAGACCAGGCTGGCCTCGAACTCAGAAATCCACCTGCCTCTGCCTCCCAAGTGCTGGGATTAAAGGCGTGTGCCACTACTGCCTGGCCTGAAGGATTCAAGTAGGATTCTCACGTACTGTTTTAGTCTCATGCCTGCTGCCATGCTCCCCACCATGATGGTCATGGACTCTAACCCTCTGCAGCCATGAGACCCAAATTAAATTCTTCCTTAAGCTGCCTTGGTTATGGTGTTTGTCACAGCAATAGGAAAGTGACTTGGGCACATCCCTTTACTGTTTGGCAATGAGGATCACCACTAACTGTTGTTTTGCTTAGTCTGGCATTGCTATTAAGACTGGCTTCTCTCAGCTTCTGATTGAATTGCTCTGCTTGATCTCATATTAACTCTGGCAATCTGTTCTAATCTTTGAGTTCTTTCTCATTCTCTGGCTTGTTCTGTCTTCACCTGCAGCCTGTCTCTATAAAATTGTCCCAGTAAAACTGCTTTCTCTTCTGCTTCTTCCTCTTCCTCTTCCTCTTCTTCCTCCTCCTCCTCCTCTTCCACCTCCTTCTCCTCTTCTTCCTTTTCCCCCTCCTCCTTCTCTTCTTCCTTTTCCCCTCCTCATCCTCCTCCTTCTCTCTCTCTCTCTCCTCTCTCTCTGCACCGCTCACTTAAGTCACCTCTCTTCCCTCTGTTCTCAAGAACACTGGGTGTACCCTATCTCTGACTCATTCTGTCAAATCTTTCTCTGATTCATCACTTTGTCTGCTCCTCAATTAGACATCATTTTCAAACATGGCTGCTTCCTTCTACAAACCAAAATCACTTTGTTGTTTGGCTTTAAAAGTGTGTATTTGTATTCTAGCCAGAGAGATTAAAGTGTGTCTTTCCAGCCATACCACACAGACCTAGTGGTCTTTGGATATAATTCCTTGCCAGAGCAGCCATGTTGCTGTATTAAAATTCCTCTACATATCTTTGCATGTCAAAACCTGGATTAGAAATGGGTCTTCCCGCTTCAATATTTAATTAAGAAAAAAAAATACCATTGCCTATGTCAGCCAGGAAGAGGTCCACACTGACTAACTCAGCTGCTGTCTGCACCCAGATAAAGCACGTAAGGTTGGTCCACCTCAACATTTACTCCAATTACAAGCTGCTGAAGTCCATGGAGGATGCAGTCCTGAAGAACCAGATGTCATTACTGCATAGGGCCAGTCCTAGGCCTGCTGGCAAGCCCTGACATGGAGCCACTGTGTCTGTGTCTGTGTCTGTGCTATTTGTCCTGCTGGGAGAGCACAAGTACAGAGGTTGAGCTTAGCAAGCCTCAAGGGCAGCGGACATCATGGGTGGGGAAGTGTGTGGCAGCCTGGAGCTCATACAGAACTGGCCCCAGATGCCCTGCTTAGTTGTAAGATCACCCTGACTCTGGGCAACTGCAGGATACCCAAGATGAGTCTCAGCTATGTTCTAGTATTTATGGTATGTTAGAAATCAGAAACCTTGAACCAGACCAACTCATTACAATAAATATTTTCAGTTAAAGCTGTTTGGGCAAAAATATATACTGTGTGACAGACTGCAGTTTCTAATGCCACTGTGATGGATGAATATAAGGTAGAGAGGTGGGAAAGATGGAGGGATAGTGGAAAGAGGCAAAACTAGAGACCTGAGAGCAGTGACCGGTGTGAAAGAGAACTGGGGTCGGCTGGGGAACATGTTGCTGCCTAGTAGGGTTGGCAGGGTGGTGTGCAGCAGCTTGGAGCTTTTGCAGACTCAGCGCCCAACATGCTGCCCAGTCACGTGATCAAACAACGATGGGATGTCTGAGGTGACGATGCTTCATTTTCTGAATTGGACCACTTTGAAAGATGTCCGTGGTTGTGTTACCCATCCCACCCCCACCCCACCCCCAGGTTATGTTGGTATTTGTGGTCCATGCTGTGGCCTCAGGCCATATTGAAACATGAGGTTCATGTGGATGTCTGTGGACTGGGCTGCCGCTGGAAGGTACGTTCATGTCCAAGGCCCACGTAGCCCTGGCTGTCCAGGTCTTGAACTCAGAGAGCTTGCTTGCCTCTGCCTCCCAAGTGCTGAGGTTGAAGGCATCTACCACCATATCCAGCAATGAAGGTATAATTTATATATAGTAAAATTCATCATTTTAAGTTGTAAAGTTCTATGACCTTTTAAAAACATAATCAAGATAGCTTTATCTCTAACACCCTAAAGAGTAAACTTGTACCTTTTCATAGCTGTTGACCTCCATACTCATTCAGTCACTGAAAATACTGTTGAAATTTTTTCCCTTTTCTTTGGTTGTTTATTTATATGTCACAAAATCTTATTAGGTAGCCCAAGTTGGCCTTAAACTAGCAATCCTCCTCATAAGCATAAGGATTGTGCCTCCCACCATACCCGACAGCATGATGCTTTCAAGAGTCACTAATGCAACAGCATATCAGTAGTCTCTTCTTTTTTATTACTAAATAGCATCTCATTGAATACTGACGTACCACAAGTTGTTTTATCAGCTGATGGACATTTGGCTTGTGTCCATTTGGAGAAAAATACAAAATTGCAATAAATATCCCATGTAGGTTTTGTTGGTTTGTTTGAGGTGTATAGAAATATATTATCATTTCTCTGGTGCAGACTCAGGAGTAGGACTTTTAGGTTATAGAGTAAAATTATGTTTATGGAAAATTACTCATCTCTTAACCAGTGTGGCTGCACCTCTTTGCTTTCCCACCAGCAATGTATGGGAGGGTCTGTTGCTCTGATGTCTTTTTAAAAATCTGGATATTCTAATAGCTGTGTAGATGTAAAAGCATCTCACTTTTTTAAATTCACATTTTCTTGATGACTAATGATGTTGAATATGATTTTGTGTCCTTTCTGTCCTCTCTATGTCTTCTTTTGTGGCCCATCTATTCAAATCTTTTGCCTATTTTCTCATTTAGTAGGCTGCTTGTTTTTGCTGTTGGCCTTAGACATTCATATTACAAATACTTTTCCATACACATGCTTGAAAGTGTCTCTTCCCAGAGTGCAGCTCATCTTCTCACTTCCTTACCTATATTTCAAGAAGACAGTATTTGCAAAGTGCCAGTTTTTAATATCGTTTCTTCTCTATCCAGCCTTTTGACACCATTCGGCCATTTCCCAGCGCCGCTGTCTCTTCATCTTCAGGCGTATAGAATCCTCTCACTTTGTGCAAAAGTCTTCACTTGTATTTATTGTCACTGCTCGGTTCATTACTGTCCTTTGTCTCCTTCATTTCTCTGGTGAATATTTGAATGACTAGGTTCTGGGACCATGACTTCTCGGGAGTTCCATTGCTATATCATTCCTTAGGTCCTTGAAAGCTTGCTCCCATTCATACCACACTACCAAAACTAACCTCTTGATGTCACCAAAAAACCTCTTACACATTGATTCCAGTAACATTTCTAGATCATGAGTTTTCTCCCCTCCTTCCTTTCGGCATTTACAATAGCTGATGTATTTTCTTCTAAAAAATTGTCTCTCAACACTTTGAACATTCCCCAAGAGCCGATTTAAAGTTGGATATTATTTTCTTCAGAATCAATTCAATTGCTACTTAATGCCATACAAATAAGAGCTTCTTTGCTGAATAAATCCGGGCTTGTTGTTCTGCATTCAGACAGAAGCAATGAATATTTTAAAAAGTGGTTAACTTACATGTCAACTTATAGGACCTGAAAGCACCATTTGTTTGTTCAATGGTGCCATTGTATTTTAAATCCTATATTCCCAGTGACAGAAATTTCAATGCAACCTATGTCCAATATGTGCTATAAATTCTGCATTTTTAGCGTCCAAATGAATGAAATTTCAGTCTAATTTTTTTCATTATGATATTATAACATTCATTATATAGTTGGAAGAAACATAAACTTGTAAAAAAATCTCTTAAGACAGGGAGAGAATTATAAATTATAGCATCACAGGCTTTTTTTTTTTTTTTTTTGAAACTGGGTCATGCTATGTCGCTCTGGCTGGCCCAATCCTTCTGCCTCAGCCTCCTGAATACTAGATTACAGGTGTGTGCCTCCATACCCAGCTAGAAAGTTTGTTAGAGCTGGAAACTGTGATGCACACCTGTAATCTCAGCACTCAGGAGGTGAATACAGGAAGACCAGGAGTTCAAGGTTATCCTCAACTACATAGCCAGTTTGGGGCCAGCCTGAGTTACATTAGATGGCTTAAAAAAAATAAGAACAACCAAAAAAAAAAAAAAAAACCCTACTCTTTATAAGATAAAGAAACTGAAATACAGTAAAATAGATAAAACCATCTCCTACCTCCAGCACAGATTAAAAGCAGCAGGCAGAGCATGGCACACACCTTTAATCCTAGCACTCAGGGAGCAGAGCCAGGAGGAGGTGCATCTATGTGAGTTCAAGGCCAGCCAAGGATACATAATGAGACCTACCCTATGTGGTTGTCTGAATGAGAACAACCCCAATAGATTCGTAAGTTTTAATGCTTGGTTCCCAGTTGGTGAAACTCTTTTTAGGAAAGATTAGGAGATGTGGCCTTGGTAGAGGAAGTGTGTCACTGGCGGGAATGTGGTGGAGGGTTGAGGTTTCAAAAACCCACACTGGGTTCAGTCTCTCTCTCTCTCTCTCTCTCTCTCTCTCTCTCTCTCTCTCACACACACACACACACACACACACACACACACACACACAAACACACACACAAACACACACATTCTCTCCCTCCCTCTCCCTCTCCTTCTCCCTCTCCTTTCTCCTCTTTCCTCTCTCCCTCCCTCCCTCTCCCTCTCCTCTTCCTCTCCCTCCCCCTCCCTCCCTCCCTTCCTCCCTCCCTCCCTTTCCCTCTCCCTCTCCTTTCTCCTCTTTCCTCTCTCCCTCCCTCCCTCCCTCTCCCTCTTCCTCTCCCTCTCCCTCCCTCTCCTTTCTCCTCTCTTCTCTCTTCTCTCTCCCTCCTTCCCTCCCTCCCTCCCTCCCTTCCTCCCTCCCTTCCTCCCTCCCTCCCTCTCCCTCTCCCTCTCCTTCTCCCTCTCCCTCTCCTTTCTCCTCTTTCCTCTCTCCCTCCCTCCCTCCCTCCCTCCCTCCCTCCCTCCCTCTCCCTCTTCCTCTCCCTCCTCCTCCCTCTCCTTTCTCCTCTCTTCTCTCTCCCTCCTTCCCTCCCTCCCTCCCCTCCCCTCCCTCTCCCTCTCCCTCTCCCTTTCCTCTTTCCTCTCTCCTTTCTCCTCTATCCCCTCTCTTTCCCTCCCTCCCTCTCCCTCTCCCTCTCCTCTTTCCTCTCTCCTCTCTCCTCCTCTCCCTCCCTCCCTCCCTCTCTCCCATGTGATTGTGGACCAGATGCCAAGTTCTCTGCTACTGCTCCAGCACCATGCCAGCCTGCTTCCTGCCATGATGATCACAGACTAACCCCCCGAAAATATAAGTAAGCCCACATTAAATGCTTTCTTTTATAAGTTGCCTTGGTCATGGTGTCTTTTCATAGCAATAGAAAACTATAACAAACTGTCTCAAAAAACCAAAACGTAATAGCTGCTTGACCAGGAAGTCAATAAGCATGTTTCCTGTCTGTGACAGAGATGACAGCATACCTACCTTAGAAGGAAATGTGGGAAAGAATCACATATTCAGTAAATACTCGATCTATTGTGGTTGGTCCCTTCCTTCTGCCACCAGCACTAATTTCTTTAGCTGAGAGACTCGCCCTTTCTTAGCATACTCATTCAGGGCTCAGCCCTTTCCATAAGACACACTGACACAGTGTGATATGGGGACACGGCCTCCTGAGTACATCTGTGTCTCAGCAAACACTGCCCGGGCAGGAATTTTTGGTACAGAAAAGCCAGTGGTGGTGGTGGTTCTTGTACTGTGTGCTAGCAATCCTGAAGCCCTGAGATGTATCATCAGAAGATCGTGGCTGCTTTCTGACGTTCAGACCCACCATGGCAATAGGTATCTCAGTCATCGGCATCTGACCCTTTGAGTAGAAAGAGCATATTCAATTCTGTAGTTAACACAGGAAATATGACCCACAAATATAGCTCAAAACACATCAGTTCTTCCAATGAGCTTTACATACATTGTTATGAAATAGATGGAAGTTTAGTTTTAAACTCCTTGTCAGATTAAAAATATCATATGCTCTTACTCAGCAACTGTACCTCTGGGAATCTCTCCTAAAATATACTCATAATAAACAAAATTATGTGTATACATATAAGCATATTTATTGAAGCTCATTTGTACTAACAAAATAAGAAATATTGATTAGCTAGTATAGAATAATCACATATTAGAATACTATAAACTCATTATATAATAAGCATTAAATAAGTAGCAACTATCCCCCCGCAACATTCTGCAAACTGCAGTTTTTATATGAATCAAATTCAAACTTTTTATAAAGTTTTATTGGAAACCAGCTACACTATTGGTTTATATGTTTCTGTGCCTGCTTCCCTGAAGCAGAGTTGAGTAATTACAGAGACTACTTGGCTCATAAAGCCAAAATATGTACTATACAGAAAGTTTGTCAACTCTTGTTCTAAGCAATAGCATATTAAAAAATAGTCTGGGAGCCTGCACAATGGCACATGCCTTGTTGTCTCAAATACAAGAGAAGCCAAGGAGGAAGAATTACCTGAGACTGAGAGTTTGGGCTAGCCTGGGAAATATGGGGTTCATCATCCCTTTAAAAAAATGTGACTTACTATGTAAGCATGATAGTTTAAAAACAAAGTCCAAATTGACTTATTTTTTTGACAATTATTATATCCAATTACTATTTATATGATTTGGGGGGAAATCTAATGATTTAAGCTTCTTTATATGCAGCCTTAAACTCGCTCTGTTACCAAAGCTGGCCTTTGAGCTCTTGATCGCCCAAGTTCTGCAGGCAGGTGCCACTGTGCCTACCTAAGCTTTTTTGTTTGTTTGTTTGTTTGTATGTATGTTTTGTTTTGCAAATGTTAACAGAGAACTTGGTATGAATCAGGAACTATCATGTGCCCTGGAAAAGAAGAAGCAAAAATGATATATACTATATTACAATAGACATATTCAAGCTATAAATAGCCATTAGTCCAATATAGCACATATATCCATAAATTGTAGTTTCTTTCCCTGACATTGTAATAAAATATCCCAATAAGAGCAACTTCAGATACCATTTATTTTAGCTCACAGTTCCAGATTATATAGTCCATTGTGGCAGGAAAATGAAGGCAACAGGGGCTGGGCGGGGAAGTCACATTCTGGCATTCGTAATCAGGAAGAGAAAGACAATGAATGCAGGCTCCTCTCCACTCCCCTCCACTGATGCAGTCCTTGATCCCAAGCAAGGAATGGTGCTGCCCACAGTGGGCGTATCTTTCTGCTTTAATTAGTGTAATTAAAATAATTCCCCACAGGCATGCTCAGAGGCCCTTCTCCCAGGTGAATCTCAGACACTGACTATCACATGTCCTATGTGAGCTGTGTCACAATGATGACAGTGTTAAGGATAATTTTGCTGTGACTATTCAGCATTTATTCTGAAGTAGACATTTTATATAAATGAGCTTGATAAATACTCATCAAACTGGGCTGGACTTATATCTTAGGAGTAGATCACGTGGTTAGCGTGTTCAGGGCCCTGAATTCAATTCCTAACACCAAACACAGGTACAGAGTCATATCTTCAATTTACGTATTGGTAGAAAAAATTATCAAATTTTCATTTAAAAGAAAACACCCTCACAAATAGTAAAAAAAAAAACAAAAACAAAAACAAAAAAAAACAAGAGTAACAATGAGTCTTCCTTATAGTCCTTAGAAGTTAGTAATTGTTCAGGGATCTAAGCCTCCTAAATACATCGTTATGTGTTATATGTTTACTAAGCTTACAACTAAAGAGGATCAGAAATTGAAGGTCATTCTCAGGTATATAAGACCCTGTTACAAAATAATAATAGTAATAATAATATAAACAAAATAAAACACTAAGAGACCAAATCGTTTGGGTTCAGACTCCATCTTAGAGAACCTGACCTAAGGTTGAACTCAAGTTAACTAGCAGGCCTGTACCTAGCACCAGTTTCCAGGTAATTCCCCAACAAATCTGCACCTTCAGGTTACGAGCCTGCTTCTGACACTTCACTTCCTAACAACCATTAATCAGGAGAAAAGCAGAAGTTAAGTTTATGGTTTGACTCTCAGTGCCAGCCAATTATGTTAAAGGCCATAATGGTCCCCCAATCAAATGCATGCCAGGCTAGTAGTAGAAGCAAGTAGCTACCCGCTTCTTGCCTCTATAAATGCTCGCCTGAAACTGAGCTTGGGGTTGCACCCTCCCATTCTACTGTGTTAGAGACCGTGATACGGCCCAAGCTTGAGCTTGTAAATAAAGACCCTAGTCTGACTGCACTGGAGTCGATGCCTTAATAGACTTTGGGGCTTGCAAACAGACACAACATCACCATCACGATCACATATCACTATACAGCCAAGAAGCATCTGAGGGGCAGGGCAATCTTTAAACCAACATTTAAGACAAAAAGTAGATGTAGACAAGTCACCCTAAAATTCCTTTCAGTTGCCCAAAAAGTTCAATTCTATATACCCAGGGTTGTGAGAAGTGGTAGATCCATAACTTTTAAAGTTTGCTCTGGCACGTATCCTAATTTGGAGAAGGGTCTGGGATTCACCATCAAAATGTAAACCCTCTCTCCTTCTACTTCCTGTTCTCGCTGAGTAGAAAAGAACAATGAAAAGGAGCTGGAGCTCCTCATTGTGGTTAAAACCTATGACCCCAGTGTTTGGGATGCTGAGGCAGGAGGATTATGAGCTACATATCAAATCCCTGTTGCAAATAACTGAGAGACAATGGGGGTGGGGGGCAGTGAGGGTGAGAGAGACAGACAGAGACAGAGACAGAGACAGAGACAGAGACAGAGACAGAGAGGAAGGCAGCACAAATTCTAACATGTCCTGTATATTTCCTTATCTTATTAAGACAAATCCAAAGACTTATTCACAAGCAAAATCCTCATAAGTTATTAAAGGTTTTTAAATTTTTATTTCTCTCTCTCTCTCTCTCTCTCTCTCTCTCTCTCTCTCTCTCTCTCTGTGTGTGTGTGTGTGTGTGTGTGTGTGTGTGTGTGTGAGATGGCTATCTTGGTTGCCAACTTGACTAAAACTAGAGTTAATTAAAGTTCAAGAAGCTGGTTACACCTTGAGGAACATTTTTTTTAACTTTCTATTGATATTTCTGAATTTTACATCACTCACCACAATTCCACTCATCTCCTTGTTTCTTCATACCCGCCCTCCACCCTTGCAAACTCCCCCCACAAAATAAAAACAAAATAAAATAAAACAAAATCTCATTCTGAAAGCTCACACTGTGTCCCACAGTATATCCCTCTGTCAGAACATCTTTACTTGCAAATGTTCATTGCAATGAATCATTGGTCTAGTTCGAGGCCTCTGGCTTCTGCACACCATCAATACTGGATCCCCAGCAGGACTCCTCTTGCATATCTTGTTGTGGCCCTGTGTCACAGAGATCCTGCAGCTTGGGATCTGCAGAACTGGCCCCTTTATACACTTCAACAGTTCATAGATGAGGTAGATATTGGGGTGGGTTAACTCAAAGCCCTGGATCTCCCCCAGCACCCACACCACCAGGAAAACCTCTCTAGCACTGCCCCCACTACTAGCTCATCCATTGTTGAAACCTGCAAGAGATGGAACCAATTCTCCCACTTCCCTGCCTTTGAGGGGGTTGGGGGAGGGCATCTCTCCTGCACTCATGTCATGGAAAGACAGACCAGTCGCAAGGCTAAATCTCCCAAGCTCATGCCCTCAGGGCTGCTCACCCATGCCCAGGCCACCAGAGTCAGCTCTATATGCTGCCCAGGTAAAGGGCAGGCCCACTCTCCTGAGTGCTACAGACTGTGAGGGGCAGGCCCACTCTCCTGAGTGCTATAGACTGTGAGGGGCAGGCCTCGCTCAACTCTCTTGCTTGCCATAAGAGAGGGGCATTTCTCCTGAAGAAGAATTTTTTCTTAATAAAATCATTTTAAGATCATTTTAAGTGGGAATATATACTTTCAATCCCTATCTTTTGAAGTGGGGGGATACATCTTTAAAATCCAGATCTTTTGAGGTGGGAAGATAGACCTTTAACCTGAGCCACACCTTCTGCTGGCATTCTATATAAAGGACATGGGAGAAGGAAGCTTTTGCTCTGAGCCTGATTGCTCTGGCTCTCACTGGCAAGTCCGTCCCTTTACTGGCATTAGAGTCTAATTCTAATTCTTCAGGGTTCTGGCAGATACTGAAGACCAGCTGAGGCATCCAGCCTCTCGGACTGAGCAATTGTTGGATTCTTGACCCTTCCATTGGTAAACAGCCATTGTTGAAGTTGCTGGACCACAGCCCACAAGCCAGGCTAATAAATCTATTTTTTGATAATAATAATAATAACAATAATATATTCATTCTATACATTCTTTTCTTCTAGAATCTAGAGAACCGTCACAGGCTTTGGTATCAGAAATGACTCTAGAGACCAGAGGTATAAAGATAAATTTTAAAAGTATCTGGAATAGGCTTTCCAATTTGCTAACAGTAACTGAACAGTAACAGCAAACCTACAGTTACTGAAACCTCTCTTAGAATCTTGGGAGTACTGAAAGCTCGTGATGTGAACTATCTTACAAACTTAGGGAGGGAAACCGCATTTGATTGTCCTGACTCTGCCAACTGTGAGAGGCAACATATTTGATGAATCTATATATAAGATTTGACAATTTGTGGGAAAATTAGGAAAATGGTGATACTGATTAGTTGCTCCTGGAAGCTCTGGGTATATTAACAAAAGGAAAAGAAGGCACTCTGTGGTCAAATTATCCAATTTCTAGCATCTCAGAATTTGGTGAAGGACAACAATGAACTTAGTGATAAATTGACCGGCTCCAGATGCACATGAACAGTGCAAAGGTTTCTAAGTGTGCCCTGGAAGAGAATCTTCTCTCCAGCAGTCACAGAGCTCAAATTGCAGAAAATCAATCAGAAGCCCTCATTATAAAGTTGGCTGAATTACAACAAAAATTCAAGTCCCAGCCTTCGAGGGTGTCGGTGTTTATGATTAAAGGGCACTCACGTTTTAGAGTGGGATCTTGTAACTTGGGATGGATGTGTGAGAAGACCCTATTGAGGCTGAGCACTTTAAACCCTCAGATTCTCAAGGGTTTATCTCACTTGAGGAAGTAGTCTTTCCACTCTCAGCAGAAGATACACTCCCACCCACATCCCCTGAAATATTGCCTTTTCCACCTTTGACTGAGGAAATGAATCCTTCATTGTCTGCTAAACCAGCAGTGACTTTCTCTAAAGGAAATGCCAAGCAAGACAACACTGATGCACTTCAGAACACACTAATAGTTGTCTTTAGACCTATAACCAGACTAACGTCCAAGCAGGCTCCTAGAGGGGAGAAAGTGTAGTCCCAAGGATGTGAGCTATAATATGAAAGAGGTTAATGAGTTTGCTAATTCATTCAAGCAGAGGTCTGCGAACTGTGTGTGAGAATGGACTTCAAGGGTGTGAAATAATGGTGGAAGGAACATAAAACAGGATCTGAGTTTCTTGATATGGGACACCTTAGTGGAGACTCTAGGTTTAATGTGGAAGCTTGGACAGTTGAAGAAAAAAAAAAAAAAAGGTGTCAAGGGTTTGTTTGAGGGCTGGAGAGATGGCTCAGTGATTAAGAGCACTGACTGCTCTTCCAGAGGTCCTGAGTTCAATTCCCAGCAACCACATGGTGGCTCACAACCATCTGTAATGGAATCCAATTCCCTCTTCTGGTGTGTCTGAAGACAGCTACAGTGTACTCATATACATAAAATAAATAAAACAAATCTTTTTAAAAAAAAGTTGTTTGAATGTTCGGTTGGCATTTGTCAAAAGATGGCCTCCTGAAAAGGAGTTGGAGATGCCTGATCCGGAATGCCTGGAGATGCCTGGTCTTAGTGTTGATGTAGGGACTTTAAGGCTCAGGGAAATTGCAGTGCTAGAGTGGATGCGCTGTGGAAAACCTAATCCTCCACAATAGGAGGGCCCAGAAGGGCCTATAACTAACCCTATAAGATAAGAAATTCGTTGTTGCCCTTTCCTTGTGCCAGACCATAGGGTGGAGGTGCTGCTGCTCAGCTGGATGAACTAAATGCAATGGGTTTAACTGGGCATAGAGGTAGCAGGGGCCAGGTGGCAGCACTGAATCACCAAAGGTAAGGTGGTTGTAGTTAGCATTATCATAATGGACAGCACAGATAAAGCAGTGTCCATGATGGCCTACCCCATAATATGGTCAGCACAGGCAAAGTGATTTTATGGTAGCAAGACTCATATGGACCTTTGGTGCTGGCTAATCAATCAGGATGTTTCCAAGTACATAAGAAGCCCACAGCATTTTTATTTGATCTGTATAAGCAGGAAAATCCTCAAACAAATGAAGGAAAGTTCACATTGAATCATAGCAAAAGGGAATCTTGGCTCATGAACCAATTTCAACTTGAGCCAGTTTGCAGACCCAGAACCCCTTGAAAGAAGTGACAGCCAGGTTCGCCTGTGGAAGGACCTTGATAAAATACCTAAGAGTTTTACTGTTAGCCTTTCCCCAGAAGGACCTGTGGCCTTTTACAAGGGTAACTGTACAGTGAGGGAAAGGAAACAGTCAGCATTTCCAGGATGTATTGAAAATGAATTGTGAATTGACCCTGATTCCAGGAGACCCCAAGACACATGGCTCTCCAACCAAAGTAAGGGCTTATGGAGGTCAGGTGATTAATGGGTTTTTACCTTAAGTCTGAAGGTCCAGTGGGTCCCCAAATTGATTCTGTGGTTATCTCCCCAGTCCCAGAGGGTATAATTGGCATAAATATACTTACAAGTTGGCAGAATTCTCACATTGGTTCCCTGACCTGTGGAATGAGGGCTATTATGGTTGGAAAGGCTAAATGGAAGCCTTTAGAATTGCCTCTGCCAGGGAAAATAGTGAATCAAAAACAGTATTGCATCCCTGGAGGAGCTGCGGAAATTAATTTCGACATCAAAGACTTGAAGGTTGTAGGGTGAGGATGGCTCCCACCACATCTCCCTTTAACTCTCCTATCTGACCAGTGCAGAAGACAGCTGGAGAATGACACTTGATTATTGAAAACTCAGTCAAGTAGTGATCCAATTGCAGCTGCTACTCCAGATGTGGTGTCCTTACTTGAGCAGATGAACACATCTCCTGATACATGATATGCAGCTACTGACCTAGCAAATGCCTTTCTCAGTACCTGTCCATAAGGACCACCAGAAGCAATGTGCTTTCAGTTGGCAAGGCCAGCAGTATACCTTTACAGTTTTGCCCCAAGGATATATTAACTCTCTGGTCCTGTGTCATAACTTGGTTCAAAGGGATCTTGGTGAGATGTCCCTTCCACAAAAATACCACATTGGTCCACTATATTGATGATGTTATGATGTGTAGACCAAGTGAGCAGGAGATACCAACCACTTTGGACTTGTTGCTATCACATATATACATTAGAAGTTGAGAAATAAATTCAACCGAAATTCAAGGGCCTTTTACCTCAGTGAACTTCTTAGAAGTCCAGTGATGTAGGGCATGCAGAGAGAGATACTTTTTCTATGGTGAAGGATAAGTCATTGCACCTGGCCCTTCCCAACACCAAGAGAGCACAACATTTGTAGGGTCTATTTGGATTCTGGAGATAGCACATTCCTCACTTGGGTGTGTTACTCCAGCCCATATACCAAATATCTTGGTAAGTTGCTAGCTTTGTGTGGGGCCTGGAACAGGAACGGGCTCTTCAAGAGGTCTAGGCTTCTGTGAGGGCTGCTTTACCACTTGGACCATAGGATCCAGCAGACCCAATGGTACTTGAGGTGTCAGTGGCAGATGGGGATGATGTTTGGAGCTTCTGGCAGGTTCTATTGGGCCTTAGTGGAAACTGGAAGTTTGACAATGGGCCACCAAGTTCCCATGTGACCTGAGCTGCCCATCATAAAGTGAGTGTTGTCTGACCCACCAAGCTATGAAGTAGGATGTACACAGCAGTGGTCTATTATCTAATAGAAGTGGAAAATACATAATTGAGCCTAAGCAAGTCCTGAAGACACAAATGACATAAGGGAGTTGCCCAAATGCCTATGGTCTCTACTCCCCTTACAATGCCATCTGCTGACAATCATGCATCTATCACCTCATGGGGCATCTTTCTCAGTTGACTAGTTGGCTAGGGCTGGTTTCCTGATGGCTCTGCACATTTGCAGGCACCATCCAGAAGTGGACAGCTGCAGCACTGCAGCTCCTTTCTGGGACAACCCTGAAAGATACTGGCAAAGGGAAATCATCCCGGGGTGGGGGACAGAACTTTGGGTATTACACAAGGCCATACATTTTGTTTGGAAGGAGAAATGGCCATATGTGTGCCTGTTCCCTGACTCTTGGCCTGTAACCAATGGGTTGGCTAAAAGGTCAGGGCCTTGGAAAGTGAGTGATTGGAAAACTGGTAAGACATCTTGGAGAGCAGTATGCGGATACGTGTCTTCAAATGGGCAAAAGATGTAAAGATACTTGTGTCCCATGTAAATGCTCATCAAAAGGTGACTTCAGCAGAGGAGAAGTTCAATAATCAAGTAGATAGGATGAGCTAGTCTGTGGATATTCAGCCTCTTTCCCCAGCCCTCCCTGTCATTGCCCAATGGGTCCATAAACAACGTGGCCATGATGACAGAGATAGGAGTTATGCAGGGACTCTACACATGGACTGCCACTTACTAAGGCTGACCAGGCTACATCTACTACTGAGCACCAGATATGCCAACAGCAGAGACCAACACTGAGCTCCAGGCATGGTACCATTTCCTGGAGTGACCAGAGTGACCAGTAGTTTATCTGGGAGCCGGTTGACTACGTTGGCCCACTTCCTTCATGGAAACGACAATGCTTTATCCTTGTTGGAGTAGAGTCTTTTGTTTTGTTTTGTTCTTTTTCAGATAGGGTTTCTCTGTGTAGCCCTGGATATTCTGGAACTCACTCTGCAGAACCAGGCTGGCCCCAAACTTAGAGATCTGCCTGGTTTTGCCTCCCAAGTGCCGGAATTAAAGGTGTGCACCACCACCTCCTGGCCTGGAGTAGATTTTTTTACTGTGCTTATAGATTTGCCTTTCCTGCACCTAATGCTTCTGCTGAAGCTCATACATGGACTTACAGATTGCCTTGTCCACCATCATAGTATTCCATACAGTATTGCTTCAGATCAAGGACCTCACTTTATAGCCAGAGAGATGTAACAGTGGACCTATGATCATGGAATCCACTTCTCTTACCACATGCCCTGCTATCCTGAAGCTAGCCTTATAGAAATGTGAAATTGCCTTTTGAAGATAGTTATAGTGACAGTTAGGTAGCAGCAACCGGGAGGCCTGAGGCAGCACTCTCTTGGAGGCAGTATATGCTTTGAATCAGCATCCAATATCAGGTACTGTTTCTTCCATAGGCAGGACACACAGTTCCAGGAATCAAGGGGTGGAAAAGGAAATAGTTCCACTCACTGTCACCCCTAGTGATCCACTAGGAAAAAATTTGCTTCCTGTTCCTGGGACCTTAAGTTCTGCTGACCTAGAAGTTTTGTTTCCAAAGGGAGGAATACTCTTGCCTGGAGCTACAACAAACATTCCATTGAACTGAAAGCTCAGACTTCCCCTTGGCCTCTGAGCTTTTGATAGCCTGAAGCTAATAGCCTAAGAAAGGGATAACAGTGTTAGGAAGGGTGATCAATCCAGATTACGAAGGGGAAATTGGGTTGCTCCTCCACAATGGAGGTAAGAGAAATGTCTGGAGTGCAGAGATCCTTTAGGGCATCTCTTGGTACTACCATATCCTGTGATTAAAGTCAATGGGAAACTACTACAACCCGATCCAGGCAGAATGACAAAGGGCACAGATTTTTCAGGAATGAAGGTATAGGTTATAGGTCACTCCTCCTGAAGCCTAGACCAGATAAGGCCACAGAAATGAGGATTATAATTGATATGTGTTCCTTTACTACTTTGTGAAGAATTTATTTGTACAGATATTTATGTTTTCTTCCGCCAATTTCTTTATCATGTAATGTAACATTAATTAAGAGAATATCAGTGGTTATCATATTTAAGTTTGAGATGCTTAAAAATTGTTCCTCAAGAGACATTGCCACCTATTCTAAATTTATAATGCATTAGTGGTTGTATGAGTAGTTATATCATGCTAGGCATAATTATGGCCTGGTTATTATTTTCATTTGGAAATTAAGTGTGATATAAGGAGATGTGATTGTGTGTCAAGTTGACAAGGGGTGGACTTGTGAATGGCTATTTTTGGTTGTCCACCTGACTACATCTGGAATGAACTAAAACCCAAATGGCTGGGCACATCTGTGTGGGATATATGTATATTTTTAATGAAATCGTTCAGAATAGGAAGGCCCACTTCTAGTCTGGATCTTTGAAGTGGGAAGATACACCTTTAATATGGCCCATATCTTCTCTAAAGCCTATATAAAGGACATGGAAGAAGGAAGCTTCTGCTCTCTCCACTTACTTGCTCTGCTCTGCCTCTCACTGGTAAGCTCACTCCTTCCCTGGCATTAGAGCCTCCATCTTCAGGATTCTGGCAGATACTGAAGACCAGCTGAGACATCCAGCCTCATGGACTGAACAACTACTGAATTCTTGGACCTTCCATTGATAGACAGCCAGTTTTTGACTAGCTGGACCAACAGCCTGTAAGCTGTTTTCATTAAATACCCTTCCCATATATATGGGGAGAGAGATGGGAGAGGGAGAGGAAGGAGAGACAGAGACAGAGATTCATTCTGTAAGTTCTGTTCCCTTGACTCACAGTGTCTGTGCCTATGAGAGTTTATTCAGGTAGCCCTGGAGCCCAGAAGAGGGCATTGGATCTCTTAGAGCTGGAGTTACAGCTCTTTACTGAGCCAGTGATGTGGGTGTTGGGATCTGAATTCCAGTCTTAGAATTGAGCAGCAAGTGTTCTTAATCGCTGATCCATCTTTCCAACCCCTAAAAGAAAAGTGTTTTAATAGAAAGGTCTGACATGAGCCCAAGGCTAGCATGTGTGAAATGAACAAAGCACTCACTTCAGGAATCAAATTAAAGGAAGATTTAAAGAAAAAAAAAAAGGGAACTCAGTCACCGAGATAAATAATATTTTAAAGCAATATCTTAATGAATCAGTTGGCAAACCACAGATGTCTAGCTGCTCTCTGCAATTTGGAGCTAGAATCAGTCTTAGGGATGAGGCCCCAGAGACAGGGATAAACCCTGTCTTTAGTTCAGATGTTTAGATTCTATTCATTGTGGGTTTTGTTTTATTTTTAACTAGTGGTGAATTTAAAACAACAAAAAAAAAATACAAAAAAAACCCAAAAACAAACAAACAAACAAAAAAACAACCTCACAGCTCTCTTTAAATTCTGTGTCTTTCCCCATTTGCTGTAGATCTGGTCTGGCCAGAAGAACAGAGGAAAAGAAGAAAATCAGTGGTTTAAAGATTGGGGAATGGGGTCAAGACTTCCAGCAGAAAAGTTGGAGGTTCTGTTTTATCCTGCTGCGCGCGCACTGTGCCCTGGGAGCCCTCGTGCCAGTGAAGGCTGCTCTTTCATTGAGCGCCTTCCCTTGCTTGGCAGCTGTGCTCACTTTCATATGCAGGTTCTGGAATGCTGGGAGCTGTGCGGCAGCCAAACCCTTTCCTCTCCCTTCTCAAATGTGACGTTCTCTGTAATTCAGCCACAGACACCTCTTTCCTCAGCCTTCTCACCCAGGGAGCCCAAGCAAGAAGGAATCTAAGAGCTGAGCCTCATTTGCCTTCTCTGAGTATGCAAGTGAATTTGCATAGATCTTGTGTCCAATTGCATTCCCCTCACATGGGCCATTTAGAATAAAAACAACATTCATGAATCAAAATGAAGCCGGTTCCATTCTTTCTCTGTCAAAGTATAGAGTAAGTAAAAGATACCACTGTGAGAACGGCAATGATATTTGCCAGGGCTGTGTTTAGTTTTAAAAGCAGCCCGATTGGATGGCATTTACTACCTTAGAACTGGCACTTAATATTTACAGCTTTAACCCTGAAGAACACAGTCACTCAGAACTGAAAGAGCCACCCCTTCCCCTACCATTCTGGAGAAATTTGAGCCAAGAGCCCCTAAAGGCTGAAACTTTCCTCTTTTGTTCCTATAGGTCGCTCACTCCTCAAGCCTGGAAGGCCCTGATGGTTTAGATGGCTGCTTTCTCTGCTGAAGACAACATGGCTGAAGAACTAGTTAAAAGAGAAAAGAGGATTTAACTGCTCTCGACCCCCACACCTCCACTCCCTTTGTAGAGTGAAAAATTATAAAGGCCATTTTATGAAATATGTGTAGATTTTTCGCCTTACAGAACTCGGAACTGAAAATAAGATTTCAGGCCTTCACATTCCAGGTGAAGGACACTTGCTGGATTACATTCCCCAAGCCTCGCCCAAGGCAGGAAGGCATTCCTGATTACAGATAAAGATGCTACCACCTAGGTGGGGCTATAACCCTATAGCTGGAAAAAGTAAAGATAGTTATCTGAAATGGCAGGATAGGACACAATAGCATGGTGAAAACCACATTTTTGAGAAGAATGAGTGTGCAGAGTGACCTCACATGACTCTAGATCATTTGGGCTAGATTCTCTGAAATGTTCCACTGTTCTTGGTTACCCCTCCCTTGGTCTTCCCAGTGCTATGTTCAAAATTTGTAAAACAACCAATCATGTGTAAGTGCGCGAAAATGCAACCATTCATGTATAAGCGCGCGAAAATGCCTTCCTCCCCCCACCCCATGCTATAAAAGACCCTTTAACCCACCACTCTAGGCCAAAAACCCTGCTCTTGGAGCTAAAGAGCTTGTCGTTTTTGACCGCCGGCTCCTCCCCTAATAAACCTCTGCTGATTGCATCCAGGTATGGTTTCTTGTGATCTTTGGGTGGTCGCGATTTCCGGAGGCTTGAGGAAGGGTCTTCCGAGTATGGGGTCTTCACCTTCACCTTTAGGAGCTGGGAGAACCAGGACAGGAAAGGAATAGCTTATGGCCCTCACTATCCTGGATTTCATTCAGAGAAAAACCACCCAGTGAACAGGGCATACTTGGAATTCTAAAGTGAGCTAGAGCCCATGTCAAAAACAAACAAAAATCTAAAAAATAAAAAACAAAGAAACAAACAAAGAAACAAACAAACAAAAAACCAGTATTATAAATAACGAGAGCCAAGCAGCATAGTTCTGTTTTGAAAAATAGAACTAAAATAAGAACATGTCAACCTGCCTGCAGTACTGTCCAAGAGAAAATGTATCTAACCTACGCTACCAGGTACAGTCTGGTGGCAGGTACAGTTCAGGGGGGAAAGTGGCTTGTCCTTCATCATAGCTTTTTAAAAGTCATTTTATTGTAGAGCCTTCTTATTTTAAAGTATTTGATTATTGGAGTACCTTTTACTTATGGGGATAACTGATAACCAAAAAAGGGTTGTCCCTAACAATGAATCTCCATTTCCAAACACTCAAATACTATCTGCTACTATAATGAAGTAGTTTATAGTTAATATAGTAACCATATCTTGGTTTATTTTTTTTAATAATTTATTTATTTTATGTAAGTACACTGTAGCTGTCTTCAGACACCCATATGAGGGCATCAGGTCTCATTATGGATGGTTGTGAGCCACCATGTGGTTGCTGGGATTTGAACTCATGACCTCTGGAAGAGCAGTCAGTGCGCTTAACCACTGAGCCATCTCACCAGCCCCATATATTGGTTTATAATGCATAGTTTTGTAAAATTAGTTAGTGAAAATTGATGCTCAATTCAACTCTTGGTTGAGGTGACAAAACCAAGCTCCTGAACAATCTGTCATCACATGACCCTTGTCATTTCCTCCTTTACAATATCAGATGCATCTGCGGCATGCTAAGACAAGTATGCAGAGACTTATAAGCAGTATATCTCCATTGTTTGAATAGATGCCCCAGAAATCTTGAAAGTAACCTAAATATCAATAAAAGGCTAGTTGAGTAGATCATGACAAACTCATACTCTATAAGACTCGGACAGTATTGGAAGGAATAATAAAGATTTATAGTTAATAATGTGAAAAAATCTAAGATACATTATTATATAATTTTATTTATTTTTTTATTAAATGTTTTATTTAAAAATAATTATAAATTTTAAAGCAATGTAAATTGCATGGAGGAAACCCAGAGCTAGATAGGCAGGCAGACAGACAGGGGGCAGGACCACAGACAGATGATAAAGATGGCAACTTTCCTGCTTCTTCCTCACCTCCTAAGCTAAGACAAAAGGCATGGGGGGGTGGGGCACTATCAGCAAGGCCCTCCTTCCAGCTGACCAGTCCAGGCTGGCCAGACATGTTTAAGGGCAGTCCTGAACACATTTATCTGAAGCCGTGGACCTATCGGCTCCCCCTCTCCTTTTTTTCCTTTTGAAAATTGTGTTTGGGAATGTTTTATCTTCATGTGTATCTATGTACTATTCCAGTGCAATACTCAAGAAGGCTGGAAGAGGGTGATGATCCCCTGGGAATGAATTATATATGGTTCTGAGTCACCACATGGATGCTGAGAACTAAAGCAAAGTCCTCTGGAAGAACAGCTGGAACACACACACACACACACACACACACACACACACACACACACACACCAACCAAGCTCTACACCAAAGAAAACAAACTCAATCAGACAGAACCCTGAAGTGGGAATTTCTTGTTTCACTGAAGACTCAGTTGTGTCTTGAGATGTTTTTCTGGAAACTATCTTATGAGAGGATGTTTTGCTGAAGCAGACACATGGGCTTTTTCTGGGAGATGCCTAGTGAAAGACCTCTGATGTTTTGCTGGAGCAGACTCTTAGGATGCTTGAGAGGACAGATAATGTCTGGAAAGAATGTACGTATAACCCAAAAGACAGTGGATCACCCCGTTGCACTGGTTCGCCTTGCAACTCTTGCTAGTCTTCCTTGGGTTTTGCTGACACTGGTCTTTGCTGATGACACTCTTGCATTGGTTCACCTTGCTTTCTTCACAGATCATCTCTTGTCATGACTTCTTAGAGAGAAACGTACCAACGAACTTCTGGTGGTATTCTGGCTGCTTCTTGCCACTTCCTCAAACTCTTGCCAATCGGTAAAGCCTTTGCCGAGTGGGCTGAACTGATTCCTGTTTGATGTTTTGCTAGTGGACTGGACTACTGACAGTGAAGATTGGAACAGACCCAAAGAACTATTTCGAAACAGGTCAACAACACCCATTTCCTATTAACCTTTCTTTCCCCCTACTTCTGGTGAGTAGTGGTCTAGAAGGGAGGCTGAAGCTTTAAAGAACCATAATTAAAGTAGGTAATGAAGAATCTAAGCCTACAGAACGCCTAGGTGGGTAACATGATTTAATTGTGTATAGGAGATGGGGAGATGTCTCCGTTGTTAACGTGCTTGCCACACAAGCGTGAGGATCCCCAGCACTTGTATAAAAAGCTGGACTTGGCAGGCTTTGCCTGTAGCCCCAGCACTGGCAGCTGGAAGGGATGCAGAGCTGGGAGGCTCCGGGGCTTGCATATCAGCTAGAATTATCAGTGAGAAGCTCTGTCTCACAAACATTAACGGAGAAAATTATGAGAAAGAGAACACCGACCTCTGGCCTCTATACTTAATACTCAAGTGCATACATTTTGCACACACCAAAAAGTCCTTATAATTTAGATACTTAACATATGTGTACATGTATGAGTATGATGTTTGTGTATGAACAAACGTTTCTGGAAAAACATCATTATTTGTAACTAGTTGATAGATAGGATTGAAGGATTAGGGGAATAGATGTGTAAGCTTTTATATTTTACAATGATGTACAACCTGTGTATCTGTGTATAGTGGCTGAATTGATTTGCTATAAATTCATGGGGATTTATTAATTCATAATAAGCAAATATAGATTTATTATAGATGCACGCAGTGAGTACGACAGAAAGCACCAGGGCCTGTGAAATAAAATGTGCCAAACACAGAGCTGCTCGCCAAATGCAAGGAAACGAAGTGATTTTTATTTTTCCTGGGATGGTTTCTTGGAAATATTATTTATTCTTTTTCACCTAAAAAAGAACTTCATTTTTAAAGCAGAAAACTCTGAAAGCACATATTAGAATAAAAGAACAAAATCAAAATTCATTTTGAATCTCAGGAGTCAGGTGACCTTTGGTGTGTGTCATTTGTTGGTTGGTTGGTTGGTTGGGTTGCCGGTTTTGCTTGGTTTTGGTGTTTCAACTCAGGGTCTCTGTGCAGTCCAGACTGTCCTAGAACTGATAACCTTGAAGCTTCAGCCTCCAGGGTGCTAGGATTACAGGGTTGCTCCTCCTCACCCACTTACCTACCTGTGTCTTCCTAGTCCACATAAAACAGATTTTGTGTAATTCCTTGGAGTGTCTATCAGACATGAGATTATTGGAGCATCTTATCTTCTTAGCGTCTCAACAGTGGGCGTGGCCATTTTACATTCCCATCATCGAGATTCTAGAGTGTCCACTTCTTCATGTGCTCACCAGTACTTGGTATTTTCTGGTTTTGTCTTTAGCCATCCCATTGCATACATTAGTAATATTATTATAGATTTGATTTGTAGTTTCCTAGTATTTGGTGATATTGAATATCTTTCATGCTTCTTAACTTTTTATTCTTTGGAGAAAATGCTCATAAAAGTTTTGGGTTTTTTTTTTTTTTTTTTTTTTTTTTTTTTTTTTTTTTTTTTTGGTTTTTCGAGAAAGTTCTTATTCTTAAACTAGCTTAATTGATTAGGTTTTTGCTGCTGCTGCTGCTGCTGTTGTTAGCAATGGTCTTGTTCTGTAGCCCAGGCTGCCTAGAACTCACAATCCTTGTGCCTCTCCCTCCTAAGTACTGGGATTTTGATGGTCTAGCATACCTGGCTGTTGGTCTTTTTATTTTTGAGTTATAAGTATTATTCATAGATTATAAATACTCGAGCCCTATCAGATACATTATTTATAAATATTGTTTCCATTCTCTAGGCTGCTTTTAAATTCCCATGATCATATGAAAGACCAAAAGTCAACCTGGAAGCCCCACCTGCCCAAGGACCAGATAAGCTCCTGAAATACTGGGAGTTGTAATTCGTGGAAAATAACAAAGCCTCATGGGAAAATACAGTGGCCAAAAGGTTTTGTGCTTAGAAATCTCCTACAACATGTGTCTCATTGCCACTTGCTGGGAATTCCAGAGAGTGGTCCTGACCAAAGTCCATCCTGATTAATATTAAAAAATTGCTTCAAATTTGGCTCAAAATTGTGGAACTGGTTTTTCTCTTATGAAGCTCAAGATTTACATGTATTCTTTCATGAATGCAAGTGTTTCTCCGTGCCAGCTATTGAACCTAGAACCTGGTAAGCATTCTAACACTGTGCTACACCCCTATCTACCAACACACACACACACACACACACACACACACACACTTTTTAACACTTTTCTTCTTTCTATTAAGAATTCCATACATGTATGTAATGTTTTGATCAATCCTACCCCTTTCCTTTGCCTTCAACCCTCACCCTTCACTGCCACCACCACTTTCCCTCCCAATTTCATGTATTATCCTTTTTAACTCACTGAGTGCATTCAACACTGCCACTACATGCATAGCTATAGGAGCATCATCTACTGGCACATGGGCATCTCTTCAAGGGATGCATTCCTGAAGAAAATCAATTCTCTTTCTGGGAGCAGTCAATTGCCAAAGGCTCCTCAGCTAAATGTGCCCCCCAACCCACCAGTACTGGGATTTTTAGCCCTTTGGGAAAGGCAAATTAAAGCTACTTTGAGATTTCACTTTACCCCAGTCAGAATGGCTAAAATTAAGTAAAACAACAATAAATGCTGACATGAATGTGAAAAAAGGAAATCCTTATTCATTGTTGGTGGGAGTATAAGCTGCTGTAGCTACTATAGACATTGGTGTGGAGGTTCCTCAAAAAGTTAGCAATAGACCTATCATACAACCCACTCTGTGGTACCTACCCAAAGGACTCTCCATCTTATTGCAGAGACATATGATCATCCATGCTCATTGTGGCTCTATTCACAAAGCCAGGGACCAGAAGTAGGCTAGATATCCATCATCTGATGAATGCAAAGTGAAACTGTGATACCTATATATGATAGAATGTAATTCCACTGTAATGAAAAAATGAAATTTTTGAGTTTTCAGATAAATGGATGGAGCTGGTAATTATCATTCTGAGTGAGGTAACTCAGACACAGAAAGGCAAAATGCCACCTGTTCTCTCATATGTGGATGCTAGCTTACAGCTTTACATACGTTTGTTTAAATTGGAACACCCATAAAAGTCAGAAAACTAGTAAGAAACATTGCTGGGATTTCACTGGGGATGGGATAGAATGTAGGGGGTATAAAGAAGGAAAGAAACATAATTGAATGGGAAGGGTTAACTGAGGTAGGGATGGGAAGGCAGGGGAGAGGGGAGAGTAGGGAGTTGGGTAACTAATTCTAAAGGCCCTTTAAAAAGTCGTGTGGTAACCTATTACTGTGGAAGCTCTATACCACAGGCTATAAAAAGTTCTAGTGTCAGGTACGGGTTACCTCTTCTCAAATTGCTAGTTAGTATGGTCCATCAACACTCCCCAGTGTTATAGGTATTGCCATTGCTATAGCTGTCCACAAGAATTCGAAGGTAAGAACCCACTGCTGAAAACATCACACACTTGAGTCCTAGGACATGAAGAAATAAGACTTGTACCCACCTAAAAGTTTCATCGCTATTGGCTACCTTTCATGGTTCTGAAAGGTTCTGTGCTTAATACTGAGGAAGAAAAGCAATCAACAGCCTTACCCAACTGTGATCCTCACAGACTATGACAACAGCTAGCCTGGAAGGGTGTGCCCTCTGGCACAATAGTGACATGGATATTTTTCTTTCTTTCTTTCTTTCTTTCTTTCTTTCTTTCTTTCTTTCTTTCCTTTCTTTCTTTCTTTCTTTTTTTTTTTTTGTTTGTTTGGGTTTTTTGTTGTTTGTTTTGTTTTGTTTTTGTTTTTGTTTTTTGAGACAGGGTTTCTCTGTGTAGCCCTGGCTGTCCCAGGAACTCACTCTGTAGACCAGGCTGGCCTCGAACTCAGAAATCTGCCTGCCTCTGCCTCCCAAGTACTGAGATTAAAGGCGTGCGCCACCTCTGCCCAGCAGTGACATGGATGTTATAGAATAACCAACTATGTTTTTATTGGATTTGAGGCC
The DNA here is from genome assembly GCF_011762505.2 of Arvicanthis niloticus. Lineage (NCBI taxonomy): Eukaryota > Metazoa > Chordata > Mammalia > Rodentia > Muridae > Arvicanthis > Arvicanthis niloticus. The sequence continues at coordinate 51,243,578 of NC_047671.1, read as the reverse complement.
TACTTTATAATATTTAAATTTTGTTTTATTTTATATGTATGGATGTTTCACCTTCATGTATATCTGTGCACCTGTGCACATGGCTGGTGCTCATGGGGACCCAAAAAAGGGCATCAAGTACCTTGAAGCTGAGTTACAGATAGTTGTAAGCTACCACCCATGTGCTGTAAATCAAATCTGGGTCTTCTAGAAGAGCAGCCAATGTTCATAACTGCTGAGCCATCTCTCCAGCTTCTATAAACTAAAACAAAAAAAAGATAAAAAACTAGGGTCTTGCCACATCATTGCTCAGGGTATCCTGGAACTTGCCATGTAGTGCAGACTGAACTCAAACTTAGATCCTTCTGCCTCAGCCTACCAAGGACTGGGAATCATGTTCCCTTCTGTTCTAATATACTTTCAATTACTATGATATGCACCATGGGGAAGAAAGGATTTGTTTCATGTTGCAGGTAACAGTCGATCATGAAGAGAAGTCAGAGCAAGAACTCAAGGCAGGAACCTAGAGGCAGGAACTACAGCACAGACCATAAAAGAAGGCTGCTTATTGGCTTGTTCTCCACAGTTCACCTGGCTTGTTTTTTATACAACCAGGCTTACCTGCCCAGGGGTGGCACCATCCACAGTGGTCTGGGTCCTCTTACATCAATCATCAATAAAGAAAATACACCACAGGCTTGCTTACAGGCCAATCTGATGGTGGCATCTTCTCAATCAAGGTTCCTCTTCCCAGATGACTATAGTCTGTGTCAAGTTGACATAGAAACAAAACTATCCAGAACACCACCTTTCATCTCTGTCACCATCATTAGCCAACTTGCTCCTTCTTATCACCTTAACTCGACAGCTTTCTATGGGGCGTGCCCATCATGGGCAAAATAGTATCTGTTTACTACCATCATGCTGTTTCTTTGCTCAAGAATGGGTGAAGACTGCTACTGTCTGAACTATTAGTTAGAGACTGATCTCGAAATGTAGTTATGTTATCAGACTATGATAATCTGTAAGTCGAAACTAGCCAGCCAGATTTACCTACTGTCTCTACAATAGGTAGGTTGGAAGAAGAGCTGGATCAAATTATTAATTCAAGGTAGATGGAAACTGATCCTTTTTTAACAGAGGTAAGAACAGTGCTTTTGATCCAAAGACCAACTTTCATTTACTCTTTGCACAGAAGCAATGGTCCGGATACTGTACTCTAGGCATTATTTAGGAGAGTGCTTTAAAAATATCTAATAAAAGTGTGAATGCAATACTGCGGAGACAACAAAGTGGAGTAAGTCTTGTTAGAATTCCCTTCTTACTGAACAGATCTGTTAAATTGCCACTATTATTATCTAGAACCATCCCTCTTCACATCACCAGTTTATCTTTGAATTCATTCATTTACAAACATGTATTACTTATCTACTCAATCCCAACAAAAGGATAAAAGAAATTCTAAGCTCGTTGTTATTGAGCTGTGACATAGGAATAGGCTAGGAAGTCATATAATTGTCAAGTTTTACAGGACATTTCCCAACGCGCTGATATGTTTTAAAAAATATGTAAAACTGGAGGTTGACAAGATGGCTCAGTGGGTAGAATCACCTGCTGTGAAAGTCTGTTGCCTTGAGTTTAATCCTGGAAGCCATGTGCAAGAAGGAGAGAGGTGACTACACAAAATTATCCTTTGGCTTCCATAAATGTGCTTCGATGCTCAACACACACACACACACACACACACACACACACACACACACACACGTCAAAACAGTGGCCTCATGGCAAAAGCTGAGAGCTGAGGCAGACCAGTTGTGGTGCCTCCATAGTGCTGGGGACCGCACAGCAAGTTACAGCAATGTACCTCCAAAACAATTTTTTTTTTCGAGACAGGGTTTCTCTGTGTAGCCCTGGACCTCCAAAACACTTAAAGGGGGTTTTGCACATTTTTTTCCATGCACACATTGCAGAGAATGGAGGCTAGTTCATGCCACTTTCCTTCATTTACATCCTGACTTCGAGGCTTTGGCTAGTGAGACAGAAACATCAGAGTATCCAGAAAAGAACCTATGACAAGCTTAAAGGACAGGCAACATTCAGGAAGCAGGTAGAATGAAAGACAGATCCCTGTGCAGGATAGACAGGAATGAGCCTGATGAAGGATAACAGAGAGTCTGGGTGAGCGGAGATTTACAGTGGGCTGTAAGTGAATGAACTGCAAAGTCTTACTAGTGGACACTCATTTTACTGTTCAATGCCGATTAACTTTCTAGTTTCCTCTTGTAAACCACCACCTCCTCTTTCCTCTTACTAAAGAAACTTCTGGTAGAGCTGACTCTGCCCCAGAGCAGGAGTGAAAGTACCACTCGGACTAGATGCTGAGATGGCCCAGGAATGGGCCACAAGATGCAGTGAGCATTTTCCCCAGCAGTTCTTTCTTCAGAATTGCTCTTGGGAAGGATGCTAGAAGCTGGAGATGATGCTGACACCTCAGAAAGCACGACTGAGAGTTGACATGAGGAATGAGACCCAGCAATGGGGTCCAGCCCCTGGGTAGAGTCCTGACTGAAACTATGCTCCTCAGTTATGCCAGTGATTAATTCACATGGGCATTTAGCTCCTCTTGTTAGATTTTTCTGCTACACACAACAAAATTGTCCATTTAAGACAAAAAATAACCCCTGAACAATGCAAATGAGAGTTTCTTGGTAGTTATAGCTGCTTTCATTATCAAAGAATAAATTACCACCGAATTGGAGTGGAAACAAGTGTGAAAATGAGGTTAAATCTCAGTCTTGATGGGCCTCTAGGCTTAGAGCACTCACCCTCCATGAAGGCTTTTTGTTTGTTTGTTTTGAGCAATTGTTCTGAGCTGGGTATAGTGGCACAAGCTTTTAATCCCTGCAGTCAGGAAGCATCGGATCGCTGTGAATTCCAGGCAAGCCAAAGTTACATAGTGAAACCCTGTTTCAAAATTTAAAAAAAAAATGTTTTGGAAGCTAGAGACTAGGGAAATGGCTCAGTGGTTATGAGCACTGGCTTGCTCTTGCAGAGGACCCAGGTTCAGTTCCCAGCACCCACAAGGTGAATGCCAAACTATAACTCTAGTTCCAAAGGAATCAACTTCCTCCTCTGCTCTCCCTGGACACCAGGCACACATGTGGTATACATTTAAAAATAAATCAAATAAAGAAAATTATTTGTGCCTTTAATCCCAGTACTTGAGAGACAGAGGCAGGTGGATCTCTGTGAGTTCTAGGACAGCCTGGTCTGCAAAGTGGGTTCCAGAACAGGTCTCTGTTATACAGAGAAATACTGTCTTAAAAACAAAACAAACAAACAAATTTGTATGTGTACTGGTAGCAAACAGGACAAGCTCGGGTGCTGGTCCTTCCTTTCTGCCTCATTTGATGCAGGGTTTGCTTGTTAGCCTTTGCGTGCTCGGCCAGGAGCTGTGGAAGCACCCGTAAGCACAGGAGATATGCACCACTGGTATACTTTCCATGCCTGGTTTACCTGGGTTCTAGGGATTTGAACTCAGATCCCCACACTTGCATCGCAAGCACTTTACCCACTGAGTCATCTCCCAGTCCCCTCAGAAATGTTTTGTAGTAGAACTCACCTCCTCTCACTTATATGGTCTACTTTTAACAAGCCCAAGTTAGACACAGAAATTATTAGGCTTTCAATGAAATGGTATTCTTAGACTATGGATCATTTTTACAATATGTTGAAAATATATAGATATCCCATAGCTATAATGCTGTTAGTAGTGTTCGTTTTAATAGCCAACCAAATGGCAGAAAAGTATGTCATGTATGATGGCCTCATCAACTATCGACTTGAATGAGATGTAGAATCTGATTCTAGATAACAAGGGAGTATCTTGAATAGGTTAATTAAGGTAGGAAGACCTGCCCACTGTGGGGGCATAATTCCCTCAACTGAGATCTTGGAGAAAGATCTGTCATATATGCCATATATGGGAAAATATGTCATATATGATGGTCTCATCAATGGACAACTTGATGAGACCTAGAATCATCTGGGTATGCCTGTAAGGGATTGTCTTGATAGGTTAGGGTGGGAAGACCTGCCCCACTGTGGGGTCACAATTCCCTCAATTGAGATCTTGGAGAAAGTACACTGTAAACATTTGTCACTTTCTCCAAAGAAGGATAGCCAGGGCTACACAGAGAAACCCTGTATCAAAAAAAAAACAACAACAAAAAGTAGTAGTACAGGGGGATGAAGGCCCTCATTCCAACACAAATTCTCACTGATACAATTAACCCCAACCACAGATTATTTAAATACTGTGGGGCAAGTAGGGTATCTGATCCTGATAACCTGCAAAGGACCTGGATTTGGCTCCTGGTGGCTATAAATCAGTTAAAAATCTAGTTCTAGGGGATCTGACACTCTTTTGGTCTCCAAGGGCACCAGGCAGGCATGTAGTGCACATACATCCAGACAAAACACTTATACATATGAAATACATATGAAATACATCTAAAAAATTAAATATGGCTTTTAAAATTCTAAATCTTAAAAATAAAGTGGCTACATTTATCCTGGTCTTTCTTCATCAGGAATTTGATGAGCATCGGGGAAATATACTTCAGGAATATAGTAATAATGACAAAAGCTAAAGCTGATTGATGTCTCACAATGTCCTAGGTGTCATTTTAAATGTTTTCCTTGCATTTAACTGTGGAGCCGGAAAGCCAAGGAACTCGGGGAGCCAGTCTGAAGAAAAAGTGAGGTCGAGTTGTGTCCAAACACTGGTCTAGGCCTGAGATCATCAGGAGGCAGGACTGTTCCCTTCTTGTTCTGGGTCTGCATTCTCCATGTGCATGTAGCCTGAACGACCCCCACCCCTACCACCCTTGAGGTAGCCTGGTAGCCAAATTACAGGTTTAACTTCCTCTTTCCTTATAAGGACTTGTCCAGCAGGCACCTGGAATTCCTCTTCATGCAAATGAAGCATTCCCAGCAACCCAGGCCCAGTCGATAATGTACACTCACCTGAAAAAACTTCTACACTCTCCCCCAGGTAAAGGAGAGCTGTTTCACGGAAACCTGAAGGCTGTTTCTCCCAAGCCAGCAGCGATCCTGTGAACCCGCCCACCCAGATAAGGTTCCTTCTGTCCATTCCAGCTGCCGAGCACAGATGCCTAGATACCCCGAGGGCAGAAGCAGAATCCGGCCTACATTAAACCACGAATATCTCACAACAACTGTACAAAGTAAACATATTAGCCCCATTTTGCTGAGGTACAGATTCTTGCCCAAAGCAAGTCATACAGTGAATAGTAATTTGAAGCCAGGCAGCTCTTTCTTGCTTTCCTATGTAACTAACAATACAGGGAGCAATCCAAATTCGAACAGGATACATAAAGGAAAAACCCAAAAGATTTTTCGAGAGTTTTTAGTGCTGGGTGTGGTGTGTGGCCCAGTGGTACCGCACTTGCCTTATATACAGCATGCTTGAGGTCTTAGTCTATTCCGAGAGAACACAAAATGAAAATAAATTGTGTCTGTCCATGTCTATGGGCTATGGTATGACACTGTAATGCATGCATACAACATGTAATGATCAGAAGAGGATAGGTGGCAGAGCACATGTAACTTTGACATTAGGTGTAATTTTAGCAAGTATGTCAATGTTTTGTCAAGCCCAACAGAAGGACAAACTAAAATGCTCACTTCTGAGAAAAAAATTAAGACAGGCAGGAAAATGAAAATGAAACCTGAAGCTCCCAGAAAGAATGCTTTCAAGATGGATAGAGTGACGTTTGTCACTGTGTGATGTAAGAGGATCACCAGTTTAAGGCCAACCTGGGCTACCCTATCTCCCCTATAAAAAAAAAAAAAAGAAAGAAAGAAAGAAAGAAAGAAAGAAAGAAAGAAAGAAAGCCAAGCTTCAGAACCTCATGTGAAAGAAAATAAGCCTCTCTGAATCTTTCACTATAATTGATGGATAAAATCAGTTAAAGGGGCTGGACAGAAGGCTCATTGGGTAAGAGCATGGGCTGCTCTTGCAATGGACCAAAGAACAATTCTAAGCACCAAGTGGTGGCTCACAAGTATCTGTAACTCCAGTTCTGGGGCCTCTTCTGGTCTCTATGGGAACGGGACACAAAAATGGTGCACATACATACATACATACAGGCAAAACCACTACACACATTACGTAGACATTAATTTTTAAGACCAGTTAGAGACTTGATCTAAGAAAGTCCCCAGTCTCAGAAACAGAAGAAAAATAAAGGCTGAAACAAAGTAACTTTGGTTCTTTGTGCTTGGGAGCAGATGGTTGGTTGAGATGGGGTCTTGTGTAAGCATAGGTTGGCTTCAAATTCTTTTTGTGGCTGAGGATAACTCAAACTTACCATCCTCCTGCCTCATCCCAAATGCTGAGATCATAGGAATGACCTACCTTGACCAGAAAGGTAAAAAAAAAAATTACTATGTTACAGCCAATTGCTGTCTTCTGTTAGCAAAAGAAGTCTAGGCTGCCTGGCTCGGAGAGAAACAGCTACAACAAAAACAACAAAACCCTTAGATGATCCTTTATTTTATTCTAAAATAGATTCAAGCACAAGAGCTGATAAAGATACCACAGTAAATAGGAGCTACTAAGAAAACTTTGTAGTATGCAAAACGTTAACTGAATTTCTAGCAAACAAAATTCCGTATCTCAAAATGATTAAGCTGAATGCAATCATATCAGGAGTACAATGATAGTTCAACAATAGGAAATGTAGTGCAATGATTAACCATGTTATCAAAAGGGAAACGGATATTATCATCTCTTATGAATGGTTTATTGACTCATTCGGCCAATAAATATTTATTGAGAACCTACTATGTTCTAGGTACTTTATTAAGTCCTAGGACTATGGCAGTGAGCAAAATGTTGAATCAGTAATTAAGAAGTATAAAATATACTAATATAGTAATATTTTGTAGTAGTAAATGCTATGGTAGAAATAAAGCAGGCTACAAGAGAGAGACTGGTAGAAGAATGCTGTTCAATATAGGTGGCCATATATATAGGCAGTGGTGGTTCGTGCCTTTAATCCCAGCATTTGGAAAGCAGAAGAAGGTAGTTCTCTGAGTTCAAGGCCAGCCTTCTTGTCTACAGAGTGAGTTCCAGGATCCCCTAAACCACCCCCCAAAAGTGTGTGTGTGTGTGTGTGTGTGTGTGTCCCCAGAGTAGGCCTCACTGACGAGATTAAATTTAAGCATGACCTAAAGGAAAGAATATTTGGAGACAAAGGGCTCCAGGAAGACAGAACAACAAATGTAATGGTCTATATATGAGAAAGTGTTTAATATTTTCAAGATAACACTTGTGGCTAAACAAATTCAAACAGGACTTCACATCAGAGATGTGAAAGGCAAAGTGACAGGTGAGTAAGACCAGTGCTTCACAATAAGGACACTGGCTTTTGTTGTGATTGAGGCTGACAGTAACTAGAAGAGCTTAATTTTGTTTAATTTGTTTTTGTTTTGTTTTGTTTGTTTTTCGAAACAGGGCTTCTCTGTGTAGCCCTGGCTGTCCTGGAACTCACTCTGTAGACCAGGCTGGCCTTGAACTCAGAAATCTGCCTGCCTCTGCCTCCCAAGTGCTGGGATTAAAGGAGGTGGGCCACCACGGCCCTGCTTAATTTTGTTTGTTTCTTTGTCTCTTTCTTTCTTCCTTTCTTTTTTCCTTTCTGTTTTTTTCTTTTTCTTGAACAAGGTCTCGAGTAGCCGAGACTAGCTTTGAACTTGCAAATGTAGCAGATGATGACTTTGAACTTTGGGTCTTCCTACTTCTAACCCCCCAAGTATTGTAACTAGACAATTTTGAATAAATAATTGACATTGTCTGGATTTCATCATAAACAACTTCTCTGGTTGCTGTTAAGGATAGGCTCAGGTAGCTGGGCAGTGGTAGCACATGTCTTTAATCCCAGCACTTGGGAGGCAGAGACACGTGGGTATCTGTGAGTTCCAGGCCAGCCTGGTCTACAAAGTGAGTTCCAAAACAGAGAAACCCTGTCTCAACAAAAAGAAAGAAAAAGAAACAAAAACAAAAAAATAAAGAAAAAACGGAAAAGAAAAGAATAAACTCAGGCGAGATGGCTCAGTGGGTAGGGCATTTGCTACCAAACCTGGGAACCTGAGTCTGATCCTAGAGAACATTGGCTCTCAAAAGACACACACACAATAAATAAACTTAATTTAAAAAACTAATCAGTCATGGTACATACACTTTTAATCCAGCAGTCAGGAGAAAAATATAAGTAGATCTCTAAGTTCAAGTCTAGCCTGGTCTACACATCGAGTTTCAGGACAGCCAGGACTACATAGAGAGACCTTGTCTCAAAATCCAACAAAGTAACAAAAGGAATAGACTCAGACAGTTGTGGTGGTCATACCTATCAACACTTTAGAGGCAGAGGTTCTCATGAATTACAAATAAAATTAGGCATTCAAGTCCAGGCTAGCATACATAGTAATATCCCATCTCTTAAAAAAGATTTGATTCCACGGGCAGTGGTGGCGCACACCTTTAATCCCAGCACTTGGGAGGCAGAGGCAGGCGGATTTCTGAGTTCAAGGCCAGCCTGGTCTACAGAGTGAGTTCCAGGACAGCCAGGCTATAGGCTATACAGAGAAACCCTGTCTCGAAAAACCAAAACCAAACCAAACCAAAACAACAACAACAAAAAGATTTGATTCTTGATTTCAGAAATAAAGGTAGAAACAGATGACAAGATAGAAAAATGTTTCTCTCCCTTCCTCTTTTCCTTGCTTCCATTCCTCCCTTCTCTGCTTCCCAAGTACTGGATTGCAGATGTTTGCATCACATCTGGCTGAGTTTATTCTAAACCCAGGAACCAGATGTACAACTGTAGTAAGAGTGCTTGCATATCATGCCTGAGGCTCTGGCTCATGCCCCAGTACCAGGTGGGGGGCGGAAACAGTTAAGGATAGGAAAATTCTAGAATAGCCCAAGTAAGGGGGCATGATGCCTACTAGTGTCAGGATGTCAGAAATGCATGTGGGAAGTAGCTACCTCCTAGGTATGTTATGAGTTCCTGTACACTATAAAACTAGCTTTAAACAAAGAACCTTCAAGTGCCAGTCTATGTTTACATAGAGGGTCCACAGAATGAATAATAGAACACCAGGCAAAAGCTGCAGTTATTCATATATGACTCAAATACCTATTTGAAGTTTGTAAGTCAATGATGTCACTTTGCATCCATTCCCACAATCATTGTTGAAAGACTTCTGTTCCTTCTAACAGAAACCCTACATAACCAATCACCCGGATCCTCCTCCTAATCCAGCATTAGGCAATCCACTGTGGGTGTAATTTAACCTATTCTGAATATTGTACACAAATGGGATTGTGCAACATTTGATCTGTTGGGACTGGCTTGTCTCAGTGTGGTTTTAAAGTCTGACTGTGTTATAGCATCTTTTTATTGGGTGCTCTTTTATTTTGTTGCCTGTTTGCTTTTTACTCTGTCAGTGAGGTTTCTTGTTTTCTCTCTCTCTCTCTCTCTCTCTCTCTCTCTCTCTCTCTCTCTTTCTCTCTCTCTCTCTCTCTCTGTGTGTTTGCACGTGTGTGTGTCTTTGACTCTCTCTGTCTCTCTATCTCTGTTTCTTTGTCTCTCTTTCTCTGCCTCTCATCTTTAGAGGCAATGTTTCATGTACTCCAGGCTGGCCTTAAACTTGCTATGTTGTTGAGGATGACCATGAATTCTTCATCCACTTAACTCTTCCTCTTATGAGCTGGGGTTTCATGTGTGTGCCACTACCCTCCCCCCTCCCCCACCCCAGCTAATACTGAGCATCTTCTTTCTCTTAGTCTGAGACTTCCTTGGCTCAGCTACCCAGACAGTACTCCTGCTCTCAGAAACAATTTCCTTTGCAATTAGCCAGGTTTCTAATTTAGCTTTCGGTCCCTAGGTCTTTGCAGCCTCTCATGGGCTAGTCTTGAAGGTGACCTAGCACTATTTGTGTTTTCTTGGTTTATGCAGACCCTGACTCATGTAACGTGGGAGAAATGTGAATGCCACAGACAGAAATCACTGCAAGCCATCTTGGAAACCACAGGAGCAAGTATGTGGTGGAGTTGTAATAAAAGACTAAATATTTTGCTTTTAGATAATCCCCCAGAAAATAAAATAAATAGCTCATTTATACTGTCTATAACCAAAGAAAAGCCCTTGTTTGATGTTTTGAAAGAAGTTAGTCTTTTTAACTTTTTCTTACTAATTCTTTGTGAGTTTCACATTGTGCACCCCAATCCTACTCATCTTCCTGTCTCTTCATATCTGCCCCTGCAACCTCCCCACCTAAAGGAAACAAAACAAACTAACAAGAATCATCTCGGCCCCACGGAAGCTGCAGTGTGTCACAGTGTGTCACACAGTACATCCCTCTGGCCAAACAGCTTCCCTTGCAAATGTTCATTGCACTGAGTCAGTGGTCTGGTTTGAGCCCTTTGGCTCCTTTCACACTTTCAGTACTGGATCCTCACCAGACTCCTCTCGGATATCCTGTTGTTGCCCTGTGTGATGGAGATCCTGCAGCTTTAATTCTGCAGGACCAGCCCCCTCGCACACTCCAGCAGTTCATAGATGACGAGGTAGATGATAAAATGGGCCAACTCAAAGTCCTGGCCTGGGTCTTAGCTGAGTTGGTTAGTCCACCAGATTTATCACACCCACTCTACCTGGGCTTTGCCCAGGCAAGGGACAGGACCAGCTCTTCTGCCCTTCCCCCTTCTAAGGGCAGGGCCAGCTCAGCCAAGCCCCCTCCACTAAGGCTAGGTCTACTGTGCTGCTCAGACAAGGTTTGGGGCCTTTCTTCTGAATGCTGTGGTTGGGGGTCAGGGGAGAAGGTCTCTCACTTTCATAGCTTCAGGGCTAGTCCTCCCATGCTGCCTAGGCAAGGGCTGGGGCCAACTCTCCTGCCTTCCACAGGTGGTGAAGGGCAGAGCCAGCTTGCCTTTGCTTGGGGCTGGCTCACATGAACTGAACACCCCCTACACCCTCCTAACCCCCATTACTCACCCCCTCACTCAACCCCACCCTCACTACCAGGGTTAGCTCTACTATGCTGTTCAGGCAAGGTAAAGGCCTGCTTGAGAGGAGTCGGTCTTAGTTAGGTTCCATTTGGTGCTCTTTGATCAGTATAGAAGTGAATATCTAGCAGTATAGGAATAGATAAATGAAGTTTTAAGGTTTTGTAGCAATGTGGCTAAACACAACATTACTTGTATGAAGTTGGAATTTTTGTCCACCCAGCATAAATATATTCACTGGGAGAACAATTACTGCCAAGCGTTAGCTACCATACAATGATTGTTAATCTTCATTCTTAACATGATTGTGTTGAGAAGAGACCTAGCTAGAAGATTATTAGTAAAGAAAGCACACTTCTGGGTGTCTGGGTGTCTACAGGAGGATTGTCCATGGCAAGAAGGAACTGTCCTGAGTGTTGGTGGCACCACTCAAATGGGCGGAACATAGATGGGATAAAAAGGGAATATGGGCAAAGGCCTCTTCTTCCTCTACTTCTCCTCTTCCTTATTCCCTCTCTTCCTCTCCCTCTCTCCTGGCCCCCATGACGTGAGCCACCCTGCTTTGTTACACTCTCCCACTATGATGGACTAAAACCTCATGGAGCCATGATCCAAATAAACCTTTCCCACTTAGATTGTTCTGTCCTGCTACGCTTTTACTCATAGCAATGAAAAATAGACACAAACTGTAAGAAGAAAGTAAATACATATTTTAATGTTTTTCTGATAGATATTCACTTGAACTTTTTCCAGTCAACAAGTACAGGCACAAAGGGAACTTTTACATTCAGTTAATATCTCTGAATGAATGCCCCTTTGATATGTGACACTATACTTAACAATATAGTAAAGAAACACAAAATAAAAACACATACTCTTGAAAATCTTTCACTTGAAGATTTTTTTTCTATTTACGTGTTTATGCCTATGAAGGTATATACCGAATATGTATAGTAATGTTGGAGGTCAGAAGAAGGAATGGGATGTCCTGGAGCTGGAGTTAAGATCTGTTGTGAGTCACGTGATGCGAGTGCTGGGAAGCAAACTCAGGTCTCCTGGAAGAACAGCTGGTGCTCTTAACTGCTTGAGCTATCTCCCCAGCCCTCAAAGTCTTTAATCTAGAGGAGGAGACAAGGCTGGATGTGGTAATACACATCTTTAATCACAGCACCCAAGAGACAGAGGAAAGGGGATCTCTGAGTTTAAGGCCAGCCTGCTCTACATATTAAGGCCCAGGGCAGCCAGAGCTGTCTCAAAAAGTAATTACTTAATTAATTAATTAATTAATTAATAATGGCAGGAAACACAACTAACAAGCCATTATTTCTTTGTTTTTAAGGACAATAAGCACAAATTCCTATACAAGTTTTTTAAAGTAGGTGGCTAGTTGGCTGTGGTGGTAAACTCTTCTAGAATATGCTGAAGAGGCAGAGCAGGAGGATCATGAGTTCCAGATCAGCCTTGGGCTACCCATTTCTGAGCTACAGAAATGACTCGGTAATTACAAGCTGGCTGCTCTTCCAGAGAACCTGGGTTCGATCCCCAGTGCCCACATGTAGACTCACAGTGATATGTAACTCCAGTTCTAGGAGATCGGATGCCTTCTTCTGACCTCCATGGGCACTGTATGCATGTGGTATACAGACATACATGCAGGCAAAACACCCTTACACATATTATGCTTGGCAAATAAAAATTAAAAAAAAATTTAAGTGTATGAATGAGGGACTGGAGAGATGGCTCAACAGTTAGGAGTGCTTAGTACTCTTGAAGAGGACCAAGGTTTGGTTCCAAGTACCCATGGTAGCTTAGAGCTGCTTGTACCTGCAGTTCCAAGGAATCTGATGCCCTCTTCCAGCCTTCATGGGCACATATAGTGCACATCACCTCATGTAGACTCACACACATACACATAAATAAATTTTAAAAAATGAAGCTGGACGGTAGTGGTACACATCTTTAATCTTAGCATTTGGTAAAGCAGAGGCAGGAATCTCTGAGTTTGAGGCCAGCATGGTCTATAGAGGGAGTTCAGGATGTCTCCAGGTCTACACATGGAAACCCTGTCTCAAAAAACAAACAAACAAACAACAACAACAATTAAGTATGTGGTCAGGGACCAGTGAGATGAGTCAGTGAATTAAGACATTTGCTGCCAAGCCTGATGACCTGAGTTTCACCCCTGGGACCCACATAGCAAAGTGAGAGATCTGACTACCGAAGGTGGTTTTCTGACCCACATGCATGTAACACACACACACACAGAGAGAGAGAGAGAGAGAGAGAGAGAGAGAGAGAGAGAGAGAGAGAGAGAGACAGACAGACAGACAGACAGACAAATGTGGTGGCCAATGGGAGTAATCCCAACACTTGGGAAGTCGAAACAGTTTTGCTGTGAGTTCTAGGTCAACCAGAGCTACATAGCAACCACGTTTCAAAAAGAAAAAAAAAAAAAAATGGGGCTGGTGTTGCAACACATGCTGTATGCAAAAAGCCTTGGGTTCAAGCTCCTGCAACACATAAACCAGCCATGGTACATACCTGAATCTCAGCTTAGTGGGGAGTGGAGACAACACTATCGGCGTCTATAGAGAGAGTTCCAAGCCAGCCTGGGATCTAGGAAACCCTGTCTGAAAAGAAAAAGGGCAGGGGTTGGGTGGTGGGGAGATGGGTCAGTGGTTAAGAGCACTTGCTATTCTTCCAGAGGACCCAAGCTCAGTTCCAAGCATCCACCCACATCAGGTGGCCCACAACCATCTGTAACTCCAGCTCCAGGAGGTTTCAAGACTCTGGCTTCCTGATGCATCTGCACTCACGTGCACACACCCACATGTAGACATACACACCTACACAAAATTTAAAATAACAAAAATAAATCTTTTTAAAAAGTATATTGTGTATAGTAATACAGTTCTGTACTTAGCCGTTTGAAGGTTAAAACAAGAGGGTTTTGAGTAGGCCACTTCCAGTGAGGACTACATAGAAATTCTACATCTAATGAACAATAATTTACATATAATATATGTATCTGTATCTAAGTATACATGTATATTATATAAATGTATATATTTTTTTATTTATAGCTTGATCCATGGAACCATACACATGCCCACACTTTTATACTTGTGTATGTGTCTATGTGTGACCGTATCAATATGTATATTATTATTTCTCATGCATATTTTTCAATATACATGTTTTTAGCTATTGCTACAGATTATTATATGCAACATTGCTTTTTCAATTAAAAAACATTTTGGGGGCACAGTGTAACAGAAGCATCTGGTAGAAATCATCTTTATGGTTAATGTATATGGGTCAATGATGAGTCTCTAGAATCTTTGAAATTTCACTGAGAGATTGATATGTGCTTTTCTCATCTAGCCATGTCAAAAGAGAGTGAGCTGGAGCCCCTTGGTACAATTAAGATACAGAGAAATGTACAAAGATGTCTGCACTAAACTTGGTTTAGTGGAACTGTTCCAGATCAACAGATTGGAGGAGTCTTTTCTTAAAATAGTTTCGCAGATTGGTGTAAGCTTCAGATCACATTAATTTGTGATAGTAAAGAATAGTAAAGGATGTAATTTTACATATTTCTATTTCTGTAGTTTATTAGCAAGAATGTTTGGCGCATCTATAGTTTGTTTTTGTGCAACATCAACTTAGACGCAACGTTCGGACCATCTAGTCAGCAACCTCTTCCTAGCTAAAGTTTTAGATTCCTTTGCTCAAACCATCATAGGAATCAATGGTTTTCTCGAAAAGAGAACTCCCAGACACAGTAATGTCACGTGAGATACAAGATCTTATTATAGAAAGGAAGAGGATATTTTTAAAGCTTTAGGTAAGGCTGACTTTTTCATTGTACATAAAAAGTTAGTTACACAGCATTTTATTCTCACTAGACTATCAAAAATTAAGAAGTATAACAATAACAATCATTAATAATGTACAGAACTCTCATGAACTATGAAAGAGTGAGAAAATCTGACATTAATTATCTCACATAATTGAAAATGTATTCATGCAACAGGCCAGCAACCCTACTTATAGGGAGAAATGCTTGAATAAAAAGGTATGCAAAAACCTATGTTTAGCAGCGATATTTGAAATAACACATGGGGGGGGGCAGGGATGAACACAACCTTACGTTGTGTTGAAAACAACCCTACTGTGTGTCAAGAGAAGAATAAATTTTGTAATGTTCACACAACAGGATGTTAGTTAGAAATAAAAATGAGTAAAGTGTTATTACATATAACATGGATAAACTTTAAAAATAAATATAATTTTAAAAGAATATTGGAAGATAGTAAACTGGGCAGTGGTAGCACACACCTATAATCCCAGCACTCAAGAAACAGAGGCAGCAGATCTCTGAGTTGGAGATCAGCCTGGTCTACAGAGTGAGTTCCAGGATGGCTAGGGCAAAACAAAACAAAACAAAAAAAGGCCTCAATAAACATGTAAATTAAACAATATATTCTTTTAGAATATATACACTCTTGATTGAATACATTTTTAAAACAAAGCTGAAGCCTGGCAAGCTGGCTCAGAAGTTAAGAGCACTGTTTGCTCTTTCAGAGGACCCAGGTTCAATTCCCAGCACCTACATCAGCTCACAACCACCTGTAACTCAAGTTCCAGAGGAGTTTCTCCCTTCTGAATTTACCAAGCACACCCACAGTACAAATACAGGGATAAAACATTGCTGTGCATAAAATAAAATAATTTTGAAAACTTAAAAACAAAGGGAAACAGAGCCCCAGTGTGCTGATGCATGCCGGGAATCCTAGTGCTTGGGGGTGAAGACACAGTAACGGGAGGATTCTGGGTCGACTTGAGTCACATAGCAAGACTTTATCTTTAAAAAGAAAGAAATGAGAGAAAGAAAGAAAGAAAGAAAGAAAGAAAGAAAGAAAGAAAGAAAGAGAAAGAGAGAGAGAGAAAGAGAGAGAGAGAAGGAAGGAGGGAGGAAGAAGGGAAGGGAGGGGAAAGGAGGGAAGAAGGAAGGAAGGAAGGAAGGGAGGAAGGAAGGAAGGAGAGAGAGAGAGAGAGAGAGAGAGAGAGAGAGAGAGAGAGAGAGAGAGAGAGAGAACTAAAACTGTCATTGATACTAAGCACACAACAAGCTTGCTTGTTGTTACCCCTGTTACCCCTGTGGGCAGGAAGCTGAGGCAGAGGGGAAAAGCACAAGTCAGTGCAAGTGACTAGAGAGTGTTCTAGTTCTGACACTGGGTGGAGGTTTGTGGATGCATCGCCTTTGGAATAGTAAGCTTTAGAGTTAGCATGGCCCCTGCGTATTTCATATGTACTTCAAGGCAAATGTACTCAGTCTAATCCATCCTCAGATCTTTCAAGTGAGAAATACAAATGCTGATTCTCACAGGGTTTTTTTTTTTTTTTTTTTTTTTTTTTTTTTTAAGTTCCTTCCTCAAATAGAAATGAGGGAAAAAAAGTTCTGGAAAACCAAACCCTCTCAAAGCTACTGCCAGGTTTTAGAAGAATTATGAATCTAGCAGAAGCCAGGAGAATATATGTAAAACGACAAATAGGCCAATTACATGGGATCCCACCCCACAGCCTGCTAAGGCAGTGTTCAGACCCTCTTGTCTCCCAGATGCAGGTGGGATTTCATCACTAGTAGGTGAAGTTAAATTCACCTACTTTAATATTTTAATACTTAATATTAAATATTAAAAGTTTACTCTGACTGAAGACATTACTACACATTGGCAAATACACCAAAGGTGTGCCACAAAAATTTTGAGGGTAATATTCTAGAGGAAATGGTGTGGACTTGGGTTTATAGGGCTTGGTATTAGAACAAAACTCCTTTTAAAGTTTTTTTCTTTTTGTTTTTTTAAATCCTTCCTAATACAGAGTCAGAAAATTACCCAAAATAAGTCTCAGGAAAACCCTTAGTTTGTGATACAATAAACAGTTAAATTTTTATATTTAATCTTGATATATATCCATTCAGTCTCTCTTTTGTGTCCTTCTCAGCAATACTTGACTTGATAACCATGTGAGTCAGCATGTGCTGAGGATGAAGAAGATAGGTTTAACTGCTTGCTGTATAGCTCTCATGACATGCCATGGACCACACTCTAAACTTAGTAAATATGTACCACAGAACAACAGAGAAACTGTGGTTAACACAGAGTAAGTTACACAAAAGGGAATGTTTTAAAGAGTGTGTGCTAGAACCTTCAGCTTTGAATGTAAGAATACACTAGGGGTTGGAGAGATGGTTCACTGTTTAAGGGTAGGAGCTACTCTTCCAGAGGTCCTGAGTTCAATTTCCAGCAACCACAGAGTGATTCACCACCATTTGTAATGGGATCTGATGCCGCCTCTTCTGGTGTGCTTGAAGACAGCATACCAATATACATAAAATATATGTGTATATGTATGTATATGTACATACATATATTCATATACATAAGATAAATATACATATGCACTCATATACATAAATATACATAAAATAAATAACTTGTTTTTTAAAAAGGATAGTACATTATTTTTCACAGAGAACAGCTAGGGTGATTTGCTTATTGTCTCACAGTGGATCTCTGAGATTATCTTTCAGAGGACCTGGGTTCAATTCTCAACACCGACAGAGGTTCAGACTATCTGTAACTCCAGTTCTTACAGATCTGTTGCCCTCTTCTGGTTTCCACAGGCACTGGATATGCAAGTGGTGCACAAACATACATGCACAGGCAAATAATGTATACATGTAAAATATATTTTTTCAATTAAAAAATAAAAATGGAAGCCAGGCATGGTGGTACATGCCTTTAATCCCAGCACTGAGGAGGCAGAGACAGGCTGATCTCTGTGAATTGAGGCCAGCCTGGTCTCTATAGTGAGTTTTTAGGATAACAGAGAACCCCTGTTCTGAAAAACAAGACAAACAAACAAACAAAAAAAAAAAAAGGAAAAAGAAAAGACAAATGGAGGAAAGTTTGGTATATTGAACTTATTTAAATTGCCCTAACCTATGCTGTGTTAGTCTGTGTTCAGCTTCATGACCTGGAATCCAATTAACCTTTCTTTCTTATCTATAGCCAAAAATAAATTAATTAAGATAACAAATACTTCAACTTCTGATTACATATGGAAAAACTTTTACCTGAAGACAAACTCAATTACAATTCAAATATTGCAAATTTAATATATAAAATAAAGGGATCTGAAGCAAATTACACAATTTATTAAGTGAGATTATAAAACAAGCCACAGAACTTTAACAGATGCTGTTGCTCAGCAAACACCATCCAAATCTGTAATGTTTTCTGACATCTGACAAGCCGACAACAGTAAGGAAGGTATCTCCTAATTATCCAAAAATATTCAGAACAAAAGGCAAGAAGTTAACATGAAAACCCATCAGAGACTAAGGAGAATAAATTAAAAACAGCAACAACAATAAAGACAGCAATAACAACAACAAAATCTCTAGTCTCAATTGAAAACAAAAAAAGTGTGAAATTATAGCAAGACCAAATAAGATGGAGAAATGCAAAGATAAAGAAAATGTGGCTGTCTGGTGTTTCAGAACAGAGAGGAAGATCACACTGTTGGGGATCGGTTCTAATGCTTTGAATTAATCCGGCCCTCCAAATCAGGAATCTGAGTGTCAAAATGCTTCTGGCCTTTGTCCCTAATTGGTTTTTGATCGATCAGTAGAGCCAACGGCCAATAGCTGGGCAGGTAGATTGAGGAGAGACTTGGAGATTTGTGAGGGCGAGGAACGGGGAGAGAGGAAAAAAGGAGAATCGCCACCCACAACTCGTGGGAGAAAGATGGGATGTAGGTGCTGCAGGAGAGAAAGCCAAGCAGCCATGTAAGAATTTGGGTAAGTAGCCACTGGCCAGTTCCCCAGTTGGGCCTAGGGTAGCAGGGGAAGGTTTAGAAGTCTCAGGAGTACCAGAGGGGTGTGTTTGCTAGCAGGGGAAGTTTTAGGAGTGCCCAGCCCTTGAGCTAGTCACAGCATATAAAAAATAACTGATGTGTATGTTTGTGTTTGTGGTGTGTGTGTGTGTGTGTGTGTGTGTGTGTGTGTGTGTTTTGTCGGGGAGACAAAGTTTAGTAAGGAAAGGAGCAAACATGAGTGAGTTTCAAGTTGATCACAAGGATGATAAAGAGACAATAGCATCTAGAGTTGTTACAGAGATTAGCAAAAGCCTCTAGCTTGTAAAAGTTCAAGCTCCTTTGAAAGGAGAGACTGGACAGAGCACCAACTACCAAGGCAAGTGTCTTCCCAGGTTTGGCCTCCAAGGTATACAGTGGCCACTACAGCTGTGGTAAAACAGAACCAGGCTACATATCAAACTGGCAGCTGAACTTGATAATTTCATCCACTTGTTGCTGGTCTTGTAAACATGCAAAACGCAAGTGTTACAAGATCATGAAGGCCTGCTCCAAGGTTCTAGAAAGCGACTGAGGCCAGGTGAGGCGTGTCAGGGTCAGATTCCCTACAAAGAGACCTTGAGGGATCATTAAATGAAACTGTGAGAATGTAACCTAAATTCCAATACAAAGTCCAGGATGTTGGAGATTCCAGGACCTTGAGATGTCTAACAAATGGTGCTGGCCAGAGCCCCGGATGCAGGGTTTGGTATTTGCCCTGCTAGGTTCTGGCCTTGCTTAGTCTCATCTTTCCTTGTTCTGCCTGGTTCTTCCTTTGGGGATGGCAATTCTTATTCTGTACCATTGTGTTGAAAGCATGTAACATATTTTTGAAAT
The DNA here is from genome assembly GCF_011762505.2 of Arvicanthis niloticus. Taxonomy (NCBI): domain Eukaryota; kingdom Metazoa; phylum Chordata; class Mammalia; order Rodentia; family Muridae; genus Arvicanthis; species Arvicanthis niloticus. Next base: position 51,223,741 of record NC_047671.1, on the reverse strand, counting down.
TTTACAGAAAATCATAATTAAGAGATCCCTCAGTCTCAGTGGACACTCTGCACTGAACCTTTGAACAGTGATGAAATTGTTAAGATGTTAGGGAGTCACAGAGTTGGACCGAATGCATTTTTTTTTCACTATGAAATAAACATGCAACTTTAAGGACCAGGGATGGATGTTATGGCTTAAGTGTGGGGGCCACCAAGATGATTCAGTGGACAAAGTGCTTGCCATTCAAATCTGACAACTCAAGTTTAATGCCTTTACCTCATAGTGTAAGGAGGGAACCAACTCTTGAGGGTGGTCCTCTGACCTTCACATGCACAGTCATATACACACATTATACACATATACACATCATACACATACACACAAAAATCACAAATGAAAGAAAAAATTAAGTTATGTGTTTGTGGCTGTCAAATTGACAAGGAGTGGAGTTGTGATTATTAATCAAGATTGAGAGCTTACCAGGATTTAGATACAGCAAGAAGACAATCCTCTAGGTGTGTCTATGAGGCCATTTCTAGAAAACTTTAACTGGGGTGGGAAGACACCACTCATGGCTGGTGTCACAGGTGAAATAAAATGTAACCTGCATCCCCCTTGTCCTCTGACAGCAGGTGCAGTGCCACCAGCCACCTCACATGCCCCTTTGGCACAACTAGAACTGTTCTTGCCACCACATCTGCCTCACCACACCTGCCTCACCATACCTGCCTCACCACACCTGCCTCACCATACCTGCCTATCACACCTGTCTCACCACACCTGCCTCACCACACCTGCCTCACCACACCTATCTACCACACCTGCCTACCACACCTGCGTCACCACACCTGCCTCACCATACCTGCCTATCACACCTGTCTCACCACACCTGCCTCACCACACCTGCCTACCACACCTGCCTCACCACAGCTGCCTCACCACACTGGACTATGCCTAACTATGAGCTGAAATAACTCTCTGTTCCTAAATCAAGTTTGTCAGGTATTTTCTTACAGCAATGAAGTGGTAACTAATACAAATGTTACTATACATTTAAATAAGGATGTTGAAAGCCTGACATGGTAGCACATGCATAGAATGTAGTACTCAGGATTCTGAGTCAGGAGGATCAAGAGTTTAAGGCTAATCTAAATTACATAGTTAGTTCCAGGCCAACCTAGATTATATAACAAGACCCATTCAAAAATGAAAAGAAAAAGAAAAAGAATAAAAAGAAGTAACACGGATAATGATGTTTAACCAGTAATCAAGAAGAAATTTGTGATGATCTACAATCTGTTATCCAAAGTCCTTGGGACTACATGACTTTTTGAACTTTAATTTTCCTCACATTTTAGAATGTAATATTATCTACATCTTACTGAACATGGTGTTCTGAGCAGCAGTCCTTAATCATACATTAATATTTCTATCAGTAGACACACATAAATGCAAGAAATAAAGACTTAAAAGAGACTATATCAATTCCAGTCTGAGTTTGTCACCGAATGAATTAATTTTTTTCTTGGATTTTGGGACCACGGATAAATGACTGTGAGAATCTGTAATTCTAGCAAATCATAAATCTTATTGTATTGAATAATAGAATCATCATGGGTTATACAGAGCAATAATGATATTAAATGAATGGCTTTGGTAAACATGAAAGAATTCAAAAGCTCCTAAAGACCTTTGTTTCTCAAGGGAAAACTACACAGAGAAACCCTGTCTCAGAAATAAAGGGGGTGGGGTCTTATATCTGTGTGTGATATAAACTGTTCATTATATGATAATACTTGCTAGTTTATTATCTGTCTTCCATAGACTGAAAACTCCATGATATCTGAGATTTTGTTTGGTTTGAGAATCTAGAGCAATGCCTTATTAGTGGGCATATGATAGATACTGTTTAATAACCAAATCAAGGCAACAAGCCTGACTGATAGACACCAAAGGGTTCCAAGAACTAGACCTCATCTTGAAGGCCATACTTACTTTCCACAATGAAGTTCAAGGTGGTTTTAAAAAAGAGAGATGGGGCATGGAGAGATGGCTCAGTGGTTAAAAGAATTGGCTGCTTTTCTGGAGGACCTGGGTTCAATTCCCCACACTTGCATGTTGAGTAACTGTCTGTAACTCCAGTTCCAGGGGATCTCTTACCCTCTTCTGTTCTCTGATGGCATCAGGAATACAAGTAGGACAAAATACCTAGGGTCTACAAGACAAACACACAGGCAAAACACCTATACAGATAAGACAAAAAGTTTAAATTATTAAATACCTATACACACACACACATATATATATATGTAAAATCTAAACATCAACTGTATTCTAACATGTCTAGTAATAGGATTCCAAAATAGTAACTAAAAACATTCCATCATCCTACACACACTTAAGTAAAAGTGATTTATATATAGGAAGTAAAAATTAATCACTCTATTTGTACTTGATAATTAATTTTGTTTAAGTATTTCAGTAACAAGAAGAAAAGGTGTGTGCAAAAGATAAAAACAAGCCATACATGGTATTGTATGTCAGTAATCCCAGCATGCCAGAGGTAGATACAGGAGGGTTAGGATGATTTCAAGGTCATCTTTGACTACAACACCAGCTTGGGTTTTGAGACCCTGTATCAGAACAAAACTAAACAAAGCAAAATATTTAATAAGAGTCAGGTCTGGTAGTGCAGACCTATAATTTCAGCTATGCAAGAAGCTGAGGCAGGTAGATCAAAACAAGTTCAATGCCAGCTGGTGCTGCAGAGTCAGCTTAGGGCCAACCTGGGCAATTTAGTGAAACAGACTAAAAAAAACTTAATAAAAAGAAAAGGGGGGTGTCTTTAATCCCAGTACTCAGGAGACAGAGGAAGGTAGATCTCTGTGAGTTCAAGGCCATCATGGTCTACAGAGGAGTTCCAGGATTGCCAAGGCTACACAGAGAAACCCTGAACCTATGAACTCACAGCAGCGGTGCTTACTCATGCAAGGTGTCCTGTTAACATCCCATCACCGGTCAAGTCGGGGCTCATAAGGCCCATCTCTTCCTGAGAGGAGCTGAGGGCAGCTACTGACTGCTGGGGGAGGGCAATCATATTCCTTAGTGGTGTGGCCACTAGTAAGGTGTTCTTGTTCAAGTGACTTTACTTTAAAAAAAAAAGGGGGGGGGGGACACAGACATTTGTTAGGAAGAAGAGGTTCAGTGAGGAGTAGGTGATAAGAAGATGATAATGAGAATTCTATTGAAGCACATTGTGTATCCATGTGAAATTATTAAAGAATTTTAAAAAATTAGATGGGGAGGGTTGCAATCCCCAGAACAGTTTAGCTCAGGAGGCCTGGCTGGGGTGATGCAGGAATGAAGGAATGGCAGACACACATACATAAAGCAGGAACTCAGTCCTTTAAGATGTACAGCACAACAGGAGGCGGGGTTAGCTAGTCTCAGTGGGAGGTCTCTGTACTGGTGGGAGGCCTCTGTAACCTGAGACTTAGTGGGAGGTCTCTGTACTGGTGGGAGGTCTCTGTAACCTGAGACTCGGTGGGAGTATCAGGTTGCAGTTGGGGAAAAAGAAATTCTACTTGCTAATTTTCATGCACACTGTCATCAGCACCATCAGCATGGGAACCAAAGAAAGGCTCTGCCAGTTCCCACGGGTCTCCTGAATTGGTTTCCCTAACATAGATAGCCATGTTTGTCAACAATACATACTCACTCAGGACTTCATCCACTCACCATAGAAACCATATAAAATTGCTGAGTGTATGGTACACACTCCTCATCCTATGCTGGGGGTGGGCAGACAGGAGGAGGATCCTGGGGCTTGCTGACCAAGCCACTTTAGCCTAGTTGGTGAGCTCCAAGCAAGAGATCCCTGACTCAGAGGAGGTAGATATTGTTCCTAAGGAAGACACCAAAGGCTGTCCTCTACATACACAAGCATGAATTAAAGTGCACTCATGCACAAATAAAAAATACTAGTGTGGGGACACAGCTTGATAGTAAAAGATTCGGGGTTGGGGATTTAGCTCAGTGGTAGAGTGCTTGCCTAGCAAGCCCTGGGTTGGGTCCTTAACTCCAGAAAAAAAATAAAAAATAAAAAATAAAAATAAAGAGTGGTAGCAAAACACTCATGCAGCACATGTATGTTTAACCTCTACAACCTAACAACAATGACAACAAAAAAAATAGAAACAATTATTACAACACACAAAAAAATATTAAACTTACTTTGTATTTTCCATTTGCATTATTGCCTCTTTTTTTTTTCTACTGGAAATATTTTACTCAACATGCAAATTTTGCTGACCTCTATCTGGTCAAAAAGTGCTACTGGATTAGCTTGTAAAACTGGCCTGGGTTAGCATCAGAGGTGAGCCACATGTGGCCTGGGTCAGCATCAGAAGGGAGCCACATGTGGCCTGGGTCAGGATCAGAAGGGAGCCACATGTATTTAGTTTTGATCCAGGCAGTATAGTGGTAACACACTGATGTCCTAAAGGAAGCAAAAGAGAAATTTTAAAGTCATTGTAAAATGCCAGCAACTTTCAATATACAGATTTACTCTTTGGAAAGGCCTAGCTTTCCTGTCCATATCTCATCTCATCTATATATTGTTTTAATATATGAATACTTTTGTTTGTTTCTTTTTAAAACTACTTTAAGGTTGTACATAATAACACAATACCTTTGACTGTATTGGTGAAGCAGAGGCACATAGTTTGAGTTGGAGGCCAGCCTGACCTACATTGTGAGTTCCAGGCCACCCAGGTTTATTTATGTGACAAGACCATGTCTCAGAAAACAAACAAACAAAACAACAAAACCCTCTAAAACAAAATTTAATTCAATTTAAAAGAGAAGGAAAGGAAAAGTTATAAATAAGAAGTTACATCCACTTGGTGTAACTTGGTGAGGCCAGTGAGAAGGCTCAGCAGGTAAAGGCATCTATTACTACAGGTCTGACAGCTTGTTTTTAATCCCTGGGACCCACAAAGAAGAAGGAAAAAGCCAGTTCCCACAAGTTGTCCTCTATCCAAATGTGCCATAAGTGTACACACACACACACACACACACACACACACACACACACACACACAGAGTGTAACTTAGCCTTTAATTCCAGCACTCAGGAGGCAGAGGCAGGCAAATCTCTGTGAGTTTGAGGCCTGCCTGGTCTTCAAAGAGAGGTCTAGGACAGCTAGGGCTGTTACACAGAGAAACCATGTCTCAAAAAAACAAAAACAAAGTTTATAGCCTTGGGGAAAGTATCCAGAATATCCAACACTTTCAAATTATTCTACTTGTAGCCTAGAAATTGATATTCTGATTAAAGATGAGACAATTGTGGGCTAGAGAGATGGCTCACTGACTGCTCCTCTAGAGGTCCTGAGTTCAATTCTCAGCAACCACGTGGTAACTTGCAACCATCTGTAAAGAGATCCAATGCCTTCTTCTGGTGTGTCTGAAAAGAATACACTCAAGAATCTGGGTATGATAGTTTTAGCCATCAAAGGCTACAGAGTGGAGAATTAAAGGTAACAGTTACTAGTCTTTGTTTTGTTTGTTTGAGACAAAGACTCATTCATCAGTAGCATTGGCTAACGTGGATCTTGCTAGACCAGGATTGCCTTGAACTCATAGAAATTCACCTGTCTCCGCTTCTGAATGCTGGGAACAAGAGGTGTAATAGGTAGGAGGATGAGGAATGGTCCAACTCTCACAGGGAGGGACTCATCTGCTGATGAGAACTGGTTCAATATCATGTTAATATTTAAGAAGTAAACTAAAAAGTACTATTCGGTAACTCTCACACCACCACCACCAACAACAAAAAAAGCTGTTCATAGTGTAAGTGAAAATTCAAAATTGCTTAGTCTCTTTCGGGATGCATGTGAACTCAGTTTCATGCTTCTGACCCATGTCTTCAGGTCTCCAAACTGCAATGAAACCAGATAAAAGCTCAAGGGACCACTTCACACCCTAAACACGTGCAAAGTTTGTTCAACAGAATGTTCTACTGCCAAAATAGTGTTGGCAGAGTTTGGAACAAAAGCCCCAGGCTGCATGGTTTGCTGGCACTGGGGTGCTTGCAAATCTTAACATAATACCACTGAGTTTGAGAATTACCAATTCATTTGAGACTCCTCCTCCAACTTTGACTTGAGAAAGATGGAAGTGATCATCAGAAAGGACTTTGTTAACACTTTTTCCTCTCTCCAGAAATAATTGGGTTTCCCACTCTTGGGTGTCATGCTTCTATATACCGTGGTGTTTACACAGCAAATCTACTGCATGCTATTTTGAAATGGATGTAAATTCAATTTTATTAGATTGCTTTGGTAGGGGGTAATGAACTACTATACACAAACAAAATTATGACAAATTTCAACTTAGAGATACTTGATCCAAATAATTTTCTACACATCACAATTTATTATCTTCAAAATATGTTGGGGGGAGTAGTGGGTTTGAGACCAGTCTCAGCTACACGAGACTCTTTCTCAAAAAATAAATGAACATGTAGGAGCAGTTAAGATATAGAATTACTTGTAAGTCACTACCACTTTATGTCTATTTCAGTCTTCTTACTTCTCCAAGTTTGAGTGATGGGTGTTTACTTTGTACATGAATGATATAGAAAGTCAGGAAAGAAGCCAGGAAGTTTCTTCAGCAAGTACAGCTAGGGGATCTTCATAATTCTGACAGTGGATAACTGAAAAGAACTTGTACTTAAATGTTAAAGTTACAGTTAGAAGCCAGGCATACTGGTGAACACCTTCCAGCACTCAAGGAGACAGAAGGATTGTTGAATTCAAGGATAGCCTTATCTACATAGTGAGTTCCAGTTCAGCCAGGCCTGTCTTTACAGAGGGGAAAAATGCAGTTAGAAAACTATCATCTACACTTGTAGTGACTTTAAACTATACTTGATAAATATGAATTTCTGTAAAGCTTTGGCTTGTTTTCTATTTAAAAACCACATTCGAAAGCACTACTTGCTTATCACACTATAAAAAAAAAATTAAGTTCTAGGTTTTTCCTTCAGTAACTACATGCACTTTATTAGTTTCTGACAGCCTTCTCTAGTACTTCCCAAGTGCTCTTACTTCTTAGCTCCAATTTCATATTTTCACTAGCTTCTAATTTCCACAGTGGAAACATTTGGAACAAAATACTCCAGGATGTCAGGACACAGAGATGATAGTTGTAGAGACATTTATATCGTGGTGCTGCCACCTAAAGATGAGGTGAATAAAAAAGCAGTTCAAAGGAAATGACCCATCACTTCATCCCATCTCATTTTCTGACCTCTAACCAGAGATTAGTAAATATTTTGCTGCTTCTTTTAAGTACACGATTTCAATTGTTTTATAATGTATTACTATCATTTTCTATTAGCACAAATCTCAAATATAAACCTTTTAAGTGCTCCCTTTAATTCTCTAAGAGCTATTAACCACCTTCTATAATATACAAAAAGGTCATCGAAAGATAGTTTAAAGACAACAGTGGAAGGTAGTGGACAGAATGACTTGAGACTTCTCCTGCATGGGTAAAATAGTCCTTAAAATTCGGGACAACTAACTTTTCCAACTTAAAAGTTCTTATCTATAAAATGATATTTCTCACAGGTTTTAACTAGATAAAATTCTTGAAGACTAATGAAGTTTAAAGTTCTATTGCCTAAAAACAGAACATTTTTTCATGTGTGTTCAAAATTACTTTAAATAATCTGGTCAGTTAGGACATTTGCAAACAGCTGAATTCCCATACTTAAAAAAGCAACAAAATGTTCATTTAATCCTTAGGGATGAGAAAATGTTTGAGATGGGTTGAAGAGAGCTGGGTCATTCCTTTGAATTGCTTTTCTATTCACCTCTTTATTTGCCTCAATAGGGTGACTTCTCTTGGAGATCTATTTAAATAAAGAAGATGAAAGCAGTTATTTATTCTGAAGATCATTAGTTTATGTTAATTCTGTGTAGTGTTCATTGAGATGCTACAGTATACATGATAGTAACTGTGCACCAAAAATCTTGAAGTTGGTAAGACTTCACAAACACTCTTAGAGGACATTGCAGAGTGCTAGCTTTCACCCTTGCATAGCCATTTGTAAAAATTAATTTGTCCTTTTTTTTTTCTTCCCCCTCTCTGCCCAAGGACGCATAAATAATATTTATCAGGGTTTTTGTCCTTAGTCACATTCTCTCCAAGGGGCCCAGCTTCACCTACACTACGTGGGAGGCTGGGCAGAAACCCCGCATTTCCTGTCAATGGTTCCTGGAATATAAACCTGATCATCTAGACTTTCTGCTTTATGCTAATTCCTCCCCTCCATCCTCTCTCTGCGGGCGTCTCAAGGCCAAGGTGAGACCCTCCCGGGAGATGAAAGGCTCGCTGCCTCTGAGCTAGGCGGAGGGAGGGGGCGTGTGACGAGGTGGCAGCAGCAGCCGCAGTGACGCTGAGGCCCTTAACGCAGAGCTGGCGCAGGCCCTTCATGCTCCCACCCGGGCCGGAGCCCAGCCTGGGCCTCGCGATCGCCGGCAAGGGATGAGCCCCCTAGGGGAGCCCCGGGAACAGAGTGGGGAGAGAGGGCCACCGGGGCCCAGTCCACAGACGCGCCCAGGGGCCTGGGCTGCGGTGTTGACGCGCCAACGGCAGCGAGGGCGCGTTCACGCGTGCGAGGCAGAAACGAGGAGCGCGCTCGGCTACCGCGGCAGCCACGGAGCCGCGAGCGCGAGCCACGGAGGGGGTGGGCAGCGCGGGGCGCGCGCTGACGTCGCCGGGAGTCACGCACGGAGCGCCGGGTTACGCGCCGACGTCTGGCTGCCACGACTCGCCGTGGCGGCGGCGGCGGCGGCGGCAGCGAGCGGATCCCGCTAGGGAAGAAGGAGCGAGAGCTGACGGGGCTGTGAGTGAGCGGGAGGAGCGGGGTGCCAGCCCGGCCTGCCTGCGGGAGAGAAAGCCAGAGCGAACGAGGCCCGAGCCCGCCGCGCGGCCGCCGCCTCCGCCTCCTCCCCTCCCCTCGCGGCCCGCCCCCGCTCGCAGCCCGCCCTCCTCGCGGCTCAGCCCGCAGAGCCCGAGTGAGGCGCCGTTCGGCTCGCGCGCCGTCCAGAACAGGTGTGCGCGCGCCTCCCCCTCCCTCCTCCTCGCGCCCGCCTCGCGCGCGCCGGCCTCCCTCCAGCCTGCGCCCTCCCTCACCTGCGGCAGGACAGCGCCCGCCAGCCCGCCCGCCCCGGTAAGCCCCTCGCGACCTTGCTTGCTGTCACTGCCACACTCGAGGTGCCGCCCACCTTGTCCCCTGCAACTGTCCTCTCAGCCCAGGAATAATTATAGTGCCATTGCAGACCCAGGCAGTGCAGCAACGCCCCCCCCCCACCCCCCCAATCCAGGCCTGGCGGAGACGAACGAATGAACCCCCTCCCACTTCCGAGAAGGACCATCATGACATTTATTTCCCCCTTAAAAAATAAAAAAATAAAAAAATAAAAAAATAAATTCTCCCTCCGCAGGCACTGGTGACCATCAATGATTCGGATTTTTTTAGCCATCCCTGAGCCTCATTTCCCCAGACCACCGTGGCCCCAGGCCTGGGACAGTGCTCTAGACGTGGCCGACACTCCCAGTACAGCAGTCCTTGAAGGTGGGGAGAGGAAGGAGGGATCTATAATTTAGATTCCACTACCAACCCAATCTCCTGCTCCGCAGCCCCCTCCCCCAAATTACATACATACGCCCAAGGTGCGTTGTTTTAAAATAAAAACAAAAAACAATAATAATAAAAAAAAAAAGACAACAAACAAATCGGTGCTGACATCGCAGATGAAGCCAGGCCCAAGGATGGGTGGCCCGAGCAATAGCCCGGAGCTCCAGGTCTGTCTGCTCAGTAGCCACCTCCATTTTTGTCGGAGGTGGGGGTCAAAAGGAAAGGATGTGAAGCTAAAGGGTCTTCTCTGAGGTTGACAGTTAAGACCAGAGGTGGGTTGCGCTGTAAGAGAACGGACCCTACAAACACATCTACCATAAGCTTGAACTTTGGGAGAGGCCACCAAGGTGTAAAGAGTTGTCGGCCTTCATCCCCCTCCCCCGGAAAAAAAAAAATCCTACCTTCTTTTGCTATCTCTGAAGGGACTCTTGGAAGCTGTTTCGTTCTGATCAGGGCCCCTTACGTGTTGGTCCAGCTAGGAGCTTTAAGGCATCTTTTAGCAGCATATCTATGTTTCTGTCCCATGCCCTTGGAAGGGAGATTTACAATAGGCTAGATTTGTTTTGGCATCTTTTGGTAGACTTTCAGAGGGAAAATGAAAATTTTTATTTACTTTAAGACCTCCTTTCCCCATCTACCTCCCCCCACCCCGCCCAAAGGACTTAAGGGAATTGTGGGTTTGAAAATTGGAGTGTTGACTAGAGTATGGAAACAGTTGCTGATTTGAGTTCTTTGAGTACAATGCTAGTAAAACCATTTAAGTATCAGAGGAAGAGAGAGCTTTTGACATTTGATTCAAATATTTTTGTTTGAACCTTTGGGGTATGTAAAATGTCGGATTCTCTCAATTTTTATGGATTTTAGAATGCATGCTAAATTTAACTCTTCTGCAAATGTTTAAAATGAAAACATTTGGGAAATGGGAAGATTAGAGATCACTAAATAGTTCTTTCTGAATTTGAATATTTAGTTCATATCTTTAATTCTGAACACTAATACAGTGTCAAAGAAAGCTGATTTTCAATAGGTAAGCTATTGAAAGTTTCTTTAAAAGGATTCATGAAATGTTAGTTCTGTGAGATGATGTGTTCAGGTTTATTTGAGAGCATTCTCTGAGCCATAAAGAAATGTGGAATTCCTCTGCTTTGAATATTTGCAGCCTAACATTTTGGTTGTTTTTAATGATTTAAGTCTTGAAGATAATTGTCTACTTTTACCCAAGTAGCACTTGAATTAAGTTCCAGTGCTCTCTTTTTGGGGGTGGGGATGAAATTTGTGTTTTGTAAGTACTAACGTGTTGCTTCTGTTGGGAACTATACAATCAAGAGTTTACTATCCAGAAGTAAATAGCCTCCCCTTAAGTTTATTTTATTAACTGTGTGTTGGGTTTTTTCTTTAAAAATAAAAAATGAATTACATTTTTCAGAATCACCTGTGGTTTAAGCAGGGGGAAATTGAGGTTTTATTTCCCTTTTTGGTCTGTCTTTGTGTCCTTGTGCAAAAAAAAAAAAAAAATGTGGTTAAGTTTGTTGAATATGTAGTGATTAATCTTTTTTTTATATTGATTCTCTTTAAAGAAGAATGTGAGTGTATGGTATTACTAAAGAGGCTCAAATGACCTAGAAATGTTAATAGGTAAATGTAAGCAAAATCTGAGCGAAGGAGAAACGTTTCTTTTTGATGATTTTTCTCATTAATGTGGATATTTTGCTCCATATTATTTTTTGTTTCTTTTTAGTTTTTCCTGCATTGTAATGAAATTGTATGGTTAGTCTTACAGCTATGTGTATTGAAGTAACAGATTCAAAGAGCTAAATACTAGAACAGGTTTTTCATTTATCAAGTTAGTATATTTAGGTAGTTAACAAATGACTAAAAGTCTCTTTAAGTCCACAATTTTCTGATAGATCTTCAAAGCCAGGATGCAGATAAAACTTTTAAGTTCTACTTAAAGTTCTAAACATCTTAAGACTTCCTTATAAGTTACTATTCATTCCTTCCTGGCTGCCTTTGAAAACTAATGTCATATCCGTAGCCTAAGGAAAGCCGCTTTTACCTTTTAGTCTGAGAGAAAAAAAAATCCCACATTTAAGGGTTTATGTTGAAATTGACACTCTTGGTGAAGTAGTAAAAATATGCTACCTAATTAATTTATTGTTGAATTGTTACAGGGAGGATCTTTAGTCTAGTTTACTTTTTAGATAAAACTCAGTTGTTTGCTGGTTTTCACTTAAAATTACAATTTTAAGTGTGCAAATGATATTTAAACTTGTATTTTATCTAGAAACATCATCAGTTGCCTCCGCTCCAGGGAAGAAGTCAATTTCTGGTGATAAGCCCCCTTCTCCCCCAGAAAATCAGGGTGCTCCCAAATTCAAACTGCTTCAGAACCCCTGGAAATAAATGTTTGGAACAGCAAGAAATTTAAACAGTGAAGTTAGTCGCGGAAGGCAATTTGGAGCCCCAAGCCTGAAGACTGTAGGGACTGGCTGGGTAGCCTCATCAAAATCTCATTGGCCTTGTCTTGATCTCTCATTAGGGGGCAGGGTTTGGTTCACTGTAAACTCTTGCTGAAGAGCAGAACCGCTGTAGATGCGGGCTGCACTAAATCTTTCCTCGGTTTATACGCAGGGGCGGCGTAACACCGATCTATTCTATGCAAATACCCTGTCACTCGTTACTGGAATTGCCGGGGTCTATCCAGGGTCCTGACTGTCAGAGGGTGCGTGTAGGGAGCCTATAGGCACCCCTGTTGTCTTCAGGAATTTGTTTTTTGTTTTAGGAAATCCTCTAAAAGTCCCTGCTTCCCTTAACCCAACAGACTTGGGAGGAGAGCGTGCAGAAAACTCAGCACTGAAAAGGCCCTATGTGGTTCTATATATTGCTTCTAAATTAAGGAGAAATTCTTTGTGAGGCCCAAAGCAAAGGGTTCTGTTTCAGAGTGAGCTTCCTCACTCTGAGCTCCTTCTGATATCACTGTTTGCAGGTGCATGTTTCTCGGGCTGGTTCACAGGATTTCTTTGATTTGCTCTTTTGGTGGCCAGGGTTCTTTTCCCTGTTTCTTCCTCTTTAATGGAAAGTACTGAATGTGGCTAATAAAAACTAAAATGGGGCTCTTGCTGGGGACAGAGGCTGGGAGAAAACGAAGGTGCAGAAGACATGAATCCCAGCAGACAGGTTTGTCCCAAAAAGTGAAAAGCCATATTAAGGGGCTTTGCTGGCTCAAGACTGGAAAGGCATCTGCCCCCAGACTGCTTTAATTTTCCCACTTTGGGCAGCCATCTAGTTACTGGTTTCTGTAGCTAAGTGGGGAAGGCGGCTCCATATTGTAGAAGGAAAGGAGAAGTTCAGCAGGAGTGAAACCCACAGATGTATAGGCACATTACTAGGGTGGAGGCAGCAGTGTATGTTGAAAAGCCAGGGCTAAGGCGGCATGATCTGTTTCCTCTCCAGTGATGTGGATTTTGGGGTCACTGGCAAGGGTCCTCTGGAAACAGGCCTTAGCTTTGCCACAGCTGTCAGGGCTGCACACTGCAGTGAAGGGGGCATGAGCATTCACTGGGTACTAGAAAATAAGTCCTAGATTGTGGATCATAGTTTAAGAAGAAAATTTTTGTTTCTGGTCCCCATCTTTACTCTTGGGTCCCTTTCTATGTCTATAGAAGATCCCCTTTAGCTATCACCATCCAAAGACTGATAGGTTAATTAATGGTCAGCAACCTGTCAGCACAAAATGCAAGAGATCTTTTAATATTTTATTGGGGGTGGGGGCTCTCATTGATACTTGCTGAGTTTCTGGGTAGAAGAGAAAAGGGTAAGTGAACCTGGTTTAATGAATCCCGTAAGGAAATGCGTTTCCCAGGAAATTCCTGACATTTTTAGTTCATGAATTTCCGAAAGCCTGATTGGGTTTTCTCCTCCATTCTGGGTCCTTCTAAAGAAGAGTGGGCTGGGGTCTGAATGCTCAGCAGGGCCTGGTTCATCTGCAGAGCTGGCCGACAACCCAGGCTGGGCTGAGCCCTAAGCAGCGTGCCCCCCTTCCCAAATCTCAGAAGGGGGGGCAGCCAGGCAGTCAAGGTCCCAGAGGGGGCTGATCGCAGGTTTTTGGGTGAGTGTGGGTTTCTTTTTTATTATTGTTTGAGAGTAAGGGCATAGTCTACAGCAATAGGCACTGCGGGCACCCCGGCCCTGGTGCGGCTACTGTCCTCAGCCCAGCTCCCCCCTCTGGTGAGTGCGCCCGCCCGACTGTGCGGGGCTGCGGTTGGGGGGAGGGGGAGCGGGATCATCTGAGGCCAGAGCCGCTGCCGTGCGCGGGGAGGGGGAGCGGCGGGAGCGAGGGGAGGGAGAGGGGAGGGACGGGCTAGGTGTCTGCTGCTCCGCGCCACTGCTGCTGGCGCCCGGTCCTCATCCCCAGCAGCCCCCTCTGCAGCTAAGGGTTTACCACCGCAGCACCTCTTTTGCCTCGCCTGCCTCTTCGGCTCTGCGGTAGGAGACAGCCCTGCTGGGTTGTGGGTGACACTGTCTGGGTTTGGGTGTGGGTCAGGCCCACTGGGGAAAGGGAGGCCGTGACTCGGTGTCCCCTCTGCATCCTACTCTGCTGTGCTGCGAAGGCCCCTCCCCCAATTCTCTTTTTGGGGGTCACTGGAAAGCAGAGCCAGGCCTGATCTCTGTGCTTAATACGGCATATTCCTCTCCCCGCCCCCCGGTCCCCCGACTTCTCAAGTCGAGGCTGCTTAGGGTCTGGCCAACAGGGGTAGCTACGGCGGTGGCAGCAGAGGCTGCGGTGGCACCAGAACTGCGACGCGGCGCTCCCGCTCCCCCCTCCAGAGAGGGTGTAGGGCGAGGGCCGGCGGGTGGGCGCCGCCTGGCGGGCAGGCGGGCAGGGTGACTGGCCTGGGGAAGGGGCGCAGTCACGTGCCGGCGGGCGGGTGGGCGCGTACAGTAGGGCGCCCTGCTACTGTACTGGGGAGTCAGTGCCCTGTTACCGGGTCTCGTCTGTCTCGTCTCTCCCGCAGATCTCGCGAGAGTGGCTGACTGGCTGTGGGGGTTGCGGCGGCAGCAGGCGGAGCCGGGGAGGGAAAGCAGCGGCGGCTGAGGCGACTGAGGCGGCGGGCGGAGCGGCAGGCGGCGGCGGAGCGCAGCATCATGGCGGACCGAGACAGCGGCAGCGAGCAGGGTGGTGCGGCGCTGGGCTCGGGCGGCTCCCTAGGGCACCCGGGCTCGGGCTCAGGCTCCGGCGGGGGCGGTGGTGGCGGCGGGGGCGGCGGCGGCAGTGGCGGCGGCGGCGGGGCCCCGGGGGGGCTGCAGCACGAGACGCAGGAGCTGGCCTCCAAGCGGGTGGACATCCAGAACAAGCGTTTCTACCTGGACGTGAAGCAGAACGCTAAGGGCCGTTTCCTGAAGATCGCTGAGGTGGGCGCTGGCGGCAACAAGAGCCGCCTCACCCTCTCCATGTCTGTGGCCGTGGAGTTCCGCGACTACCTGGGCGACTTCATCGAGCACTACGCGCAGCTGGGCCCCAGCCAGCCGCCCGACCTGGCCCAGGCACAGGACGAGCCACGCCGGGCGCTCAAGAGCGAGTTCCTGGTGCGCGAAAACCGCAAGTACTACATGGATCTCAAGGAGAACCAGCGCGGCCGCTTCCTGCGCATCCGCCAGACAGTCAACCGGGGGCCCGGCCTGGGCTCCACGCAGGGCCAGACCATTGCGCTGCCCGCACAGGGGCTCATCGAGTTCCGTGACGCTCTGGCCAAGCTCATCGACGACTATGGAGTGGAGGAGGAGCCGGCCGAGCTGCCCGAGGGCACCTCCTTGACTGTGGACAACAAGCGCTTCTTCTTCGATGTGGGTTCCAACAAGTACGGCGTGTTTATGCGAGTCAGTGAGGTGAAGCCCACCTACCGCAACTCCATCACCGTGCCCTACAAGGTGTGGGCCAAGTTCGGACACACCTTCTGCAAGTACTCCGAGGAGATGAAGAAGATTCAAGAGAAGCAGAGGGAGAAGCGGGCCGCCTGTGAGCAGCTCCACCAGCAGCAACAGCAGCAGCAAGAGGAGACCACCGCTGCCACCCTGCTACTGCAGGGTGAGGAAGAAGGGGAAGAAGATTGATCAAACTGAATGAAACACACACATACACACACACACGCACGCATACACATTCGTGTACACACACACACACACACAGCCACACACAGAGAAAATATACTGTAAAGAGAGAAAATAAAAAGTTAAAAAAAAAAAAAAAACAAACTCCAAGGGAGCACCACCCACAGAACCTCCACCGACTGACAGTTTCTCTTCCTGACTTGCCACCCATCGCTGGATGTTGTCCACTTTATCCACCATATAAAACAGTAAGCAGCTGCTAAAAACAAAAAACAAAAAATATACAAAAAGTAATAACATTATATGAACTGTGTTTCCTACTTGATTAAAAAATATAAAGAACTGAGTGTTTATTTCCCTAATTAACCAAGAACTTTTGTACACGTTTAAGCTATTATTATTAAAAGTGTTTGCAAAATGGTCAAGATTATAATATTGCTGAATTATATAAAAAGTCCTTTTCATGTTGAGCTAACATTTGACTTTAGCACAAAAAAGAGATATTTTAGAACACGTAAAATAATATTTTTAGTTTTTCTCATTTTGTTACCAAATTTCAAACCTTACATGGAGGTTATTATAGTATATTTGACATCCTATATACCTGTGATTAGAGATGTGTATATATATGAGGGCTAGGCATGCTGTGTGTCTGAGCTTTGTCTAAATGTTATGCAGAAGTTTGTAGAGTTCAAGGTACGTAGGTTTAATTCATGCAAGGTAAACAATAAGTGCTCTCTTTTATACAATATGCATTGCATCTGGACCTTAAACATATAAAATGGTCAGTGAAACTTCTGTGAACATGAAGAAATTATTAAAAAAAAGGCATTTAAATGAAATTTGCTAAGTTGTGATTTTTATGGTTGGAACCAAAGTTATTCAAATAGTAAAAGAAAAAAGAGAAAGAAAAAGGAAATTTCCCATAATATTTTTCTGCATCTGTTTGCTTTGACTGAGTAGGTGTTTTGTTATTATTGTGTATATGAGATGTACTTGTATTGTTCATAATATATATTTTTTATTATGTGTAGAAAGATTTTAAAAACCTAACTAACGTGCAGCAATTTCCAGTGAACCTGTACTTGGATATCAGGTAGTGAGTCTATTTGTGGTCACTAGCACTGTCTCCTAAACTTGTAAGAGGTCTGAAGCTATCCTTTGATTTTTGCCAGTGCTATTAACTTATGTAGACCTGTTTAAAAGCAAAGCAACACCATTATAGTTATCCTACTGAGCCATGGATTCTGAGTTTCATTTCAAAAGTGAAAGCCAAGTTGGTGTATGTAAAGGATTTCCATGTAGCTGTGGTGCTAGTTATTACTGGCTACATTATATGCTAAGTGTATTTGTGTTCCCAAGTGTACAAGCCTTCTGTCAAAAGTATGTTCTATTATCACTCATATTCAAAGTGTAGGGTATGAAAACGCAAGGTTAGGAGAGCACTTTACCAAGCTGGTGTCCTCCACTGAAATTGTTTGTAACGATAGTCTTTTACAGGTTTTCATTTAAAGATGTTTGTGTGCTTTTAATTGACAACTAACTTCTTGCTGCTGTATAGTAAAATATTAATATATTTTTTATCATTAAACTGCTGCATGACTATCATCTTTGAGTGAAGAGAAAATGTTATAAAAAAGATGCCTTAAATACAGTACATTTTGGTTTGGAATTCTGTAGAAAGTATTTTGGTAAAAAAAGAAAAAAGAAAAAAAGAGGATCTTGGATCTTGTCTGACAGAGAGAGTTCTGAACATGCAATTGTTTCTTGGCAAATCCAGCCATCTAGATCTACCTGCTGTATGTAGAAGAAACCACCTGTAGGACTGGGAAGGTGTCAGCACCTCTCCCATTGGAAAGCATCGGCCTAGGAAGGCAGAACAGTTGTCTGTTTTGAAGGATTTTTTTTTCTTTCCTGCTGGCTCTTTAGGTTTTTATTTGATATTTTTAAGCTTTCTGGTTGAGTGTGTTGTCTTTGTTTTTGATATCTACTGTATGTGTTGAATAGCAAGCTATTTTCATTGTACTGTGCATTTTCCCATTGTTTGCTTTTCATATTCATACAATGTTAAATATGAGGTGACCGTAAAATAGTTAGGAGTTTCTTTACTTACAAAATCACTGGAAATTATTAAATTGCTTTCCCTCCCCCCAAGGTGCATTTTTATTATTTTCATATAGTAAAGTTGAGCTTTTACAGTGCATAATGTGACATTTGGAATGCTTATCAACTGCATGTAAACATTAATAACCTGCACTTTTTGTCTTAAGGTTTGTTGAGCTGTTTTGTTCACTGTACTTTAACTGTGATATGGAAAAGATTGCATTCTCTGTGCTGTTTCTAATTAGGAAAGAGAATTGCTTTGATTTTGTCTCTTGTTTACTATAGCTTCTTAAAGTTAAGCCTTGTGCTACGAGTTGTTGGAGTACTCCTAGATCAGTGTTTCTTAGTAGCCAGCAGTCAGTAGTGCAAGTCAACAAAAACACAGCAAACTTAGGCAAAGTGTCCTTTCTTTGAGATGCAAGTTCTTTCGTAAGGTTTTCTTTAGGGTCAGCTACCTAAAGTGAATCCTTTCTTACCTGTAGACTTCAGATTCTGCTTGGAATCCTACCGGATCAAGAAGCACATGTATTGTGCAGTTGTCTTTACACTATTAACAGTTAAACACAATCTTACTAGGACTTTGAATCCATTGTCTGATTTATGGTCAGTGGGTTTAAAAAGAAATCCACATGCAGATCTTTTAAGACTTAAAAAGTGGTCATAGAGAAGACTGAGTGACTGTAAAGATGCTCTTTTTGTTTAAAGCATCTCACTTTCTCTCCCATTGATCCTGACCTCCCCTGCCCCTTCTCCTGTTTCATCCTTCCCCTTCATTTCCCCTCCCAGGTGCTCGGTACTTTACCAAGGTTCTATATTTCAGTGTATTATGTTAGAGTCTCTTCTTGTTTTTATTTACTAGTGAATAGCCCCAGTTTGTGCTGAAAAAAAGGGGGGTATATTTGACCATATGTGTTACTCATTGAAGACAGTATGATCAAATGTGCCAAAAACAAGCAAACAGAACTTAATTCATGACAAGTATGCCTTATTTTTATTGATCTGCTTTGTCTTACAATTAAGGTCCAAGAACTTGGTTAAACTATGTAATTTGCCTAAGTAAAAAAGAAAACTTGAAATGCATTGAAATTTTGATGTTTTTTAAAATGGGAGACACTGTCAAGTAATTTGATTCAGAGATCAGCCACCAGATTTGAAGAGTGACAGAGAGAGAGAGAGAGAGAGAGAGAGAGAGAGAGAGAGAGAGTGTGTGTGTGTGTGTGTGTGTGTGTGTGTGCGCGCGCGTTGGTTGTGGTGATGGTATTTGTGGCTTTTCCCCCTTTTAAATACCAAATCTTATTTTAAAGCTACCTTTTATTTGTGCCTCCTGTTTACCATGCTGATGTTAGAAGCAGCAGTCATCCAGCCACAGAGGGAGCTAAAGTTAACTAACCAGAACTGTAGAAATCATACATGCCTTTGACAACAAAGGAAGTTCATAGGAAAGCCATGTTGGCTTTTCCTCTACTAGACACATGTTGGAGGTAGATGAATATTTGCCAAATGAGGGGGAAAAAAGACAAAGTAGTCAGGAAAGACAAACTGTTTTCCAGCTTCTCAAAAGCCATGGAAAGTACAAACCAAAACCAATGGGAAATTTAAAAGACCCTGAAAGTCTCACTTTCTAATCCCATGCAGGGGTTAAAATTTGACTCAAAATGAAAAGTATCAATTTTTGATTTTAGGCCTTTACATCTAGAGATGGTTAACTATTCCAGTTTTTTGTTTTGTTTTAGGTAATGGAGAAAGCTGCTAGTGATTTTAACCCCTGCTGAAAGGAGACAGATAATTTCATTTGGGAGCAAATACTTATTGCCTTGAGAAATAGCACTGTAATCGTTTATGTTAATTAGTCATAGACTAACCTTTATCCCTTTCAAGCTATGCAAATTATTAAATAGGTATAAATTAGAATTGAATTAAAGAGAGTTGATTATATTGCAATCAGATGGCATTCACAAACTTAACTGGAGCATATACAAATAAAATCTATTAGTTTAAGAGTTTTTTTTTAATGCTGACATAAAAAATATAATTTAGCTACCTGTTCTAAGATGCTGAATACTATTAACATTGTATGATAGGTCTGGGAAGACTGCCTCCTTTTTTTGAAGAGAGAGATTAAGAATTTTTATAATTGCTTTTCATCAAATTTTAATATTTTTGTCAAGTTTTTAGGTATTTAATTTGTAAAACAGTTTGCTTTGTACTGGCATACAGATATTAGGGTATATTGATTTAAAAATTTTTGAAGCCAAGTGATCAAGTACATTTGTAATAAAAGTCAATGGATCTCTATCAGCTGTACTCACTGTTTTCATTTCTTATTCTTATCAATGTAGGGATTGGATCAGTTCTGCAGGAAACCGGAGCTAACTTTGGGTGGAAGGGAGGGAAAAAGACAAATTGGTTGAGAAGAATCTGGGTGGGTTTGGTGGCCCAAGCACTTCAAAGCATCCTTTGAATTAAGGATTAAGATTTAGAGTGTTGGAAAAGATGTGATGTCATCTATTTTATTCCTGATTTTTAAATTTTTTTATGGAACTTGATATTTGGAGAAATTGTCTCAGTTTTGTTTCTGTACTTTTAACATTTTTGTGTTTTGGCAATGTTGAAACTTTAAACTAGCAACAGTTTTCTCTGTTAACAAAGGGTTAATCTGCCAGCCATGGTGACCATGAGCATAGAATTATTTTTACCTTTACATGGCTTACCCTCTCTTCTCTAGTATTTTCCTTTAGGTTTTTTTTTTTTTTTTTTTTTTTTTAATGTTATACACCATACATATTTCCAGATGATTTTGAATGGAGCTTCCCAAAATTACTTAGCTTTCATAGCTCCACTGTTTTTTTTAAACACATAAGTATACTTTTAATAATTTCTTCCCCATAAAAACTGAGATAGAAAGTCAGTTTTCCCCCTTTTTTTCCTTTCTTGGGTATCAAGATGAAATTTTGTTTATTGTGTGAAAGAAAGCTAAGACAAGGGGATCTTCAGCACTTTAGATTCAAAACAGTGGGTAAGAACTCTTTGAGTATAACATTCATGGTTGTTATCTCTAAATTTGAATATCAATAATTTAGAGAGAGCACCTGTTTTGTCATGAGAATAGAATAAGGGAGAGATCTTTCTAATTGCCTAAGCAAATCTACTAGTTTTGTAAGTTTAGTTTAAACTTTATCAAAAATTTTAAACATTAAACATATTAAAACATTGTTTTCTTCATTGTAAGCTAAAATTGGGACATTGATAGTAACATACTCTATTAAACTAAAATGATCACTACTTAAAGTGACTGTTAATCCAGCAGCATTAATTACCATAGCTCTATAGAGTTTGCAGTAAATTTTAAGAAAAGCTGATTTAAAGATTTATCAAGCTATTTAACCCTAAAATCAAACCTAAATTTAAGGCCTAGGCCATTCGACTGGCTCTTTTTGAGCAGAAATTTCATTATTATGGGCCACGTAATGATGATCTAAACTAGCATTAGCATAGTCTAAATTAGCATTCAAATTTCAAGATTAAAGAGCAAGCAGATGAAAAGTGAGATGCAGCTGGTTCTAAGCAGTTTGTCACCCTCCATCCACAAACTGACTACCAATTTTGATGTTAAAGAGTCTAGACAGTTTGTGTCTTCGGATAAGTTGGATATGAAAAATAGCCTCTTGCGGATGTTTTTTTTTTTTTTTTTGTAAGGAATTTACATTATTCCACTTTTGCCTTCATGCTGTTTTATGTCTCCTTCCTTACATTTGCTGTCTTCTCCCTCTCGTTTCTTCTCTTTGTTCTATTTTCTAGCTTTTGTGGTAAATTGTCTTGATGATAGATGTAGAAATGTGGTGGTGATCTTTTGTGTAAAACAAAGCTACTTTTTACAGACCAGAAATATTTTATTGTGCTTGGAATCATATTTTTGTGCTTCCATGAGTACACACTTTTGTTTTAATTATTAATTTGCATAGTAATTAATTTTTAGCATTTAATGGGGGTGGAATTAAACTAATGAGTTTTAATTTTCTTGGTTTAGGATCTACTTTAGTAATTCAGAAGGACTCTAAGGTGAAAAATCACATTTGTGTTTTGGAATTGTGGAAATATTCTTGTGGTATATATTTTGATCTGAGATGTATTAATACAAAAGACTTCTAGGAGGATTTAAGTGGCAATGAAAAGTTACAGGACAGGTGACACTCACCTGAGTAGTTCAAACAGTAATAATGATCAGGTAATAATTTACACTGGTTGACATTATATCAAACTCTTCTGAAATGGACTGACAGCATGCAGTGCAGTTAGTTGTTGATAGCTCTTGAGTCCATGGCAAGTATGTCTGAC
Organism: Arvicanthis niloticus; assembly: GCF_011762505.2. Classification (NCBI taxonomy): domain Eukaryota; kingdom Metazoa; phylum Chordata; class Mammalia; order Rodentia; family Muridae; genus Arvicanthis; species Arvicanthis niloticus. Next base: position 51,201,501 of record NC_047671.1, on the reverse strand, counting down.
AACTTGGCTCCTTCATTCTCCTTTATGATCCTGTTCATGGCATCTGAGCATTCCTCCTTCAGAAAGAAGTTAAGTAATGACTCTTTCCTTTGAACATAGCTAACTGATGATCCAGAAAGATTTCTATATTTTGATGTAATTTGGCCTCCCCTCCCCCATTACTGCTATTTTCCCCATAGTCTTAACTTGGCAATTAGAAGAGCATCTAAATGAGTACTTGTTAGGAAATCTGAGAAATGAAGAGTGTAAGAAGCATGTGTTTAAGTTACTGAGAACTGAGACTTACTGGTTTGGAAATTGGAAAGCAGAAAGAATAAAGCTGTTTGTGAATGGGGGTATGAGAGATACAGAAGAAAATGATTGGAAGTAAAGTAGGAGAAATTTTTATTGGTAGTAGAAAAAAAGTACTAAGATGAACTCTGCATGAGAGGTGTTGACTAAGAGCAAGGAGGTTGAGCTTCACTAAGGAAGTGTCAGTGGTCTGTAGCTAGTAATGGTGCTGATGGATTATTATACAAATCAGTTTGGTTGTGTATGTATGATGGTTTGAAGGTCTATGTGTCTGCTCCTCTGAATAAATTTAAGTAGCACAATTGTGAAATGGCAGCTTTTCTGGTCAAGGCAGATTGGTGTTGGGAACTTACTATTTTGGGAAAAAAAAAAACGGTAACAGTTTACCCTTTTTCATTTAACCTTTTTAAACTATCAGTGACATTTATCATACCCTGTTTTCTTGGACTCTTGTCATAACATAGTTTATGTTTGCATTTCAAAATGATTCTTATATTCCACAAAGATCCACACCCAAAGATCCTTCCTTTATAGACACCTTTGGTCAACATGCATTTTTTTAGAAGACAGTAAACCAGATACAATCACTGAATTGCTGTTTTAAGTATCTTTGCTATTTCCTTTACATTTTTAGGCATTTAACATTGTGGATCTTAAGAAGCCCTTGATAATATATTTCCAGAGTTAGACAATATATCCCCTGATCTTATGTTTTTGTGTGTTTTCCTACTTTAAAATTGTAGAATTCCCTGTAGTTAGTGTAGACAGAAGTTAATTATAATTTAATATATTTCCCAGGTTCTTGTGTTCTTTGTAAGATGAGTTGACAGTGATTAGTAATCTGTTCTATAATCCCAAGAGTGTTTTAAATTATTTAAGGTAAATATTTGTTTTCAAAGTTACATAATTCAAATTCACATTGACTGTAAATTTACAAGGGATTTATTCACAGTAATTTTGACATATAGCTTTCAAGTTTCATTTTAATCAGATACTTATACATTCCTGTTAAGAATTTGTTTTAAAATAGCCAAAAGGAACTTTTGGCCTGTACTTGAAAGGTGTTTTTTCTTTTGTTATGTGTCAAGTTCAGTAACATTAGTGGGGTTATTTTTTACATATCTTATTTTACAGAGTTGGCACTTAGTATAATTTTCCCATTTTATTGTGTGTCAGATTTTAAATCATAGTTAACATCCTCTATTTGAGTCTGTGCAGAGCCTTCTCAAAGACTCCTCCCTTGGGAATTGTTAAAGAAGCGAAGAACAGTGCTTTAAAGACTGAGATGAGTCTGAAAGGTTTTCTTGAGTCTAGGCAATGGAGATAAACGATAGCCCATTTTTATGCTGCATACAGTTGTTAGGGTTTGATAATAATGTAGGAAAGTGCAAGAGCAGAAAAGACTGTGTAAGTGGCCTATAAATTTATAGTTTTCATTATTGCACTATTTATCTTTGCACTTGAGTTTTTGGAAATTAAAGACTAGTCACTTTCACTTTTGTTTCTAGTCTTTTCTACTTTCTTGCAAAATTGTTTTCACTATCCCACCCAAAGTTAAACTCATATGCAATTACATATGCTTTATAAGGCCAAGAAAATATTTATTAATGTTATCTATGTAACAGTAAAATTTGTTTTGATAAAATTTTTAATATAGATCTTTATTTGCCCATAAAATTCTTTATAAATATGAGCTTTATTAAACTGTTTAAAGTTAAAGCTTAGGATAGGAAATGTGTCTTATGTATATAAAATTGTGTCTCTGAGATCCAGCTTCCAGCCTAGTATGGCCTGGTTTGGGGGTGTTAGTATGTTTTCATTTAGCAAATGATATCTGAGTCTTACTGGGCAAGTGCTTAAGAACCTGGAAACAAATTGGTGGCAGTTCCTTCTTCTGTGTAGCTCTCTATAAGGTTCATATAACTTCTTCATAGTCTATGTCACATACTGGTATTTTGTGAAGTGAGTGTTTCTTTAGGAAATTTAAGATTGATGCTTTTTGAGGGATGGTAATAGCAAAGGATACAGGACTTTGATTTAACCATTGGCAGTTTTATAGCTTCCTTGAGACGCTCTACTCAGAGAACAAAGAGTATACTTGTGAGTGTGTGATGCTGTATTCAGAATTGCAAAAAGGAAAAAAGAAAAGGAAGAAACAAACTGAGTTTTCTCAATGGAACAGAGAGATGTATTTTTGGCTAGAATTGTTTTTATAGGTTACTCAATGGTTTTATTCTCTATTCTTTTCCTGTAGTTTTTTACACACCTCATACTTAAAACCAGCAAGTAAGAGGCCTCTTTTCAGATTGTTTTGGAAGGTCTGAATGTGTTCTGGATGGGGGTGTTGATGTGACGTGTTCTTCCCATCATGTTCTTTGGTCACTGTGGCTCATAGTATTTGCAAATTCTGTTGAAAATTCAATGTTGTATTTGAAATGAGAATATCGTCTACATTTGGATGTGTGTGGCTAGATTCCATGATGTGGCATGGTTGTAGAGCCTTGATTTAATTTAAATAGAAAGTTTAACCATAGTCCAGATTTTAGGTTTATGTACAGGAATTGTGCCAGGTACTTGTCTAAATGTGGACCAATTTTGGAGATGAAAGGTAATGAATGTGGATTTGACTCTAGATAATTCTATATTCAAAACTACAAGTTAAAGGCTCACATCATTAGAGTCACCTACATTTGATGGCCTTAGCTCTTTAAATGTGGATGACATTCAGCATTATATCTATGAATTTCCTTAGGAAAAGAAAAGTTCAGTCTTTATACCTTTTCTTGGAGGCTAAATTTACCACATATGGAAGTAAGAACATTGTAGCAAGTGGCTTTATTTTTTTAATGGAGTTTAACCAGCTTGATTAATTCCTTTTCCTACTTTGAATCACTTATTTCCCATATATAAATAAAGACGAGTAACCCCCAGCCCCAGGTGATTTTGTTGTCTGCCTCCATTTCCCAATCCTATTACACAGTGAATTACGGGTATCCCTCTTAAGTCCCTGTAGCACTTTGGGGGGGGGGGGGGGGCTCACAAATACCTTTGAAAATCTGATAAAAGTGATGGACCCTCTCCCCAGGGGAAAAAATGCACATAATACAGATAATTTTGCTACAACCTCAGGGTCATCACTTACCTTCTGAAACCCAAATTAGAAAAAATTTTCCTCTGAGCAAACTATAGAAAACTGTAATACAAATAATTGATAAAATTAAGAGCTATTGGCTTTGATTGGGATTATTATCACATGGTGGCCCCTACTAGTGAAATGTGACGTTGCAGCTAGCTTTGTTAGACTTTATAACATCCAGATAGAAGGGAGAGAGAAGTAAAGTTCTGGGAGCTATTTATAAGGAGTCAGGTCATCTCCAGATGTGGGAGCCAGTCCTGGCTCAAGGTAGGGGTCAAGGTGCCTGACAAGTTTAGCAGGGTAGAGTTTGATAAACCATGCTCAGGATGCCAAGGGGTTAGCCATTATCTTAACCCCTTCCTCACCAAAAGATTTTAGTTTTGTCTGTTGGGAAAAAAAAAAAAAAAAGATGGCACTAGGGAAAAATAAGTTGCCTTACAACTTTGCTGGAACACATCAGTTTGGTAAAGTGTGGGACACTAGGATTATTTTTGAGAAGGTGCATAAAACCAAAGTAAATTATTCTCTATGTAGAACATTATTTACTAGTAACATTTGTTTGGGTGTATTAGCTTTGACGATTTTTACCAGTAAATACTGATTTTATTTAAAACTGGGAGTCCAGTTTACATATAGGATAGTTGATATATCCATCTTTTCCCCATGTAAAGAATTGTCTAAAAAATTTATGCATACTTTTTACTTTTCTCTCTTGATACCATGGGGTGGGGGTGGGGAGGACTTTGACTCAACAACTGACAAATGTCTTCAAATTTAAAAATCAAGAAGCAGCACTTTAAGTCTAAATCCACGCCATTTTAGTGCATGTTTTAGTTTAATAATGATTTTTGGTGCATGCCTTTGGGCTTATTCAAAAGTGTACAATAGAAAAGTGTATTTCCTTTCATAGAGAGGAGATGTTTTTCTACTTTGCAACATGTGATTACAAAAATCTTCCTCTGTAGGAAGATTAACCATGTATTGAACTACTGAAAAGTATATATTTTTAGATATACAGAAGGAATCTACACGGGGCAGCATTCACACCTATATAGAAGTCATAAATTTCTGTATAGGACCAAAAGGAAGTAACATAAAACACTTAAACAGACTATGTTGGGTAGAAATACCTTCCGATCTTGCATTGACTTCCAAAATGAAAATGCCACAGAAGTTTGCTGAAACTTTTGTTTGAATTTTCTCTGTCAGTGTATTCAGCCCAAATGCAATAGCTTTGGGTTAGCACAATGTAAGAATCAAAACACAAAACTAAATAGTTCAGTCTGGTTTGCCAATCCAGCCTGACTGAAATAAGTAACCAATCACTTGCAAACTGAAAAACTGTCCAACTCCTCTAAGGTTTTGACAAAATAACCTTGGCTGATGTGGGAACATTCCCACTTTGATTTCTGACCTGACAGCGAAGATTCATGCTTGACATGATTTCAAACCTGACAGTGTCTGTTTAAGGAGCCATGGTACAGTTTGCTAATTCAATCCCAGATACCTGTTGATTACCTGTAAGATCTAGAGTTCAAAGTAGCCAGCAGCCGTATCCCTGAGTGCTCTGTGCCCATCAGATAATGTGAAGTAAGCAGAGTTGGGACAGGTCAAAAGCTCTGAGTATTGACCTCAGAGCAGAGCCCTAGATTCAAGAATTGTATCTGCTTTCTTGGGAGTCACTGAACTAATGTCCCACACTGCGTTACTTATGGTAGATGCTCTCCAAGAGGAGGCCCAGAGCACACATCCGAATTGCTTGTGGTACTCAGAGAGGGGGTGCTAACTCTGATGCCCTGGCCAAATTCCAGTTTAGGGATGTGGGTCTTCTTGTCATTCTAATTGGAAATGTGCATCACTTTCCATTTTTCCTGTTGATCTCAGTGCAAACTACACAAGTCTGTTCCTTTGCCCCAATCCCAAGTCTCCAAGATACTGGTATTACATGGGCCAGGTTCATGCCTTATCTTGATACACAAGAGTTGAAGAATGAGAGCTTGGCATCAGGATGCCTTATACTTGGTGGGTAGACTCTTGTGATGCTTGGGGATGAAACCTGCCCTCTTTTGGCATATGTTAGGGAGCGTGCACTGGTTGGAAGCTTCCAACCATAAGGTGTGAGCTGAAACCAATTTCCCCTCTTTTCTTATAGCATGATGAGAAAGTCTTTTGGGTTTTCAGCAGTTGGGGAAGGCCGGAGTTCTGAAGCTTTAATCTGGGTAACTAAGGCTGGTTTAATCTTTCGTAACTAAGGCTGGTTTGAGCAAGACTTTGGTAAATTAACTGGGTTCTCAGATGCCACAGACTCCGTGAGAAGTCACCATTATTTTTAGTGGCCGTGATGGAGTCCCCCTGTAGCCATTACTTTAAGATTACATGCAGAGTTGCTTTATTTTGAGCTTTTTGTGTACACACAATCCCAAACTGGAAAACTTAAAAAAGGAATCCTGCTGTGAAAGGTATATATTACTCTAGATTTTTCTTATTGTAAATATTGTAAGATTGTAATACTGTCAATATTTTATTAACCAACAAATGTTAATCTATGTGAAATCAGACTTATTTTAAATGTGCTTCTTATTTACTGTGTGTGGTCCCTGTTGCTGACAGTATTAAGTTATATTCTGATGTAAGATTAACTTTATTAAAGAATGTAAACATTAATGTTTCCTTATGGGAAAACAAATAAAGTATAAAGAAGACAATTCTTTTCATTGAAATATACTGTGTATTTACACTTGCTAGACCCAGCACCACTTATAAACTTAGTACACTGTCCAGTTTCAGTTAACACAGCTGACACGGTTGTGCTCCACTTGAAAGTCTAAGCCTTGGTGTTGTTGGAATATAAAGTTTGTATTTGTCTGCTGTGAATCATCTTGAAATTTCTAATCAAGTTTGTAAAATTTTTATAGTAAAACATTTTAATGACAATTTAAAAATGATCTTCTCTAAAGAATGGTCAAAACAATGTCCTTTCAGAACTAGAGCTGCTCTGTACTACCTTTCCAAAATGACTTTGGTTAAATGGACCAGGTGTATATTAGTTAAAATCTAGGGCTAAGTTCTTGATATTCTTTGAGTTTACAAGTTAATCCTTATTGGAGTTGTGCCAATATACAATAGAATATCATTAATTTGCACTGTTTGGGGACCCCATTTAAGAATGCTGAATTTTGCCAACTAAAAAGTAAGCAAATGCAATTTAAAAAGTAAATTTGAGCATTCTGTGTTAAATATGTGCAGTTATTATCATATGAAGAAGCGCAGTGTGTTGGGCTGTAATATAACCATATTTGCTGTCATGTTCTCCCATCTCAGTGCTGGGAACTCACCATGTGGAAACCAAGCAACCGTGTTGTGCATCAGCCGGCTTGAGTTTGTTCAATATCAAAGCTGAAGCTAGCGAGGTCTGCTGTACTGCTTATTGAAGTATTGTGATTCTTTTAGGCATTGGTTCTTACAAAATATATACTGTAACAGTATACTTTGTACAGATTTAAATTTTATTTGAAAAAATGAAATAAAGTAGGCAAAAAATAAAGATGTTTATTTTTCATGTGACTACATAAACAAATCATCAGTCTTTTGTTTCAGTGTTTTTGTGGGGGAAGGATCTGGTTGGCTCCTTTGGTTTGGTTTGGTTTGATTTTTGGTCAATGGAGACATCTTTAGGACCTCGGAGCAGGTGGTCTGTCTGCCTGCTACTTGTCATCAGTTGGCTGCAGGCACAAAATGTGTTCTCACAGGAAACCCCCATTTTATTTTGAAACAAATTTATTTCCTTATAAGATTTTTGTGTGTGAATAAACTCCCTCTGTGGCTTCTTGGTTCAGCTTTGAGTAAATTATCTGGTGGTATGGTAGTTAACCAAGCTGATGCACTGAAAAGAAGGGAGAAGTGCTCATTTCCTGTGGGAGCCTTTCTTGTTTGAGATAATAGTTGAATTACAGGAGTCCCTGAGATGAGATGAAGAGTTGGGCCTTGAAGTTGGGCCTTTTCAAACTGCTGTTCATAGAATGGTAGAGAGAAAAAACACACAGGGGTGAATCTTCAGGACACTTCTATTGGGATATTCTAGAAGATTAGATGTTGTAACCAAGAAGAACCACTTCAGTTTTGACCTCTGAGTAAAATTAAGCAAAGGCCTCAGGAGCCTATGAGTATACATACTTCCCTGGCTTTAGAAAGTGGAATTTAAAGTTTTATTTGTGTCATTCTGCTTTTTATGGTTAATATTTTCACATACCTTCAAGCAAGATCAGAGGATGAGCTGGAACAAGCAGTTCTCTGTGTTGTTTTGGGTAGAAATCACCCTTGGTGAGATCCTCTCAGTGAGGGACCACGTTTCAAAAACTTACGCATGACCATAGAATGTTCCAGTTCACAGCTCCATGCTGCTCTGGGTGAGTCCCAAAAAAGTAAAAAAAAAAAAAAAAAAAAAAAAAAAAAAAAAAATTGCTATTTTGCTGTTTACTTAACAAAATGCCTTCCTTTGTAGAGAATTAAGAGTTGGAGTAAGTTCCACAAGTGACAACCACAACTCTGATAAAAATAATGAAACTTTATCAAACTCTAAAGCTGAGGATGCCACTATTTGGGAAGGATAGTTGGGGGCCCTAAGAAGTAAGTATATGTGTGTATAGTACTGGGAACTAAACCTAGACCTTTCACATGCTAGGCAAGCATTCCACCACTAAGCTATACCCCAGCCCTTAATTTTTCTTTGAGGTAAGTTACCACTAAATTGTCCAGACTCATCTTGAGCTCACACTGTAGCCCAGATAGACCTTCAATGTGGAGTCCTTCTGCCTCAGTATCCTGAGTAGTTAATATTATAGTTCTGTGTCACCAGAGCTGACTAAAAACCTAGTTTCTATAGTTGGCTATGGCTTTAGGGGGCAGAAAAACAGGTGGAAAGAAAACAGGTGGGTATTTTTTTAAGAATAGATGCCCCTCCTCATAAGGATCAGGTAAAATCCCTGAATCTTTTTCTAAGAAGAGCAGAAAGTTCTAGTGAAGACTGTAAGCAGAACCTGCTCCCTCTAAGTACAGGGGGTGAAAGCCAGAAGTCAGACCCCTTCCTCACTGTCCTGTGATCTTCTAAAGACTAATGGGACCATGATAAATACATCCAGTGGTCAGTTTGAAGAACAAGAACCTGAAATAAGGTCCTACTGTGCAGTTAGTTCTGCAGGGTTAATCTGCCAGACCTGGGATAGGTATGAGCTGCAAGTCAAGGCCTGGGTGGGTTGGAGACCTCTTAAGAGAGGAATACAGAATAATAACAATAAAATTGTCAGTCTTTTCCCACTTCCCAGCTTCCGAAGGCTGTGAATTTTTATTTAACCTTGCAGAGTTTAATTTTTTTAGAAAATTTCTTTTGTTTCAGTAACAGTTGCTGTCTAAGCAGATAGAACACACAAACACATAACTGTACACGTGCACACAGAAACACGTGTGTACACACACATGCACATACACTAATGAACATGCAGCCATACCCGTCTTTTGAGTACCTGGGATTTGACAGACTTGTTGATCTGATATACTGTGTTTTAGAGGGAATCCTGCTCATTTGGAATTAAGGGGAAATCCTCCTATAGCAACTGACTTCCAGTTCGGCCTGGGTCCAAACACCTCCAGTGCTAGCGTGTCAGCACCTCCTCCACACTCTGAGAACCTCAGGAGCTGTGTATTTCCCCTGAAAATAGGATTTCACTTTAATATTGAAAATCTCCAGAGTGTGTCTGCTAGCATTATTACAGCCTTTCTACCAGTGCTGATTTTACTCACTTTGATTTGTTCACATCAGATTGTACTTAGATTGTCAGTGAGAATGTCACAAAAGAGACTCTGAATTTTACAGTGTGTACAAGCAGGATATCCCCATGTTACAGCCGGCAGGGTTGTCCTGTTAAA